>NC_083436.1:27977640-28626807 GCF_020745735.1 Hemiscyllium ocellatum | reverse complement strand
TCTAATATTCATTCTGCATGATTTGTGGCTGGGAGTAAACAGATTTTTGGCCTCTACATTCACAACTCCCAACCTTAGGCTAACATCTGTCACTCTTCAGGAATCTAAAGTTCTTTTTTTGTTTTACTTTTCTCAGTTATCACTCAAAGCACTTTATTTAAAAAAAAGGTCATTGCTATTGTTCAGGGCAATAGTTCGCTGTTATTTGATGCAGGTAATTGAGTTTCCACAGATAACATAGCAACAACTTCATGGATGTTCACTTCAGTACTAACTATTGCTATATTTACAAACGTCTAACAGCAGCACACCAACTCCTACCCCGGTCTGGGAAGCAGCTGTAGGCCTGAGCCAAGAGTGGTTAGAGTGAGCCTGAAGTATCAGTGAGACAGGTCCACCAGCATCAGGAGCTGAAAGCCTGAGGGTTCTGAGACAGCAGGTCAAAGTCGAGGAGAGTGAAGAGGCATTTGGATGGGTATATGAATAGGAAGGGTTTGGAGGGATATGGGCCGGGTGCTGGCAGCTGGGACTAGATTGGGTTGGGATATCTGGTCAGCATGGACGGGTTGGACTGAAGGGTCTGTTTCCATGCTGTACATCTCTGTGACTCTATGACACTTAAAGACTGTTGAACTTTTACCTCTTATTCCTTTTCATTTTTCCACTAATACTAGGGTGGATTATAATGTAACTTTTAATTTTATATCTTTATTTTTCTACATACTAAGAACAACAGTAATCTTTAAGTTTTAACTTTGTTTCTCTGTTACTACTTGTACCTAAGTTTGTATCTAAAATGGCACCATTTGTGGCGACATTGCACACTTCTCTGTACTTCAGTGCACATGACAGTAAAGCTTAAATCAGATAAATCAAGTATTTGGTTTACCACCAAACACACTAACGGTCCCTGTTTTGTATGTCAGCTGTGGCTCAATTAATAGCCATCTCACCACCTAGCTAAAGGTTTGTGAAATCCAAGTCCAAGTCTAGGACAGCAGCATAAAGATCAAATGCTGGTTCTTTCACATACTCCTGAAGTTGTACTGAACTGATGGTGTGCTGTCTTTTTAGCTGAGATTCAACCAAGGCACTGTCTGCTCCCACAACTAGACTTAAAAGATCCCTCAGTGCTATTTCAAAAATGGACTGGTGAGTTACCTTTTGACTAATATTTGCTAAGTCAGAAGTCACACGACACCAGATTATAGCCCAGCAGGTTTATTTGAAATTGCAAGCTTTTGGAGTGCTGCTCCTTCATCAGGTGAAGTGATGGACCTCTGAGGGGAATTGACCAGGTGGGTGTGGAAAGCATTTTCCCCCTCACATTAGAATCTAGATTTGTGGGCCATAGCTTAAAACTAAAGGTTTGTCCATTTAATACAGAGTCTTTGGAATTTCTTTCCTTAAAAGGTATTTCATGCATAATTTTAAATATGTTTTATGGCAGGGGTTGATACATTCTGGATTACCAAGGGGATGAAAGATTCTTGGTCTGCGAGAATGTAGAATTGAGGTTAAAAATCGAATCAGCCATGATCTTAGTGAATGACAGAGCAGGCTTGAAGGCTCGAGTGGTTTATTTTGTTCTTTGTTCTCAAGAAAATTGACTGCCAAGTTTCCCACATTACTGCAGTGACTACACTTCAAAGAACAATTCTAGACGAGATAGTACCCTGGGGGACCCTGATGTTGTGTGAAGTGCTATGCAAAAACTCAGCATTTTCTGCTTTCAGCTTTTTGTGGACGAAAGGTGACCTAAAATGTTAACTCCATGTTTGAGCTGGTGTGGGTGGGGAGGAGGAGTATCCGATTTGTGATGAGAACCTTATGGGGGACACTACAGTACTGAACCCTGTCCATTGCTCATGTGTCTAGGGTTAAATTTGTGATATTGTATTTGTTGCCTTTTGTGAATTACTTATGAATAGCTGTCTGTGCAGTGCAGTGTGCAGGCTATATGTTTCATCAGGACTGATTTTGACATAGTGTGTGTGCTAATTGATAACCTATTTCTGTATATTAATAAATTGCTTTTGAACTGTGCTGTGCCTAGAACTCAGTGTCAAATTGGTAATGAAACGAAGGCAGTGGTGATTGAGAGAGCAGTCAGTGTGTGTTCCCTGTGAAAGTTGGGCTGTGGTTGATGGAGC
Organism: Hemiscyllium ocellatum; assembly: GCF_020745735.1. Lineage (NCBI taxonomy): Eukaryota > Metazoa > Chordata > Chondrichthyes > Orectolobiformes > Hemiscylliidae > Hemiscyllium > Hemiscyllium ocellatum. Next base: position 28,624,654 of record NC_083436.1, on the reverse strand, counting down.
TCAAACATGCATGTTAATCCACCTTAACTGGATAGTTGAAAACAGCTTAAACTTGACAAGGCTCCAAAAGGGCTCGCATTTTTTAAAAAAAGCCCAAAACTAATAATTGCCCTCGCCAAGGCCCTGCTTCAAATTAAATTCATTATTTTTATTAGAATTCAACATTATTCCTTGGTATTCCATTCTGATTAAAGATGGATTTCTTGTGAAAACTGAATTACTCTTGCTCATGTGGATCCACAGGAATATTATAAGAGACAATATTCTGCAACCTCCAATGGTTCCTTTTATTGGCTGGCCACCACAGAACTGGGACAAGCTAGTGGGCGTGAGTATGGCTGTGTTTAACGTGGCTGAACTGGTCATTTTATAGACTGACCTGCACAAAAGGAAGCCCAAAATTTAATTTTCAAAATCATCTCCTGTCCTCCGATCTAGCCTGCAGGTAATGATCTAATGGCCATTGGGTGCCTCCAGTTCATCAGTGGCAAGACTGGGAAAACAAATTTGACTTAGATCTTTTGACTAGTAATGATTCTTTTATGGTGCTGCTATTCTCCTGACTTTGTGGTGCTTTGGATGCAGGAAGAATTTCTAAGCCAAGGAGCCGAAGAATAGTATAGAATAAATAGTTACAAAATGGAAGGAGGCCATTCTGGTCTAGCTCTTTTTGAAGTGGCAATTTTCCTGGTGCCATTCCTCAGAATCATATGATGCGATATAATGAATATATTAATGTTAATTTAGAAAAGACATCTGAGTGAACTTGACAATGTTTGTCATAAATTAGTATAACAATATGTATAATGGTGGCTGATATCATGACAAAGCAATACCTCAATTTTTAAAATCTTATGGTTGTGTTCAAATACCTCCCTATATTGGAATTTCCAACAGCTGTATGGTCCTCTGAAACCACGACACTTCTCTGATTCTTGCCTTTTGCACAGCTCTGGTCTTCTGGTCCACCATTGGTTGGAGTACCATCAGCTGCCTCAATAGCTCTGCCATACCCTTTCTGTCTCTCACTCCTCTACTAAATACAAACACTGGTGTCCATGATTTAGGGCAATCTCCCAAAGTGGCTTGGTGGCAAGCTTTTGTCCAAATTAAGCTTATGTGAATTGCCTTGGGATATTTTAACCAATATTAAAGATGCTACATAAATGCAAAATGCTGTGGTTGTTGCAATTATTTTTTCAATATGATACTTTCACAGACAGCTTTCATCATTCATACGAAGAGTGAAATTAAAGGGGAGTATAAAAGATATGGACACGTTGTGTCCAGATTATTTTCATCTTGCCCTAGTCATGTAAGTTGCCTGCTTGTGCCTTTTTCTTTATTTTGATTTTGTCACAACTTTCTAAACATTTGGATGCAATTTGGAGCTACTCAATTTTACTACTTGCTGTCACATTCTTCTCACTTTTGTGTTTTTTTAAACTTACACACAATGGTAATTACCTCCATAAACATGCTACCCTTTAATAGCGTGATCTGACCACTGGGTGGCATCATCCTTACTCCATAAATTCTGCAAAACCTTGCGAAAACTTTTCAACATTTTTTCCCCTCCCTTAGTAATTGAAATTTCTAATTCCCAAAAAAAAGGGTTTTAACCCGTGTTTTATTTGGGGGGACTGCAAAAGACTCATTTCTCAATAAAATAATTCATGTTTGGGTGCTTGATTTAATGACTTGATTAATAATTGTGTCCCCCCTTAAATACTTCAGAGTTGTTATTTTTGCCTGAACAAGTGTGTAGGGTCGAATCTTACGGGGACCTGAACCATCTAGGTTTTGATGAGATTTTAGGGTAGAATTGTGTGAGAGGTCTATCTCAATTAGGAGTAATTTGCTCCATCTTTTGTGCACCTGCTGGGCAGCAAGAAGAGTTTCTTATGACATAGCGGCAAGTTGCCAATTAAGAAGGGTTAAACATCTTAATGGCATAATGTCCCTCCTTCGTGTCCACCTTCCGATCTTAACAAATGTGCCAAGCAAACTAGACATTGAGGGACCTTGACATGCAGGTCAGGTCAGGTCAGGCACCGGATGACTTCAGCTCACCATAAGGAGATGTTGGCATTCAACATCTGTCCACCCTTCATGGTACCTCTCCAATCCATGTACGGGTTACTTCAGACCTGCATCCCTGGCACTGAAAGGCCGTGCTGGGGAGCAGGAACCCAGCTCATGAACTGGAGCAGACTGCGTCCCTGGGCTGTTCACTTGATCTCTCGGCATTCGTTTCACTTGGTGTCTACCTGCCTGATTGCACCATTGGTGACTTGCATTTCTGTGTTGTACCAGTTAGTGTGGTCACATAATCAGACAGTGTACCTTGGTGATAAGCTGGCCTCTGTCAAAGGGGCACACATCTTGTGCTATGTCAGTCTCTCACCTACACTATCTGCTCAGTAAATGGATTGCACGTGCAGCAAGCAGGCACCTGTGTCTTAAAGACTTGGTCATGGAGGAGGCGAGGAGCTAGTCCTCACCAAAGTCTGCAGAGACACCCTTCAGTCATGGGGTCTTGGCACAATAAGTCCATTATCAGTCCATGGATTGGTCACAGGCATCTGGTCAGTGTTTTCAGTTAGGGGGCCTGTGCCTCTAGTTTTGAGTAGTGGGTCACGATCAGTCATGTGGGTCTATAGTGGACAGTCTGGGGTTGAGGGCTAATGTGTGTCGGGATCAGTCGGGTCTGGGCACTTCTCGTTCTGGGCTGATCGGTTAGATCACTCAAGGCGGTGGGCCACAGTCAGTCAGAATGCCTCCAGAGAAACTGAGGGGAAAGGGAACAGGCCCCATAAGGGAGGCCACTACTGCAAATAGAAAATAGGTTACCAAGTCTGAAACCGAGGGTTGTAGGCTGAGGGGAATGTGAAGGCTGACCATTGTAAAGAGTGTAACTGTATTGGGAAGAGAGGAGGGAGGGACATCTGTTCATGGATGGGGAAAATATGGACAAAAAAGCCTCATGTAAATGGGTTAGGTGGGGTCCTGGGCAAGTGTAAATCCCACCCAAGTTTCCATAGGAAGGGGATCTGGGAATTTGAACCAGAAGGAAGAGGCTGGAAACTACTGGAGAGGGGGGTGGGATGGGGTGGGCGGTGGAAGTGTGCAGTGTGGTCTTCCATCATGCTGGAAGTCAAAACTATGCAACAGGAGTGAAAGTGAGTGTGACTGCAGCCACAGTGGGTGGAGTGAGTGTTTCACCGGTGAGAGTGGGAACTGCAAGATGCACCAGCGTGAGCCACAGCAACATCACACATACCCCCATACATTGTACAGAGCACTGACCTGTGGGGTCCCAAATCCCTGGATCCTAGAGTATTAGCTTTTTGTGAGCTACACATCTCCACATGCGTTACTTTGTTCACACCGATATATTTTGCACACAGAGGGCCTGTGATGTTTGACCGTGAAGGGTAATGGTATAAAAGTACCAATAACCTTAAGAAACTTTCTTCATCTTCTTTTCTCATACTGCAGCAGGCTCTTGACATCGATCCGTGGTGCATTCTGTATGGACGTGAAGTTTGGCGTTATGCTGGCACAGTTGTATTCAGGGCTACACAACGATCCAAACAAATGGATCATTCACCTTGTGACACATGGAGGAGACTGCACTGACTTATGTGCCACAGAGCAGGCAGCCAGGGTCAGATTCAAAAAGAGATTGCTGGAGAAACTCAGCATGTTTGGCAGCATCTGAGAAAGCCGAGTTAATGTTTCGAATCCAATGTGATGATGATGATGCTCTATCAACAAGGTCATGTTGTCCTTAGATTTTTATTTTCGGGAGATCATAAAAGCAGCGATTCCAAAATGTTTGGCTTTGGATGAGTTTTAGGGCCAATTTGTTTAAAGCTAATAAATGCTGCCTCAGGAAAAAGGCTTTCAAATATAAGAAAAAAAAACACTTGCTGGTACAATTGCAACATTTAAAAGGCATTTGGATGAGTATTTGAATAAGAAGGGTTTGGAGGAATATGGGCCGGGCGCTGGCAGGTGGGATTACATTGGGTTGGGATATCTGGTCGGCATGGACAGATTGGACTGAAGGGTCTGTTTCCATGCTGTCCGTCTCTATGACTCTATGAAAGGAAAGTGCCCAATTCTCCCAGCTCAGCTTTTCTCTGGTTTGGTTTAGTTAGCATGCAGTAGTGTTCTGAGGCTGTAGGTCCAAGGAACAGTCACATGGAAGAGGGTCTTCCATGCTGCCATCTCTCTCTCTCCTGTAAGAACCTGTGTTTGATTTTATCTTTTGAGCCAAGGGGTATTTATGGGGATTGTTGCAAATAATTGGAACAGCATCATTAAATTGGGATAATCTGGTGGATTTTCAGATATGTTATTTAGTATTCTATTCTGGTTTACTTGTGTTTCATTCAGTAAATAAATTCTGTTTTATTTATAACTAAGTGGTTTGACCTGTTATCTCACTCCTGAAACATCCACTGTACACCTCCTTTAAAACAATTAACTTTCTTGAGATATTTTGAGGGATTCTGGCCTGGTCCATAACACCTGTGATCCTGTTTTGTTCTAAATTTTCAGTATCTGCGGTTCTTTTGTTTTATCTAATGCAGGGTATCTTGTGTTGGTTCATTGGGAAGAGGTTGCCTCTCCTCTGCATCACCACTTCCAGGTTTGTGGCAAAGAATCACGGCTCTATCCTCCTTTTCTCTGACATAGTCAGAGTGGACTGTCTGTCACTGAACAGGAGCAGCTTTGAAATACCAGCACTCATCCAGGGGCATCTTAAAATGGCCCAGTCACCAATGATGCTGGTCTTTCAGATATTCAGTGAGTGGTGAGTTATCCCCTGAATGACGTGAGGTAAGATGGAGCTAGAACCAGATGAGATGGTCTCACTAGGGATGGGATCAGTAGTTGAGGTGAGTTTGCTCAGACAATGGCAAGGAATCTCTTGAAAAGACCCTGAAACTTAAATGTAATGGAAAGTTAGACAAAAAAAGAACTCTGCCCAAAAGAACTCATTATACAATTTGAAAATGAGCTGTATAACTAATTTTGCTAGCTGCATCTTTGTTCACCTGCAATAATATAATGTAACATATTTCTAAGCTTTTCTGTTTCCAGAAGGTAGATTTGAAAAATTATTGGACGAGGAACTGGAGAACGAAATGCACTAAGCTGAGAGAATGAATATATTTTTCGGTCTCATCACCTGAATAGTAATTTAGCAGAATGGATCATCTGCTCACCAGCTTGATTTGTTATTTGTGAGGTGTTTGACTCTGCAATAGGGAGGTGATCTGTTCCAGCGTCTATCCTGAAGATAAAAATGAAAATGTATCCTATTGTCTTTCCTCATACTAATGTTAGTTCACCAAAGCAAAAAAAAACTGTTGAGCTGGAGTCAACATTCTGCTGTAATCCTGAATGTTCCAACGAGACTGTTAGTCAGTATGTCTAAGGAAAAGTAGTAAAGCTACTGATGGGGGTCTGGGGTGGATAGACACACAAATGATTTGAGGAGGAATTGAAGGAGGTTATTTTCTCCTCCATTACCAGACCAAATGTATCCATTGGTGAATTCATTCCTTACAGTGACAGGTCATATCACTAATCACCTGTCATCCAAAAGGAGTATGAAGTTATGAGATAGTGAAGTAAAATTGAATTGATTTTTAATTAACTTTGTCACATAGCCAACTAAGTACAAAGAAGCTTTTATAAGATGGCGCCATATGTGGCAACTTAAGTATAAAGGTATCCAGGTACAGCTTCTTTAGTTACAAGGTTAGTTACACTGTAACTAATGTCACCAACACATCTTGCCATCTTAAGTACAAGGTACATAGGTGCAACCCTTAGTTACAGGATAAAGATATGGGGAAAAGAAGTTACATTTACAATTTTACACTGTATAGCCATAGGTCAGAAAAACAAGAACAAGGCAAATATCTCAGTCTGTCTCCAACAACTGTCAGCAGCTGGGGCGGTCTCCACATGGTCTGGCTGCTGTTCCCAGGGACAACCGAGCTGCTGTCCTGCCTCCATACCAAGCCTCTGCCACTGACATCCCCTCTGTGGACACATTGGTCACTAGCTTCCCTGTTCCAGATCACCAACCCCCCTTTGGAGGCTGGGACAGGAGGTCTGAGGCCGAGAGTCTGAGGAGACAGAAGAGGAGGAGGAAAACCACAAAAGGGAGGGAGGATGGAAAGAAAAGGAACAGGCGGAGTGGACAAACTCTGCTGTCACCTTACCGGAATCAGAACTCTGAGAAAAGAAGAAAGAGCAAGTCAAAAAAAAGGAAAAAGTTGGCTCAGGAAAGGAGATGAGCAGCGGTGTGTTCTCTGATGTACAGCGTGTATGTGTGGGAGACATTACATATAGAAATATCTTAAAAAGAGTGGATGTGGCAATCCTCTGCTATGTGACCATAATGTTGCAGCTCGTTTGTTGTCACGTTTTGTTGATTTTAGTTTAAAGCATTTATGGTTCTGTACATGTGACTCTAGACCCATGACGATGTGGTTGACACTTAATTGTCCTCTGGGCAATTTGAGATGGGCAATAAATGCTGGCCTGGAAGCAACTCGCTTCCATGAATGAATTTTAAAAGAAGTATGCAAACCGAAAAATTTGCAGGGAAGCTACTGCAAAAAGCTACTTATGACAGCCACAAATTTTAAGGATTAATCTAGATAAAACAACAAAATATATTTTGAGCTAATTGAATTTGTCAAAATGGTTTTGACATAAAAAGAATTCCTCTGCTGCTTTTCACAGTTGCAGAAGCTTATAATGTTCAAAATAAAAGATTACCCCGAATAAATCCCAGCTCGTGCTGATGTCTCGCATGAACATTACTTGCCACTGGAGTACCAGGTAATGCCATCTCCAACAAGAAAATCTATTTCTCCTTCATATTTGACAGTCTAGCCCTATGGTTAAACTGGAGTGTAACTGAGTCAGTGATAAGTACAATGGCTACAAGAGCAGTACAATGGCTTGAAATTCATTCGGAGCAACTCATTTCCTCAATTCCCAAACCCTGTCAGCCATCTAGAAGGCACAGCTCAGTGGTTTGATGGAATATTCTCCCACCGGTCTAGCTGAGTATAGCTTCAGCAGTGTTCAAGCAACTCAATGCCGTCTCTGACAAAGTAGCACATATCTAGCCTCACATACTGCATTCGCTGGTAGCGGAGCAAGTGTAGGAAAGATGCACTATCATCTGCAAGATGTGCTGTTGTAACTTGCAAAGGATCCAACCTGCTATACCATCAACGCAAAACACATGAATAGGAAGGCAACCACTTGCAAGTTCCTCTCCACGTCATGTATCTTCATGGAATGATACCACTGTACTTTGCCACTGACTCCAACATCTTGGTGCACCCTCCCAAGAAACACTGTGGGTGTGCCTGCACCACATGCATTGCAGTGACTGGAGTGATACTGAACACACAATCTTTCCAAGGGTAATTTGGGATGGGGAATAAATGCCAGGCATGTCAGTGATACATACTTTCTGAAAAGAAAGCTGCTCCTCAGGCAGAGTACCAGAGCAAAATGTATTCTTGCACATGAATACTCAGCTCAGTTTTTTGACTAACAATGATGAACTGATTATAAGTATGCATTTATATGACACAAGGAGGCTACTTCTATTGCTAGATCCCTCTTAAAAGGAATGATAGATCAGCAAACCAATAAAGCGCAAACAGATGATATAATGGAGCCAGCTCTGGGACCACTATGGTAATAGTTCCAGCTCTACTGTGGAACTGGATTCTACATTGATGCCTATCTTTTAAGGTTTGTGCGAAGATTTGTAGCTCGGGTGCTCATTGTTGTGGTTCTGTTCGCCGAGCTGGAAGTTTTTGTTGCAAACATTTCGTCCCCTGGCTAGGCGACTTCATCAGTGCTTTGGAGCCTCCTGCGAAGCGCTTCTTTGATGTTTCTTCCGGTATTTATAGTGGTCTGTCCTTGCCGCTTCCGGTTGTCAGTTTCAGCTGTCCGCTGTAGTGGTTGGTATATTGGGTCCAGGTCGATGTGTTTGTTGATGGAGTTTGTGGATGAATGTCATGCCTCTAGGCATTCATCCACAAACTGCATCAACAAACACATCGACCTGGACCCAATATACCAACCACTACAGCGGACAGCTGAAACTGACAACCGGAAGCGGCAAGGACAGACCACTATAAATACCGGAAGATCCATCAAAGAAGCGCTTCGCAGGAGGCTCCAAAGCACTGATGAAGTCGCCTAGCCAGGGGACGAAACGTTTGCAACAAAAACTTCCAGCTCGGCGAACAGAACCACAACAATGCCTGTCTTTAATAAGCATTCATTTGATATTCTATCAAAAGCCAGAGTATGTGAACAAAGTAGGCCTAGTTTCTGAATATTGCGATTGTACTCTGACAGTCAGTGAAAAATGCCATTTTACTTGAGCTGAGAGTTATTGCACTTCAATGTTCAGTCTTTTGGATTGTCTATGCTCTCACATCACATAAGCACCATTAGATTAGTTGATGTGTTTTACAGTTGTGTGTTTTGAATAACACTGGTCATACACTACCCTACACACCAGACCACCTGAAAACATTACAGTTTCAGGAAGAGAAAGCAAATGAATAAAGGAACAAAGTAGTGCTTTGTTGGGAAAATGATAACAGTTTTAAAGTGCAAGCATTTGAACTTTGCTGATATTTTACATTAACCTTCAATTCCCTTTGTATGAAGATGTTTCTTCACAATGATGCAAGATGAGCATGGTTGTCTAATGGTCATGGAACTTGGTCAACACACACAGATCTGACACTATTGTGCTTGTAAAGGGGGCAGGGAGTATTGTTGAACTTGCAACCTCATTTCTATAAGAATCACTGGCAGAAGTGAATACAATCAAAAGGAATGACTTTGATTCTATTTCCACAACCTAGGACCGTATTGAATGTCAGATAATTTGCTGGAATTACAAGATACTAATGGAAGCTTATTGGAAGCTATAGTATTATTGAAGAAGGTATATTCCTCTGCATGATCTAATCTTAAAGCTTTCATAGTGTTAAAATAAAACCTTTATGAACACCTAAACTTAGCTTTCTGAATATATCCTCCAGATTGACAGAGGACCTCAGTTGTATAAAGGACAATGTTTGGGCCAAGCTTTGACATTTGGAAAACCCATTCTGGCTATGATGGATCATAACTAATTGACAATTGTAAACTTGTGTTGTCGAATACTTCCAGCCAAAACCTCAATGAAACTTAGTTACAAGTTGCTAACAATCACTACCCCATGCTGGGATCTTTTCTAATCAGATCCTTTGAGATACACAGGGTGAGGTTTGATTTCTTCACTTCGGAAGGATCAATTCCCAGATATCCTGTGGAGGATTAAAGGGAATACTGCAGATGTTTGGCCTGAAAACGTATATTTGGTCAGGGATTCATCCTTGTTCAGTTCTGAGGGTTTCAATCCAGACTAAGGAACCCAATGAGAAATTTGATGGGTATGGAACTAATGATTGAATCAGTTACTCGAGTATTACAGACTGATTACAGAAGGGAAATAAAGGTCTCAACTTGTTACTCCTATTTCTGAGAGAGACCATGGGCTGTTCTGGCAATGTCACGGAATCAGAATCCTAGGCTAACATTCTGAGCCCTGTGCTTGAATCTCACCAGGGCAGATGATGAACTTGGAATTCCAATAACATCTGAAATTAAAATGCTAATTGAATAGTGACTTTTATTTTGATAGTTAAAAGAAACACCTACTTGGTTCACTAATGTCCGTTTTGAGAAAATCTGCTGTTTTGACCTGGTCTGCCATACAGTTGACCCACATGATTATTTAAATAAGAAATGTTTTAGGGTTAGAGGGGCAACTTTTTTCACACAGGTGCATGTATGGAATGAACTGCCAGAAGAAGTGGTGGAGGCTGGTACAATTACACCATTTAAAAGGCATCTGGGTAGGTAAACGAATAGGAAGGGTTTAGAGGAATGTGGGCCAAGTGCTGGCAAATGGGACTAGGTTAATATAGGATATCTGGTTGGCGATGGATGGGTTGGACCAAAGGGTCGGTTTCCAGGCTGTACATCTCAATGACGCTATGTACTCAATTTTATTGAGCTGCTACAAGGTCTAGGAAAATGAATGAAAACAGACTACCACACATTGACCTAGAAAATGCAAACTACAGCAGTAAGCTCTGCCCTGTCAATGCTGCTAGTACTTACCTATTACTGGGTCAAAACTGTGGAACTCCCTCCTGCACAGCTCTGAGGATGTTCCTGTACCTATACTACTAGGACTGCAGTAACTCAAAGTAAGCTAGGAATGGCCAATAAATGCAGATCCCAGGAAACATTCCCACGTCCCTTGAACATATTCAGCATGGTGGCTCAGTGGTTAGCACTGCTGTCTCACAGAAGCAGGAACCTGGGTTTGATTCCACCCTTAGGCAACTGTCTGTGTGGCGTTTGCACATTTTCACTATGTCTGCATGGGTTTCCTCCAGGTGCTGGTGTCTCCTTCCATAGTCCAAAACTGAACATGTAAAGTGGATTGGCCATGGGAAATGTGGGGCTACAGGGATAGGATTGGTGGGGGGGTGCTGGGTGCTCTTCAGAGGGTCGGTGTGGACTTGATGGGCCACATGGCCTGCTTCCGCACTATAGGGATTCTAAAAAAACTCCATAAAAATATATGCACACACAAACCCAAGCATGAAATCTTGCCTCACGAAGTTTCAAACCATCTGATTTGTTGTTTTCTTCTTACCATTGATGATGGACCTGCCATGGTTTTCTGTTTCGTTGAAACCTATCACAGCTTCAAAAGGATTAATGATTGCTGCTGACCTTAGTGTCTCAGATACTCGAGGCTGGATTTGTTGATCAGCTGCAGCAGAATTTGAATATTATTGGAAATTGAACAGAAAGATAGGAAGTGAAATTCAAAGTATGAAAATACAAAATTTTATATAATGGAGACAAAAAACTTGAGGAATGGTTCTTAGATAGAAAGAAAATTAAGGCACTTGGAAAATAAGGGGTCTGGGAATCTTCATTAACAATAAATTTTGTTGGTTGCAATAAGCTCAGTAGCAATTGGGAAAACAAGTTAGAGATTGAGAGGAAATAAGTGGTCAATATTGAGCTCAGCTACTGAGGTAATATTTCCATTTTCCAAATTATTGGTGCGATTGCACTTGCGTAAATGTATAGATTGTCGATAGATCTGATCACCACAGTGCAAACAAGTCATTGTAGCTATTGAAAGAATTCAGAAGGGAGCAATTGTATAAACTGAACATTTCTTCACTGGAAATGAGAAAATTGTCGTATGTTCCCTGTGTTGCACGTGCAGCTATCATGAATTTTCAACTCACCATGTAGAAGGGTTACTGCCACCATCCTCTTTAAATGTAGGGATTTAAATGGCTGCCCTGTGTGGCAGAAGATAGCGAATTACTGGTCTAACTCGAAGACGCTGTTGTATTTATCAAGTATTAGTTTATTGCATCTTAGCAATTAGTGACAGGTTACTGTTGATGAGATAGACAGAGTCCCTCTTGAGGTGCAGTGGTAGTGTCCGTACCCCTGGATTGAGAGACCCAGGTTTAAGTCCCATTTACTCCAGAGGTGTGTAATAACATCTCTGAACAGGTTGATTCAAAATCAGTTAAAGGAAAATCTGTGTCTATCTCAATGTTACAAAGATCCTTCGGCCCATCGAGTCTGCATCAGTCAAAAACAATCACTGAGCTATTTTCATCCCATTTTCCAGCACTTGGCCAATAGCCTTGTATACCTTGGCATCAAAATGCACATCTCAATGCTACTTTAGTGTTTATGTGAGTTTCTGCCTTGACCACCCTTTCCTGGCAGTGAGTTCTGGTTCCCCACCACCCTCCAAGTGAAAACATTTCCCTCACGTCCCCTCTAATCCTCCTGTTCCTTTAAATCTATGCCCTCTGGTCACTGATCCCTCCATCAAAGAGTTCCTTGCTGTCTATGCCCCACATTATTTTATTCGTCTCAATATGCTCCACTCACTGCCCCCACCACTCCCAGAATCCTCCACTCCAATAAAAACAACCCAGACTGTCCAATCTCTCTTTGTAATTACAACTCTCCAGCCCAGACAACATCCAGGTTAATCTCCTCTGCACTCTCTCCAGTACAAACTCATCCCTCCTATAATGTGGATTCCAGAATTGCACAGGTACTCTAGCTGTGGTCTAACCAACATTTATACAGTTCTGGCATAACTATCCCCTCCTCTTAAACTCTCTGACTCAGCTAATGAAGGTAAGTATCCCATATAGCCTCTTAATCACTTTGTCTCACTGTCCTGCTACCTTAAGGAACTGGTGAATATATACACCGAGATCCCTTCTGATCCTCAGTGCTTTCCAGGGTCTTACTTTTGTCATGTATTCCCTTGTCTTGTTTGACCTACCCAAGTGCATGGCGTCACAATTATCCGGCTTGAATTCCATTTGCTACTAATTGGCCCATCAGATCATCCTATACATATCCTCCTGTAATCTAAGGCTACACCTTCCCTAATTAACACCTTGATAATTTTCGTACCATCTGCAAATTTAATGATCAACCTCCTACATTCAAGTCTAATTCATTTAGTTTATTATATATATATATGTACTACAAATGGCTAGGGTTGTAACACTGATCCCTGCAGGAACCCAATTGCACATGGTCTTGCTGTCATAAAAACATCTTTTGACCATCATCCTCTGCTTCCTATCAGATCCAATTAGCTCAATTTCTTTGGATGCCATTGGTTCCTGCCTTCTCTATCAGACTTCCTTGCAGGACCTTATCAAGAACCTTGTCAAAGTCCAAGTAAACAGCACCAAATGGATTGCCCTCATCTACATATCTAGTCACCTTTTTAAAAATTGAAACAAGTTGGTCAGACATGACTGCCCATTAGCAATACCAGTAGCAATGGGCTGTTTTTGATTAATGCTTCTATTTAATATCCTAAGATGGTCTGCTCACAAGCTCAGATGTCGTCATCATAGTCATTTGTGCTTATGGCACTCTGTTATTTCTTTCAGACCCATATACAACACTCTTTGTTCTTTGAGTCTTCTACATTCATGATGGGTACGTTTCTTCTCTTGATTGGAGCTGACTCCATGTACATCATTAATCCCGACACAGAATATTGGATTGGTGCATGGAAGTGCCACCAGTGTCTACCATCAGCAGGAAAATTAATTAGGGTGAAATTCTTCCAACATTTGACTAAAAGAATGGACCTTTCTTTTTCATCTAGACTGAAATAGAATTTTCAATCACACTCATTGGATCTTGTGTAATATGGGTACCAGTCATTGAATGTCCACTCAGAATCAATAATGTTATCTCTAATGCATCTTCATGACAGGCTCCAGTACTGTCTGTGGTCTGTCCACCTTTGATAAGGAGAAAGGTCCTGTGCTGACCCAGCAAATGAAAAATAGCCATCTTTTGTCTTTAACAATCATGGGAAATCTTGCAGGAGTCTGAGCAATGTGGGCTCAGGTGTGATTTGTGGAAGAATTGGGTGAGAAGTCTGAGAAAACTGCTCTGGGCATCTGGAGTATTTCGCTTCTGTCAAGTAGTGAGGCAGATTCCTTGCGTGGCAATGCAAGTTGCCAATCAAGGGAGATTGTAGCTTGCTAATCACTTTTATTAATGCTATAACCCACCTTGTTAATATGCAGTTTCTGTGTTACACATGCACCAAACATGCTAGACATTGAGAATTCTCAAAATGGAAATTGGAGTGGGTACACGGTGATTTTGGATTGCTGTTGCTCTGAAAGATCTCCAGTTGTGTCAAACATCTTTGGGAACTGACCATATATTTCTCGGACACAGACATTGACATCTGACATGTTCCAGCCTCTTACAATTCAATGCTGTGCCCCAGGCAGTAACTGTTGTTGAAATGCTGCATAGAGGACACTGTGTGCTCAGAGACACGCATCTAGGTCTGGCACTAGACCAAATTGCATTTCTAGGCTTTGTGTTTGCAGTCAATGACTCTAAGCCTAACTGGATGCTTGCAGTATCCCTACCACACAGTACCTTGATTTACCTTTTTGCACCTTGCTCCTCAAAATGATATGTGTAATTCTATATTGCCATGCTGTTTAGTACAGACACAAAACCCAGGTTGCTCGTTGGTCTGGGGGAAAAGGATGCTCTCCATCAGTGCTATCCCCTTCAGCTGGCCTCCCATGTCACTGCCTGCTCTACAGGGTGCTAATTATTCCTGTCTTCCATCGCCAGAGCAAATGGCAGAAACCATACACGGCATCTTTGATTGATTTGTGCATCCAGCCAAGTGCTATGGGCTTTTAAGGTGGTGCCAACACAAAGGCACTTGCAGTGGATGTCTGATGAGTGACAAGTTGTTCTGGGAACGGTACATGTTAGAATTGACATGAGGGTCATCTATGGGTGGGTGGGCATTTGATGAGTTGACAATACCCCAAATCTCATTATTGCCCACGTTACTCAGACCACCTTAAGGTTCCACCCGTTGGTATTTCACAGCAAGAAATCTGCTGGGACTCACTAGAAATCCTCTAAATACTTCATGGAATTTGCACTTAGCCAAAACAATGCAAATGTCACCCCAATGTGACTCAGTTAGGGGCTTGAATTTCTTCAGGGCTCTGAATCCATAAGTTTTGAAACTCTCTTCAGGTGGGACTTGACAGACGTGTTGGTGTTTTGATCCTCAGGCTTGGATGGTCCTTCTATGGTTGGTTTCTTTGGCAGTGATTGTCACTTCACCCCATTAAAGAATGCCATCTGAAACTTGAGTTGTGTTCTATCTTGGGCACCAAGTGCCTTCACTGTCATTATCCCCTTTTTTGTTTAACAGCAAATGGACCACAATTGAAAATAAGCGGAAGCACTTCAGTTGCCCTGAGACTCCTGAAATCATCATCCTGCCACTTTTAGAATGGCTTGCATTGTGGGAGATATAGAAGGGTTAGCTGAAAGAACACTTTGGAATAAACATTAAGGGAGTTAACGGTTGCTCCAAGTAGCAGGGAGAGATTATTGGAGTTGTTTTTCAGATGAATTATTTTGTCACTGATGCCTTCTATGCAGAAAGTGGGAGAATGGTTTGTGGTCTGAAGCATTGCTGTTTTAGAGAAGAGCTACATGGTAGCAGATGCCTGAATTGAGTTTGTTCACAAAGACAAAGTGGAAGTTGAGTACTCATTTGGCAGCTAGTTTTTTGTTTCTTGTTTTTTTTAGGAATACCAGTTAACAAACTGGCTGTATAATTCAACCAGTTCAGGTATCAGGTTCTCCCAACAAAAAGCAGAAACTAACGGCAGCAGGAACACATTGACTGTGGGCCAGCCAGCACAGAGCCAGTTCCCTAGACTGAGGAGTTTCTTAGTCTCCTGGTTTTTATCTGAGGGGTAGATCAGGCAGCTTAGAAATCAGTTCTCAATAAAAAATGGAATCCCATTTCACAAAACTGGCTTTGTAAACCAGCCTGTTTAGGAATCCGGTTCTTACAAAAAAAAAGCCAAAATCTACAGTAACACACTGACTGTAGTCCAGTCAGCACAGAGTCAGTTGCCTAGACTGAGGGGGTTCGAAATCTCTGAGGTATATTGGTCAGCCAGGGCTTTCCTGATTGTACCAGGTTAACAGTAGCACCCTGACTGTGGCAGCTAGCTCTTATCACAGTCAGCTGTTGGGTTTTCTTGAGTTGAGATCCTAATTATCTGGCATGGGGTGTCATTCAATTATTATGCTTCTAAGGGCTTTGTAAACATTACCTTAGTGAAGTAGTCCTGACTGTATCTGTACATAAGCAACTTGGGTTAACAATGAGAAAGGTGTAAAGGATTCCCAATGTCTGTATTAAGTCTAGTATCACTATGTTGGTCTTCCCAATCTTCTTCTTCCTCAAAATAGATGAACAGCAATGAGGACTTGAGGTACATGCACAGATGGAAGTGACAGGCATTGTTCTACTTAGAGAAACTTGAGAGGAGATTTGAGAGAAATCTTGAAGGATCTGAGAGAACTTTTCAAAGAAAATGTCTAAAAACATTTTACAAAGTGTCCGGACAAAAATAATTATGTAAAAAATGTAGATCACTTCTGGATTTCTTTATGGGTGCAAACATTATAATCCAGTAGCAACTGTCCCAGAGTCTACAGAGCATCCACTATTTCCATGATGACTATCTAATGTAGTCTAAGGTGTGGATTATTTGTCTTTTAATCCCATCAGTTTCTCTAACATAACCTCCCTACTAATTCTGATTTACTCCAGTTCCTCCCTCTTATCAGATCCTGTGTTCCCCAACATCTTTGGGACATATTTTGTGAAGACAAAATCAAAGTATGTATTTAATTGATAATCATACAGCATGGAAGCAGACCCTTTGGTCCATCCAGTCCACGTCTACCATAATCCCAAACTTGGTCCCACCTGCCTGCGCTTGGCCCACATTCCACAAAGTATTTCTTAATCATATACTTATCTGCAAGTCCTTTAAACATTGTAACTGTAGTCACATCCACCACTTCCTCTGAAAGTTCGTGCCACACACAAACCACTCTATGTTTAAAACAAAAGCCTCTCATGGAATAAACTTCCTGAGAGAGTGGTGAATGTGGATACATTTACAGCATTTAAAAGAAATTTGGATGGATACATGAATAGGAAAGGTTTTGAGGGATATGGTCCAGGAGCAGGCAGGTGGGACTAGTTTATTTTGAAATTATATTTGGCATGCACTTGTTGGACCAAAGGGTCTGTTCTCGTGCCGTATGATTCTGTGATTCTGTCTTTTTAAAATCTTTGTTAAATCTTCCATTTGTTTAAATTTCCCTTGTTTCTCAATGTAAGGGATCTACATTGGTCTTCACTAATCTTCTTCTCTACAGATATCTGTAGTGGCTTTTACAATCAGTTTGTATGTTTCCTGGAAGCTTACACTGTTAGTACCACAGTGTCGGCATCGATATAGGGCAGATTAGGATTGTTTTTGAATCTTCTTTGATATATCCAGCAGATTTACTCCAGCAAGTAATCAACAATTTCAAGGGAGGCAATAAAAAAATAAAGGAGAAGAGGTATAGTCACAGAGAAATGATCCTGGAATTAAAACTTTGTCTTAGAGAATTATTACAAACCCCTACAATTTAGATTTTCTGACGCTATCATATTTGGTGCTGATAGCAGCTACAGAGGGTTCCCTGACATTCAAATGCTTTCAGAAAAATTACAGTTAAGTTTCAATGTCATTGTGAAATTACCTGTTTCATGTTTGATCAACATGGTTCAATTTTGATCTTGTTTCTTTGCACGTGGTTAACTCAGATAAGTAATGAGGAGCAGGTCAACTCGAAAGTGGCCCGTGCCTTCACCTGTCGCCTCATTCTTACTTTACATGTTATTTTTGGTAATATCCCCTCAAACAAGAGGTCAGTTTCCAAACATATCCAGCTAGCACTTTGCTCCATTTCTATCTTCATGCTTTGCACCGTAACTGTCACTATGATGTTCAGTTGATTTGAGTCCTGAATAAAAAAAACATTCCAGTACTCAACATTTGCATGACTGAAGCTACTCTTTAGAATGAGTGTCCCCTTGGCACTGATTCCATCTCCTGTCCTTGGGGCTTGTTCCAACTTAAACCAGACAATGAACCACTATGGGGTAGTCAGCTGAGCTTTGAATCCCCACATCTGATTCAACATGAAGCCTGCTCTCTTCTACCTGTAGGACATCACTTACCTGTGTTTTTACCTCACTGTCACTCAACCTTCAAACCCATTTTTTTTGGTCAGAACCTTTTCCATCCCTCTCCTAACATTCAAAACTCTTTCCAATGTGTACTTTTTCCAATCGTGACCACCATCACTTCTCCGAGTTTTATCATTTGATGCATTCACTCCTGCTCTACAGTGTCTTGAGACATGTTTTTGTTGCCTGTAAAACACATGTGTAAATTTCACTTTTTTTTTATAAAGTGAAGAATAGCAGTTTCAATGTTACTGTTGGCAATAGTACTATACTCCTTTCATAATCTTTGAATTTACTCCAAGTTGTATGTTTATATCTTTTAAATGTATCTTAAAAACAGTGCCGTTTTAATGGTGCAAGTTTTGTTTTCTATTGTTTTTCATTTTACAGTTAACTTTGACCACTTTCAGATCCTTCGAGCAATTGGAAAAGGAAGCTTTGGAAAGGTAAATGATGTTTTCATGCTTTTCAGTGAAACAATAATTAATTGACCCAAATCTTCTAGTCTCCAGATGGTTTATGACTGCCATACCCCTAAGATAAGCTATCATATTCCTTAGAGGTCCCTGTGAAATTACATTATGGGAATTGAATGGAAAGTTTAAATTTCCACTGGGAAATATCTCCTGACTGAGGTAGAGAGACTTGAGATGATTCTGTCATAAAGGTAATGTTAAATAGAAAGTTAGTCTACATGCGTAAACTCTTGGATAACAATACAACTGATATTCATATAACTCAGATTGACCCACCCATCTACTTCCTGACTCTCTAATTATAGTCTGTTAATGACCTCCTATTATACCTTAACTCTCTCCAACCCAAGAACCTGACCGTGACAACATTTCCCACCAGCCCATTGTCCAACCCACCTCACCCATGTGCTAACCTATGGACTTCATCCATCCACAATCTTACCCACCAGCCATTCTACCCATCTTGACTACCTATCCATCTGCCAATGTGCCGCACCACCTTTATGGACATACATAATCTATTCTACCTCCTTAACCACTCTGCCTCCTTTTAACCACATGTCCATTCACCTTGTTCCCTTACTCACCCTTTTCCCTGATGCACTTACCTTCTGCCTCACTTTTTAAGAAATTTTAGGTCACTTAAAGCAATGTACCTATTGCAATAGGTCAGCGATGGCCATAGAAATGGGAATGTGGGTTTTGTGTGAATTTGTTTTGTGATGCTTCCTTTGGAAGTTTTCTGCATGGAGTCCATTCTGAAAGATTCTCGATTAGAAAACTGCTCTGATAATTTGGAGAAAGAGAGCCCTATGTTCTTTTGTCTAATCAGGTTTAGAAATAGGTTTCCAACTCTGATCAGAAGATTTGGGCCAATGATGTTGTTTAATCATTAATAGCATTTGGATGTATCTGAATAAAGATTACTCACAAAATGAATAATGTAGGAAAAGATGATTCACTTAATCTTTGTCTGCACTGTAAAAGTTGCACCATTTAGAAAGTTTCGGCTCGTTTATTCTTCCGAATTATGATAAGTGTTTATGATAAGAATTGTCCACATGTTTGGGAATCCCAAACAAACGAATTAAATTTTTGATTGATAAATAAAAAATTAACTGCACATACAGCAACAGAAGGAAATTCAATTTCAATATTTGTATATGCCTTGGAATAAGCTGTCCCTTCTGTGCACCAGTATTATAGTGCAAAAACAATAAAAAGAATAGTGAGTATTTTTGATCATTTTGAGCACATCAAGCTCTCATTTACTGCTTCCTGGTTGTCTGCAATAATGATAAAGAGCCTGGTTTAAAAACTCTGACTTCAGCACCATGGAAACAGCAGCAGCACTGACGAGGAGAATTGTCATCAGGCTAGAGAAAGAAAATAAGCTCAATCAATAGCAAGCAGCTCTACCAAGGGACTTGGAAACTTAGTCCCTTGAGCCTGTTCTGCCATTCAGTGAGCTCATGGTTGATCTTCAACCTATCATGGCAAAGGGCAGGCTGCACACAACGTATTCTGGATAGAGAGAAAATGGTTTGTCAGCCCCATCTCGTTGTGAAAGTTAACGTTCTCAGTAAGCTGCCTGAAAGTACTGCTTGCAACTACTGGACAAAAGCCTAGAAACTACATTAATGTGTGCAGTGAGTGATTAAATTCATGCAGACTTCCAAACTTTGATGATGTGGTAAATTGCAAACCTTGGCTCCTAATTGACTAGCAGTGGAACATTTTGTGACATTAATCCAAGTCAACATTAATTGGCATTTTGAAGAATAGGGGTAAAATGAGCAAGTTAACATGGATTTGTAAAAGAAAATTTATGCTTCAGTAGTTTTATTGAATTCTTTGATAAAGTAGCAGTTTTTGTTGTTGAAGATAGTCAATGTGGTGATGTGTGCACATGGAACTTTCAAATATGGTGATGAAGTGCCGCATTCTGCCGTTAACAGAATGAAAGCTCATGGCATTATGGGTACAACATTGGCTGACAGACAGGAAACTGAAAGCTACATGCAGTTATTTTTCAAACTGGAGATCTGCTTACAGCGGTCTGTTTTGACACTACATTTAATGAACTGCACTTGTGTTTTAGAGGAAATGAATTCAGTGTTTGTAGATTATATCAAATTCCGAGGTAGGAAACAGTGAGATGGAACGGACCGTAACAGATTTCAGGAGGACAGAATCAGACATGAAGTAAGTAGACGCATGGGGCTGAATTTTCCAGTGGGTGTTGGGACCATAAACTTTGGGCCCATACGAGGATTCACACCCCACCCATGTCATCAGTGCGAATGATAAGAGAGCCTTTGTGAATAGGTTATTGCCTAACACCTGATCAGAATGGTTTAAAAGTCTAACTTAAACCACCAGAAGGTGTAGATCATGATCACTCTAGTATTCTACATTACCTTTTACTTATTTGATGATATGGAGGCCAATATAACCCTTCCTTGAACCTGCTCCTCCATTCAATATGTTGAGGGCTGATCTGACTACTCCACATTCTCATCCAGCTCTAAACACCTTGCAACCCTTGATCTATCAATCCCTCCTTAAAGATGTTCAAAGACTGCTCTTTCACACCATTTTGAGGAATAGCATTCAAAAGACTCATGACCTCCTGAGATAAAATTTCTCATAATTTAAGAAATGGACTCTTTATTTTTAAATAATGATGTCTAGTTCTCGATCCTCCCACAAGAGAAAGCACCTTTTTCATATTGTCCCCGTCAGGACTTCTCAAGATCGTTACATATTTCAATTATGTTGTCTCTTGCTCTCCTAAACTCCAGCAGATAGGAGTCAAGCTGTCTGATCTTTCATCATAATGCAGATTTCCCACTCCAGGTGTTAGCATAGTTAACCTTCTGTAAATGGTTTACATAGATTTATATTCTTCTTTAAAGAAGGAGACTGGTGCTGTACACGTACTTCAAATGTAGTCTCACCAATGCCCTGAATAACTAAAGTATAACTTCCCTGATTTTGTTCACTTCTCTTGCAGCTTTTCTAATTACTCGCAATCCCTGCATATTAACGTTTTGTGATACGTGCACTAGGAGACCCAGATTCCTCTGCATTTCAGAGCTCTGCAATCTTTTACAATTTAAATACTTATTTTATTCTCCCTGCCAAAATGAACTCTCATTACATTCCATTTTCTAGACCTTTGTCCACACTCATTGTTATCCCATTATAGTCTCCTTATGTCGTCTTTTCAACTCACTTTCCTAGCTATCGCTATGTCATCAGCATAGTTAGGAATCATACATCTGTCCCTTCATCCAAGTCATTTATTTAAATTGCAAAAAGTTGATGTTCCACACAGATTCCAGTGGCACACCTGTTATGGACCAGACCAGATCTCCTCAAAATATTTCAAAAAAAAGTAGCCTGATCCTTTGCTAGTTGTTTTAAGCAAGTATAAAGTGGATATTCCAGGAATGATGCAACCAGCCCAACCACTTAGTTTTAAACAAAACCGAATTTATTTGCAAGATTACCATATTAAACACACAAAAAAAGAACAGAATATAAAATAACTTTACCTATCAGAAAATCCAACAGACTGTCCCAACTTAATGATGCTGTTCCAAATACTTGCAACAATCCCCTAAATAATCCTTGACACAAAAGATAAAATCCATCACAGGTTCTTACCGGAGAGGTGAGAGAGAGGATCAGCATGGACCTGCTTCTGTGGGTCCAGCAGCTTCACCACTGACTGCCTGCTAAAATCAAACCAAATCAGAGAAAAGTTGAGCTGGGAGAACTGGCCACTCTCCTTCCATTGTAAGAGTTTTTTTTAACTTAAAAGCTTCATCAAATAGATGAACCCAGACATTTCTGAGTCAGGACTTTATGACCTCCTGGAAAAACAAACAAGGACAACCTAACCTTGGGAAAGAAGCAGCATCATCAAGCACCATTTGTTACACCTTGCTAGCCAAAAGATTACCGTTTATGCCTCCTGCCTTGTTCCTTGTTAACTAACCAAGCTTTTACTTTGCACAATAACATTTCTTATGATAACTGATAAAATGCCTTCTGGAGATCTACGTAAATTACATCCATCATTCCCCCTTTATCCACAGTACTTATTACTTCCTCAACAAATGAGTTGAGTAAATTGATTAAACATGATTTTCTTTTCACAGAACCATGCTGACTATATAATTACCTCGATATGTGCCCTAAAATAACATATTTAACAATAGCTTCAATCATTATCCTGATATATTAAATTAATTGATCTAAGGTTGATAAAGTTCATTTTCATTTTGAATGAAGGGGTTACATTTACTATTTTCTAATCTAATGGAGCCTTTCCCCAAATCTGGTGAATATTTGAAAATTTAAATCAAGGGATCCACTATCTCTCAAGCCGTTTCCTTTAATACCCTCGGCTGACGTCCATCAGGACTCGGGACTTCTCAGCTTGCAGCTCAAGTGATTTGCTCAGGACCACTTCCATTGTGATTGACTTTTCTTCAATCTTCCCTTCTTTCCAATCCTGACCTGTTTCCTTTCGGGCTATTTCTTAGTTGTATCATCTACATGAAGACAAATATAAAAGTTTAGTTCATTTTATCTGCCATCTTATTATCTTCCCAGGCTCACTTTCTATAGCACCAATGTTCACTTTATTAACACTGTTTTTGTGTTTTAATTATTTATCTAAACTCTTACTATCTGTTTTTAGATTTCTAGCTAGCTTTCTGTCTACTCTATTTTTCCATCCTTATCAGTCTTTTAGTCACTTTTTCCTGTTTATTATATTCTATCTTATCTTCTGACTTGCCAGTTCAGTTCTGGTGTCTTTTTACTTTAAGTTTCACACTTTCATTAACTTTTTCAGTTAATCATGGATGGCAGGTGGCCCCTTGGAAATTTTCTTCCTCAACAGTTTCTATCAATTCTTTTTATTCTGAAGTATCACCTTAATGTCTATTTCTCTCTCTCGCATGCACTGTCTCTCAAATTGTATTTAGAATTTAACCATGTTATGGTCATTGCAACCTAAGGACACTTTTACTTTAAGGTAATTAATTAATCCTCACTCATTGCACAATAACAGTTCTGTTATGCCTGCTCTCCAGCTCCAGAATGTGTGGTTCAGAGATACTTAAGTTTATGCATCAGAGGAATGTAGGAAGTGAGTATGCAGATACAGAAAGCAACTAGGAAGGCCTTTATTGCAATGGGATTGGACTACAATGATAAATAAGTCTTGTCACAAGTGATTTGGAGGTACCAATGTTGGACTGCAGTATACAAAGTTAAAAATCTCACAACACCAGATTATAGTCCAACAGGTTTATTTGGAAGCATTAGCTTTTGGAGTGCTGCTCCTTCATCAGTGCTTCCAAATAAACCTGTTGGGCTAAAACCTGGTGTTGCGTGATTTTTAAACTTGTCACAATTGAATAGAAATTGGTGAAACCACACCTGAAACAGTGTGAACAGTTTTGGTTTCAGTATTTAAATAATAATGTTCTTGCTTTGGAGACTGCACAAAGAAGATTCAGTCAATTCGCTCTTGGATGCACAGATTGTTCTACGACGAAAGTACTGTCCAGTGTTTTGAAAAGTAACAGGCGATCTTATCAAAACTAACAAAGATTTTGAAGGGGCTTGACAGGGTAAATGCTGAATGGTGGTTTTCCTGGGCTGGAAATCTCAAACATGGAGGCTCTGCATTCGGGGTCAAACATTTTCAGGAGTGAGATGAGAAGAAATTTATTTATCCAGAGGATTTTGAATCTTTGGAATTCTGTAGCCCAGAGGGCTGTGAGCACTCTATCACTGAATACATTTTAGGCTGAAAAAGACACTGTCATCCACCTAGTACTCTACTCCTTCACCTTAGTGTTATTTTAGCCCTGAACTGCCACCTTATCCACTTATTTACTTTACGTACTTGTCTCAATACTTATCAAAATGGTTGAAGAACTTTCAAATATCAGGATATGGCACTTACTTTAAAAAAGGGAGGCATAGTTTCAGAAGCAATCCTCTCCTCTGCTGGCTGTGAGGATTCATGGATTTGTCTGTGCAGCTTCAACTAGGAAGGCTCTAATCTTGAATTAAAACTGCACCAAAAGGTAGGTGGGCAATTTTTATTCTCATTCAGGATTAAACAAGAGTTCTGACTCCAATCAGATGTTTCAGGCCAGTATCTTTCCCAAATCAGTTTCCACATGTATTCAAAGGTTCAGTTTCTCCCTAGATTTCACCTTTAATTTCAGATTTTCATCACTGATAAGTTTGTATCCTCTGCACAACTTCAATCCAATTCTTGCAGAAATGATACATTATTTGCCAAAGATTCTAGCCTCAGCTGCTCAAATGTTATTATTCAATCCCATCTTCAACCACTTAGTTTGGAAGATAGAGGCTTGTCAGCCTAGCATGGATCAGAAAGTCTAACAGGTTGGAAATGATGTGATGTAACTTTCTCAACTTGTTCATCTATATCTATCTATCTATCAATTCACCATCAAATAACTGTTCATTTCACATAAACCTCAATCCATTTGCTGCTGTGCCACGTGTTGTCTTGTTGTGCAGGGTTTCTCTTCCAAAAATTGAGAAGTATGTTTTCTTATTTTAGCTGCATGCTCTCAGGATAGCATTAAATTCTTTACTGTCGGCAAAAAGCAGGCCATAAAAAGTTGTCAGTGGTGTTCAGGTGCAGTTTGACTTCACTTTGTATTGATGTTATTAGGAATTACTTTATTGAGTATCTTCTTTGGCTATTGTCAACATGAGGAGAGTTTTCTTACACAGTGGATCTGAAATGAGCTGCCAGCAGAAGTGGTTGAGCTGGGTACATTAACAACATTTAAAAGGCATTTGGACAAATACATGGACCAGGAAAGGATTAGAAGAATATGAGCCAATGCAGGGAAATGTTGTTAGCGTGGATGGCCAATTTGGTCAGCGTGGACCAAAGGGTCTGTCTCTGTGCTATTGGATTCTATGACTCTAATGTAACCACAATTGACTGACAAAAGAATCCATCTGATATGAGAAGAATTTTTTTTCAGTCAGAGGGTGGTGAATCTGTGGAATTACTGCAGTAGGCTGTGGAGATGGAGTCATTCAGTGAAGACAGAAACGTTTTTGATTGGTAAGGGGATCAAAGGTTATCGGAGGAAGGCAGGAGAATGGAGAATGTTTACAACCAATGTAAAATTTATCCTTGAATGCGTGTACATGTACAAGTGACTGTTGAAACAAGGACTGCATTGAGGGAATTGGTTAAGAAGAATTTTCAGGGCTATGAGGAAAAGATGGGAGGCATTTGATGAATTGCTCCTGATGAGTGCTAGACACGATAGGGTGAGTGGTCTCCACTTGTGCAATAGTCACAGTATGATTCCATGGCCAAGGTGTTTACTTTCTCAGGGAACGTTGTAGTGTAGGTGTTGACTGGGAAATCTCAATGTCTTACATACTAATCAAGTTTTCAAAAGCTTCATTGAGATTCTTGGCCAATCACAGTCTTCACCAAAGGTGTTCCAGCAAACTGAAGCTGCTGGCCAATAAGAGGTCAGCCATTTTTGGGTCTTAAACACCATTTTTTTCTGTTGCTTCTCATATGGTGGGGATTGCTGGGAAAAGGGTGTCAACAGTTTAAAGTTAAGGATAGAGAGGGGGCTTTTAGCAGTATCCATTTTCCCTGCATCATGTCTCTGATTGCCCCCCACACTGGGACAAATGGAGGGCATCCTTCCAATCCACTGGACAGGTTGCCCTGGTTACCCAGTTGGGAAACCAGACTCTTTTCTTGCTTGCTATAATTGGGGAGGTGGTGAGTTGATACCTTTTTAATTCAGTCATTAATTAACCATTTGAAAATATTAACTGCTGGTCAGTCAAGAAATTCCCTGATGGATATTTCTCCCGGCACTTAATTGGTGAGACGGTGAGAAGGGGATGAGGATATCGTCTCCATTTTGACACCTCTCTTACCCTCTTTAGGAGGGGAAAATTATGTGGTGTTTGTGGCCTGTTGGGGTAGGTCAAAGCTGAAGAAAACAAGGAGGGAATTTGTAAAGGCCTCTCTGAACAACCTAAATGATTTTGGATTGTATTAAGCCTGAAGCCACACCATTGTTTCTTATCAAAAATGTGTAGGCACTGGCCCCAGTCAGGACTGGGCCTGTGATAGGGTTGCACATATTTATGAACTGGTTTTGGGCTAGAAAGTTCAATGTGGCTCTGGAGTATAGGCCATTAGTGATTAGATTACTTAGTGTGGAAACAGGCCCTTCAGCCCAACAAGTCCACACTGACCCTCTGTAGAGCAACCCACCCAGACCCATTCCCCTACATTTTCTCTTTCATCTCACACTACGGGCACTTTAGCATGGCCAATTCACCTGACCTGCACATTTTTGGACTGTGGGAGGAAACCGGATGCTCCCAGAGGAAACACATGCAGACACGGGGAGAATGTGCGAACTCCACACAGACAGTTGCCTGAGATGGGGATTGAACCTGGGTCTCTGCCACTGTGAGGCAGCAGTGCTAACCTCACTGTGCCACCATGCCGCCCATCTAGTGTTGCTAGAGGAAAACCGGTGCCAATCTTACCAAATGGCATGAGGATATAACACTTCAGAACTGTCATCCCTCAACCTGGCTTCAGGAAAATGGCCTGGGATGGAGCTAAGGGACTAGCTCTCCAGTGGTTGAATAAAATTCTGTGCTCACCACTAATGGAGCCGAAAAATTCAACCCATGGGCCCTGAATGTATTTGAATAGTTATTTCTCAATTCATTACAAATTCAATGGTTGTTAGAATTTGTGTTGGTCACGGTTGAAATAGCTTAATTAAGGCTGATGTTCATCACCAAGTCACCCTTTATTTACACATGGAAAGTCCATGGCACCGACCAGGTTAGAATATCTGGTTGACATGAACGAGTTAGACCCAAGGGTCTGTGAGGTGCATCTCTGACTCTATGATACTGGATCAACTCCCTCGAAGCCAGCTCTGAGAGTCAGAATGTCTGAAACTTTTCTCTTTTTAACCTGTCAGCCAGGTTAATCGCCCCAGTCAGGGAACTAATATTCTATGAGATCCACCTGGCTGACTTTGTTACAATCACTACAATGGTTAATACGTGCATTTTATTTGGGGTTCTGCAACTTTGATTCTCAAATACCAGGGGAAAACTGGCCGTCAAGAATTGGCAGTGACAACTCTCACTGACAATACGTGGGAATGACTGCATGACTAAGTGGTGAAGATCCCAGCACTCCATTCTCCAATATAGAGGAAATTTTTAATCTGTTATTTGTTTGCACTGAGAGAGATAATGTGGACTTTTGAATTCTGATGTTTTTAGGTTATTGTTAGAATATCAAAGCAAGTGTCACCATTCTTTCCAGTTACTGAACTCATTGCAGTTCTGTGATCATGATCTGATTTCTTTCAAAATTATTACCAATGAATATTTTCACTGAAGTATTTTGATGTCCTTGACAGCTCTTTAAAAAAACCTGTTTAGTTGCTCCCATTCCCCTCTGCTATTTTTAGCTCTGTACTAAAACTCTACTTTCTATCTCAGCTGTTGAAGCAATCATGACTGCATTTGTTTTGAGCTGTGTGTAGTTTCTATTTAGAGTTAAGGGTTTGTGTTAATATGTAGAAAGTCAAAGATCATAGGTAACGCTAACTGGGACTCGAGTTACTGGTCAGATCAGTGTGGTGCTGGAAAAGCATAGCAGGTCAGGCAGCATCCGAGGAGCAAGAAAACTGCGAAGCCTCTTGAGTTATTGACTGTATGTTGAATGCAACTTGTTGTGAAGTGAATACATAGTTTTATAGAATATGGAAACATTCTCTCTTTCCAACTATTCAACCTGTTTCTAGAATTGAGACTGCAAGAGTGAAAATCCAGCTTTGCACTTGGCCCATTCAAACTTTGTCCATGTGGAAGGTATTGGCATTCAAATGCCTAAAAGTGCCACTTGACCCAACATATTGGCCCAGTTGTCAACACAAATACGCCTGTCACCAAATCCACATGTGGTCCTGAGTGCCAGAAATGAAGAGATGTTATTTTCTCATCTAATAATGCCTGAAATGACTAGAATGTTAAGTCAAACAAGAGCCTAATTTTTTTTCAACATTTATATTTGTCAGTAAATAGACCTATAATCTGAAATTATATAAATTTGCAATGAAATCTGAATTTAATATTTCAATTCAACCTTTCCTAATGTGCTGACACTGTGGTTTTAAGAGGTGTACTTTTACTTTGTTTTATTTAATGAGAGGCGGTTCCAAGCAGTCTGTTCGAAACCAATAAAGTAATTCGCTTCTGAGGCTTTGGGTTTTTTCTTAAATGGTTGGAACAATAGAAGCCACATGAGGGGGTATCATCAAGCTCCCTCAGAAGCAAGATTTTAGTTTAACTTTAAGCAATTGCTGTCATCTTGAAGCTGAATGTGGAACTTTACATACCACTCTCTGTTACAATTAAAGGCTTGGGTTTCTTCCTGTTGCTAGAATTGCATACGAGATAATCTATTTTACTGCATGTGCCTTTGAGAAAGATGTGTTTATGGAATGTTACTATATTGGAATAGTTGCTGTTTAGAAGTTAAATGACCTGTTATTCCGTTAAGTTTCCCGATAAAGTTATTCCAATTCTTCAGTCTTTTGTCTCGTGTAAGAATAAAGTGTGTTTTGCTTCAAATCTGGTAGGTTAACCAATCAAATTGCTTCTGGAACACAGCACTTCACACTTACTTTTAAAAATAAGTAGTTGGGGGTCTAGGCTATCTTCTTGTTATATTTGAAAGGGGTTTGCTCTGGTCCTTAACACTAATTATGATTTGTGTAATTGTCTTGGACTGATGTCAACCTGAGTTGAAATTGGCTTGTATCAAAACAATAATCAGACATCCATATTTATAAAGGAAATTGTGGACTCATTGACCTGGAAATTCATTGGTGCAATGCATTTTTTTTGCTGGTATATAGCAGATGTCAAACTTTCAAGGCTAAAGAACATCACCCATACAACTACAACATTTAAAAGACATTTGGATGGATACATAAATGGAAAGGTGTGGAGGAATATGGGCCAGGAGCAGGCAGGTGGGACTAGTTTAGTTTGTGATTATGTTCTGCATGGACTAGTTGGGCCAAAGGGTCTGTTTCCCTGCTGTATGACTCTATGACCAACCAACCCATCAAGAATATTCAATAAAAACCAAAAGAACTGCGGTTGCTGGAAAAGCTCAGCAGGTCTGGCAGCACCTGCGCAGAGAAACCAGAGTTAACGTTTTGGGCCTGACAACCCTTGCTTAGAATTGGCAGACCTGCTAATCTTTCCCAGCAACTTCTGTTTTTGTTGCCAAGCGTATTTATTGATATCACTTCAAGTCAGGAGTCTTATTGATCAATAACTTCTCTTTTTTCTGAATGAGAAATCTTGAACCTCACTCCAGACTTTGATAGTCATGGAAGATGTAGCCAAACAGGTTGGTTATCAACTTGTAAACTATGGCTGCTGGTAAGAGCGGGAGAGTCTTTTGGTCAACCGTCGTGGTGCAGAGTGGCACCTCTCTGCAAAAGCTACGGTGGGAACAAAGTGTCCAACTAGTAGCAGAACAGATTATAACCACAAGCTTATTTCAAAGCAGGAGCTTTGTCTGCCACATGTGCAACATAAACCATGGAAACCTCTAAGTCAAAGCCCAGGAAAAAGAGCATTTCTGTCATGGTGAAAATGCCAGAAGAAGTTCAGAATCACAAGCCCCACCCCTGAACCCAACATCTCTTGAAAGCATAATATTTTGAATGCATTTGAAACTCAGTCAAACATTCATACTGCTGGATGAATGTGCCACTAAGAAGTTCTATTGAAATTGCTGGAACAAATGCTAATTACTTTTCTAACCTAGCTTCGAAGGTCTTGTGAACAAAAACAGTCCAGGTAGTTGTTTTTGTTTTAAATGTAACTGACAGATTTAGCGTTGTTTCCATTTTTAAAAAGGCTGAGGATTTACAAAGCTTTTAGATTATGGCACTTAACCAGGTCATAATTGCACATAAGGAACATTTGATGTCTAGTCTATTAGTTTGAGACTCCTATTCTGCTATTTAAGGCTGGTGGAACAGCAGAACAATATCTGTCTGAATTTGTACCAAATGGCTGTGTTGAATTTTTATACCGACCTGCATGATTCATACTTCACCTCCTCCACCCCTCACCCTCTCGACAGGTAGAAACAGGATCTGTCAAAAGTGGTCTCCAACTTATCAACATAGTTATTTCTATCTCTGTAGTCTGAGGCTCTGCCTCTCCCCACAAAAGGTATCAGGTAATTCAACTCATTCCTTTTCCTGCCCATGCTGAATGCTACATTTTATCCTACTTGACAAACAGATCATTGCTGTCCCCGTCTCTATCCTTTCTCTCAACCATTTTCTCAGCCTGCTTTGAAATAGCAAATATATTCATAGAAATTAAACCCAGTTCTCATTGACTAATGGATTATTAATTACTTATTCTTCAATTACAATGTCATCGAGGTGAAGCTTCTAAAACAATCATCTGTTGTTTGAGTTGGCCACTCTATATTCCTAAAGATGAGTTCTGAAATTGAGTTGACACCACAAATCAGCTTCTTTCAGAGTTAAGAATTAATACATAATGGCATCCTGGCCTTGTTAGACTAGAGTATATGTGCATTGTAAAGATCCTCTAAAAATGGCCAAGTTATGAAAATGAAAGCTGTTAAAGATCTAAAACACAGGTTTGCTCATACATGTTTTAGATTTTCTGGACAGTGGCAGTGATCTCTTAGCATCTTCTCTATCAAATATCTTTCAAAATCTTATGTGTTCCACTGAAACTGTTGTTTGTTCTTACAAACTGCAGGGAATGTTGGTGCAATTAATTCAGCCTCTCATCATAGGTGAACTCCCTCTGATTTTTCATCGGTACCAGCTTATTTTACCGTTTTAATTTTCCAAACTCGTGCAGATGCTGCTAGATTAATCAAAACTGTCTCTTGACAGAAAGCTGGTGTCTATTGGAGCCAGAGGCTGCATGACTCACTGAGGGGCTGGGACCTGCAACTGGATCCATCCCTAATCATGCAGAGGGTTTTTTTCCCTTCATCCCAATGGCCCTGCAAGCTTCGGAACTTCATCGTTCATTACTTCTGTGTTGCCGAGGGCACATCCATATCACAGTGCTTTCAAGCACCCCTGCCTGCCTTGGCAGTGCCCACCTCTCCCAGAGTTAGTGCTGGCCTGATGTTTCTGCAAGTCCTCTGACTCTACAACCTAATGAGCAGTCCTACCTCACAGAGCTAACGTATTGGGAAGCCTTGACCCTGGAGGCTATTGTTACAAAGTTGTGTAGAATTCCTTTGATTGAAAGGCAGTGTGTGGTCCCTTTTAAGAGATTGTGCTTTGTCTGTTTGTGGAAGTTTGCAAGCATTGTGCAAAGATTCCTAAAATTGAAACACGTGTATCGAAGGGCCTTACAGTTGGCAAGCAAAACAGCAATCTTGTTTCCATATTTCGGCAACAAATAAATTAATTAAACCAAGCCCTTAGATACTGAAAATCTATCACATTTATATCTGGTGTTGACAAACTTGAGCCAGCCTGATTGTAAAGAAATTAATGGGTAATAAAGGATATAAAAGATGCGGACATTTTGAAAACTGGGGGAGAGCCAAATGCCATCTGAAGAAATGAGAACCTTCCAGCTGTCAGAAAAAAAAACCATCGATTCGTAAAGGTACACAGCACTCTTAGATAATATTCTTGACACCAGAAAATGTAAGAGAAGGCATTTTGGAAATGAAAATGACTGAGAAGGTATTCAGAACAGAAGAAATTGCAAAGTAAACATCACAGGCAGCAGAATCATGAAAAGAAAGACTGGAGAGACAGAGGGGCATTTCAGAAGGCACATTCTATGTGAGTTTTGAGAGACTAAGTTTTCATTTATTGTTTTGTTATGTAAGTTGGACTTGTATTTATTCAAACAACAACATGTTAGAATCTTGTTTTAAGATCATAAGACATAGGAGCAGAAATTAGGCCATTCAGCCCATCGGGTCTGCTCTGCTATTCAATCATTGCTGATAAGTTTCTCAATCCCATTCTCCTTCTTTCTTCCCATAATCCTTGACCTCCTTGACCATCAAGAACCTATCTATCTCAGTCTTAAATATACTCAATGACCTGGCCTCCACACCCTTCTGTAGCATTGGTGAGATCCAGCAAGGAGTGCCTGGAGTAGTGAAAGCATCGGTGGAGTTGAGATGCCACCAGAGTGGTGACTTTGAGTGCAGTGGTGTAGTGAAGAAGACTAGTGCCTGACCAGTAGGCCCTTAACGGAGCACTTAATAAGAAGGAGTTTTTCTGTGTTTCTTCATTTTTTCGCCTTTAGATTCTTTTACTGTATTTTTGTAACAAGATATGCATGACAATAAATACATCAAATCAAATCACTTCCTCTGGTGAGTTTGGTGGATCTTGTTTATGTTCGGTGTCAGGTTTATTTATTATCTCCAGTGCTAATGTTTGTATTTGGACATTCTTTCCCATAGCCAGCTAAGCTTGCTTCACTCCATTTGTTGTAATATTATAAACATTAAGAGAAATTTGAGACAGGGTTCTTTATTTTGAAAAAAAAAATCCGTGGAATTTCTGTGAGCTTTCTTCTTCCTTGTAAGTTTTTCTGAAGATTGCTAGAAATCCTTTTCTCTCAGATTTCTGATGATCCTTCACCAAAATTGGTAAAGCAGGCAATCTCTGTGGAATTTTTTCTCTGAAGATGTAATTCCAGAGATAAGAGAAATCACAATACGTATATTGGCAAGCTGT
Source organism: Hemiscyllium ocellatum (assembly GCF_020745735.1). NCBI lineage: Eukaryota > Metazoa > Chordata > Chondrichthyes > Orectolobiformes > Hemiscylliidae > Hemiscyllium > Hemiscyllium ocellatum. The sequence continues at coordinate 28,591,469 of NC_083436.1, read as the reverse complement.
TCAGCTGTAACAAATTAAATGAATAACAGATGAAAAATTTAATTTAATTTTTGATATCTATAGTTGGGAATGATTATGAGACAGAACATTTATGTAAAAATTGCTTTAACACATTGTCTGCCAATGACTTTCATCTGAGTTACTCAATAACTAACATTACTCTCACAGAACAAATGTTCACCTTCAATGATCAGGGAAGTGGGGTTTGTATCAGTTGCAGAACAGTACAAATAGCCAATGATCCAATCATATGTCCATTCGTTCCAGTCACTGTTAAAAATAGAAATTTGTCATGACATTAATGCCACAAAAATTAGAAGCATTATTACCTTGGGTAATTAATTCATACTGGGTTTGAAAAGCAACAGCAATGGAAGAAAATGAGGTCAAAACACTACATATTTAATCTAAGTTGAGAATTAAATCAGCTAACATGATTTTGAGAAGTGATATAATCTCAAAATATCTGGGATACTTTTCAAAACTTAATAAATATTTTGAGGTTTGAATGAATCCCATAGTATAACAATACTACAATTACTTTCCACAATATTACATTTTAAGTGGTTTAAATAATACATTATGAAAATAATTAAACAGTCATGGATTTAACAGTGATGATTTATAGAAAAGTTAAGACAAGGATGTGCACTTATCAAATCATGCATTTCTGAGATACATATACCATTATCACAAGACTCGGTGTAGTATTGAAGTGACAATGCCTTCAAACAGAAAGCTTCATAGTAAAAAAGAATTTGGAATGTTGAGATAAATTAATTTTTAAAAAATGATTTATTCATGGGATGTGGGTGTCGCTGGCTGTGCCAGGATTTAGTGCCCATCAACTGGTGGAACAGTGGCTCAGTGGTTAGCATTGCTGCCTCACAGCATGAGAGTCCCAGGTTTGATGCCTACCTCAGATGGCTGTCTGTGTGGAGTTTGCACATTCTCCCCGTGTCTGCGTGGGTTTCCTCTGGGTGCTCCGGTTTCCTCCCACAATCCAAGGATATGCAGGTCAGGTGGATTGGCCATGCTAAATTGCCCATAGTGATAGGTGCTTTACTCAGGGGTAAATGTAGACTAGGAGAATGGGTCTGGGTGGGTTACTGTTCAGAGAGTCAGTGTGGACTTGTTGGGCTGAAGGACCTGTTTCCTAGGGAATCTAATCTAACCACATTTCTGTTGGTCTGGATTCATATGTAGGCCAGACCAGGTAAGGATGGCAGTTTCTTCCTTCCCTAAAGAACATTAGTGAACCTGATGGGTTTTTCCTGATAATCAACGACACCATCATTAGATTCTTAATTCCAGATTTTTATTGAATTGAAATTCCACCATCTGCCATGATAGGATTTCAACTCAAGACCACAGAACATTACCTGAATCTCTGGATTAAAAGACAAACAACAATACTACTTGGCCATAGCTTCCTCTTTAATACTTTCAGATATTAAACTGCTAGACCAATGATTTTGGGTAGAGGTGCCCTCTGTTTAATGCGTGTTCTAATTGTGCATTTCCATTTCAGTGCAGCTTGTAAATTAGAGAAGTTCCCCAAATAGCACCTTTACTTTCATTTTAGCATGATAGTCATACATTTTATCTATTCTTCAGAACACATTGCTGCATCCATTCTCCAAATCTCCTCTCAGTGACCCACCAGAGCTACCTGCTTCTTTCTTGGCTGACTACTCATTCGATGCTTCGAATAGATGTTTCTTATAGCTAACTATTGCGTACAATCATTTCATTTCACAGACACAGGGAACTCCTCAACTACCCACTGACCATATCCAACCAAACCCAGCTTATACATTCAGGATCAGTGAGACCTTCTGTAATTATTTGTAACAAATAATTAACAAAGTGTTATGACATGAAAGTTAAAACAATAGCATACATCTTGCAGTCAGTGACAAAGCAGTATTGCTTGGTGCTAACCTCAAATGCTACCTATGCAGATATAAAAAGATTTTGGCATGGATTTAGTCTTTCCCAATATTAAGTTGAATCCAACATCAGTTCAGAGGGATCTCCAGATATACATCAACCATGATATCTCCAAGCAAGGAAAGCAGCCAATCACATTGAAGCATCTGCACAGACAGTAAATCAGGAAATTAAATGTATGAATGAATCTTCAACTTTTGACATTACTCTATACAGAGTAAAATTGAGGTTTGGTTAGACATGGAATTAATGTTAAAGGCTAATTATTATGAATAAATTTAAAAAACATGGATTTTATCATTGATAAATTATTCTGTAATTAAAGTAACTTTTTCAGGGACTCTTCAAATAAATACACTAACATTTTCAGTTGTGAAATTAGTGTATGGTCAGAAGCACTGTTACACTTCACTTGATGAAGTGGGATGTTGTGAAGGTGAGACTATTACTGTGAAATGAAGGGTCCCGGCTGTTTAGTGATCCCTAATTGTAATCTACAGCATCAGCACTGTGTCCACTCTTAAAAATGTCTGAAAAAACATCCTGCATTTCTGCAATTAACTGCATATGTGCAAACACTGATGTTGCCATCAGTTCCAGAGGACTAATGGTGAATGCTGTCGTTTTGCTGTCAGCACTGTTGCAAAACTCTGACCAATCTTACAAAACATCGAAAAACAAACGTTTCTCTACTTTTTTTACTGTGAAGTATTCAGTTCCCAGACGTACATCTAGGGGCAAAAGAAAGATCTCAGATCCCTTTTAACCCAGGCATCCTTCCTATTCCTAGCAATAGGGAAAATGGTGGAGTGGCTTTGCAATAAAACAAATATACAGATGAATCAAGGATAGAACTGAACCCTGCACCTTTATTTTTCTCTCCCAGTAACTGGTGGACACCCCCAACCAGTGTAGATCAGAGCAAGCAAACCTTAAACTTTGTTTTAAACCACCTTCCCATAAGTTGTCAGAGTTGGACTTCATTGTCTTTGAGAAGTAGCAATGTCAACCGTGCCGATATGCCTGGGACCCTCTTGAAATGGAGAACTAATCACCAGGTACTGTCATTCATAACTCAATTGAACCAGTCTTTTACACTCACACTGAGCACCATCTTATGGTTCACAGTGGTTCATTGCTGCTGTCATAGATGATACAAAAGCAGATATAGTTAATCTAGAGGCATCATATGGTCTAATGGTTCAGCCCTTTACATTCTCTTCTAGCTCTGGTCTCTCCTTGATCTCCATTTTAGTAGAATCCATTCTGAAGTTCTGGGGTTAGCACTGAAACTGAGAGTATGAGAATATGTCCAGTTGAAAAAAGGTTAACTGGCTCTCATATTCTCACTGCCATACTTTATGGTCATTTAATGCAAACGTTCCATTTCCAGTTGGACATGAAGTACAGCAATAATTGAATCAAAAAGTAGTTAAATGTCAAAAACCTTTACTTAAAATGGATCTACTCTGTATTTTCTACCACAGGGTATTGCAAACTAATGTCAAGCTCCATAATTTGGCTTTGAGTTCACTTGCCAAACTGGGATTCAGGAATTGAAAATAAATCCAGGGCCTGTCATTCAATTTTCTAGGACATCTTGATATGGCTCCACTGAGTCTTTGACTCACAGTTTAGTTTCAAAGAGGAAAGTCCTTTTTACATAGCATTTTACAAAAGATGTGTGAAAATAAATATTTGTAGCAGCTTGTATTTTGAAATGGGAAAATGTGTTTAATCTAATTTCACAAGAAACTATTTTCATAAGTACATTGTTCAATTGTCTTGACAGTTTCAGCTCATGTTTAATACTTTGTTGGCCAGATCAATACATTTAACAAATATTTCAGAAGACAGAGGAGCAGTACCATCTTAGATAGAATAGTTAGAGAGGGCAAAGTGTTTGTTTGTTGTGGCCTATCCTTAGAAGATAAATAGAATAAAATTTGCAACCTGCAGTCAGGAATCTTATGCGATTCAATGTTATAGATGAGTTGAGACGAGACATCATCAATCTTCCAAAGATATGCTTATCCAGAGTTGGAAACCACACCCGAAGGCCATTACAAGGAATTAAGAAAAAGCAAAATACTGCAGATTCTGGAAATTTGAAATCAAAATACAAAATGCTTGAGAAGCTCAATGGGTTTAGCAGAATCTGTGGAGACGGCAACAGAGTTAATGTTTTGAGTCCAAAGACACTGCTTTAAAACTGAACAGTTTAATAAAGAGCCTTTGGGTTTGAAATGTTACTATTTTTCTCTCTCCACAGGTTCTGTCAGGCATAACGGAGTGCTCCGGAACTTTCAATTTTTGTCTGCAAAACAATAAGTTTCATCGGGCCAGTATTTTCACACGCAAAAACCATTATCGAAGGTTAGCTTCCTGTTTCTGGCCATTAACATGGAAACAGGAAGCATGTTGTGTCCAGTCATGATCTAAGTCACCAAATTTATGATTCAGGTCAGATCGGACTGATTTGAAAGTCAATTGATTTGTACGATTACAAATTGCTATTTTTTTTAATTTATAAAAGAGATTACTTTCAGAAAAAATATTTTTCCATACTTCCCAGGATGCAAATTGTCAGTCCCCCACCCACCCCAAATAATGAGCCCCCCTTTCCCACTTGCCTTTTCAAATAAGTCATTTCAAAACTAACCATTACGTTTTGGCCCACCTGGCGATGGTCAACATTTTAACCTTTATTGAAGAAATCTGGTTGACGGATATTTTACATTGTTATTAATTAGCCTGTTCAGATACTTAACACATCTCCAGGTGGAATTTGAACCTGGATTGTATTTGGAATGTAACCTTGAAATTGGGTCTCCTATCTCAGAGATAGGGACACTATCACTGTGCTACAATATCTGAATACCCAGCGTTTGATGGCAGTGTAGATGGATTAAGACCCTTAAGGATGACTGTTTAATTGTGGAGCTAAGAGCCCCAATTGACATTTTACAGGTGGCTTAGTGGGCAGCTTAATCCACGCCTTGTATTGTGGGAAACAGGCTGGGCAGGAAGATGAGGGATTGGGCATTGACATATTTTGCATGGCACCACCCTTCTGTAGCCAAAGAAATGCTTGGCAGGGTGACTGTACTATCCAACCCATGATTAGCTGTGTTGTTTCAAGTTCTTATTTAAAAACTTACCAGAGATACTAATCAGTAAGGTGCGTAATATTTTTACCTCCTAATGATGTTACAATGTATTAGTTCAGCAAATGTAGGATTTAAAGCAATAGGTAAATCATTAGAACATTCTGGATACAATAGGACGTGACTTAGACTTGGGCCCTAGACTTAGCTGTAACCAATGCTGTAGAAATTGTTTGTAATCTTACCTTATGGTACATTTTAAGCATTATATATTTTACTGAACTACTACTCCTGAACTTCACTCGATACATCTGTTAGGGTGCATCTCTTGCAAGCACAAAATGTTTAGAATCCCATTGCACACTTGGACACGCACTATCCAATTGCAGCTGCCTGGCACGGTTCCTGACCTTTGCCCTGGACATGGCGGATAGGGGAAAATCAGTGCCCTGCTAAGTGTGCTGGGACATGGAGGTCCTGTTTGGCAGGTGGTGTAGAGGAGGGATTGTTCTCTACCACCAGCCAGCAGAGGATTCCACCCTCGGAATCCAGATATCAATCTGCATTCCTTCTAAAGCCAATATATCCTTCCTGGAGTGTGACTTTCCTTTCATTCATATTCTAATTTCATGCAGGTATGTCTAATCACTTAGAAATTAATTTGTGTGATGCATTATTCACTTACATAATCAGGTAAAAATAATTTGTTTTAGTACCCAATGCGTGTGGTAAATTTCCAATTTCTTTGATGTATAAATGATTGTAGGGACAGGACGTGCAGAAAAAAAGAATTAAATTTAAAAATCACGATTTCTGCAAACCAGATAGGTGATGGACTAGCTTTGTAAAATATTAATGCAGGGCTATAAAGGGCTATTAAGTTAGCAATCTCGACATTAATTGAATGTATCTTATACTCTGTTGAACCTCTTTGGAAGTTGATTTAAAAAATAAAGCTCAATGGCTTTTTTTTCAATAATAATTACATTTCATAATGATGCATGACTCATTATAATTACTTAAATATATGATTGCTTACATTATTTCGAGTACTTCCTCAAATAATTGGCTAATATTCACATTTAGAAGGTGCTGAACGATATTGAGCTAAAAATATTATGTCGACTACATCAGCCAACTTGTGGGATGTAACCTTGCGTGTCCTCCGGTTGTCCAGAGCAAAACATGCAAGGGTTAGATGGTGCCTTCTATCTATGCTGTACTGCAACAGAACCATTGACAAGCGTGGAAACCTCATGTTGAGGCAACATCTCAAGGTCCTCTGGCTGTAAAGGAAGAAGGCCTTGTTTTAAAGTGCATATCTACTGGTCTTGTGACATAGCATTTTGATTCTGTACAGAGTAAAGCATCCTGCATTTGGAATGCTGCATCAAAGGTGACACTTTTGTCACATTATTCTAGGACATCCTAAATCGATGGCACCACTGACCCTCCCTCATCTGATAAATATTCCATGGACAATGTAAGGCTGTAGGATCTCTGCACTGTTGCAGTATCATGAGGGCACCTTCAGCTGGAAACTTTGCATTAGTAGCATGGTGGATAAATCACCAGAAGTTATCTTTAATTCAGCCACTTTTCATATATCTTACAAGACAGTCAAATATTGAAACAATGATTTAAAATTCATTGCATGTAGCAGCCAAAATACAATCCTTCAAGTAACCAAGTTAAGCATCACAATTCCACTTGATTATTACCCGATTAAAGGTGAAAATTAACTACAATTTTACTAACACTGTCTGTCTTAAAGTGTTCAGGGTTCAATCCTCGTGCAATGTTATTCTTCAAAGTTCTGCTAGTGAGTTGTTCTGCTGTTGGATTCCTATGCAATTTTCTCTTGCAAATTTGTGGTGTGTCATGACTGATGATCCAATGGATTTGTCCTTCCTCAGCATTGATTACATTTCTGGAGACCTCAGGCCTATTGTTTGCCTTCTTAATAGAAGTAACTCCCCTATTTCTTGTTAGATTCAGAGATAGCTGTTTCGTTAAAACACAGATTTTCCTGCAAGTAGTCCTTTCACTTAAGGGCATTCCTTCTGCAAGCAATCTCAATTGTCCATATGTCATGAGGCAGCAAGTTATTGAGTATTGTTATCTTGTCTCTTCTAGGAAACAATTTGTTTATGTTCCTTCAGATCTTCCTTTCCAGGGATGGTTAATTCTCATGTTGCTTTTAATTCCTTTGTAACAGCTTCCCCTTGCCCCTTTCATGTCAAGAAATTGTTTATTCCAGAGAGAGTTATTGCTGCTGCTTTCCATGTATAACAAATCATCTTTGTTGATTCTTTCAATCCATGAAATTATGAAAGTTTTGACGTTTACATTGACACAGTAGGCTGCTCCACACCCACCGGTGGTTACTGCTGGTCCTGGGCTCCAGGTGTTTGTTTTCTATGGGTGCTGCAAAAGTGCAGCAGATACTGAGATGATGGCCGCTTCTATGTCTGGATCCATTTAGGGCAGATGCATTGGAACAATATTGGCAAAATCAGAAACAAAGCAGCTCCTCAGAAATATGATCAGTTGGCAGTTGCAGCAGAGAACACATATTTAATATTTAATATATTGTCTTCAAAGCATTTGGGTATGGAGGCCTCCTACAAGGAAGACAATTGGATCCCTCTACATTTATTTTTATACAAAGTTGATCTGATTTGGATGTATGCTGCATAAGCCATTTCTGTATACTATAGGATATCGTAAGTGTAGTAAGAAGAATGAGACTATCTCCCAGAACACCACTGTCCCCATAAAAGCAGCATTATATGTAAGCTAATAATATGAACATTTATCATCTGAAGTGTGAGGTGAGCAGTTTGTGATCTTTGTATAGACTCTAGATTTGGAATACTTTTATGAATTGTTGAATTTAAGTGACAGTTTACAGTTCATCTGACATTACTTCTGTTTCATAGCCCTTACTGGAGGTGATTTGTCATGTTCAGTGACATGCCAAGATTGGTTGTGATTAGGATTTGTAGTTGACACTGTTGGTCAATGCATGAGGTTCATACACAGAATTCTGTGTTTGACATATACTGTGAGAGTGCCCGATTAATGCCATTTTCCTCAAAGGGCCTGACATTGCACACAAATAGAGCTCCAATCTTGGCCAATAAACCCATTATGGTTGTGGTGGTAGCTATTCGTTCATTGCCATTGCTCATTGAAGGGCTTATGCTCAAAACGTCGAATTCTCTATTCCTGAGATGCTGCCTGGCCTGCTGTGCTTTGACCAGCAACACATTTTCAGCTGTTGGTGGTGATTATTGATGACTCACTGCCCACAATAACCCGTGCTCTCCTGTACTGTATCATATCTATCCCTTATATGTTGAGTTGTTCCTCCTTCACACTGTTTATCCCCCCTGCCTCCCAGCATGCTGCTTTAAATCACCACATTTGAGTCCCCCAATTTCCCTGTCAAAGCAGTGTCTCTGGGAAACCCCTTTGACTCTCAGTTCACAACCCCCCGGGGAGACCATGGCCTCTGATGGATGTGGAATGACAGCCCTGACTGATGAGATCTCCTGCTCCTTACGTGCTGCCTGAACAGTTGTGCTTTTCCAGCACCACACTCTTCAACTCTGATCTCCAGCATCTGTAGTCCTCACTTCCTTTTGATATCTGTGACTGACTTATTGTGAATCTCCAGACTGGTTGCACTAGATCAGTTAGACTTTCCATGACACATTTCCCCAGACTGTCAGATGAGGAGCTCTTGACTTTAAATGCCCCAATTGATTAACTGATGGTGTCCAAGCCCCTGGGCTCATATCAGATGATTGACTTGCTGCACCAATATCTTAATGATTGATTCTTGACTAAGGACTACTCCCATTAGACTTTGAAACATTGTTTGGTTGGAGCACATTCAGTGTGTGGGTTCAGTAAGCTGCTGGCACATGGTGCAATTGTAAATTGGATGTAGCTTGAGTCTTAGAGCAGCGCTCTGAGTGTTCATTGTTAGCAAACATGACAGGCTGCCTGACATTGCAGCTGCACTAAAAAGCAAGGCAGAAGTACTATGAGCCATTAAATTCAGAAAGAAGCATAAATTCATAATTAGGCAAGGCAGAGATCCTGTGAGTAACCAAGTAAGTTCAAAGTGACTGTGTGCTAAAGAAGCAGGATTAAGAACCTTGTGCCAATGCATGGGATAAGTGCCTTTCCAAGTGTGCAAAACAACTGGCCAGCAGTATTGTGTTGAAAGGTGTTGTGAGCTCCATGGTATTGTACTGTAAGCAATAAATTGCACTATAAGTGAGTCAGAGATGTACTGTGCTAATGTAGTGATGCCAGTCTCCATGGATGGAGATTGAAGGCACACTCCATGAGCACTGACCACCATGAGACATTGGAAATTGCTAGACAAGGTGGAGGCCTTGATGATTCCAGTGATGTTTTGCTGCCGGTGACCCATTCAGACTTCGATGTCATGAATTGTCACTGTTCATTTCTCTCCACTGCCTGTGAAAATAACAATGTGCATACAAATGAGGCAAAAATTAGATAATAATGAGATTTTAATGTATTCCAAAAGGCCCCTACTGCTCACTAGGGAGGTCCCCAGCTAACCTTTAAAATCTCACACGGAAAAGTGGCATTTTTTACTTCACCAAGAGTCCTTTCTTTTCTGTCCTCGGCACAATTTCCCAACTGAATTTCCATTGCCCTATTGTACAAGGCAGGAACATTCTGCCCAATAAATCTTGATTCTCCATTCAAATGTGTTCATCAGTAGGAAGCTGTTACATTTGTGCAATAGATTTGAATTAAAGTCAAGAGTAGCTTTATTTGTCATTTCTACCATATATAATCGATGCAGTTAAAATGAGACAGCATTCCTCCAGGACCAGGGTGCTAAATGAACAGCACAAACTACACTATCATACACAGGATGGCATAAATTGCATAAGAAGTGCAAAACACACAAGACAGCACAGTAATCCCTGACACATCAAGTCAATAGCCACAGTGGGGTACAAATTACAGTGTAATAAAAGAATGATAATTAATAAGACATTGTTCTAGCAGCAATTCAAAGTCGTGCAAAGAGTTTCAGATGGAATAGAGTCGGATCATGCAGTGTTAAGGAGCCTGATGGTCTGGGGGAAGAAACTGTTGCACAGTCTGGCCACGAGAGACCGAATGCTCTGGTATTTCTGCCAGATGGCAGGAGGGAGAAGAGTTTGAGTGAGAGGTGTGTGGGGTCTTCCATAATTCTCTTAACCTTTCGGATGCAGCGTGTGGTGTAAGTGGAGAGGAGAGAGACCCAGATGATCCTCTCAGCTGTCCTCACTATCCGAGACGGTGCAATCCCTGAACAGGCAGTGATGCACAGCTCAGGGTACTCTCAGTGAACCCTCTGTAGAATGTAGTGATGATGAGGTGGGACGTGGGCTTTCCTCAGCCTACACAGAAAGTAGAGATGCTGCTGGGCTTTCATGGCAATGGAACTGGTGTTGAGAGATTCTCCGACAGGTGGATGCCAAGAAATTTGGTGCTGTTCACGATCTCCACAGGAGAGCCATCGATGTCCAGCGGTGAACGGTTGTTCTGTGCCCTTCTGAAGTCAACAACCATCTCTTTCATTTTGTCCACTTTCAAAGACAAGTTGCTGGCTCTGCACCTGTGTGTTAGTCGCTGCATCTCCTCTCTGTACGCTGACTCATTGTTCCTACTAATGAGACCCACTACAGTCGTGTCATCAGTGAACTTAATGATATGATTCAAGCTGTGCATCACTGCACAGTCATGTGTCAGCAGGGTGAACAGCAGTGGACTGAGCATACAGCCCCAGGGGGACCCATGCTCAGTGTGGTGGTGTTGGAGATGCTGTTCCCAATCCAGATTGACAGATCTCCCAGTCAGGAAGTCCAGGATCCAGTTACAAAGGGAGGTATTTAGGCCCAGCAGACTCAGCTTTCCAAACAGGTGCTGAGGAATGACAGTGTTGAATGCAGAACTGAAGTCTGTGAACAGTAATCTAACCTAGGTGTCCTTCTTACCCCTCTGAGCTTGAGCTTGTTCATTTCATTCTAAACCCCCTTCTTGACAGCACAAGTCTTAATTAGCTCCAGACAACTTTTCTGATGTTGAAAATTATCTATTGCAAGTGTGAAATCTCACTTTTTCAGGTATTAATTGTTGGAATTTCTTTTAAAACTACATTTGTACCCCTTATGTATTTTCCTCTCTCTCTCAATTCAATATTTCTTTTTCATCTCTCTCACCTTCTCTTTCAATGCGTAATTTGACATTGAGTTCATTGAATGTAAGTTGCACTTTCTAATTCAGATTTGGCATTCTGCATTTCCAAATACTTCAATCTGATTACCTAAGGCAATATACAGTTGTTTATTCACTTCACCCAAATCCCAGGTACCCCTTAAAAGTTGGTGTGAAATTTCCAGTGCGTTAGATTGTCAGTATGAAATGGGTTTGAGCAAGTCTAACATTGAGTATTTCATATGGCATACAGGAGCAATTTTTTGTAGCAATATCTTGCCACATAGTGCAAAAATGGACAAAATATTGTGTATGCCTACAAATATTTGTAAAGAAAAGGTACCATTTCCTTATTTATATTTTGCATGCCTAAGCATACATCAGCATTATTCTCTTTCCCTTTGTGGCTACAGGTGATTCTTTCAATTTTTAGTTAATTCTCAAAGCTAAGTTGATTTCCCAGTCCTCTTATCTTTATGATTCCTATTGTACTCAGATTATTATTTTTAATGCTGAGGTTTCTCAATGAATATCTTGCCTCATTTACATGCCAAATTATGCAATTCTTAATGTCACTTGAAATGTTATTTGTTTCCTGTGAACCCACCAAAACAAATTCCATTTAAGTCTGTTGTTCTTATAATAATTAAACACGAATCACATCTGAATGCTAAACTAAATGCTGACTGAAACAATGAATTGGTATAGCATTGAAAATTGATATCAATTTTGATTTGAGGCACAGCTGTATATGTCTGAGCCAGCCTGTTACCCTGGCAACGGACTCTTCCTGTGGAATACAACCACCTATCAGCTGCATGTTATCTATACCTACCTATGATTTTATTTCAAACCTTTACATTTTGTTTTTCTTTGAAAGGAAACTTAAAACTTTGAAGGGTCACACAAAAGGTCAAGTGGAGATTCAGAAGTCTGGTTTTGCAAAGCATTGGGTCCTTTACAATGACTATTACAGATCAGTTTTTTTTAATTCCTAAAGTTGGATGGTGGGGGACAATACTAATAATTACAATTCAAAAAATGAAAGCGTATATTCAATTAAATGTCTCATTTCTAAATGCTAAAATCACAGAATCTCTACAATGTGGAAACAGGCCATTTGTAAGGTGCGGCATTTTGGAAAGGCAAATCAGACTGGACTTATACACTTAACAGGAATGTCCCGAGGAGTGTTGCTGAACAAAGACACCTTTGAGTGCAAATTTGTAGTTCCTTGAAAGTAGAGTCACAGGTAGATAGGATAATGAAGAAGGCGTTTGGTATGCTTTCTTGTACTGGACAGAGCATTGAGTGTAGACGTTGGGAGGTAGGGTTATAAATTTGTTAATGAGTTGGCACAAAAAAAGACAGCTGTAAGATAATGTGGGCAACATGAGGTTTTCCCTTTTTGCAGGAAAACAGAAAGTCAGTATATTATTTAAATGAAGAGATGCTGCAGAATGCTGTGATGCACAGGGATATGGGTATCTTTGTGCATGAATCATAAAACAGCTAGCTTCCATCTGCAGTAAGTAACTAGGAAAAAAATGGAATTTATTTCTTTGTTACGAGGGGAATGGAATATAAAAGTAGCAAAGTCTTGCCGTAACTGTGCAGGGCACTGGTGAAATCACACTTGCACTACTGTGTACAACATCGGTCTGCTTCAGGAGAAGCGTGCCTATGTTGGAGACACTTCAGAGAAGATATACGAGACTGATTAATGGGATGAAGGGATCATCTTTTAAGAAAGGGCTGAGTAATTTGGATCTATACTCTTTGGAGTTTAGAAGAATGAGAGGTGATTTTATCGAAAGATTTAAGACTCTGAGGAGGCTTGGTAACATACGTGATTTTTCCTATTGAATGGGTTCTCTCAAGTTTAGGACATTGTTTAAAAATAAGGAGTAGTCTATATCAAATGGTGACGTGGAAAAATTCTTTGAGGTTTGTTGGAGTTTATAATTCTTTTCCAACAAATGCAATGGAAGTTGGATTATTCAGGTATGAGTTAGGCAGATTCCTGATTGATTAGAGAGTCCAGGATTATATGGACAAGACAGGAAAATGGAGTTAAAGCCTCAGTTACATTTTATTAAAGGGAAGAGCAGGCTTGATTAACTCCATGGCATCTTCCCACTTCTGTCTATGATGCTCTTACACAAACTGAATAAAGAGTTCCTTTTAAGATCGACAGGGTCACCAAACCCCTACTCACATGGGGTCTCTTCTATACCGATTACACATTCCTCCCACCTCTAAGGCTCCTAATTAGTATAGGAGAGAGTGACTCACTTGTTTCCTCTGATGAGCCCACCTCTGGTACAGTGCACTGATTACCTGACTGTGATGTAGAGTTTTGTCTGTCAGAAGCATGTGTTAGGAGATCACAGGTGTGATTTAAGTGCAATGAGTCTGCAATAATTGTATAATTGTTAGACCTAATTAGCACTTCTCTAAACGAACAGGGCTGCACGAAATCTGGTGCCAGCTTTGGAATTAAATTGTACTGTTTGTGTTACATCATTCCCTTGTATAGAAGACAGGCTAAATTCAACCCTATCTAGGCTGTAGAAATCAGATGGGCAGATGCTTCCTGTGATATTATTAAAACACTTGTGCCCACATTTGTTTTCACTGCTGCAATTTGATAGCACTGTGGTTCCCCAGTGCAGGACCTCATGTTTTTTATCTCTACATGGTGCTTGTCAATTGACACCTTGCATTCCCCAATCAGTATTCAACACTTAGGCTGAGGTTTAACCAGCCATCCAGAGACAAGTAGGCTGGTAAAGTTGTGGCAGAAATTGCCTGGTGACAAGCCCAAAGTCTTCTTGCCACTGCACCATAGAATCATAGAACAACTGCAGTGTGGATGCAGGTCATTTGGCCCATTGGGTCCACACCGACCCTCTGAATGGCATCCCACTCAGACCCACCCCCTCCTCTGTTCCTATAACCTTGCATTTCCCATGGCTAATCCACCTAGCCTGCACATCCCTGGACGCTCTGGGCAATTTCCTATGCCCAATCCACCTAATTTACACATTTTTGGGCTGTGGGAGGAAATTGGAGCACCCGGAGGAAACCGATGCAGACACGGGGAGAATGTGCAAACTCCACACAGACAGTCACCTGAGGCGCGAATTGAATCCGGGTCCCTGGCACTGTGAGGCGGCAGTGCTAACCGCTGAGTCACCAGCACAGAATATTCCCACAAGGAATCTGCTGACATTTTACAGTCATTGGGATGGAGCTCCAACTCAGCGTTGGGGTAGGGGATGGCAGTAAATGGAACTAAGTATGTTGAAGTGAGCTCCCATCATGTTCTTGGGAAGGATTCTTTATCGCCATCTCCCCAGCTGCTAAGGCTGCTCCTGTAGGTCTCTCTTCTGGAGGATGATGCCCACTGATCACCAGCACATTAGAAACAACTTTACACTTTCAGTATAGATGTGCTGTCTTGTTGCTGCAATCTTAACAGTGGAAATCACTATTGTGGGCACTATTGAGCTGGCACCTTATAATCTGGCGATGTCCTCAACTGGAGTCAGCTTCAGGCGGTAGCCTCTTTGTTGACTATCTCTGGTAAATTTCCCCTCAGGGACCCTACATCTACCTGCATGACCATTGGACTGGCATTCTGACCCAGGTGTGGGACTGGCTACTTTTTGAGAAAGTCCAATGCTTTGTTTCCTCAGCTCCTGATGCTGTGGCCTTATATTAGGTTCAATCTCACTCTGGGCCAGCCCCTGCTTGTTATCCCTTCCAGGTTCAGGTGGGAATCCTTCCAGGAGTTCAGGTGGGCAGATATTTCCTGTTATATTAGGTGAGGCCTGGGTGGTAAAATGGTCTGTAAATTATACTGCCTTACGTTGGCTGTTTCACCCTGCCCAGTCCTTGAATGTTGCACCCACATTCAATTTGGGACTGAAGTTTTATTCTCAAAATATCCTCTCAAAATTGCCACTGAGAGGAAACTCAGTGTTGATAACCATATCTACACAGTTCTGTTTCTTCAGGAATCAATCCACATTGTAAAGAAGAATTACAATGATTAGTCTTGTAAGTCACAACTCACTGGGGTAGGAAGCCAGAAATCGAATCTAACTATTCTCGCAGTCATCAAAAAAGTGAACATTTAATTAAGAGTTTTCCAATTTTACCTCACTGTCGAGCTTGGATTAAAAGAGTACATACACCAGGTTTTTTCCCATTTACAAGAAAATAAGTATTGATTGTAATTGAACTGTTCTTGACCAATGGCAAAAAGTAATTTATAACTCTTAAGATTTAATCAGTTCCTCTGTTAAAGTTTTCATGCAAAAATAGGCAGACACAGAAAGGGATAAAGCAAGACATAAATATTGTTGGGTGGTGTTATGAAGATGTGGGTTTATTGTACCTTTAAGAGAGTTAAAAGCTGGTAGAGCTACCTGATAGCACTAAGTGTTCTCAACAATGTAAAACCGGTTGAAAACTAAATTAGCTGAATGCCTGAAAAAACAAAACAGATTCAAATTAGGCCAATCAGTTTAAATTATACTCCGAAACACATCAAATTCCAATCAAGTTTGAATTGAGTATATTGACAATCTTAAAAGCCAATGACACAATCCAATGCTTTGGGGGGGGTAAAAGTCCAGGGAAAATTGAACAGTTGAGAGGAGAACTGCCCAGCTCCCAGCATGTAAAAAGACTGCCTGAAAAATAGCTCTCTTAAAAGTACTTTTAGTGAATAGTAACCTGTGAAGCATAATCCCTAAGAAGAAGAAATAAGACACAGGAAGATACAAATAGAAGAACCAAAAACTGCCTGGTTTTGAGATAAGAGGTGTTGTTTTGTAAGTCTTAATTGGGAGTTTTATCTGACTAGTATTAAAGAAGGGAAGGTAACAGATAGGTTAGAGGAAGAAATTGTAAATAGTTGTTAGTTAATTATTGTGGGGAGGCACCGTGGCTCAGTGGTTAGCACTGCTGCCTCGCAGCGCCAGGGACCTGGGTTCGATTCCAGCCTTGGGCAACTGTCTGTGTGGAGTTTGCACATTCTCCCCATGTCTGCGTGGGTTTCCTCCAGGTGCTCCAGTTTCCTCCCACAGTCCAAAGATGTGCAGGTCAGGTGAATTGGCCATGCGAAATTGCCCGTAGTGATAGGTGCATGAGTAGGGGAATGGGTCTGGGTGGGTTACTTTTCGTAGGGTCGGTGTGGACTTGTTGGGCCGAAGGGTCTGTTTCCGCACCGTAGGTAATCTAATCTAATCTGTTATACTTTAAGAAATAAAGTTGCCAATTTTTACTTTAAGTCGTTTTTGACCTATTGAATTTTCACAGATTACTGCATGAGAGAAATCTTTTCTGTGTTGCTGGTTTTAAATTAAGCAGGAGAGTTTATCCTGTGTCATAATAGTGGGAAGGGGTAAAAAGCATGACAGATAGTCCTGATAACAGTCTGAATTATAGATATTGATAGGTTGTTTCCTTGACTTTCATTCAGTTCCTTTTGATTCTTTGGGAATTAGAGTCATAGAGGTGTACAGCACAGAAACACACCCTCTGGTCCAATTCGTCCATGCCAACCAGATATCCCAAATTAATCTAGTCCCATTTTCCAGAACTTGGCCCATATCCCTCTAACCCCTCCCTATTTTTATACCCATTGTGATGCCTTTTAAATGTTGTAATTGTACCAGCCTCCACCACTTCCAGTGACAGCTCATTCTATACACACACCACCCTCTGTGTGAGAAAGTTGCCCCTTAGGTCCCTTTTAAATCTTTCCCCTCACACCCTAAACTTATGCCCTCTAGTTCTGGACTCCCCCAAACCGGGGAAAATACCTTGTCTATTTACAAGTCCCTCATGATTTTATGAATCTCTATAAGGTCACCCCTCAGCCTCTGTCACTCCAGAGAAAACAGCACCAGCCTACTTAGCCTCTCCCTGTAGCTCAAGCCCTCTAACCCTGGCAACATTCTTGTAAATCTTTTCTGAACCCTTTCAAGTTTCACAATATCCTTCCTAATGGAGGGAGACCACAATTGCACACAATATTTCAAAAATAGCCTAACCAACATCCTGTACAGTTGCAACATGACCTCCCAACTCTTATACTCAATACTCTGACCAATAAAGGAAAGCATACCAAATGCCTCCTTCACTATCCTATCTACCTGTGATTCTACTTTCAAGGAGCTATGAATCTGCACTCCACGGTCTCTTTGTTCAACAGCACTTCCCCAGGATCATATCTTTATGTATAAGTCCTGCTTTGATTTGCCTTTCTAAAATGCAGCACCGCACATTTATCTAATTTGAACTCCATCTGCCACTTCTCAGTCCATTGGCCCATCTGATCAAGATTCTGTTGTACTCTCAGGTAACCTTCTTCACTGTCTACTACACCTCCAATTTTGGTATCATCTGAAAACTTACTAGATATATCTCCTGTGTTCACATCTAAATCATTTATATAAATGATGAAAAGCAGTGGACCCAGCTTCGGTCCTTGTGGCATCTGAGAAGCAATACTCCATCACTATCCTCTGTCTTCTACTTTCGAGCCACTTCTGTATCCAAATGGCTAGTTCTTCCTGTATTCCATGTGATCTAACCTTGCTAATCAGTCTACCATGAGGAACCATGTCAAACGCCTTCCTGAAGTCCATAAAAGTCATGTCTACCACTCTGCCCTCATCAATCCTCTTTGCTACTTCTTCAAAAAACTCAGTCACGTTAGTGATACATGATTTCCTGAATCAAGGTTGCATATACAATGATGCTCACTCTTTCACTCACTGGTTAAGGATTTGCCCTTTCACTGCACCTCAAGATGATTTTCCCCCTTTCCTTTCAACAGGGAATTTGCAGAAAGAACAATTTATCGAGAAAGGTGAAGGATAATGGCTAACTACAGAGATTTCTATTGCTTCCCCACACAGAAGAGTGACAGAAGATTGAAAGAAAGAGTTGGATATTTTTTCTTCACAGGTTTCTGCCATATTGTCCAACACAACCCACCTGCTCCAGAAACCATCAAGTTGGTGTTACTATGCTTACATTTTTGAGCTGACAATGGCTGGCTCCTTGTTTAGAATCAATCAAAAGGTTGTTTTGATGGATTGGCCATAGTAAATTGCCCATATTGTCCAGAGATGTGCAGGCTAAATAGCTTAGCCAGGGGAAATGCAGGGTGACAGGGATGGGGTAAGGGAGTGTGTCTGGGTGAGATGTTCTTCAGAGGGTTGGTATGGACTCGCTAGCCTGTTTCTATATTGTAGGGATTCTATTATTCTTTGGGTGGGAAAGCGCTGAACACACACAGGTTATGCCACACTGTTTGAGTACTCACTGCTTTATAAGGTAGTCTTATGGATATAATTTACAATGTATTGCAGTAACTTGTTTTTAAAACTACAAACACTATCTTAAACAATTTCTCTAATGTTTAGAATGAGGTCAGCCAGGTGGACATCATAGAATATGAGTTCACTGGTTGGACCAGATTAACAGACCCAATCAGGGAGCCCTGGCTGACAGATATAAACAGGAGTGTCAGAGGTTCAGCTCACTCTAGGAGCTGGCTCTGAGCTAGCTGGGTCAGAGTCATGAACTGTGCAAGCGTAAATAAAGGGTGACTAGATCATGGGATAGAGGCAGTCATAGAGTTATTTCTGTTTCCTTGTTTTAAAGCAGTATCTTCTCTCATTTTAGTCCACAGATTTTTTTATAAAGGTAACCTTTATGTGAAACATACCTTTATTATTTTCAGGTTCCTTGCAAACGTGCAATTATATTCTGTGCATTTTTAAGGTGTAATTGCTCACTTCCTTTCCACATCACCAGTACATTTGGTTCTACAATTTTCTCAACCTATTGTAAACAAAAGAAGAAAATACTGGTCAGAATAGTAAAAGGTCAATGAGTTGCAACATGAAAAAAGGCTTTCTTGTAGCACAAGATTGTCTATCAGTGTCTATCACAGAATGACCGATATCAAATGGAGTGAATCACTTTACAAATTTTAGTAATTTCTGGGATGAGTTGTCTCCCTATTTTCATCCCTAAATCTCCTCATCTTTCTCCCTGATCAGAACAACAATTAATGTCAAACAAGTGGATTTGATGTTGAGATGATAGAATGAGCATGGTATAAACTATTGTACAGTTCACTGACAAATGAGGAAAACTGAATTCAGATCTCATCATAGTTCAGGGGAAAGAACATGTAGAATGAATTGAGCAACCATAGAGTCAATTTGGTGTTGAAAGGACAAAAAGCAAAGGGAATGGTTGTGAGCAATCAGAATATTGCAACCAGTGCAGAAATAACTTTAATTTACTTCTGTTGTTGAAATTAGAAAAATTTGGAAACAAGCAGCAATAGCTGAATGCAAATGTTACTTTTGTAGATCCATGATCTCCTGGTGTGGGTTTACTACTGCCATTTTGCAGCATGGTCTCACTAACGCTAGCACCGCCAATGATACACTGCTGAGAGTCAGGGCACATGACCTCTTTACAGTGTGTGCCCCTGCATTGAAAGCTGAGATTCAGTCCATTACTGAATCTCTGACACAACGCCAGGACCTGTCAGATTCCGGCTCTTGTCTCATTTCTGCGCTACTGAGATACAGTGCAAACCATAGCCCTAAATTTTCAGGAGTTGACAAAGCACTCTGAGTGTAGTATTTGACACCTCCACCAGTACTGGATATGGATTTGAAGCGAGGAGACTTTTTTTCCACCTGTATAGACAGTGATCAGACAAGACTCTGTTTAGTTTCAGCAGTTTTATTCGAGCGTGTAACATGGAGGTGTCTCAGTCAATCTGAAACATTCTTACAAACCAAGGCTTCATTCACGTTGGTCACATCAGCAACTGGTCTGCTTTGGCAGCTATCTGATTGAAATCTCGCACGCACTGTTCATGCACTAAATGCATAGTGCATGATCACTGGCCAATCCCATTGGCGCTCATTTTGGTTATATTATACTGACAAGCTGTAGCCATGCCATGGCCACCTTAGGAATTTATTGACATCACTCCTTATTCCTTGTAGTGTACTAGTTACATGCATGTGTATCTCTAAATTCCTATGTGCCAGCCAGACAGTGGTAACATACTAATTTTAACCAGCTGTAACAAATTAACTATTTCTGAACTGTCCTTTTGGGGGTCATTTAAAATATTTTACCACTACCAATCCTCCTCTTATTTTAGCTTTATCCTGTGCTCAGTTAGTGGTAGGTGATATATTACTATAGGTTATTTATAGAAGAGTCATTGTTCTTAGATAACAAAGTTTATTATATGATAGCAATAAGTACAACAATTTATGGTCAGGCACAATATCTACAAATTTAGGGGGTTGGTGCACATACACTTGCTCCCTCCAAAAACTGGATTAAAAATAATTGTTTTACACCCACAGACATGTTCTATCCTTTCTACTATGTCTCACAAACTTGATTTTTGAAGAAGTAACAAAGAGGATTGATGAGGGCAGAGCAGTAGATGTGATCTATATGGACTACAGTAAGGTGTTCAACAAGGTTCCCCATGGGAGGCTGGTTAGCAAGGTTAGATCTCATGGAATAAAGGTAGAACTAACCACTTGGATACAGAACTGGCTCAAAGGTAGAAGACAGAGGGTGATGGTGGAGAGTAGTTTTTTAGACTGGAGGCCTGTGACCAGTGGAGTGCCACAACAATCGGTGCTGGGTCCTCTATTTTTTGTCATTTACATAAATGGTTTGGATGCGAGCATAAGAGGTACAGTTAGTAAGTTTGTAGATGACACCAAAATTGGAGGTGTAGTGGACTGTGAAGAGGGTTACCTCAGATTACAACAGGATCTTGACCAGATGGGCCAATGGGCTGAGAAGTGGCAGATGGAGTTTAATTCAGATAAATGCGAGGTGCTGCATTTTGGGAAAGCAAATCTTAGCAGGACTTATACACTTAATGGTAAGGTCCTAGGAAGTGTTGCTGAACAAACAGACCTTGGAGTGCAGGTTCATAGCTCCTTGAAACTGGAGTTGCAGGTAGATAGGATAGTGAACAAGGCGTATGGTATGCTTTCCTTTATTGGTCAGAGTATTGAGTACAGGAGTTGGGAAGTCATGTCGCGACTGTACAGGACATTGATTAGGCCACTATTGGAATATTGCGTGCAATTCTGGTCTCCTTCCTATTGGAATGATGCTGTGAAACTTGAAAGGGTTCAGAAAAGATTTACAAGGATGTTGCCAGTTTTGGAGGATTTGAGCTTTAGGGAGAGGCTGAACAGGCTGGGGCTGTTTTCCCTGGAGCTTCGGAGGCTGAGGGGTGACCTTATAGAGGCTTACAAAATTATGAGGGGCATGGATCGGGTAAATAGGCAAAGTCTTTTCCCTGGGGTGGGGGAGTCCAGAACTAGAGAGTATAGGTTTAGGGTGAGAGGGGTAAGTTGCCCTATGGGGCAACTTTTTCACGCAGAGGGTGGTACATGTATGGAATGAGCTGCCAGAGGAAGTGGTGGAGACTGGTACAATTGCAACATTTAAGAGGCATTTGGATGGGTATATGAATAGGAAGGGTTTGGAAGGATATGGACTGGGTGCTGGCAGGTGGGACTAGATTGGGTTGGGACATCTAGTTGGCATGGACGGGTTGGACCGAAGGGTCTGTTTCCATGCTGTACTATGACTCTCCTATTGCCACACCCAATGTAACATAGATGCTATTCCCATCAAAATTGTTATCGAATACAGTGTGTTCCCACTGCCAAATTCTTTCGCCCTCATAGTTAACCACTTATACAATTAGGTACATAACTATATCTTATATTGCCACTCGCCATCCCCACTAAATGTAGTCCAGATGTTTCTCCTATTGCACTCCCTTCAGACTTGGAAGACTGGTGGTTTCTTTTGTGGGGAGTGTTGATTCTTGTCTCTGATCTGTGAATTATCTCTCTTCCTGAGGATATTTTACCTCTTGGTTATCCTTAATCAATGAAGTTGTTCTTTGTTGACCTTGCTGGTCCATTACATTATCTGGAGGACCTAGTCGACAGCTGCTCTATTGAAATAATTACTTTCTTCCTGTAGTATCCTGGACATCTGAATCAGGTATCCTTTTTCTAATTGGAAGAGGTTGTCTGTTTTCTGCCGTTCCCTGCAATGATTAGACCATTGTAGAAACACCATGTTCTCAATCTGTGGATGTTGGTCTGGCTCTCAAGAGACACATGCAGCTTATCTCTCTCAAGTTATCAATCAGGCTGGACGTCTTCAGTCTCCCATTGTGGTTGTTTTGCCGGTAAAGTAAACTTTTCATACTCTCACGTTACTGAAATATTCCTGCTCATTTAATACCATCTCATTCACTGGCATTGACTGTTATCTTTTATAGGGTAGAGGATTGAACATCTTCAGATTGTACAGGACATTGATGAGGCCTTTTCTGGAGTTGTGTATGCGGTTCTGGTCACCTGCTCCAGGAAGGCTCTTATTAAACTGGACAGTGTTCAGAAAAGATTTACCAGGATGTTGCTGGGAATGGAGGATCTGAGTTATAAAAATTGCTGGGACGTTTCTCACTGGAGGGTAGAAAGTTGCGGAGTTACCTTATAGAAGTTTATAAAATCATGAGGGTTATATATGGTAATTCAAAACTAGAAGCATATTTTTTAAGGGGAGAGGAGATAGATTTGAAAAGGACATGAGGGGCAACGTTTTACACAGCAAATGGTTTGTGTGTGGAATGAACTGCCAGAGGATGTGGTGGAGGCCGGTACAGTTACTTTTAAGAAGCATTTAGAGAAGTATGTGAAAAAGAAAGATATGGAAGCGATAGGGGCCAAACACAGGCAGGTGAGACTAGTTTAGTTTGTTAACATGGTCGGTGCGGACTAGTTAAACTGAAGGATCCATTTATTTGCTGTATGCATCCATGGCGCTATAAGTCGGTGTCTCTGTGAAGACAATGTTAAACAACTCCCTTAGGTCAAACTAAGTGATCTGACGAGACTTTTTTTCATCTGCTTGTCTTCCACCATGAGTCTGGAAAGCCCAGTGAGTTTGTCTATTGATTGTAGTCTGACTGTTTAGACATTTTCTCATGATGGGGTCAAATCTGTGCCACTGCTACTACTATGCCAGATGACCATTCCTGGTTAGTTGTGGCATTTGCCACCTCTCTCAGTAAGGGCTGCCAGCTAAAGGTTCACGGCCACTAATTCTGCTTTTGCCTTGGCTGTGTCTTGGACTCATCTAGTGATTTGTGGTAGAGGATACATTACAACAGAACATCCACGGAAAAGGCATTGCTCTTCGATAATAAGAAGGTTTTATTGCATGATAGAAATAACTAGAACTACATTTGATCTGGCATTATTATTCAGATCTTAGGGAGCTTCTGCTCCATCTGAAAACTAGAGGAAAATACTTTGTCTCAGACTGTGTGACACCAAGACAATTGGTGAAGTCAATCTAACATGAAAATTTTAAACCCACAAAACCATTCACATTGTACAAAACAGTTTACAATGCCTTGCATCCATGGTGCACTGTTATCAAAGAGCAGCTCTTTTGTTTCGATTCGGTCTCTAAGATGAATTGAGTTGATTCCTCCTCGAGTACATAACTTCAATTACCATCACATCAATTCATCCTTAAAGCAACATGCAGGCTACTCGGTGTTATTTATGTTATCTGATGTATGCTGGACTGATGAGAGAATAGAAAGCAGAGATTACCATCATCTTGCCATCCATAGGTAACCCTGTTCTTATCCTCATGCAGGACTTAAGTTGGCATTGAAATAGGTGGCACAGCACACAGGCACCTTTGTTTTGTGTCTGAAGTAGGCACATCATTCAGGATGGTGGCCACAGTTTGGAGGAATTTGCAGCAGTCTTGAAAGAATGATCTTCTGCGGTCTGCAAGTGTAAGTGCCACTACCTTCTCCCTGTTATCCCATACTCACTCACACTCTGCCACTGGACACACCTCCCACCAAGGGTCATGGTACACCACTCACAATATTGCATGCAACATCTTTCTTCAATGGCTCTGACCGAACTCATCACCTTACACCCAACCCCTGCCAAACTATTCACCTCTACTGCCCTCTGCATTTACTCACTTCAGGGCGAAAGTGCAGAGTGCAGATGCTGGAGATCAGAGTTGAGAGTATGGTGCTGGAAAAGCACAGCAGGTCAGGCAGCATCCAAGGAGCAGGAGAATCGACGTTTCAGGCATAAGTCCTTCATCAGGAAAGGCTTATGCCTGAAATGTTTATTGTCCTCCTCGGATACTGCCTGACCTGCTGTGCTTTTCCAGCACCACACTCTCGACCCCGACTTACTCACTCCTCTCTCACTCAGTTTAGCTCCTGACCGATCTATAGACCCCTTGTCTGGTCAAAGGACTTCTCCACTTAGGCATGAACATAGTACAGTGCTGAGATGCTTGTGAATGCTCAGAAAGCAAGCTAAGACTCTGTCATACATCTTATTTCAATGTACGAGATGGGTGCCTGTCCCTGCGCTCACAGCAGCAGGGCAGCAACTTTGTCATTAAGAATTATCATGACTCTAAGTGTACTGGGACATATGCCAATAATCACAAGCCTTAATTTACAAGATGATCATTGAGTGATGCAATAAAGTATGTTCTGGATCAGACCAAACCGCCTCAAAATATATCAAGGAGATAGAGTCTAGTCTAACATTTTAAAAGTTTATTTAAAAGCAATTGTAAGGTGCTATGATTCAGTTAGTTCACTACAAGGCTTTAAGCAAAATACAATTTAATCTTAAAACACAGTTAAAAAAACAAACAAAAAAATTGGCATAACTTTAATTCTATTCAAATACTTAGCAAAATAATATATTATTATACTATTCATCACCAGTTTTCCAATATAGCAGCATCCCATAAACACACCCTTGGTAAAGGCAAATTCAGTAAAAGATTTTCCTTGCGTGCTATCTCCTTTCTAGTCCAGGAGACAATAGACAATAGGTGCAGGAGTAGGCCATTCTGCCCTTCAAACCTGCACAATCATTCATTATGATCATGGCTGATCATCCTCAATCAGTATCCTGGTCCTGCCTTATCTCCATAACCCTTGATTCCACTATCCTTGAGAGCTCTATCCAACTCTTTCTTAAACGAATCCAGAGACTGGGCCTCCACTGCCCTCTGGGGCAGAGCATTCCATACACCCACCACTCTCTGGATGAAGAAGTTTCTCCTCATCTCTGTCCTAAATGGCCTATCCCGTATTTTTAAGCTGTGTCCTCTGGTTCGGGACTCTCCCATCAGCGGAAACATGTTTCCTGCTTCTAGAGTGTCCAATCCTTTAATAATCTTATACGTCTCAATCAGATCCCCTCTCAGTCTTCAAAACTCAAGGGTATACAAGCCCAGTCACTCCAATCTTTCAACATAAGATAGTCCCGCCATTCCAGTAATTGACCTCGTGAACCTATGTTGCACTCCCTCAATAGCCAGGATGTATTTCCTCAAATTTGGAGACCAGAACTGCACACAATATTCCAGGTGCGGTCTCACCAGGGCCCTGCAGAAGAACCTCTTTGCTTCTACACTCAATCCCTCTTGTTATGAAGGCCACCATGCTATTAGCTTTCTTCACTACCTGCTGTACCTGCATGCTTACCTTCATTGACTGGTGTACAAGACAATAGACTCTTTGTACTGCCCCTTTACCTAACTTGACTCTAGTTAGGTAGTAATCTGCCTTCCTGTTCTTGCCACCAAAGTGGATAACCATACATTTATCCACCTTAAACTGCATCTGCCATGCATCTGTCCACTCACTTAACCTGTCTAGGTCACCCTGTAATCTCCTAACATCCTCCTCACCTTTCACCCTGCCACCCAGCTTTGTATTACTAGCAAATTTGCTAATGTTACTATTAATACCATCTTTTATATCACTAATATATATTGTAAAAAGCTGCGGTCCCAGCATTAATCCCTGCAGTACCCCACTGGTCACCGCCTGCCATTACGAAAGGGAGCCGTTTATCACTACTCTTTGTTTCCTGTCAGGCAACCAATTTTCAATCCAAGTCAGTACTTTGCCCCCAATACCATGCACCCTAATTTTGCTCACTAACTTCCTTTGTGGGACTTTATCAAAGGCTTTCTGAAAGTCCAGGCACACTACATCCACTGGATCTCCCTTGTCCATCTTCTGAGTTACATCCTCCAAAAATTCCAGAAGATTAATCAAGCATGATTTCCCCTTCATAAATCCATGCTGACTCTGACCTATCCTGTTCCTACTATCCAGATGTGTCGTAATTTCATCCTTTATAATAGACTCCAGCATCTTTCCCACCACTGAGGTCAGACTAACTGGTCTATAATTTCCTGCTTTCTCTCTCGCTCCTTTCTTAAAATGTGGTACAACATTAGCTACCCTCCAATCCACAGGAACTGATCCTGAATCTATCAAACTCTGGAAAATAATCACCAATGCATCCACGATTTCCGAAGCTACCTCCTTCAGTACCCTGGGATGTAGACCATCAGGCCCCGGGGACTTATCAACCTTCAGTCCTAACAGTCTCCCCAACACCAATTCCTGGCAAATATAAATTCCCTTCAGTTCAGGTCCTTCAGTCACTGTTACCTCTGGGAGATTGCTTGTGTCTTCCCCAGTGAAGACAGATCTGAAGTACCAATTCAATTCTTCTACCATTTCTTTGTTCCCCGTAATATATTCCTCTGTTTCTGTCTTCAAGGGCCCAGTTTTAATCTTAACTATTTTTTTCCCTTTCACATACCTGAAAAAGCTTTCACTATCCTCCTTTATATTTTTGACCAGTTTACCTTCATACCTCATTTTTTCTCTGTGTATTTCCTTCTTAGTAATCCTCCGTTGTTCTTTAAAAGCTTCCCCGTCCTCCATTTTCCCACTTATCTTTGCAATGTTATACTTTTTCTCATTTGACTTTATATGTTTCTTAACTTCCCTCATCAGCCACGGCCACCCATGCCTCCTCCTAGGATCTTTCTTCCTTTTTGGAATGAACTGATCCTGCATCTTCTACATTATACACAGAAATATCTGCCATTGTTCCTCCACTGTCATCCCTGCTAAGGTATTGCACCATTGAACTTTGGCCAGCTCCTCCCTCATAGCTTCATAGTTCCCTTTAAAGGAGAAAGGAACATCAAAATAAACAATCGAGCAGCAAATAAAGAATTTGAGCTTTTTGCTGCAGCACAAACAGAGCTGTCTCTATCAGTTTCAACAGCCAACTCCAAACCCCAACTGAACCCACCCTCTCGTGCTTCTTTTGTCTTATTTAAACAAAACACGCAGGGAACTCAAAACTATTTACCCACTGCTCCTGAAGAAGATATTCCTCTACCATGGTGGCAACACCTCTGTGCAAGAGAACAAATCTCTCTTAAAGGAACAGTACGATCATGGAAATTGTAGGAAACATCCAGGCAATTCTTTTATTCATTAATGTACATGGGTATCACAGGTGAGTCAGCAATTATTCCCTGCCTCTAGTTGACCTTGAGAAAGTGGTAGTGAGCTGCCTTCTTGAACCACTGCTGTAGGTTGACCCACAATGCTATTAGGGAGGAATTCCAGGATTTTGACCCAGCGACACTGACAGAACAATGACATGTTTCCAAGTGAGGAGAGCGAGTTGCTTGGAAAGGAATTTGCAGATGGTGATGCTCCCCTGTTTCTGCTTCTTTTGTTCATCTTGATATGAGGTTGAGTGTTGTAACGTGCTGTCTAAGGGTGTTTGATTAACTTGTGGATAGTACACAATGCAGCTACTGAGAGTCAGTGGTGGATGGAATGGATGTGGTAGGCGGAAGTAGGTACTGCAGATGCTGGAGATTAGAGTCAAGATTAGAGTGGTGCTGGAAAAGCACAGCAGGTCAGGCAGCATCCAAGGAGCAGGAAAATCGACATTTCGGGCAAAAGCCCTTCATCAGGAATGGATGTGGTGCCAATTCAGCAGGCTGCTTTGTCCTGGAGGATGTGAAGATTCTACAGTGTTGGAGCTGCAACCATCCAGACAAGTAGGGAGCATTCCATCACACTCCTGACTTTCCCTTGTTGATGCTAGGTAAGCTTTGGGGAATCAGAAGGTGAGTTAATCGCTGCAGTATTCTAGCCTTTGAACCACTCTTGTAGCCACTGAGTTTATATGCGAAGTTCTGTTCAATTTCTGGTCAATGATAACACCAGGATGTTGATAGTGGGAGAATTCAGTGATGGTAACAGCATCAAATTTCAAGGAGTGGTGGTTAGATTGTCTCTTATTGGTGATGGTCATAGTCTGGCGTTTGTTTGGCATAAATGTTACTTGTCCCTTGTCAGCCCAAGCCTGGATATTGTCCACATCTTATTGCATTTGGACGCAGAGAGCTTTAATACCTGAGAAGTGGTGAATGGTGCGGAACATTGTACAATCATCGACCAACATCACCAGGGCTGACCTTAGGATGGAGGGAAGGTCATTGATGAAGCAGCTGCAGATGGTTGGTCCTGTGACACTCCCCTGAGGATGAGATGATTGACCTCTGACAACCACAACTATCTTCAAATGTGTCAGGTATGACTCCAACCAGCAAAGCGTTTGCGCGGACACACACGTGCGCGCACACACACACACACACACACACACACACACACACACACACACACACACACACACACACACGTGCATGCACACACACATCCCCCCCCACCCAACTCACCCTCCCACAAATATTGATTGATTCCATTCTTGCTAGGGCTCCTTGAAGCAGCTTTAATGTCAGGAGCTGTCACTCTCAGCTCACCTCTGGAATTCAACTCTTTTGTCCATGTTTGAACCAAGGCCGTAAAGAGCTCAGAAGGTGAATAGTCCTGATGGAACCCAAACTACACATCAGTGAGAAGGTCATTGCTGAACAGGTGCTACCTGGTAGCACTGTTGATGACACCTTCCATCACTTTACTGATGATTGAGAGGAGACTAATGGGACGGTAATTGGCTGCGCTGGATTTGTCCTGCTTTTTAGGACATACATGAGTAATTTTCCACATTGTCATGTAGATGCCAGTGTTGTAGCTGTACTGGAACAGCTTGGCTAGGGGAGCGGCAAGTTCCGGAGCACAAATGTTCAGTCCTATTGCCAGAATGTTGTCTGGGTGCATAGGATTTGCAGTGTCCAGTGTTTCCAACCATTCTTTCATGTCATGTGGAGTCAATTGAATTGGTTGAAGATCTGTAATGCTGGGGCCCACTGGAGGAGGCTGAGATGCGCTATCCACTCAGCATTTCTGGCTGAAGATTGCTGTGAAAACTTCAGCTTTGTCTTTTGCACTGAAGTGCTGGGCTCTTCGTTATTGAGGATAGGATATTTGTGGAGCCTCCTGCTCCTGTCAGTTGTTTAATTGTCCACCATCATTCGCGACTGCAGAGCTTAGATCTGATCTGTTGTCTGTGGGACCACTTAGCTCTGTTTATCACTAATTACGTATGTTGTTTGGCACACAAGTAATCCTGTTTGGTAGCTTCACCAGGCTGACTCCTCATTTTAGCTATGCTTGGTGTAACTCCTGGCATGCCCTGTCCTTGAACCAGAGTTGATCACCTGGTTTGATAGTAATAATTGAGTTGAGGATGTGCCAGGCTATGAGGTTACACATTGTAGAGGAGTATAAGTCAACTGGCTCATAGCATCTCATGTATGCCCAGGCTTGAGTTGCTAAATCTATTCAAAGATGTCCCATTTAGTGCGGTCGTAGTGCCACACAAGATGATGGAGGGTAGTCTCAAAGTGAAGGCGGATTTCTCTCCAAAAGGAATCTGCGATGATCACTCTTACTGATACTGTCATGCATTAGCAGCTGGCAGATTGGTAAGGAAGAGGTCAAGTATGTTTTTCCCTCTTGTTAGTTCTTGTTGGTAAGATGCCATTTTGGCCAAGGTATAAACAGTGTGGTGGAAATGATCTACTCTGTCAGTTTGCAGTATTTTGGAAATATCTTCTCCTCACCTCAATTTTCAGTCTGACCTGTGCATTATTATAGGGTGTGTATTATTCAGATGCCACTAGTTCTTGCAATGAGATCTGGTTTTTGACTTTTGATTCAATTGGTTATGTCTGCACTATCCGGTTTCCAATCTTATGGTACTCATTCAGAACAGAATAAACATTTTGAGTTAGTAAATATTGGGCTAAATGCTTTCTAACCCAAAGGACTCATTTCCTTTAAATCCTTTCAACTTGTCCCTGACTTTATGTTATTTCTACTGAACCTTTGCATTTTTCTTTGAGAATTTAATCCTTGGGAAGATTTACTCCTCCATTCTGATCCTCTGTTTCAAGCTTTAATATTCCCAGCTCTTTTTTGACAATCCACTTACTACTGAAATACAGAATGGTTTTACTGTTATATTTTGCTTCACCAGGACTAACATTTTATCAAATGGACTTAAAGTGGGGCCTAAACTAAAGCAAGGGTAGGCAGGAGCCATGGTAACACTTCACTGACAGGGGTTGTTGCCAGGACTGTCCTCCAGATGAGGATTAATAATAGCAGTCAAGAGTGTGGTGCTGGGATGAGCTGCCAGAGGAGGTGGTATAAGGTCGATACAATTACAACATTTAAAAGGTATCATGAATAGAAAGGGCTTGGAGGGATATGGGCCAAATGCTAGCAAACGGGACTAGATCAGATTACTTACAGTGTGGAAACAGGTCCAACAAGTCCACACCGACCCGCTGAAGCGCAACCCACCCATACCCCTACATTTGCCCCTTACCTAACACTACAAGCAATTTAGCATGGCCAATTCACCTGACCCGCACGTCTTTGGACTGTGGGAGGAAACCGGAGCACCCGGAGGAAACCCACGCAGACACAGGGAGAACGTGCAAACTCCACACAGTAAGTCGCCTGAGGCGGGAATTGAACCCGGGTCTCTGGCGCTGTGAAGCAGCAGTGCTAACCACTGTGCCACAGTGCCGCCCACCCACCGTGCCGCTGTGCCACCCAGATATCAGTTCAGGATATCTGGTTAGCCTGGACGAATTGGACCTGAAGGGTCAGCTTCCATGCTGTACAACTTTATGGTTCTACCAATGAAAATAACCTTCAAGTGGAAGTGGGCAAAGAGTCCAGATTAATCCTGGCATTATGAGCAACTGCCAGTGGTCACAGGACAAGAAGGTTTAGACAGGTGATTCAGCAGAGGTAGCCAGCTCCTAAATAAGGGACATGTGTGGGGAGAGAGTGAATGAGGAGATCCAGAGGAATAAGCCATCACCTTCATGGGAAACCGGGAGTTTGCTTACAATTAGCACAAGGGAATAACAAAAACCACCCAACGACTGCCAAATGTCAGGGTCAGGGCCAAACTCTCCACCACTTCAAAACCACCACCCTTGCTCCTCCATTTTGAAATTGCTAAAGTGTTCTCATTTATTACCATTGTATACTTTCTTTGACTAATTAACTAAAGTATATCGTCAAAACTACTGCTTCTTGATAAGCAACCAGAAAATTGCTACAAATTGTCGATTGCTTTTATTTGGTAACTATGTTAATGAATCCCCCAAATTGAACAGAACTCCTGTTGGTCAGGATAGTACATAGCAGGGAACATCCTGCTCTTCCAGGACCAGCAGTGGAGGCCATGACACCAGACCATGCCAGCCTGGACTGAGGTTACCACCCAGAGTAAGAAAGTCTTACCGTCTCCTCTCCAGTACCTCACACTCACTTTGTCTTTGTTATTGTACCCACCTTCCAATAAGGCTCATGCTCAACCACTTGACTACTTCCTCTAACATCTTCCCTCACTCAGTCACACCCACCCTACCTATGGCACCACTAACCCTGGATGCCCTTGGCACTGCCATCTCAGAACACCTCTTACCTACACTAGCAGTGCCACCCCTTTCTATTTTTCATAATTCCTGCCTCTTTCACATTGCTTAATAAAAATAGCTCACAATAGGGTAGACAGTCAAGACAGGTGGTGATCTGTCTATCTTTTGCTCCTCACTGAGAGAACCTTGACTCAGAAACTCTTGCCTTACTGTGCCGGGAACCCCTAAGAGACTATTACACTTGCCTCCTGACAACTGTGGTAAGCTTCCTGGTTCTGCCTGCTTTAAATAGCAAGGCAAAATAGAGGACCGTAACCCTGGCTGAGGGATCAAAGGACAGAGAGGCAAGCAGGAATGCAGTGAGCATCCAGGTATGGTCAAAGTGACAGCAGGCGATGAGCTGAGAGATGTAGCCTGGTCTAGACCATGGGCTGGGGGCATGTGCCTGGACCCACAATGCTGCAACTTTGCAATTGGAGTTGTCCTGACAGCCTGCATTACAGCATCAAAGTGCAGCAACATCCTGTAACAGGATCAGAGATGCACCGTGAGGTTTCTTAGAAGCTGGCATATGTTGGATGTCAACATCTGTGGATTTGGGGCTCGTACTGGTACCTCGTTCCAACATGGAGGCCATTTTGAGCAGGCCACAAACTCTCTCACTCTGGTTTCCTGAATGAGTTTCCCTAACATCGAGCTTATTTAAGGGGTTTAGTAATTGGAAGGCTAATAATAAAACAGGCAAGTTGTGCTGTTAACAACACGTTTAATGAGTGCTAAGCCCCATCAATAGGCATCTTGCCAATCCCAGCGAGAATCCCGCCAAACTGCTTGTGACAAGCACACAAGATGGTGGGAGTTACTCCCAACATCAAGATGGGCCTTGCTGGACTTTTCGCATGATTCTGGGTCAAGAAGTGTGGTGCTGGAAGAGCACAGCTGGTCAGACAGCATCCGAGGCTGCCCTTTAGCTTTAGACCCTCCTATCCTAGAAAAAAAAGCCTTGACTATTCACCCTATCTATGCCCCTTGTGATTTTATAAACCTCCAAAAGATCACCCCTCGGCCTCTGACGTTCCAGTGAAAACAGCCCCATCCTATTCAGCCTCTCCCTTTAGTTCAAACCCTCCAACCTGGCAACATCCTTGTAAATCTTTTCCGAACGCTTTCAAAATTAACATCTTTCCTATAGCAGGGAGAACAAAAGTGAATGCAGTATTCCAGGGCATAATGATGGAATAACAGAAGGACAATGATTGTTTTATTTTCCAAAACATTGCATTCATAATAGGATAGTATTGTGTCTAATAAATCTTCTCTTTTAAGCTTATAGGAGGGCTTGTTAGTAACACAGCTAACTTAGATTTCACGCCACATAGAAAATACTAAATATGGAATACTAAAAGGACATAGTTTTGAAGGATATCCGACTTTGCAACACCTTCAGGACCCTGCCCACAAAGCAGGGCACTGACCTCTACCTGATATGTCTGTAATAAAAGTTAGCGACCATACAGGACAGCTGTGGACTCACACGGCTTGTCTGGGCACATCAGGCTTTCAAAGATGGTATATGGATGCCAGTAAATTCTGGTGAGTTATTCTAGGTATGGTAAGATAGGGTAGATCTTGGGCGCAACAGATGTCATAGGGGTGGGTTAGATAAGGTTTAGTAAGAGGTGAGAAAACAGGCTGGGCCTCATGGAGAACATAGACACAACTCAGTCAGAACCATATGCCGCCTGCTGTCATAGGGCAGCTCTTTCATTTTGATTCACCACCTTCAAAGGAAGTGAGCTGAGCTGATTTCTGAGAAATTGCATCTTTAGCAGAAGACTGTGCTGGACCGAGGGTTGCTGAGTACAGCACTTCAGTGACAGTCACTCCAATGCAGCATGCAGGTTATGTACCAACGTTTATGTTACCTGTTGCATGTTGGACTGATGGTGGAATGGAAAGTAAAGGTCACCATCACCTTGCCATCCACAGGTAACATTGTTATTACCCTATATTTAGCTCAACAGTGCCAACAATAGAGGTGGCTGCTCCTGATATAGCGCACACACCAGTTGCAATCTGGAAAACTGTGAAAGTTGGCATCGCAAGCATGGTTAGGCATTCGAGCTGGACCGGAAGAACATCACAATGCACTTTTCTCCCTCCCTTAATCCATGCTTTACATTGATGACAGTTTCTCATTGAGGAAAATAAAGCTAAGATTTGCTACTTGATTGCCAAACTCACTTTCCTCCTTTACTCCACTTTATCTGCTTGAATAGGTATCACAATATATTTAGCTCCACTAGGAATTGCATCTTTATCATAAGACGGTGCTCTCGCTGGAATTGCCTGTCCTCCAGCTGGGATTGCCCATCCTCCAGCTGGGATTTCCTGTCCTCCAGCTGGGATTTCCTGTCCTCCAAGGATATTTTTGATCTGCAAAGGATTCACGTGATTGAGGGTCAGGAAGGAAAGTGGAGTTAAACCTGCAATCAGGTTAGCCATGACATGACCTTATACCATGTTAGAGTAGACTTGAGGGGTTGAATGGCCTACTCTTGCTTCTATTTCCTATGTTCTTATGACAAAGTAGCCAATTTCATTTTGAGGTTTTGAAGGCTAGATACATCGTTTAGGTCTTGCTGATGAAAAGTGTGTATACTGTATCCATGGGTGTGGCCATTGCCACTATGGCTCCCTCTACAAGTCATGCAGCATAAAGGAGGCCTTCCCAAAGAGGCTGTCAGAGTTTAGAGGTTAGATGTGGTTCCATGCAGCATTAGCCCTTCCCGATGCCAGTAAAATGGCAGCAGAGTTATGAAGTGGCTGCGAATTGACCAATTATTTGCTTTCATCGGCTATCTCTAATTGACAGCTGATGAGACCAATGACGATCAAGCCACAGATAATATGGAGGAAATGTGGGTTCCCATGTCTTCTGTCGCCATCTTATAAGCCATCCCACTTCGCAGCTTGTGTCTAAAGGACTGGCAACATGGAAAACCCAAGTCTAAGCTCATTGACCAATCTTTCAGAGTGCATGGATGTGGTCATTTATTGAATTAAGAACCGATTTTTTGTTAATCTGCTTGAATTTCTCTTCCTTTGGCTGTCCATTTATTGTACCCTTAAAACTATGTGAATATATTTTGGATAGTGTTTTTGCAATAGAAACAATCTATCAGGTGAGGTGTTATTATTAACTTTAATGTCTATTGTGGCACATGAGGCTGTGTATTTACTGACAATTAGAATAATACTGTTTATAAAATGACAGGGTCACTAAAATAAATGCAAATTTAGCGCTGTGTAATAAGCTGTGCCAACTAAATAATATTGTCACTACCGTCATTGCATTTGCCACGTTTAACACCACTCAGTGTAATTGTAGTTGTTTGCTGTGCATGTCTCAAGAGTTTTTGAAGGCAATTCTAATTGGTACTTTTCAAATGGTGAAGTGTTTATTGGCTTTATATGTTAATTGATGTTTTGCTGCTTCCTTCAACAAAACATACAATGTTCATCCTGTCAGCACAACACAATTTCCTTAATTGTAATGAAATATCAGACATTAAATGTGTGAAATCCCTAAGCACTCTACAATGAATGGCCTTGCTGTTTCAGGGAAAGCGAAGTCAATTTGTTCACTTCAGTCTTTATCTGCTGCATTTTGTCCAGATGGACTGAAGAACTTGCTGTGATTTTATTTGAAAATTATTTTCTCACCAGGGCAAGTGGTTTTCCAGTCAAGATTACTTCAAGCAATTAACTGAAACAGGTTCCCGTGCAGATTTTTCTACATCATTAATCGCATCATTATTAAAATTTCAAGATTGCGCGCTTTGATATAAAATTTACTGAAAGAAAACCGAGTTGGTAACATGACAAACAGCTTCACAATAAAACGTTATATCTCACATCAATTTGTATTTCCTGTCCTTTCAGTTTGAAGTTATTGAAAAGCATATCATGTTGTAAGATGAACCCTCACCATTATTCCCCATGTTATAGAGTATAGAACAGAATGAAAGTCAATAGTCTTCTTCCCAGAAGCCTACCAATCCACCAAATCCAAAGGGGGTGCATTCTGGGAGAATAGTGGAACTTCCAAACTGCCTGCCTGAATTTGTACAGTCAGAAACCTGAAAATCTCTTGGTCGTCAAATGAGAAGTGGCCCTTGTCTTAAACATGATGTAGTTCATTGCATAAAGTGGACGGGTAGAATTTCCATTGGTGTGGTAGACATTGTTGCAAAGACTATGAGGATGATCAAGTTGATAGGTATTATTCCTCTGAGATTCTAAGCTGTTCTCCCATTAAGTCTGTTTGACATCACTGTAGTGAATGGTGATCAAGGCATTCTTCAGCATTAACCCATTCAGACACTTACACCTTTGTCCAGCACACTGTGAATTGGGATCATAACAAATAGGGACTCTTGAGTGTTTGAAGTTATTGAGTTTGAGTGATCTGTGTCTTTTTTGGACAAACAGGTACATAGAGATGCTGAAATAACATAGGAATGTTGGGGTGAAGATTTGTTTGCATGGATTGTATTTTTAAGATACTTTGAATGGCACTAAGAGATCTTTTGGGAATAGAATATGTTACAGTGAATTATTTGAAATTGAATCTGGTGAAGCTGAGAGCGTTAGATAAATTGAAGAAGAAATAAAGTCAGGTTTTTATAGGTAGAAAAGTGAACACCCAATATTTGGAAATCGAAGTGGGGCTAAGGGAGACCTGAAATTGAGATGCTTGAATTAGTTACAGTTAGGAATGATAAAGAAATTAGAAGATTGAAGTGAAATAAAGAGAAGTGAAGAAAGCAAACCAAAAAGCAATGGAAAAGGGACAGAATAAAACAAAGGAAATGGAAAGAGAGGAGAATGAAAAGAGAAG
The DNA here is from genome assembly GCF_020745735.1 of Hemiscyllium ocellatum. Classification (NCBI taxonomy): domain Eukaryota; kingdom Metazoa; phylum Chordata; class Chondrichthyes; order Orectolobiformes; family Hemiscylliidae; genus Hemiscyllium; species Hemiscyllium ocellatum. The sequence continues at coordinate 28,554,371 of NC_083436.1, read as the reverse complement.
GGAGGTGGAATTTAGAAAGCTTGAATTCTGAGGGCACAGAAAAGCCAGATAACATGAGTCAGCCAGGAGTAAAGGAAGAATAGGTCAAAGCTCAGTGGGTGATTTTGATTCCAGTGAAGATTTGGTTTAACTAAATTTCAATGCTTATTGCCTACATTTACTGAGGATAGAGAGAGAAGATCTTTCACCCCAGTTGAAAAGGTAGCTAGGCAGATGATATGTCCAAAAGAGATTTTGACTTCAGGGGAGATTGTACATGCAAGGTGTCAGAAGAATAACTTACAGATTATGACACTATTAAGGAAGGGAAACTGATCGCTTATGAGGATGTCCTGAAGCTTCTAATTAAAGAACCACAAGAAATAAACCTAATCAAAATTTCCAAGAGAAAAAGAAATACTGAGATAGTGGTGGGTTTGAAGTTAAAGAAAATATTTGAGAACTTAAAACAAATTATGATAGAAGAATTCAGAAATAACATTCCTATAATATTCAAAACTTATTTAGATGAGTGTGGAGTATCAAAGCTCAAAGCTCTAGCAGATACCTATGATATCTCTCACAGACAGTTACAGTTGGGAAGATGGTTATGTGAGAATTCACAAGGAAGAAGAAGAAATAGAAAATCTGACGATAGAAGAAGTACAAATTTTAGGGAATAAACAGAAGGACACGTATAATAAAGAGTAATAAAAAAGAAAATAAATGTTTCCATTGTAATAAGACTGGACATATGTAAGTCAATAACTGGAAATTGAATATGAAACCAGTTTCAGTAATAGGAATGTTGGAGGAATCCTCAGAAAAGTGGGCATGGGACAGGAAATGGGTTTTAAAACCATAACAGTCAGAAAAAGAGAACATTTATCTTTAGTCTGAAACAAGAAGAAAGCGATGACTGCAGACAGCCATGCAAATTTTTGTTTGATTAATCAAAAAGAGAATTTGGGCTACTTGTGATGTTAAATATTTTATCTCAAAAGGAGAAATGTTTCCATATGCTTCAAATCAAGGAGGCAAACCATTAATTAAGTTGAGACACTCCGGAGCAAGTCAGTCACTGATGCTTGCTGTATCAGGGATGATTGGAAGAAAATATGAATTGGACTTGGATATGGAGGTTGTGCACCAATCCCATTATATAAAGTTAGATTAATGAGTGATTTTGTAGTTGGAGACATTTGTAGTTGTGAAGCAAATCCCCGTAGAAAGAATTGATTTTTCTTTGGGAAATGACCTGGCTGGTTCAAAAATATTATGTTCAATGAAGGTGATGGAACAACCAGTAGAGATAAAAGAAATTGACATGCTATGAGTGGAATCTCCTGGACTGTTTCCTGGCCGGGTGTTGGGTCCATAAAATTAGTTAGGAAGGAAAGCAGTCCATGACAAAAGAATTGACTGGAAATTTAATTATCAGAAACAATTATTGAAAGTTTTAACAGCAGGATGAAAGTAAAGGGAATGAGGTCGATATGTTTAACCCATCTGCTTTGATAGAAAGTCAATAACTGGATCCTGAATTGAGCCAAACAGTCTACTCGGAAAATTAATCAGAATCAATGCTGCATTTGAAAGATACAGTACTGGATAAAGTAACCATAGTCCCAGAGGGTTACTCTCCCATTAGAGAGAGACAACTGGTGGTAGGTGTAACTTGAGGGTCACCATGTGAGGGATTAGGCTGAGAAGGCAGGATCTGCATGGTGACGTCAGTTGGTTTAGAAGTTGAACTCAGTTTGTTGCCATTACTCTGCATCACAAGGCAGCAGTTCCACCATCTGAGCTGACCTCCACACTCAATGGAGCAGCTAACAACTTACAAACCTTCAAGCAAACCAGTCTGAGTGCATCTTTTGGTGATCCTGGCCAATAGAAATGTTTCAATATTTTGGTTTGTGTTTTCTTACGTGATCAGCCGTTGGAATTTCCTGAGCCACTTGTAAAATTGTATTATAATACTCAGATGTAACTATGACTGGATGGATCACTGCCCATTTCTCATTGGCTGATATTTAAGGTATCTCTATTTTCTCATTAGTACTCCCTCCATCACCAACACTCAGTAGCAGCATTGTACCCCATTATGGCAGTTAGTGAAACTAGAACTCATTAAAGTGTGGAATTAAAAACTAGTCTGTACCTGCAACAAGTTGCACTTCAGAAATTCACCAAAGCTTCTAAGATACCAGCTAGAAGAGCCAGGGCAGCAGATATGGGAACACCATCAACTGCAAGTTCCTTCCAAGCCACTCACCATCTTGACTTGGAAACATATTGCTGTTCCTTCAATGTTGCCAGGTCAAAATCCTGGAATTTCATCCGCAAGAGCATTGTGGGTCTACCTATAGCACTGCAATGGTTCAAGAAGGCAGCTCACCACCACCTGACCCTGCCAACAATGCCCACAATCCGTGAGTGAATTGAGAAATAAAGGATAAAGGATAATGAGCAGAAAGAATCAAAGTGGGGAAACTCTCTAGACCAAAAGATCTTGCTTCTGGTCTTAATTTGGGGCAACATTTGCTCAGCAGTCACTGGGCAGATTTTATGATCTGGGCATAATTTCCTATTGTTTTTATTTCAATCCCAGTATGCTGGATTGCAGGCTTGTCCTTACCTACAGGTCATTTTGTAACTTGTTATTGGAGGGGTGGGTTGGTGTTGGCAGTTACCTATCCACCTCACAATCTCTGTAACAGAGTCTAGCACATTAATGTAACTTGTGCGTAGTTGTTATCATGCCCTAAGCTACATATTGTTTAAAACAAGTGCTTTTATAGATGCCAATGCTCTATTAGAGCAGTCCTCAGTCAAGGTCCAGCATGCTAGTGAATGGAAAACAGAGGTTCCATTAATAAATTTGAAATGGATGGGTAGTGGAAACATTTCAAAAGTTTACAACTTGGGAAGCTTAGAAGTAAATGAGGTACTTACAGCTCAGAGCAAGTGAATATTGTGAAGCATATCTACAGTAAGAAAAATCAAAGGCCAAAGGAGCACCTTAAAACAAACATAAGCAACTGGCAATGTAGCAAAACCAGACATAAAGCAATAAAGAGGCATTTTAAAAGCTTTAGTAGAGAGAGTCTAATGGAAGAAAAAGTTAGGAAGCTACTGATCCATGTAAGGAAACAGCAACAAAGTTTTTGAATCCTCCATTTTACTCTCCAAGGCAGGATTCCTCAATCTTGACCACATAAGAGCAGAAAACCCTCCAGAACAGAACTATCTAATAACTGCATTGCTATATTCCAAAATTAAAAGCCATTTAATGCTAGGAAGACATACAACAGAGATAATATATCTGGGAAGATTTTAAATTCAGAGATGAGCCAAATTGAACACAGACTTTGATATTTTAGAGAAGACAATCCTTAAAGTACAGAAATGCTTCCGAGCCTGCAAAGTAAATACATCTTTGTGTATTTAAATTCAGAAGCTTATATGTTTGGGAGTATAACTAATATTATTATGGTCTTCCAAGATATAAAGGAATCGATAGATACATATGAAGTTCTGAAAGCCTTTGACAATTGCTTTAACTCTTTTACTCTGACTGCATAAAGTTGAAAGAACAAGATTTAGTAATAGACTTTACCATCCACAGGATTTTATGGCAGTTAAAACTAGAATTCAAAAGAGATGTTAGAATAACTGAGGAGTAATGTTTAAGTTTATTACAGTCAAAAGAAGAGTTGACTCTATGGAGGAAGTTGTTTAGATGATAAGTGAAGCAGAGTTCTAGAAGCAGCACAGATTATTCATAAAAGGAGAAGATTGATCTTATCACACAAGATCGGCAGCATCCATTCAGTTTTCAGTTTATCTCCTGGCACACATGAGAAGACAATGCAGTGGGTAGGACAGACAGTAGATATGAGCAATCATTATCAGCACTGTGGAGAAAAGAAACTTCAAAGGAACAAGCAATTCCCAGCTATTTTAAAAGAAAACATCTATAAAACAATGGATCCATTTCAGAATAAAAAGCTGAGATGAAACAGAGTCATGCAACAATAAAAATGTCAAATATAAGTTCATGAAGTGGACCAGGCTACGATAGAGGAAAGGCCAAAGGTATTCCTAGATGAAATAAGTAATCCAGACCTAGTTTTTGTCAAAAACATATTTCTGTCATGGGATATCTGACTAATTTCACATTTGAAACAGAGGAATATGTAATTATATTGTCAGACAGTGCACCACAGTTGAAGAAACATTGTTTCTTCCCATATTGTCCAGGAGGTATAGCACTTAAGTTGAAAGCTATTTTGCAAACAAATCAGCAATGCAAAGTTGTTCAATAGCACAGAACATATACATATTTCATAATCAAAAATTCTCATTCTTGATCCTGAATATATGTTTTGACCTGAATCATCTTCAGATAATAGGAGTCAAATTAGTTAAAGTCAAGGAACAGCTAATCATGCAACATTTTTTCAAGAAATAGTCAATGAACAACAAGTCAAAGAAGTTCAGTTACTGGACAGTTGGTAGTGGAACATTTAAAAAGATTTCATCGTGCTTCCTCGGCTCATAGCGGAACCAAACAAAAAACAGAATCCATCAAGGTTCGTTATGTTGTCACACAAAATATGTTTCATACTATCAGCAAACTGGAAATCTGTAACTCTACTGGATTGGCAGAAATGTTTCCTATCACTGAAGTGAGTTTAGATTTCATGATTCTGCAAGAAATTGCAATAATCTAGCCAATGAACGGTATACCTCAGATAAATAAACAGACAAAGCTTTGAACTGTTGCAACACAAAATACAACGCTGCTGCCATAAGCGAACAGTTATGACAGATTTAAGTCTGATGTCAGATGATTTGGAAAACTCAAGCTCAAATTTTATTGCCTTATTTTCCCAGAAGGGTTCCTCAATCCCAGGGACATAGACTATACCAAGCAAGCAGTCATCATCAAATAGTATGAGAAGGCAAGTGTTTTGTTTTCAGCAATGCAACAATGTTCACGAATGAATGAAAGCATTCAGATTAAGTAATGGTTTGAAGAGTCTACACACTTCAGATTTATCAATAGCTTGAGAACAAATCTACTGAAATAGATTCAAGGTATGAACTCCATTGAACTTGGTGTGAATGACCAATATTCATAGATTGACACACTTAAGGAAATTGTCTGCTTTGGAGATTCAGGATGAAGTCTGTAAGAAAAAATACCTGCTCCAAAAATCCAGGGCACTGCAAGAATGGAAGAGCCTGTTTCAACGGGGCAGCCATCTTCCATGAAGGAAGTTCATGACTAACTGTCCTCTAGATATTACAATGGAGCGATTGTTTGTTTCAGCAGGAAACCCCCAGGTACAGAAATCCAATAGATAAAATGCCTTCCAGTTTAGAGGGATTCATCAATCTCTCTCAGAAAGGAATGGAATCAAAGTCAATTGTCACAGAGTCATAGAGCACAGAAACACAGATTCTTTCATCCAACCAGTCCATGCGAATCATAGTCTCAATCTCAACTAGTCCCTGTGTTTTTAAAACTCTGTCTTTTAAAAAAAAGTTGACCCACTTTTTTTACTTTTCTCCTCTCACCTTAAAAATATGCCCCTTCATCTTGAAATCCCCCACCCTAGGGAAAGACACCTGTTATTCACCTTATCTATGCCCCTCATGATTTTATAAACCTCTATAAGGTCACCCCTTAACCTCCTATGCTCCAGGAAAAAAATCTTCCAGTCTATCCAGCCACCCTGATAACTCAAACCCATTATTCCCAGCAACATCCTAATAAATCCTTTCTGAATTCTCTGCAGCTTAATAATATCCTTCTGACAACAGATCAACCAGAACTGGACACAAATAGTCTTCAACCCAATTTCTGTCCTGTCAACTGTGGAGTCTTCTTTGATCTATGCACACTAAACTGAGAGCTTAGATTTTCTCAGCTTCTAATTATCTACACTTCCTAACCAAACAGCCCTAATCTGCAATTAAACATTTCTACTGAGACAACTTATTTCCATAACTCCTCTAGGAAAGAGACCATGCTTGCTTCAGACCCTTGTCAGTGCCCATAATCATCTAAGAATATCCAGTCTTTGATTTCCTAAGCTAAAACTGATCCTTGATCATTCTGAGTCAAAAACAAGCTAAGGCCTTCAATGTTTATTAATGTTGTAATCACCCAATATAAACAATTTCCGTTAAAACTGAAAGGGTATCCTGCTCTCTCGTATGCTAAGCAAGTTCTAAAAGAATTCTCTGACTTTTTTAAAACAAAAAGTCCTTCCTCGATGTAATCAACACCCAAATGTCACTGTTTTGGAAGCTAATTTCTAAAAGTTAAAATGCATAAAAGTACAAATCACAAACTTTTCAAGATAAAACAGTAAAATTGGGATAAATCAAATTGCAGGGGCCTGACCACAAACCTATGAGAAATGAAGATTCAGATTAGCTGAGGAAGCTCTGTGCAACCCTATTTTATCTACAAATATGCTCGATGTAATAAAGAAGAAAAGACAATGATGCAATAAATATGTGAAAAGGAATTTTTTTTCAATTTGTTCATACATTGCAATGCAATGACTTTGTGCAGTCGAAGGTGTTATAAAATGTTGGGAGTTAGCTCTGGCATACTTATTAATGATTTTCTGCTTATCTTGCTGCAGAGCTGTGTTTATGGTTGCTGCTTCTGTGCTGCAGAGCAATATCTCAGAGCACTGCTACAGCCTTTGAGGCCTCAGTGAAGAAAGCAGGTGGGTTAGCGGGCAGGCTTTCGTCAGGCTCTGCAGGGTTACTGGCCTTTGCGGCCATGCTTGCAGGGTTCCACGGAGCAATCTCCAAGCTGATTGTGGTTTTTCCATAATTTTGTGTGGCCTACGTTTGCTCCAATTGGATGTTACTGGCACATGTTGAGGGAACGCAGAGTTACCAGTCCAGAACCTCAGCTTATTATAGGCATTCTTGTATTGGATACCTATTCCGTTGGCAGGAATGGCTGACAATTTCAAAACAACAGGGATTTTGGATTTTGCCTCATTGCGGTTTTGTAGGGGAGAAAATTCAGCTGGCTAACACAAGGCAGACCACAATCACAGTCCACCAATTACCCTAAGGTGATTTGTCTTGAAAAAAAATGAGGGATGTTTGTGTGTACAAAAGTGTGAAGAGACCAAGCCAGATTATGGACTGAATATTTCTAATGGGACTCGAGGAAGTTGATGGTTGGTTTGTACGGTAATTGTGCTTAAACATTGATCTTTTACCATGTGCCTGATAGAGATGTCTTTGAATTATGATTATAACTGATTCGCTATTCACTTATCAATTTTATGGTACATGCATAAAAATGGTAGCCAAGATTTGGTTTTAAGTAAATGCAAATGCTATAGTAAACTGTTTGATTTCTTTAAGCAATGTTGATTTATTGTCTCATTTTCCTTTACTTTGGCCAGGTTTGCATTGTCCAGAAGAGAGATACAAAGAAAATGTATGCTATGAAATACATGAACAAACAAAAATGCATTGAACGTGATGAAGTGCGCAACGTTTTCAGAGAACTGCAGATCATGCAACGACTTGAGCACCCTTTCCTTGTGAATCTATGGTAAGGAACTTCTTGTAATAATTAAATAAGCTCATAGAATGTGGAGATGGCAAAGATTAGAATAGATCCCCTACAGTAAGAAAACAGGTCATTTAGCCCAACAAGGCCACACTGACCGTCTGAAGAGTAACCCACCCAGACCCATTCCCCTATCATACATTTGCCCCTGACTAATGCACCTAACACTATGGGCAATTTAACATGGCCAATTCACCTGACCTACACATCATTTGGATTGTGGGAGGAGACTGCAGCACCCAGAAGAAACCCAACCAGACACTGGGGGAATGTGCAAACTCCATACAGTCACGTGAGGCAGGAATCGAACCCAGTCCCTGGCGCTGTGAGGCAGCAGTGCTGACCACTGAGCATGGACCTTTTATTCATATTATAATAACAGTGCAAATGCAAGTAAATGTTAATTATGTTTAGTTGTTTGAATGCAAAAAGTATTTGCATATTATTGGCTTGTTATAAATAAATCACCTGAACCTGAGTATAAAATAGCATAATTTTAAAGTTTATCGATGACACAAAGCTTGGTAAGGCAATAATTACTGAGCACTCATTAGTTGCAGGCTGTAGCTGGGAACAAAGATAGACTGTGGAATTCACAGGCTCGTGGATATTACAAATTAAGGTGGAAGAGTTTTCAAATCAATCCATGGGATCAGCCCTTGCCTCTTTCTTTAATCTCTTTCAGCCTCGCCACCTTCAGACATATCTGCATTACTCTAATTTTGGCCTCTTGTGCGTACCCTTATTTTATTCACCACCATCAGTGCCCATGCCTCTGTTTGCCGAGGGCCTGTGCTTTGCAAATCCTTCCCTACCTTTCTCCAACATGAAATTTCCTTTCCTCCTTTAAAGCACTCCTTAAAACCTCCTCTGTTTTTTGTCATCTGACCTGATGGGTAAATTTAATGCCTGCCTCTACGGTCTTCCCATACTACTTCCAATTGACACCTTAAAATGAGCAACTAACACCCACTCAATGGTCTTTTCCTCCTGGTATTCAACCAGTAGCTTGCAGGAGTGGCACCACAGGGGAAGCCTGAAAATGGGGCTCCCATCGGGGAGTCACACAGTACTTCTGACACACTCCCTCGTCCTCATACTATCTCACCCATCATTATTTTTGTCTCTCTCAACTTTAGCCTAGGGTTCCTCAGCCTTTGGTAGGTGCATTGTTGGCAGCTGCCAATATTCATCCAATGGTGTTGTCTGAAACACTCAGTAAACAGATGGACACCCCCCCTTAGACCCACCCCAATGCCCCCCAACACACTCACACATCCACACCCCCCACTAACTCCCCTATACCTCAACACACCCCCATCAAACACACCCAACTACACCTCCACTCACCCATACACACCCACCCACACAAACACCCACACACCTTACCACATACATCCACCCACACACACCCACGCACACTACACAACCACACCCACCTACTTACACTGCCCTACATACCTGCACACACTCCCAAGCATCGGCACACACCCACACATGCACCACACACCCACCCACACACCCAAACCCCCACACTCACCCACACCCCCCATATACACTCGCACTCTCACACACCTCCACACATTTCACACACCCCCAAAAGCCCCCATACTCCCACAAGCCCCCACACTCACCATACCTCCCACACACACCCCCACACACAAACATACCACACACGCATACACCACACCCCACACTCACCCACACCCCTCACACATCTACCCACACTTCCACACACATCCACCCCCACACAGCCAGACTCACACTCACCCATACTCCTACACATCCCCCCACCCACACATTCCCACACACCTCTGCACCCCCACACAACCCCCACACACCCACACATTCCCACACATCTCCGCACCTCCACACACCCACACATTCCCACACACCTCTGCACCCCCACACACCTTCCACCCACCCACACCTTCCCACACACCTCTGCACCCCCACCTCTACACACACCCCACCCACCCACATACCTCCACACCTCCACACACCCAACTACTCACACAGCTACACCTAGACACACCCTGCCACGCACACACCCCTACACACCCCCCACTCAACCGCGCACTCCCACACCTACACACACAAACCCCCCACACACCCACACCCCCGACCCACCCGTGCACCTCCATACATTTTCACACACACACACGCACTCAACCCTTGCACCAACCACACTACAACCCCTCCCCACACACACATAACCCTTGCACCACACACACACACACACACATACACACACACACACACACACAAAACCCTTGCACCACACCACACTACAACCTCTGCCCATCCAGAACACCCATAACTATCCAATCAGTTACCAACTTGTTGGACTTTCTGCAAAGAGGTGATGTGAGGCTTTCTGACCAATAGGTGAGACCTCTGTCACCTGCATTTCATTCCATCCAATTTCTCTTTGTGCGGCTCTGAGTCTTTATTTGTTTGATAAGTCCATCTCAGGATGTTGAATTCTGTCAAAAATTCTATTTAAGTGTAAATTTGCTGTATATGTATGAAGCAATGGACTTTGGGAGGAATAGCACCGAGGGGCAGGGCAGTTGAAAGAGTGATAGAATCATGGAGGCACTCAACGTAGAGAACTCATTTGTAAGGTCACAGGGAAAAAGCTGAGTATATGACTAAATCAGTGAGTTCATACGAGGAGCTGACACAGGCATGATCATCTGAAAAGACCCCCTCTTGTGCTTTAAATGATTCTATGTTGTATTCAGTTGTTTCTTAATGCACAGATGAAAAGAATTTCGAGTGTAATCGTTGCAATATATGAACTACAGTTCACTGTCAAAAAATGACAATGTAATCTGTATGTTGCTTCACAAATCCAAAACCCTTTCAGGAATGTCAGCAAATGTAACATTAAAGAAATGGAAACGTATCATATTATTGACAGCAGGTATTTTAATAGGAGTGAATAAGACAACAGAAAGATGGGGTGAGCAGAATGCTTAAAGTTTCGTGTTGCAGTTTTTGTTCTTGCAAGGCAGCAGCACAATGAATAAAGTTGCTTCTCTCATGTCTTGATCTCTCCACCTTAATATCCAATGTTTACTGTCAAAACACTTGATCCAAACAATATATTTTTCATAAGTTTCATTTCCTTGGACCTGCCTGTGGCTGAAGCATGAGGCAACATTCAATATTGTGGCTTAAAATGACAAATATAAGCCATTTAAATTTCAATCCACTGACTTATCTCCTCTTTTGGATTATTTGCATATTCAGTACTGATAATGTGGAACTGATATGTGGAAGGTGGAATGCATGCATAGGGGTAGCAGTCTCATAGGGGAGGAGGATGTAATAGCTTTGTCTAGCTTTACAGATTGACGCAAATTCAAAAGATGCTCCAAACAAGATTGACAGCAAGTGAAGTGAGGACTATATCAGTTATGAGATTTTTTTAAAAGGCTATTTTTTTTCCTGATTGTGCCTTTGTGGACCAGAACATTAAGAAGCGACATAGTTTGGGTTAGGACCAAAAAATCATATGAAATGCAGAATTCGACTGCTGTGTAATTGCACCTTGTTGTACAAAGGCTTTTTTTTGTCATCAAGTCATCAGTAGACTTTTTGTGCCTTTCTCTCTATTTGCCTATGGCGACTGAAGCTAATTTACTAACACTCACAAGATTTTAAAATTAAATTAACTGTGACCCAATGTTCCATTCCTTGCACTGTCCTATTTGTGAGCAACAATATTCACCAAATATACACAGATAAGGATAAATACAAGTTAAAATTGAAGATAAGTCCAGGGTAAACACTTAAATGATGAACATTTATCTTAGAATGAATCCTATCAATGAAAATCTGCCTGATAAATCATCATAGTTACAATTAAATTCTTCATCCAAGAACCAGATTGTACCATGGTGACATCTATTACGAGCTGCTTTCTCTCATAGTTACAGCCAAGCTGCAGTTTCCATAAGCTGTTTGAATTCACTATGAACTTTGAGTGATGTCTTAATTCTCTCTTGGGCATATAGCCCAGGTCTATTCATCTTCTATAACAGTAAATCACTTACCAGCAAAACACTTGGAATGCTCATCATGTTCCACAGTTATATCAGAGAGGAGATAGGCCACACAGTTAGACTATTTGCATACAGGCTAAATTAATTAGTTAGAATTCTTTAGGGATGAGGTGATACATCAAATCAATATGATCCATGGTGAAAGGATAGGCAAGAAAAGACTTGGTTGTCCGTCAGTTCTGGCTGGAGCTTTGTAACGGAACGTGGTACCAGCGCAAACAACATAGCGATTGTAAAAATGTAACAACTCCACAAGGGGTTTGTGTGACTTGACTGAGACGGCACATTGCTGAATGGAATATTTGTCACAATCTATAACTTTATACTTTATCCATTTCTACCCATTCATCCGTTCACTCCTCACTCACTAGCCCCATTTGAAAGACTTATGACATACAAATATGAGCCTAAATATGGCAAATGATGACACAACACCAGGTTATAGTCCAACGAGTTTACTTGAAAACACGAGCTTTCAAATAAACCTGTTGGAGTATAAGCTGTTGTTGTGTGGTTTTTGACCTTGTCCTACCCAGTTCAACACTGGCACCTCCACAAGGGGTATGCCCTCTGCACTGTTCCACTTTGCCAGTCTTCTCCCAGATTGCTGCTCTGAGGCTTTGGTAGTTTCCACTTGGATTGTCATTCCCAGCTGGAAGGAAGCAAAAGGGGAACCAATTATTCCTGCAATCAGCAGCAATGCATGCAGCATCAGTGCTAATCTGAAGATTTGTTCTGGTGTTTTCATATCCCACATCCGTCCACCAGCATAGAAATACATATACAGTTCAATTCCAATTAAATTAGTTCATTAAATGCTTTGTATTCAATTTATTTCCTTACTCGAACATTTTCTCATTAATTAAATCACTTCCCAAGCATATCATTCAAGCTTACAATCATTAATTCACTAACACTACCTGATTGACTTTCTGAAAAATAATACATTACTATTCATTTCTGTTCTCGGCACTAATTATGTTTCTTACATTTTACAGTTTATTATCTATGCTTGCTTATTGCTTCTCTCCAAATACTTTCAAAATAAGCCTATTTAGAAAGAGAGTGTTGCTAAGCTTGGAAACAAATAGATGCTGTATTTGATTGTTTTGCTCCCAAGCATAAGGTCAAGTACAAATATCAGTTTTTATTTAGGGTAGCACGGTGGTTAGCACAGCTACCTCACAGTGCTAGGGATCCAGTTTTGATCCCAACATTGGGCGATCGTTTGTGTGGAATTTGCACATTTTCCCCGTGTTTGTGTGGGTTTCCTCCAGGTGATTCAATTTGTTTCCATAGTCCAAAGATGTGCAGGTTAGGCGGATTGGCCATGCTCCATTGCCCATAGTGTCCAGGGATGTGTAGATTAGGTGGATTAGCAATGGGAAATGCAGGGTTACAATGAAGGTGTGGGTCTGGGTGGGTTGTGCTTTAGAGGGTCAGTATGGGGGTGAATGGTCTGCTGTAAGGATTCTATGATTCAGTTCTTGGGTTGCTGATTGCAACCAGAAACGTTCCATTTCTCAGGAACAATGACGTGAACTGATTTTTGGGTATTTTGGAATGGGGAGATATTTTGATCCATTTTAAAAGGTTAGGTGACTTTTGCTTTCATGCAGGCAAAACAACAACATTGATGTAAAACTACCAGAGACAGCACATCTGATGCCTAAGGAAAGTATTCATGTAGACAGAGGAGAAAACATGAACTGATACTCCCTGAGATACAAAAGCCCACATGAGAATCTATTCTTAATTATTAAGTTTTTCCTTTACAAAGAAGGAACAGACTTAATGTAAATATAAGACATGAGTGACAGTGCAGATGCAATAGACTCACCAAGCCATGTGTGGCAGAAATGTATATTTAATTTCTTGGTTTTGAATAGCTCATGTCAACTGGCAAGCAGCTCTCTCTTCATTTTGCGAAATTAGAAAATTGAAAGGCAGAAAACATGATATCTGCAGGAACTGAATGATCGGGAAATTAGTCAAGAGAACTGAGTCATATCTTAGTTTAAATTGAATTGCACAAGGTCAGAGACTGAGCAGGTACTTAGGACCAAGTTAAATTATCAATGGCATTCCATACCATAGTCGCACTATACTAAAGCCACGATCATAATTGAATGATAGTGCAGTCTTGATCAGTATCTAATTGTGGATTCCTCCTGGTAGCATTTAGTTTGTGCAAAAGCAGGAAACTCCATTACCCCATTATTTAAGAGAAGTGGGAGGAAGATAGAGAGAAGGAGCAGAGGAGCATTACTCACCCAGAAATCAATCAGATTGCCAGGCATTAACCTTGCAAGCAGGCTTGGTGGGTGACAGGAGATGCCTGGGAAAAGGCTTGAGGTGGCAATTTGATCGATGGGAGTGGGGGAGCGTGTTCTGCCACAGAGAGAAGAGGCTGCATTTCCTGGAGGAGAGGCAAAAGGCTTCTTTGAATGAGTGGCAGAGGACTCCAATTCCTCTTGACCCACAAGGAGAATTGTACACAAACAGTAAACATTTTACTGTTTGGTTCCCAGAGTCCTGAAAATCTGGCTGGCAGCAGTTAAAATCTAAATCATGGCATATGCCAAATGTAAATATGACCATGAAATGTCCTGCCTTCCTACATTGGTACAGAGGAGCACTATACAAGGTCAACACCAAAGCAATTGTATAATGTTACCATTTTATAAGGTTGGTAATTCTCTGGTTTTCAATCCAACGCTCCCCGGATTGGGATCAGGATATCAAGTTGGGTCAGGAGCTGAAAATTTGAAGTCTCAAGCTCTGAGGCAGAAATAGCCACTGTGGGGCCCTGATCAACAGTGTAGCGGTCTTCCCCTTCTTTCTGGTTTCACTGAGAGGTCATGCCAATTTTCAAAACTGAAATGGGAGAGAAAAAGCACAAGCTTAATTCCTAACCACAACCTTTCTTGTCTATTGGGTAGATGCTGAATATCAAGGCCCATGTGCTTACCAGATCTTGCATTGTGATCTTGTCCAGAAGCCAACTCAACAATTCTATCCATAGCTGGTTACCATTAATCCATAAGAAGTGCTATCCTGAGAAAGGATAAATTAACCATAAATGAAATTCTCATTTACTTGCATTGGATTTTCAGTGCTTTGCAGTCAAATATTTACCCCATAAAGTGTAATCTTGGTTGTAATGCAAGTAAACGTGGCAGACAATTTGTATACAGCAGAACCTCACAAATGGTAAATGAGATCATTAACCATTCAAATTGATGGGGGAGGAATATTGATGCAAATACCAGAAAACAATCCTACTTTTTAACCAATCAGTATAAGGTGACTACAGTCCTCACTATTAGCAGAGCCTCATTATAATATCTCACCTGAAATTCCCCAGCGCACTCTCAGTACAGTGCAGAAGAGTGCCAGTGAAATACATACTCAAACTAAAGAATAGCTTCCCAACCAGCAATGACCTATGATGATCCCAAGAGCCAAATCGATACCTAGCAAGCAGAAATCAACAGTGTGGATGCTGAAAATCTAAACTAAAAACAGAGGAAGTGCAAGAAGTACACAGCAGGCACAGTGGCATCTATCAAGAGAGAAGCAGAGTTAATGCTTTGAGCTGAATATGGCTCTTTGGAACTTAGTAAGCCTTTGTTCTAGTATTTTATGAAGCTTCACAGGAGGCTCCCAAGCACTGAGGATGTCACCTAGACAGGGGACGAAACGTCTGCAACACAAATTCCCAGCTCGGCGAACAGAACCACGACAATGAGCACCCAAGCTGCAAATCTTCGCACAAACTTTGAATTTTATGAAGTAATTGGGGAAGAGTGAAGAAGGGGGTTCTGCTGTATTTAGAAGGGCAGCAATAGTGGTCATGGAAATGCTGGGTTTGTGGAGTCCAAAGGAAACTTCCAAGCTTACCACTCCACGATCCTACCCCAGCACAGACTCGACCATGTAGCATAGTTTGTCAATTTCCCACACAAAACTGGGAGAATCCTCAAGGAATATGGCACCTTAGGCACTGATAGAAGAACTAAGGGACCTTGATATACAATGCCTTATAAAACTATCTTGTTTAAATACTCTGTGTAACTAATGATATGCAGCATATTCTGACTGACAGTGAATAAATTAATTATCAAGATAACAAATCAGTGCAGTACAAAAAGAACTTTGTTTTTACATGACATTCTGTCTAAATGTTTGGCAATTTTAATTAGAGTTACAGTTACAATTTCCATTAAAGGTTATAGATCCCAGTGGAAGTTCAAGATAATTGAAGAACTTATTAGAAGCAATAGATTGAGGAATACCGAATGTAATTATTTCCCTAAGTGTGGGTGACCCATTTTTTTTCTATCAAGCTGTAACATTTATTATTATTAACTGTTATCTATCAGATTCTTGGAACTAGCTTTAACTCTATCTGTTTCTTATTGTCCATCAACAAGTTGGATACTTGCCACAGAGTACACCTGTGGCTTCACCTGCTCAGGTAATTTGTCACATTGCAGCAAACACATGATTCTGGCTGACCAGGAGACTCTCCCCACTCTTGCCTTTTGCCACAGGCATATAAGAAAGATAGCCATGCAAGGTGCATTCCCAGAAGCCTATTATCTGAATGGTGAGAGATTGCACTGCTCTCTGAGGTCTCAGCGTACTAGTGCAGTAACAGTGCAGGAATCGTATATTTTCATAATTTGAAGGAAGGAAGTGAAAGTGTTGTAAACAAATTTGCAGATGACACAAAAATAGATGTAAAGGCAGGTTATGAGAGGTATATAAATAGTTCACACACAGATATTGGTAGGCTAAGTAAGTGGGCAAAAAGTAGGAAAATGTGAACTTATTCACTTTGAAAGGGAGAATAAAAGAAGAGTATCATTTAAATGAAGAAAAACTGCAGAGAAGTGTTGGCACAAAGGATCTTGAGTGTACTTTTTACCTAACCTGAAAGGCTAGCACACAGATGCAGCAGGTAATCAGGAAACTTACTGGAATGTTTTGGAGACGCCGGTGTTGGACTGGGGTGTACAAAGTTAAAAATCACACAACACCGGTTACAGTCCAACAGATTAGACTGTAACCTGGTGTTGTGTGATTTTTAACTTTGTACTGGAATGTTGGTTCTTATTTCAAGAGGATTGGAGTATAAGAGTAGGGAAGTCTTATACAACTGAACAAATTGCTGGTGAGACCACACCTGGAGTACTGCGAGCAGCTTTGGTCCTCTTGTTTAAGGAAAGTGATTTAATTGGAGAAGGTTCACTGAGATGATCCATGCTATGGCAGGATTGTCTTATGAGTAAAGGTTAAACAGGTTGAGACTCTATTAAGGAAAGTGATGGCCTACTGATATTATCATCAGACTGATAATTCAGAGACCCAGGTACAATTCTGAGAACTGGGTTCAAATCCTGTCCATGGCAGATGGTGGCATTTGAAACCCATAAAAATCTGGAATTATGAGTCTCATGACTGTAGCTGATTATCAAAAAAAAACCCATCCCTGTCTGAAAGAAAACTGCTGTCCTTACCCATAAAATAACTCCATAAAGGCCGGTGTCCCATCACCAAATCACCCCTTATTTACACGTGCATAGTACGTGACACTGACTCACCGAGCTCAGAGCCAGCTTTGAGTGAACAGGACCTCTGACACTCCAGTTTATATCTGTCAGCCAGGGCTCCCAGATTGAACTGGGTTATCAGCCCAATCAGGGAACTCATATTCTGAGATTCACCTGGCTGACACATTCCAATCACTATAACCTGGTCTGGCTTTCATGTGGCTCCAGACCCAGACAACACTGGAATGGGATTGACTCTCAACTGCCCTCTGGGCAATTAATAATAGGTAATAAATGCTGGCCTAGCCAGTGAAGCCCAAATCCTGTGAATAAATAAAGTAATTCTGGAATTTAGAAGAATGAGGGGTGATTTCATTGAAACATAAGAGAGTAAATGCTGAGAGGATGTTTCACCTCATGGAAGAATCTAGGTCTAGAGGACATGGTTTCAGAAGTAAGGGGATCCGTTTAGGGTTGAAATGAGGAGGAATTTCTTTTCTGAATCGTGAGAGTCTTTGTGACTCCTTGCCTCAGAGAGCTGTGGGGGCAGAGTCCATGTGTATATTTAAGTCTGAGATAGATTCTTGATCAGGAGGGGAAAGCAAGGATTACAGATAAAAGCCAAGAGAGTGGACATGAGGACTATGATCCATGTATGGCCAAGCAGGCTTGAGTGTCCAAATGGCCTACTCCTGTTCCTATTGCTTTTAGTCTTTTAATCCCAAACTGTTAGTGTGGAGGTATAGCAATTAGTTAGCAAAGGTCTAGGTTTAAGTCTCATCTGCCATAAAGGTGTCTCATAACATGTCTGAAAAGTTTGACTAAAAGTAAATTTTCCTGCAAGTTGCTCAGGAGTTCCAACAATATTTTACAAGTATGTAGAAATTGCTGGAAAAGTTCAGCAGTTCTGGCAGCATCAGTGGTGAAAACCCAGAGATAACATTTCAGGTCCAGTGACCTTTCTACAGATCACAACTTTCCAGCAATTTCTGTTTTTGTTTCTGATTTACAGCATCTGCAGTTTTTTTTCAGTTTACTTTTTACGGACATCTGATGTTTTATATTATGTTGACATTATATTGTACCTAGTGCATCCACAAGTTAGCAAGAGACAGTATTCTAGAGGAACTTTATAGTCAAGATACACTGCCATTTTCACAAATGAAATTCTAGGCACGTGTATAACTCCACTCTCTGAAATGGCCTAGCAAAAATTACAGCTGATTTTTGTCTCTAACTCATAACTCAGATTGCAAAAACACATTGTTCTTTTTAAGAAGTATTGACATTTAATAAGCATTATATATTGAAAGTATTGACCTGCCATCATGTATCCTGTAATCGATAGACTATTTGGTTGTTTACCTCTCTGCTGTTTGTAGGACATTGTTTTGCACACATTGATCATCTTGTTTCCTTCATCATCAGTTTCAAAAGTACTTCTTCAACTGGAAAGTACTTTGGGACACCTTAAGGTTGTGAAAGGTACTACATAAATGGCATGTTCTTACCTTTTATCAAAAGTTCATTGTTGCTTAAATATCTGTAACATTGGAAGTGATAAGTAATGGTTACACATCAGGAGTACTTAACAGGCCATTAGGTGTTGTGAAACAAACAGTTGTTCTCCCCTCTCATCATTCGTCCCCTCACTCCTCTCCTAAATTGTTTGGGCTTTAACTCAGAGGCTTGTGCACATATTCTATATAAGACTTTGGTGTAGGGCTGAGAAAGTACGAAAGAGGAGTGAACTTTAAAAACCTTGAGGTTCTTCACTTCCCAATTAATAGGAGTAGGTTTTTACAGAAAGCAAAATGTTGTACAGCAGCAAAATGATGAACAGAATATACAAGTGAATTGAACAATGATTCAAAATGAGAGAGTCCTCAATTGGACAGGTAAACAATGCCATTATGATATCAGAGATAAAGAACACATTGAAAGTACAGGAAAAAAATTCTAGACACGGATAAAATAAGAACAGAACATCTAAAAGTCCCTGGAGAAACAGGATTAGAAGTGATAACATTTTTTTTGATTAAATATGTTTCAAGGATTACTTCCAACTGAATTGAGTCATTCATTATTCAATAAGTGATTGAGGTAACCTCAAGCAAGGAGTACAATCATTTTAGAACTGTAATCCTTAATGGGTCATTTCTTTAAAGTGATTTTGTAATAAGAAAAAAAAGTAATGCCATGTGTGAAGCAGAAATTGGTGAAACACAGAACAGATTTAGATCTTGAGTAGAATAAGCAAGGGAATATTTAACCAAAGAACAAGTCCATTGAATATCGAGAAAAAAATTCCATATACTTCATAAGAAATAAAAAAGTATTCAATCATGTTTTTCATCAAAATGTAGTAGATATTTTGCTGAAATCTGACATTGACTGTAAAGATGTGAGCTTTATCCAGAGACATGATTGGGACAAAATAGCAAGCATCGGGCTGGAAGAAGGACAATCAGATATGCTTTAAGAGCAGAGAAAAGTACAACAGTATTATGTACTGTCACCACAATTATTCAATCTTTACAGAAAACAAATTTTAAGGAATTAGATTTGTTTCCACAGATATAGATTGGGTGCGTGAAAATAATAAAATTTTGATATGCTGTTATTTGCAGAATCAGGGGAGTCCCTACAAAATGTTGTATTGTATTGTAAGTAGTCATATTACACAAGGATCACAGGCATTTCTCAGAGAGAGTGAAAGAGAGGCAGTTGGCCATGTATAGATTAAGAGTAACAACTTCACAAGTGTGAAGTAAGCTAGTTTTGAGAAGATTTGCAGCTCAGGTTGAGGTTCTGGATGTAGGTTTGCTCGTTGAGCTCCAAGATTCATTTTCAGACATTTCATCACCCTATTAGGTAACATCTTCAGTGAGCCTCCAGAGGCCCATTGAAGATGTTACCTAGTATGGTGGTGAAGCATCTGAAAATGAACCTTCCAGCTCAGCGAGCAAACCTACATCCATGTGAAGTAAGGTGAGGAGGCAAGGACGCATTATAGATCACAGCTCCTGGACCTTGTATGTTTCACTGATGATAATGTTTTGTTTAATTTGCTGTTTTTTTTTAATTTTAATTGGTAGCTGACATTGTGTGTGTGAATACCAGAAAATGTATGAAAAAATCCAATTGTACTTCTTTCTGATGTTGCTAAATCAATTCTCTTTAAATGTTAGAATCTGATCCATTATTAACTGTCATCTTGCAACAGGTCGATTAGAAAGTATCTATAATTTGTAGGTGCTGTCTGATATTGCTGTTGCATTTCACAGTTTTTTTTCACTTTAAATCATTCAAAATGTTTTGTTTTAAAAGATTTAAATGTCTTTTTCTGAAATTCATTCTATGCTCCATAAAATTATCATTATTTTCACATAGACTAATCAATCACTTTTGTTCTTCTGAACACTACTAATTTTACACTGAAAGGGTAGGGTGCATGCTCAATGGGCTTCCATTTTGGCACTTTGATCTTGGTGCTCTATAACTTTGTTGACCGTGAATATTGGTGAAATGGCAAGTATCCCAGGCCAATCATTATCTGTAGTTATCCTCTTGTGAGAAATCAAGGACAAATGCTTGGTAATTTAAATGATAGGCCATTAAGTTTCCTCATTAAACACAGCTATGTCTCATTTAGCACTCTTAATGTGTTGCTGAAAAATGAGATGCTCAGCAAGAACAGACTAAATAAAAATCACTTTCCCCCTAAGATGCCATATCATATGGGTAATTATTGCTTTAAGAACGTACTGAATGCCTTGAAACTTCTAATTTTTAGTGACTTAATAACTTAAAAACTTCCTAATTGTTGCTCAGCTATGAACTCTTTCTATATGCTGCATCCTGTAAATCTGCTCACCTTCAAGAACAAGACCATAACGAATGGGAACAGGAGTGGGCCATTTGGCCCCTTGAGTGTGCTCTGTCAATCATGTTATGAAGATGTGCGTGTACTATACCTTAAAGAGAGTTAAAAACTAGCATTGACAGCACCAAGTGTTCTCAATAAGACACAATGTAACATGTGGTCCAGCTGCTGGGGTAGCTGGTTGCCTGGAAATCCCAAAACTGATTCGAATTAGGCCAATCAGTTTAAATGATACCCCAAAATATACCAAATTCCCATCAAGTTTGAGTTGAGTATATTGACAATCTTAAAAGCCAATGACATAATCTGATAGTTTGGGGTATAAGACCGGGGAAAATTGAACAGTTGGGAGGTGAACTGCCAAATGACCAACAGCTGTAGACTGCTAGTCAGAACTCTCTGAGACATACCTGTCTAAAAGTACAAGTTTGCACAGAGTAAAACTGATGGCTGGTTTTAAAATTTGAATTTTATATAAATCTTAATTAGGAGTTTTATCAGACTAGGTTAGATAGATAGGTTAGAGGAAGGAATTGTAAATAATTGCTTGTTAATTATACTCTGTTATACTTTAAGAAGTAAATTTGTTAATTTTTACTTTAAATAGTTCTTAGCCACTCACCTTTTTACAGATTACTGCACGGGATAAATCTTTTCGGTGTTGCTGGTTTTAAATCAAGTAGGAGGGTTTGCCCAGTGTCATAACAATCAATAGGATCAAAGTCAATCTGACATTCCTCAGATTCACTTTCCTGTGTTTCCACCGCAGTCCTTCATTCCCATACTGATCAAGACTGCATGTTAATGTATCTATGTTTTAAATATACACAAGGACTCTACTCCCAGAACTGTCTGTGGCAAGAGCTCCAAAGACTTCCAAGAAATTCTTTATCATCTCAGCTTTAAATTGGCTCCTCTTTATTCTGAGACTATGCTGTTTGGTCCTAGACTCTCCTGTGAGGGTAAATATCTTCACAGCATTTATCTTGTCAAGCCTCTTAAGAATCTTATATGTTTAAATGAGATCACCTCTCATTCTTCTAAACTCCAGTGAATAGAGTCCCAACCTTTGCTCTGAAGAAAATCTCTCCTTAACATGATCATCCGAGTGAACCTTCTCTGAACTGCCTGTCCTTAAATAAGGGGATGGAAACTACTCTCAGTACTACAGATGTGGTCTCATCAATATTTTGTACAGTTGTAGTACTCTTATACTTTAAACCTCTTGAATAATAGCCAAACTTCCATAGCCTTCCCGATTACCTTCTGCAACCTATGTACTAGCTTTCTGTGTTTTTTGCTTTGTGTTGCAGCTTTCAGCAGCAGTCTCCATTTAAATAATATTCTGTTCTTTTGTTCTCCCTTCCAAAATGAACAACTTTGCATTTTTCCTACATTTATAATCCATTTGCCCTCTTACTTAACCTATCAATATCTTTCTGTAAACTATTTGCTCAAACAGTTTAATCTTTTTGTTTAAACTCTCCTTTCCGCCTATGTTTGTGCCAAATTTGGATACAATACATTGACTTCCTTCCTCCAAGTCATTAATGAAGTGGCATGTATGTGACAGCCCTTGACATTAATGCCACCTTTGACCAAGTGTGTCATCAAGGAGCCCTACCAAAATTGGAATCAATGAGTGTCAGGGTACAACCTCTCTAATATTTGGAGTCCCACCCAGAAGATACGTTATGTTTGTTAGAGCTCAGTCATCTCAGCTCCAGGACATCCCTGCAGGAGTTCCTCAAGGTAGTGTCCCACACCCAATTATCTTCATCTGCTTCACCAATGTCCTTCCCTCCATTAAAAAGTCAGAATTGAAGATGTTTGCCAATGTTCAGCACTATTCATGACTCCTCAGATACTGAAGATACCATGTGCAAATGCAATAAGACCTGGACATTATCCAGGCTTGGGCTGACAAATGGCAAGAAACATTTGTGCAATACAAATGCCAGGTAATGACCATCCCTAATAAGAGATAATCTAACCATTGCCTCTTGACATTCAATGGTGTTGCCATCACTGAATCCCATATAATGAATATTCTAGGGATTGCCATTGAACCATAACTTCAACTGGACTTCCACTATAAAGACTTATACAAAATATCTGTTAAACACCTCTGCAGTTTCATTGTTTCCCAAATACTTTTTCTAGGGGAACTATGTTCACTCTGACCTCTCCCTTCCTTTATATAAAGAAGCTTATTGTCAGTTTTTATATTCCACAAGAGTTTGTCCTTGTAGTTTACTTCCTCTGCATTTATTATCTTTTATACTCATTATCTTTTATCTCCTTTTCTGGATTTTGAATTTAGCCCCTTCGGGGCTGTCACTGAATTTGTTCTTCTTACATGCTTTTTCTTTCAACTTTATAATCTTCTTAACTTGCTTAATTAATCATGTTATATTCCTCTCTTAGAATGTTGCCTCTGCACTGGGGTGTATTTTTGCTGAGAGATATGAATTACCTTTTTAGGTATCTGCCACTGCTTTTTTACTATCATGCCTGCTAACCTATCACTTCAGCTAGCTCTACCCTTAAGTTAAATACAATTGTTTCTCACCCATTTTCTTACACTCAAGATGAATATTGCACTTTATCATATTATGCTTGCTACTTCCTAGGGTCTCTTTTATTTGTACGTTATTTATTAAACCTGCCTCATTACTCATTTACCAAGATAGACCTCTCCCTGGTTGGCTTAATGACCAACTGCTCCAGTAAACTATTCCAATTGCACCATATGAATTTGGTATCATAGCTACCTTTTACAATCCAAGCAACGTGAAGATCAATATTGCCCCCATAATTATTGTTTTCTTTTTCCATTCTCCTATTATTTGTTCATTTATAGCCCTTGCCATGGAGTGGCTACCATCTAAGAGCCTGTACTCGACTCCTATCAATGTCTTCTTTCCCTTTTTCATTTTTACATCCACCCAAATGAACTGTACACCATCTGAGCTTAGATCATCATTTTATTTCTTATTAACAGTGCTTTCTCTTCCAACCCTTCTGTCACTCTGAAAAGTAAAATATCTCTGAATATTATGTTCCTACTAGGGGTAGGAAATGTAGTTGGTAATCTTTTTGATCTTTTGATTTGTAATCTGTAAATTTTTTTTCTATTTACCTTCAGTCTGGAAGGAATCTATCATAGTCAAATTAGCAGCTATTACCAACCAATCCTATCTCCTTATAACCATGTTTCTATAATGGCTATGAGATCACATTCAGTTATCACATTTTGTACCATCAGTTCATCTACCTTATTCCGAATGCTTTGTGCACAAAGCCCTTAAGTTTGTTCTGTTGTCAGATTTCCCTATACTTTTATGGTTCCTTGGTGCAATATGACTTTTGCACATTCTATCTTTTTCTTTCATTTTCCGGTAACAATCAACCCCATCACTAAACCAGCAGTCTACCTTCTCCTCTACATTTTATGTTATAGATTTTCATGGATTCCAGCTTGATTCAGATGGAATCTGTCCGATTGGAACAGCTCCCCCCTTCCCCAGTCCTGGTGCCAAAGTCTCTCAAATTTCAACCTGTTTCTCTCACACCAGTTTTTGAGCCACTCATTTACCCCTTTAGTCTGTATGCCAATTAGTGGTTCATGTAGTGAAGCAGAGGTTATTGGCTTTTTGATTCTGCTTTATAATTTAGCACCCCACTACCCCGATTCACTTAGTAGTACATCTTTCCTCTTTCTACCAATATTGTTATATCTATGTAGACCACGACACTTCTATCTTTAACCTCGCACTCCAAGTTCCTCTGCAGCCTAGATGAGATGCTCATTTGAGATGATCATTGCTCATTGCCCTGACAGCCTTGCTCTCGTCCACACAGGGAGCAAGAACCTCAAATCTATCAGGCAAGCTAAAGGCCTGAGGCTCCTTTAGCACAACCTCCTGGATCCTTCTATCTGCCTTGCCTATAGTCACACCTCTTGCCCCTGACTAAATTTGAGGTTGTTAATCTAAGGGGTGTGACTGCCTCCTGAAACACACTGTCCAAATAATTCTCACCCTCCCTATTGTGTCACAGTGTTCGAAGCTCAGATTCCATCTCATCAGCTCTAAGCTGGGTTCCTCAAGCAACCAACAGTTGCTCCAAATGTGCTTACTGTGAACCACAATGGGCTTCAAAGCTTTTACATCATGCAGGTACAACACATTACCTGGCCCTGCACCTGTATTTTATTTACTTAGTTCTTAATGCGTTTTTTTAAAATTTCCTACTAGGGGTAGGAAATGTAGTTGGTAATCTTTTTGATCTTTTGATTTGTAATCTGTAAATTTTTTTTCTATTTACCTTCAATCTGGAAGTAATCTATCATAGTCAAATTAGCAGCTATTACCAACCAATGAACTTCTAGTTTTCTTGTGATGTCACTGTGTTTCATACCAAGCCCTAATCCTGGGCTTCAGTTACTGTTGGGCTGTGTCTCATTGCTGACTGTATAAAATTTCTTGCTCTAGCTCAGTGAATAGTAGTATTCTGTCTGATCATTTTTGAGCCTCATTGTTCTTTCCCTTTTCTCCAACATTGCTGGGAATAAAGTTGTACCCTATCCTCAGGCTGATCAGTCTACTGGCAAACAGAGTGAGCCATTATGACAAATGTCACTTCTAATGCCTGCAATTCAAGTGTTTTCATTTCAAAGGAAATCACTCAGCTTAAAAACCATTTCATTCCATATGTGTCATTTTGAATTCATTACTCAGTGTTATTTTATTTTATTATTCTGGTAAAACTAATCCTATGAGTGGTAATGATGGCCATGGCATGAGTCAATGCCACTTTGTCATGTAAAAGCTCTAATCCCTTTTACCAATTGGCAAATCTCATCAGTTTCCCTGGGTTTCACAGGCTGCTATTGATTCTGTTCTTTAAAAGAAAAGATAAAATGCCAAAAATCAACTCTTATAGCCCTGTCACTTGCTCTTTTGGGAATGGTTGTATAATGAATTGGATGTTCCATCACATTTCCAATTGGAATATTAATATCTTCATTTGATTTTTATTGGAGACTAAAATGTTACTTCAACTTTATTCTGCTGCTTTTTCTAATCATCATCACAGTTGCAAGTTGACATTTTATATCAGTAGAGTTAGTGGAATTTATCTTGCATTGGTCTATGCAAGAGGGAAACACGTTATTAGAAAAAACAACTCCCTCAAAATAGTGACAACTTTTATCTATAGTTCACACCTGGAAGTGTTTAATCTTCTACCTTCATAACTAAAATAAGGGACTAGATTTTTCTGTGAGTTTTAAGACCTGGATATTGTGACAAAATGCAGGTCTTGGTCAGTTTTGCTGCTAATGTCATATGCTTGTGTCAAAGCAGGACTCCCATGCAATCCTTGTTGTGACTGCTAGCCTGGTGTAAGAGTTGAATTCTGACATTGTGTTTTGTTTGGTTGCATCCCATTTGTAGTTTCTGGTTGTATCTTTGGAACCAGGTTTCTTGTTTTATTGAGCTCAGTCTCCATTCACCCTGCCTGGCTTGCAAACATCTCTGAGTACAAAGAGAGTTTATTTTATATAAATGTCAGATGCTGATCAGAGTAGGACGTATACACTTAATGGTAAGGTCCTTGGAGTGCTGCTGAACAAAGAGACCTTGGAGTGCAGGTTCATAGTTCCTTGACAGTAGAGTTGAAGTTAGATGGATAGTGAAGAAGGCTGAGGAGTGACCTTATCGAGGTTTCTAAAATCATGAGGGGCATGGATAGGATAAATAAACAAAGTCTTTTCCCTGGGGTTGGGGAGTCCACAACTAGAGGGCGTAGTTTTTGGGTGAGAGGGGATAGATATAAAAGAGACCTAAGGGGCATCCTTGTCACACACAAGTTGATGTGAGAATGGAATGAGCTGCCAGAGAAAATGGTGGAGTCTGGTCCAATTGCAATATTTAAAAGGCAACTAGATGGGTATATAAATAGGAAGGGTTTTGAGGGATATGGGCCAAGTGCTGGCAAATGGGATTAGATTAGTTTAGGACATATGGTTGGCCTGGTTGAGTTGGACTGAAGGATCTGTTTCTGTGCTGTACATCTCTATGACTCTGTAGGACAGTTTTGTGGTAGATTCAACAACTGCACTTCCCAGGCAACTTGCTAACTTCTCAACCCTGGCTACTGTGCTAAAACTGGCAACAATTCTGAATGCTTTTGGATGTTGTTGACAGGTTACAATGGTGAGAAAACTGCACCGAGGCTAGTATCTTGTCACCAAGTCACCCTTTACTTAAATGTGCACACTACATGAGCTCTGACCACCAGCTCAGAGTCAGTCCCTGGAATGAGGAGACTCTCTGAATATCCTGTTTATATCTTTCAGTCAGGTGTTACATTCGGGTTAACAACCTCAATCAAAGATCTCAGTCAATGAGATCCACCTGGCCTTTGTTCCAATCACTACAAATGCTTTTATATTTGCTGTCATGTTTAAGCAATGTGTTAATTTCACTTCTTTTATTCCAATAAGTCCTTTTGGAAAGCTTCAATAGGTTTTGAAACTAATTGGCTCCATTTCCTATTCACCTCAGATTTTGAAAAATCACACTCCTCCCCTCGTAGCACAGCTTATTGACAAACGGATCAATTGATTACTGTAGCTATCGCCCATTAGCCATCAGATATAGGTGGTGAATTCAGAAGTTTACTTTTATAGGAATTTGTTTTTCAGCATTACTCATAACTACAGCTGAGCAAGATCTCTCTGCTGTTCTCAGGCCTGAAGTGTTGATTTTAGGCAATCCTTCATTTCAGCCGGACGTTTTTATTTTCTCGGCTTGCATAGCTGCTTCTGCAAAGATAAATATAGAAAACATAGCTCCATCCTTTGTTAAATACTCTGCATTCAAATAGGACAGTTGTGCCCTTCAAATTCAGGCTAAAGGTTTTGGTAGGAGAAAGTGAGGACTGCAGATACTGGAGATCAGAGTCGAGTGTGTAGTTCTGGAAAAGCACAGCAGGTCAGGCAACATTCGAGGTGCAGGAGAAGTTTCGGATATAAGCCTTTCATCATTCCTGATGAAGGGTTTATGGCCCAAACATCGATACTCCTGCTCCACGGATGCTGCCTGATCTTCTGTGCTTTTCCAGCACTACACTTTTGACTAAAGATTTTGGTAGCCATTTTTCCAATGTTCCATATGTTTTGCAAATGTTCTTGATATCTTGGGGATTTATCATGATCTTTTGTATCACTTGCATCATAGTAACATTCAGAAGACCACCATGTGTGGAGATACAGCAATACAGCTCCTTTGTTTATTTTGTGAAAATTCTGCCCAGTGTTGTTCGTAACTGCAGTTCGAGACTTTTGTTTTTGGCTTGTATGCTTTTGCACTCCAGCATTTTGCATGAATTCACTCACAAGTCAAGTACTCAGTGCTCGTGTCTTGATTATTGTTTCTGGAATTCGTCGTCAAATCTTGTCAGAGGAATTTTCCTGTCATTCTCAAGCTGAAAACACTGCTTTACTTGAAAAATAATTGCCAGCACCATGTTTTATTTCTTCTGTTATTGGTAAGTCAGACAACTTAAATGGTGGAGATTCAGTACACTGCAAATCTCATACAGGTTTTTTTTAACTGCTTGACCTACAATTTGCAGTCACAAATAACTTATGTATTAAATCTGCTTCTATCATTTTTCTTTGGGACTGCACTCTGCAGTTGGTCATGCAGTTTCATCTGCTCCTTGATTAGTTTCAGATCCATCTCATTGTAAAATTGCTCTTGAAATAATTACCCACATTGGAAACAAAAAAGAACAAGCATATGAGCAGATTGAACACTTCTGGAATTATAACTGCTTCACATTTCTAAGATGGTGGGATTCCCAAATATCTACTTTTTTTTTATTTCAGAAGTTGGGAATGCATATTGAGGTTATATGTGACATTGGTAAGACCTCTTCTGGAATATGGTGTCTGGTTCTAGTCATCCCATTATAGGAAGGATATTATTAAGCTGGAGAGGGTTCAGAAGGCATTCCCCAGGATGTTGCCGAGTATGGAATGTTTGAGTTATAAAAAAAGGTTGGATAGACTGGAACTTTCTCCACTGGAGTATAGGAGGTTGAGAGGTGATGTTATAGATGTTTATAAAATAATGAGACACATAGATAGAGTTAATGGTTGGGGTATTTTCCCTAGGATGGGGGATTTCAAGATGAGGGGGCACATTTTTAAGGTGGGAGGAGAGAGATTTGAAAAATACACAAGAGGGAAATTTTTTAGAGAGAGAATGGTTAGTTATAGAATCCCTACAGCGTGGAAACAGACCCTTCAGCCCAACAAGTCCACACTGACCCTCTGAAAAGTAACCCACCCAGACCCTTCCCCTACCCTATATTTACCCCTAACTAATGCACCTAACCTACACATCCCTCAACATTATGGTCAATTTAGCATGGCCAATTCACCTAACCTGCACATCTTTGGACTGTGGGTGGAAACCGGAGCACCCAGAGGAAGCCTGCATAGACAATGGGAGAACATGCAAACTCCACACAGTCACCCAAAGCTGGAATTGAACCCACGTCAGTGGTGCTGTGAGGCAGCAGTGCTAACCACTGAGCCACTGTACTGCCCATTTAAAAGACATTCGGATAAGTATTTAATAGGAATGGTTTGGGGGGCATATTGTCCAGGAGCAGGCAAGTGTGACTAGTTTAGTTTAGAATTATTTTTGGCATGTGCTCGTTGGACTGCAGGGTCTGTTTCTGTGCTGCATGACTCTGTGACAATATGACTATGATTCTATTCATGGGATGTGGGCATTGTTGATTGGGCAGCATTTATTCTCTGAAAATAATGATAATGTTAATTCACTAATACTCTAAATATTGAACTCCATTGTCTAAGATGGGTTGCGTATTATCTACAATGTATGTTTTTTTTATTAATAAGGAAATGTGTGAAATTTGTTGTCTAGTTCCATTATTGCATTTTGCCCTGTTGGTAGATCCAGTGCAGATTCATTTCCTTCAAAAACTAGCAAACTTCTAAAACCTCATTCCTCTTTCATAGCATAAATTTAAACTTCGGATGTCAGACCCTCTGTTGCTTTTGAACACACATAGATTTTTTTTTAGAATCACTACAGTGTGGAAACAGACCTTCTAGCCCAACAAGTCCTTCTTCGAAGAGTAAAGCCAACCAGGTACATTCCCCCTACCCTATATTTACCCCTGACTAATACCCCTAATTTACACATCCTTGAACACTATGGAACAACTTAGCATGGCCAATTTACCGAACCTGCACATCCTTGAACTGTGAGAGGAAATCCACACAGACATGGGGAGAATGAGCTAACTCCACACAGATAGTCACCCGAGGCTGGATTCGAACCCGGCTCCCTAGTACTGTCGGGCAGTAGTTCCAACTACTGAGCCACTGTGCCCCCTAATCTATGTGTTTCCCAGGAGAGCCCAGTGACATTGTCCTAATAAGCAAATTCTGTTTTCCACTGATTTACTCTCGCTTATATTGTAAGGTGCAAAGCACAAGTCAGTCAGAATATTGCTCAAAAAAAGCTGTGGCTATTGAGTCGACAGATAAGCCAAGTATCTGATCTGCTGTAGAATACAATCTGGTGTGCTCATGCTTTCAACTTGCCATCAGCTTTTAAGCTGATAAGACGATCACAAATGTAAAATCACTTTGCTTAGAGTAGGGAATTTCAAAGATTCCCTTGCTACACTTTACAAAGTGAGTGAGTGATTAATTTCCACCAGAATCAATATTTAGAGTTTATTTTTATCTTTGCGTGTTTTGAAATAAAGATTCTTCAAAATCCACAGCTAAATTAAACCTGGCATGTTATGCAAATCACAAATAATTACCAAGTAATCCTTTTCTGCTTTCTCGTTTTATTGAAACTAACACCTCAGTTACATTTTGGTGTTGAATTTCATAGAATCCCTACACTGTGAGGGCAGGTCATTTGGCTGATTGTGTCCACACTGACCCTCCACCTTTTTAGCAGCTGATTGATGGATAGTTTTTCTCTTTGTTAGTTTACAGGAAACAGGGAACCTCTATAGATGAGTATTTCTTCTAGACTTAATCTAGATTCTGTATGTTTGCCAAGTAATTTTAAAATGTCATTTCAATCAGTAACAGGGTTAAGTGAGTTGAGCTTTCATCCTGATGCCTGGAAGAAAATCCTTTTAAATTGTTCTGGGGTTGGTGAAGAAAAATAAATCGCTTAAAGATTTTGGCAAAAGATCTATCTACTGGAGAAATGTAAACCTTTCAATATTGCTGAAATCACAATTCCATTCTGAAGCAATGACACACAAGTTCCAGAAGTGTGTAACATTCCAAGAATGAATTTGTTTCAAAGCCAGGGTAGAGCTATTTTTATTAGCAATAGCTTGTTGTCATTGTTGAGGTATATCAGTTAGGCTTTATGTGAGGTATTCATAATGTTAGTTTATACCATCCCATGCAACTGCTATGAAGATGGAGATTTTCATTGATGATCAAAACTACATCATATATTTAAGCTTGCATTACAATCAAGCTTTTATACAAAATTCAATACTGAGCTTTAAGGAACAGTAGAAGTTTGTATTATACCTATAACCATGTTAAAAATTCACTTTTCCTTCATAATTCAGCGAAATAAAATGTTGAAGAGAGGGTTGAAGCTTAACAGAAAGTGGGGATACGTAACTTTTTCATCTAATAAATAGATAGTAGATGTTATAACAAATCGTGTAACTTGACATAAAATTTATCGTGTTAAACATTAATATGAATAATACATGCAAATAACCATTCAAGATTTTAGTTCCTGTAAAATTTTCTGTTTTTTGCTCATGTTAAATTCCCTTAGCGCTATTGCAGACCAGTATAGTAAATTATGGTCTTATCCCAGGGTCAGTGTTTGGAAAAGTGCTTTTTTCTCTTGATACACATAAATGACTCAGATACTGAAACATGGAGTAAAATTTTCACAGTTGCCAATGATAGGAAACTTGACAAACAGTGAGAATGACACCAATCAACTGCAATATGACACAGATGGGCTAGCAGAATGGTCAGGTAAGTGGCAGATTGAATTGAATTGACAGGAGATTGACAGATTGACAGAGAATTGAGATGTGTTGCATTATGGCAGAAGGGATAGGAAGAGGCAATATGATTTGAATTATTATAAGGAGTAAGTGGTGTCCTAGAGACCAGCGATTTATGTGCATAAATCTTTTGAAGGTAGAAAGGCAGTTAGCGTGTGGTTAGAAATGCATGCAAGATCTTGAACTTCATAATTGGTTACAAGACCAGCAGTTGTACTGAACCCTTGAAATGCTCTAGGTCTGGTTACCACATTTTAAGAAGAACATGACAGTCCTTCAAAGGATTCAAGATTTACCCGAATGATTCGAGGGCTGAGGGATTTTAACTGAGAGATGTTGGGATTGTTCTCCATCAAGTAATTAGAGGAGATTAAACAGAGATGTACAAGATTATGATAGGTAGATTGGGAAAAGCTGTTTCCATTAGTTGGTGGTAGAATGATTGGGAAACACAGATTTAAGGTTTTGGGAAAGAGATGAAGAGGGATATAGGAACAACCTTTTTAAGAAGTGAGTGGTGGTGCGCTGGAACCTATTGCCATTAAGGGTGTCAAAGCAGAGATGATGATATCAAAGGAAATTGGATGGGCACTTGAGGGAAAATAAACTGCAACTTGAGAATTTGACTTAGATGACCTTTCTCCAATGTGTCAGCATGGACACAATGGGCCAAAATGACTCCTTAAGAGCTGTAATGGCCCAATGACCTTAACATTCTGCATTGTAGATGGTGTGAATTGATGCTGAACCTTTAAATATATATAAATATTTATTTAAATATATAACCTTTAAATGAGTACAGCAAGAAAATGGTTATGCTGGTTGTCCAAAGGTCACCATAGTACACAGTTTTAGTTTAAATCTATGGGTTGAGTGCATTTGCTTATTCTCATTGCCCTTGAGATGGTGGTGGTGTGCTGCTGATTTGAACTGCTCCAGTCCATTTGGTGTAGGTACACCAGAACTAGTGCAAACAAGTGAGCTGCATCATGCTGGAGGGTATCTAGCTTCTTGTGTCTTGCTGGAGCCGCACCGTTCCAGGTAAGTTGAAAGATTCTATTACAAGTGTGACTTGGGTTATATCTTGTCGAGAGTGTGGTGCTGAAAAAGCACAGCAGGTCAGGCAGCATCGGAGGAGCAGGAGAATCGACGTTTCAGGCAAAAGCCCTTCATCAGAAATTATTTCTAATTTCCAGCATCTGCAGTCCTCACTTTCACCTAGTTGATCATATCTTGTAGATAGTGCATTTTGTTGTGTCAGGAGGTGCAGTACTCACTGCAGGAGTCCTAGCCACTACTTGTTCTTGTAGCCACAATATTTACATAGTTGGTTCAGTTTAATTTCTGGTGAATGGTGACTCCCCAGGATGTGTGGTACTAGTTAAAATGACAAGGGGTGATGGTTAGATTCTCTCTTGTCAGAGCTAATCATTTCCTGGCACTTGTGTGGTACAAATGTTGCTTGTTATTGCCCCAAACCCGGAAATTGCCGAGGTCATGTTACTAATGAACATGGATTGCTTCAGTATCTGAGGAGTAGCAAATGGTGCTGAACATTTTGCAATTATCAGCCAACATTACGACTTCTCACCATGCTATGGAGGGAAGGGCATTGATAAGGTAGTTCAAGGTGGTTGGTCCAAGGTCACTAACCTGAGGAACTCTTGAAGAACTATTCTAGCTCTAAGAGGAATGGCCTCCAACAATCTCAACCATCTCCCTTTGTACCAGTGTAATGTTAAAAGATTAAATTGTACTATCTGTCTGGACATTAATGTAATGTTAAAGGGTTAAACTGTATTGTCTTTCTCCAGAAGCTGAACATTCTGGAAGTGTGTGGGGGTGACTGCAGGAATGTGGATGACTCCCACTTCATTTGGCCAGCCATTTCCTTCTACTCTCCTGCTATTGTCAAATTAAACTCTCATTCAGTCCCTTCCATTCAGAAACGCTTTCATAGCCAATCAAATTTGTTTGCGTGATCATCCCCCGGTACTGAAGTATATCACACCTACATTGTCCGGGGGAGTAGCGAAGCTAGGATTCATTTGCAGGGCCGCCCCAAGGCTAGAATATATCACACCGACATTATCTTGGGGATTCATGGAGTCAGGAAATCGTTTGCATGACGATTCCCCAGGATTAGTGCATTTACATTTATTTTATCTCCGAGGATGACTTCATCCTACCAGTGTTGCTGGGGTAACGTGGTTATGGGGAGGGAGTGGACAGACTACCTGTAAGCATTATTAACTGACCTGTATAAAGGGAATGTATTTTCTTTATTCGGGGCCTCTTTTGACTTGACTTTGCACAGCTATGAAGCATGTCAAAGGGGGTCACCTCACTTGTACAGACTTTAATAAACTTTAACTGTTTGCAGAAGTTGGTGTGTGCGAATTGCATCTTGTGTGTGTAACCTCAGGAAAAGAATGTCACACTAGGACTACCATGAGCAGAGAGTTTTACCCCGGTTCCCATTGAGTCTAGTTTTACCTTGCTGTCACACTTGGTTAAATGTAGCTCTGATATCAAGAGCTGTCACATCAAAGGAGATAGACCGATGAGTTGACTGTTAGAATTTGAGGAGCAGTATTGGTATTTTATGTGAGGCCAATAAATCACTTTTGTATATTTAAGCTGTTCCTACTGTAATTAATCCAGATAATCAGCAAAGATTCAAGATGTTTGATGGCTCAGATTACAAATACTGAATATGGTACAATATTGAGACCCCATATGACAGGAAGACATAATCTGAAAGCAAACAATACTGGCAATCACAGCAGGTCAGGCAGCATCTGTGGAGAGAGAGCAACCTAAAGTTTTAAGTCTAGATGATTCTTCTTCAGAGCTGACGTGTAGTGTGGAAGGGGCATCACGTATGCGATGGTGACGGGTTGGAGGCTTGGAGTGCTGAGGGATAGAAGTTGCTGATAGTACAGATTAAGTGACTAGAATGTGAGGATGGTAGAATAATGGTGTGCCTAACTGCCAAACTGGAAAGAACAGGCAGTCCCACTGTGGTGGGGGCAGAGAGGACATGGTGACAGGGAATGTAACAAGTAAAGCCAGAAGAAAGTGAAGGAATGGGTGTGGATTCACAGTCTGTAGCTGCA
This sequence comes from Hemiscyllium ocellatum, assembly GCF_020745735.1. Lineage (NCBI taxonomy): Eukaryota > Metazoa > Chordata > Chondrichthyes > Orectolobiformes > Hemiscylliidae > Hemiscyllium > Hemiscyllium ocellatum. The sequence goes on along the minus strand of NC_083436.1, from coordinate 28,519,011 downwards.
GAACTCCCATATTAAATCCAGAAGTCCTGAGGGATAGCATTTACATGTATTTGGAAAAGAAAGGACTGATCAGGGATAGTCAGCATGGTGTTGTGCGTAGGAAATCATGATTAGAATAGTGCTGGAAAAGCACAGCTGGTCAGGCAGCAGCCAAGGAGCAGAAAAATCGGTATTTCGGGCAAAAGCCCTTCATCAGGAATGAGGTGGTGCTTTTCCAGCACCACTCTAATCTTGACTCTGATCTCCAGCATCTGCAGTCCTCACTTTTGTCACATGGGAAATCATCTCTCACGAAATTTAGTTTTTTTGAAGAAATATCAAAGAGGATTGATGAGCACAGAGTGGTGGACGTGATCTATATGGACTTCACTAAGGCAATCGACAACGTTCCCAATGGGAGACTGGTTAGCAATGTTAGATCTCATGGAATACAAGGAGAACTAGCCATTTGGATACAGAACTGGCTCAAAGATAGAAGACAGAAGGTGTTGATGTAGGGTTGTTTTTCAGACTGGAGGGCATTGAACCGTGGAAGTCCACTACTTTTTGTCATTTATTTAAATGATTTGGATGTGAACATAGGAGGTAAACTTAGTAAGTTTGCAGATGACACCAAATTTGGAGGTGTAGTGGACAGCGAAGAAGGTTATCTCAGAGTACAACAGGATCATGATCAGATGGGCCAATGGGCTGAGGTATAGCATTGATGTAAAGTGAGGGGGAAAGAAATAAAAGGGATCTAAGGGGCAACCTATTCATGCCAAGTGTAGTGCATGTATGGAATGAGCTGTCAGAGGAAGTAGTGAAGGCTGGTACAATTGCAGCATTTAAAAGGCATCTGCATGAGTATATGAATAGGAAGGATTTGGAGGGATATGGACCAAATACTGGCAAATGGGAACAGATTAGGTTAGGTATCAAGTTGGACCGAAGGATCTGTTTCTGTGCTGCACTTCTGTATGACTCTATGCCTCTCAGGCCGTAACAACCCTAATCTGAAGATGATTCAGTTTATGCTGATTTGCTGAAGCATTGCAGCATGCTGAGGACAGACAAGTGGGCATGTAAGTAGGTGATTCCAGCACCTGCAGTAATTTGCTCCAACAGGAAGATTTAATCCCCAGTCTGTGCAATATTACCAAACCTCTGTAGAACTGCAATAATAAATTTCTCTCTATATCCCAAACTCGAGAAAAGAAAACTCAGTTGGTGTACTTGCACTTCATTATTAGTTACCAAGCCAAGTTGAATGTGTTGTATCTTTGTAAAGAACAAAGTTAGGTTCAATTATCAAAGAACTAATGTGACACACATCTAATCCTTGGCATTGACAGGTGGTGTTTCCCTCATTCATGGTTGAATGTGTACTGGAATGAGGCATTTATTTAACCCTTAGATTTTGCATCATTTTCAATTCTGTGTTGATGCATAACTGGTATATGACACTTGTCTATTACCTGGAGGAGTCGGAGTTTTCATCTCTGTTTCAGTTTGTGCAAGTGTTGTGTATCTGATCCATAATGAAAGTATTTTTATTTGATATGTAGTAGAATCAATTGCACTGTATGATGTCCATTTAATCTCAGTTACACCAAGTTTCAAATTGTAGTTCAGGTACAGTATTAGCCTTGATTCTGTTGGCAGTGCAGAACTTCACTGGGATTGAATACTGGTCATAAATCTGGTGCATGTTCCATTCACAGATTCCCACATTTTATAGCCATGAGAAAAGTATACATGGCGTATATTTATCTGTATTGCATGTCTACGTAGGTATTTCCCTTGAATTAGTGAATGTGGCCAATAATATATTCCCATAGTCAGTCCTTCGACCAGTTAGCAATTTTGATTGATTGACAGATCTAATCTTTATTAATGTAATGCCTTCGGGAGATATTTATGTAATCTCTGATAACATGCTGTCACGATGAGTGGTTTATCAAATCTCTACCAGTTTAGTTGTAAGTAACATAAAAAAACCTTGCATTAACATGGCACCAACAGGTGGTGCACATCAAATGTTTATTTTGTGTTGTCAAAGGTTATATTTATAAAATTTCTGCTAGTGTGATGTCATTCATATGGTATAATGCTGGTTTTGGTTCTATATTCCCAATAGATATCATGATTTGATGTTTCTCAAATATCTTTCTTTTGATTTGTTATAAATCCAAATAACCTAATTTTTCTGCCTTTTATTATCACACTAAGCACGATTTTGAGTAAATGAATGTAATCTTACTTTTTAATTATCACTTGCCATTTTACTGCAAAATGGGTATAAAAGTGATCTGTCATATCATGTTCACAAATCCACATTTTGTTGAATTGTGTGCTGCAGTTGTGCCGCTATTGTTAATACAATAGCAATGCTATCATTTTTGTGATCAGACATAAGCTTAAAAGAATATTGCTATGTGATAAAATGCCTTAGACACTGTATCAAGCTTCTTTGGAGATGAAGGATGTATTGATAATATCTTGAGTGTAAATGTCATTATGACATTCAACGACAGATCGTAACTAGAGTCATAGAGATGTACAGCACGGAAACAGACCCTTCAGTCCAACTCGTCCATTCTGACCAGATATCTAAACTTAATCTAGTCCCATTTGCCAGCACTCAGCCCATATCCCTCAAAACTCTTCCTATTCATATACTCTTCCAGATGCCTTTTAAATGCTATAATTCTACCAGCCTCCACTACTTCCTCTGGCAGCTCACTCCATAGACGCACCACCCTCTGCATGAAAAAGTTGCTCCTCAGGTCTCCTTTATATCTTTCCCCTCTCACCCTACACCTATGGCCTCTTGGTCTGGACTGACCTACCCCAGGGAAAAAGACTTTATCTATTTATCCTATCCATGCCTCTCATGATTTTATAAACCTCTCAGATCACCCCTCAACTTCTGATGCTCCAGGGAAAATAGCCCCAGCCTATTCAACTTCTCCCTATATATCAAATCGTCCAATCCTGGCAACATCTTTTTGCATCTTTTCTGAACCCTTTCAAGTTTCACAACATCCTTCCGATAGGAAGGAGACCAGAATTGTATGCAATATTTCAAAAGTGGCCTAACCAATGTCCTATACAACCACAACATAACCTCCCAACTCCTGTACTCAATGCTCTGACCAATATAAGAAAGCATACTAAATGCCTTCTTCACTAAACTAAACTGAAAATGGGAAAGGCATTGCATTATAGTTAGTATAAATTTTTTAAAAACATTTTCCTTTTCTCCATCACTATTTGATATTGATAAGCAGATTATCATAGGTACTATGTAAACATTATTGATAATTGTTCAGATTTTCTGCATCCATACGATGTCTGAGTGAGATGTTAAACTTTCAGACTCTGAGACTAGATTGCATTGCCCTGCCACTGAAAAATTGTTAAACGTTCCTTTAGCATTTTCTATAAATGTTGGTCACCTATTTAATCATATCTACTTTTTCAGTTAATAAAACTAAGGTACTAAGTGTATCCTTTGTGGGCAATATGATTGTACAAAATGCAGGTGGCTGGAACATCTGCATGTAGTCTCTGGGTAAGACACTTGCATTATCCCTTGAGAAATGGCGTGAATGGATAAAAATGTCTACTTTTGCTGTTCTTTCTGTGGCTTTCTGCTCAAAGTATTCCAGGAGATCAGGAAAACCCTGTATTGTGTTAAATCCCATAATTAGTATACAGTATATCTTTGAGACATGTTCAAGTTATTAGCCTTAACATGCTTCTTAATGGTGTACTGTTTACTAACTGTGAGAATTGCAGCAATTTCGCATGAGGGTAGCAGATTAATTCAGATGGAGTAGCATTCCTATGCCGTCTTGTTTCCCAGCTCTATGTTGTGAAACTTGAAAGAGTTCAGAAAAGATGTATAAGGATGTTGCTGGGATTAAAGGGTTTGAGCTATAGGAAGATGCTGAATAGGCTGGCGCTGTTTTCCCTGGCGTGTCGGAGGCTGAGGGATGACCTTATAGAGGTTTATAAAATCATGAGGGGCAAGGATAAGGTAACTGGACAAGCTGTTTCACCCATGGCCTTCCACAACTGGAGGGCAAGGGTTTCAGGTAAGATGGGAAAGATTTAAAAGGAAGCTGAGGGGCAACTTTTTCATGCAGAGAGTGGTGCGTATATGGAATGAGCTGCCAGAGGAAGTGGTGAAGGCAGGTTCAATTACAACATTTAAAAGGCGTCTGAATGGACGCATGGGAAGGTTTTAGAGATTTATGGGCCAAATACTGGCAAATGGGACTAGATCAGGTCAGTAGTCACATGACACCAGGTTATAGTCCAACAGGTTTATTTGAAATCACAAGCTTTCAAAGTGCTGCTTCTTTGACAGATGAAGTCCAGTTCACCTGATGAAGAAGCAGCGCTCTGAATGCTTATGATTTCAAATAAATCTGTTAGACTATAATCTGGTGTCATGTGACTTCTGGTCTTGTCCACCCCAGTCCAACATCAGCACCTCCACATTGGCGCTAGATCAGGTTGGGATATCTCGCGGCGTGGACGAGTTGGACTGAAGGGTCTGTTTCTGTGCTGTACATTTCTATGATTCATTAAACAAAACAAATGCCTCTTTTATGATGGAATCTGACAATCTTTTTTATTAATATATAAGCTAGCAGCTTCATAATCACTGAACAGCAGCAATGGAGACTTAGAGACTGAGGGAATCCACCCTAATCTTGTGATTTTCCATGCAGTAAAATATTTCCTGTACAATAGCAAATCAGTACAAAACATCACTTTATGCATTCCACAGTTCATCGTCAGTAAAATTAATAATCTTAACTAAAATGTATGCTATCTTATTTTGGATTTAACACCTAAAATCACATTTCAATAGATGAAGACAAGATTTCTTCCAAAATCTGCCTGATTAGTTTTGACTTGCTCTTTTTCTCATTTGGTCTTATGATAGCAAAATGATGACTCACAGTTTAGTGATAAATTTTGCTTTGATTTTACTCCTATAATTTCACTTTCATTTGAATAAGAAAGTACATTATTCACATTCTTTTATTTTTTAACAAAAAATGTGTTTACTTCCAGGTATTCATTCCAAGATGAGGAAGACATGTTTATGGTGGTAGATCTTTTGCTCGGTGGAGATTTACGCTATCATTTACAGCAAAATGTGCATTTCAATGAAGAAGCTGTGAAACTCTATGTCTGTGAATTAGCATTAGCCTTGGACTACCTGCAGAGCTACAATATCATCCACAGGTTAGTAACATTTGAAATAGACAAGGTAAAATCACCATAGTACTAGAGAAGCATACAGTTTCTCTCTGAGGGGGATAACTAGTGGTGAGTTTAACCTGAGGATCATCACACCTCAGGCGAGGGAGCCTACCTGGTGACTATATAATTGAAAGCAGCTTGCCTTGTTGAATTAGTATTCAGTGTTAAATTAGATTGTGCTGAGGGTCAGTTGGTAGCACTCTTGATCTAGTCCCATTTGCCAGTATTTGGCCCATATCCCTCTAAAACTCAGGTTCTTGCCCTCTCGAGGACTTTAGGATTGAAATCTAGGTTGGTAATCCAGTGCAGTGTTGAGGAAGTGCTTCACCGTTGCTGATGTACCTTTTGAATGAGATATTAAACAGAGGTAATGCCCTCTGAGATAAATGTAAAAGATCCTATGACGCTATCTTGAAGGAGATGTATAACCAGTATTCTGACAGTTATTTAGTTCTCCCTCAATCAACTTCCCAACAAAAAGCCAATTTATTTGGATGTTATCACGTTGTTCGTGTAGGAACTTACTTTCTGCTTCCTATGTTTCAATGAAGTTTCATTCACTGTAAAACAATCATAGCCTGAGCTTGTGAAAGACACTGTACAAGTACATCTCTCTCTCTTTTCTTGAAAAGCAACCCAATAATAGTGAATATCCAGCATCTGCACCCTCATCAAAACTGTTTCATGAAATTATAGAGCATGCAGCAATTATGCAAGACTATTTTCTATAATGGAACTAGTTTAATATAAAACATAAAGGTGCAACTTTTTTAATTTATGTTTTTGTTGTTTATTGAAATAAACTGTTGTGGATGGTTTACAATATATTATTTGGGAGCTTAAGTTCTAAAGTAGAGGTAAGTTGATTTTTGGTTTTTAGTTTCCATGACATTGACTTGTTCTTTTTTACGTGTCAGAAACTAATTTTTTTCCATGTGAGATTTAGAACAGTATTTCTGAGAACTCATGTGATTTCTGCTGTGACTAGAGAAATTACCTGATGAAATAATTGCTGAAGTGTTTACTAAGCCAAGATTGTATAACCCAGAGAAAGAGGAACAGAGAAGTGGGTTCAGTTCAGAAGAAAGAAAATCCATACCATCAAATATGCTGTTTAGCATTTCAAAGTTGTCCCATCAAAGAAAACTCAATGAGTGACTGTATCTCAGTGAGATAGAGAGAGAGTCACATCTGGTGAACATGCAGAAAGTTGCCAAAGGAACCCATGAATATCTCGTCAGTTGAGTAAGAAATTAGAGTGCTGAAAGGGCTAAAGGTGATTGGGGAAAAAGGTGTGAATTTTTTTTTGCTATTTACGATCAGGTATTTCCAAATCATTTTGTGTTTATTGATTAGAATGGTGCTGGAAAAGCACAGCAGGTCAGGCAGCATTCGAGGAGCAGGAAAATCCTGATGAAGGCTTTTGCCCGAAATGTCGATTTTCCTGCTCCTGGATGCTGCCTGAACTACTGTGTTTTTCCAGCACCACTCCAATCTAGACTCTGGTTTCCAGCATCTGCAGTCCTTATTTCCGCCTGTGTTTATCGATGTTATATTGTGTAATAAATTTGATTATTTTCCTTTGTTAAAAGTACAACAACAATCTTCTGTGAGTACGTTCAATGACTGATCACCATGCTAACCAAATTCAAAAAATAAAATTCATTGATTATTGAACTAAGTTTCATTCTAGGATCAGACTTGTCCAGTGTTACCATCAGCTGGGATATTAACATTGTGTGAACTAAATTAAATAAATGGATGTCTTTACACTTACGGTGGTAAGTTCTTTGTATTTTCCAATGTGGTAGAAAACAGTGATTGGATGTAGGTTTGCTCACTGAGCTGGAAGGTTCATTTCCAGACATTTTGTTACCCTACTAGGTAACATCTTCAGTGCGCCTCAGGTGAAGCAATGCTGAAAATTCCTGCTTTCTATTTATATGTTTGGTTTGGTGATGTCATTTCCTGTGGTGATGTTATTTCCTGTGGTGATGTTATTTCCTGCGGTGAAATCACTTCCTGTTCCTTTTCTCAGGGGGTGGTAGATGGGGTCTAACTCGAAGAGTTTGTTGATATCAACAAACACTTCAAGTTAGACCCCATCTACCACCCCCTGAGAAAAGGAACAGGAAGTTACTTCACCACAGGAAATAATATCACCACAGGAAATAACATCACCAACCCAAAGAAACCCAAACATATAAATAGAAAGCAGGAATTTTTAGCATTGCTTCACCTGAGGCTCACTGAAGATGTTACCTAGTAGGGTAAGGAAACGTCTGGAAATGAGCCTTCCAGCTCAATGAGCAAACCTACATCCAAAACCTCAACCTGAGCTACACATCTTCTCAAAACTTGCTAAAACAGTGATTGTTAGAGGTTTGAATAATTGTACATGTTTTCTTCCATATGATACAAATGCTAATTCATCATGAACCATATTCTTTATTATACGTCTGCTCTCTCGAAGGGTAGAAATTTGTTCAAGTAGCAACACTTCTAGCAACACTAAACAGGTTATCTTTATTTCCCTGGAGACAGGAAATGCCACAAATTGCTATCTGTTTGATGAATGCTTTTGTTTTCTTTTAAATATTTAATTGCTGGATGTTGTCATCATTATATTTTGTATTTAGGTTATAAAAGCACTGTCAGATATTATCTATGTAAAGATTAAACTTGTTGTGTAAGTACATAATTACAAAACCTCAGGGATCCACACTAATGTGGTTAGATATGTTCAATGCCAACAGCATGTTGCTAAATTCTAAATGATGGATACCATGGTTTTCTATAAGGGCTTTTGGAACACTTCATTGTTGTAAATTGTACTAATTGTAATCCACAAAATTAACACACACAAAAAAAATCAATAATGTAATACTTTGCTGTTAGAAAACTTATTGAACTCTCTAGCTGGTCATTGGCCATAATGAGAAGATGAAATTTACTCAAATTGTTCACTCAGTAATTCAATTGCTGGTGTTTACTGACCACAACTGTTCATACATCTCAGACATTGGGTAAGTGAACGCAATCATCTGCTTTGCAGGGTTTGGAGTTCTGAGAGTCCTAAAATGTTTTTTTTTGACAACTGTTAGCAGTAAATGACTAGAAGAGGAAATCCTAGAATCTGTTATAAGGGATAGATATCTGGAAGACAATGATCTAATTGAGCATAGTCAGTGTTTGATGAATCCAAATCATAGAATCATACAGTGTAGAAGAGGCCCTTCAGCCTATTGAGTATGCACTGACAAAAAAGCTACTACAAATCAGCACAGCAGTCCCACTTTCCAGTACTTAGTCCATAGCATTGAAAGTTATGATATTACAAGAGATCATCCAAATACTCTTTATAGGTTGTGAAATTTCTTGCCTCATCTACTCTCCCAGGCACCCATGCGGTAACGTGAATGCAGTCTGTAGCACCTGCACCTTGGGAAACAGGTGACCATGGGGAATCTCATTGCCTGGGCTACTGGCAACTCCAAATAGTGGGAGAGGAATATGAACAACTGTGATCTAGCATTAGTGACATCCAGGATGTGTTGATGGGTGAAGGATTGGAACCTCTCACTCAGGTCCCCAGCAGCTGCTTGAAATGAGCCACTGGCATTCCAAATCAGGGAAGCTGTAACCATGGCAACCACCTGGCCACAAGTTTTGCTCCAGCAGAAGACAAAGTTTTGATGATGATGGGCAGGATATCCTAAATCACCGGCTGCATTGTCCTTCCAAGAACTGTAGAAAATGGCAGCATTGCTTGCAGATGTGACATCGGGGGCTCATTTGGCGTTGCCTCAATGGGTGGACTTTCACCTGATGCTCCTTGCTGTGGATGTTGTGCAGCAGCCACACAAGATCTTGCTGTCCATGTTATAACTGGTCTCTCCTTCAAATTGTCTTTGCATTTGAAGCAAGGCCTCAGGGACACCAAACACGGAAACGTTTGTGTCAAACATGTAAACAGATCATCTGTGTGTGATGCTTGGAAGAGAAAACCATTTTATGAACAGTGCTGCCATGCCCTCACAATAATCTTGATGAAGCATCATGTTATATCCAGGCACTGTGTGACATGAAGCTTCACAAAGATATCGGTAAAGAGCACTGGGTGAAAAATACATTGCAGAACAAAATTATTCATGTTGCAGTTAATGAATGGATTTCAGGTAGTAGGCTACCCCCATCCCAAACTCCACCAATGAAAAGCTGCCTTGGACATCACAAACATGTCCTCTCATGCTTACAGTTCCGTACTGAATAAAAATTAATTTTACAGAAATAACGTAGTCACCACTCAATAGTGGATTTTGAAATCATTGTTTAAAGTCTAAAAGGAAAATTGTGAAATGTTTTCTTGACATTGAGATTCCAATTTTAAGTTCTCTCTACATTGATGGCCTCCCAGCCAGGCATGGCAAACTCTAGGCCCATTATGGTGGTCCTCCAGCGGTATGTAGCAGGCTGTCGGCCTGGCATGGCCTCAGCATGGACTTCCAGTCTCGAGGTGATTCCACAGCATTCTCCTGGCCTCGTGAATCATGAGGTGAAGCCTGGCATGGTCTGATGTCAAGACCTGGTACAGACTTGAGGTTAGGTGCCAGCGTTAACTGGGTGAGAAGTCTGTTGCTCTGAATTTCTTTTCCATTTTATAAATTTATTTCTAAAATCTGCAATGCTGGACTTTTTATTTCTCTATTTTCTTAAGAAATGTAACTGAAGAAGCAGTATCTAGGGATGTATGTACCTATGATAGCGCCATAAACAGTGACTTGTCCATGATTCACTGTACTCTTTTGAGTATATGTGACAATAAAGCTAGTTTTAATTCTAGTTTCTTAATTTCCTTACCATTACTTATGTCTCTTTAAGTGGAGAAAATTCTACTCTTGAAAATTAAGGTAAGCTTGCCAGACAGTTTGCTTAAACATGCTGGAAGAAACCGAGTAATGGACTATTTTGGACCTAAGTTCAATTTGATGTGAATGAATCAAAGATTAATCAAAGGGGCAGAGGGGCAATGACATGAGGACAGTTGCCATTAAAGCTAAAGGTTTTATAATTTGATGCTCAGAACCCTTATTTACATGACATCATTGTGAAGTGAGACCTGAAGGAAAGAAGGAGGTTCTTGCCAGGTCAAATCCTATCAACCTGCAGTTGACTTAGATTGATTTTCGTGGTGTTGGCTGTGACTGCTTTGTAAATCTCTAAGGCTGAAGCTTCTTGCTGATAAACACTATTGAGTATGCAGTGAGATGGCAATGGGGGTAGGATAGGAAGTGTTTGGGCTCTGTGCCTGTACACGCTCACAAGCGTGTATTGTCCTCACAAAGGACAATAAATTGCTATTCTATTCTATTCTAGAGTTGTGCAGCTCGATCTTTCACTCAGTTACACGGCAAAGAATTTCCAGGTATTAAGATTCTTTAAAGTACATGAATGGCACATGTTTGACCAGGACGGTTTCCAGGCAACACTCCATGAATAAACAAATAGAAAAGCCTTTCAGTTCATCAATGGACAGATTTAGGATCACTGGAAGATAATAGCCATTTTGCCATTTTGTAGCAATCTGAGGAGAGGTGACATTATGCTCCCTACCTAGCGCTGGATCTGGCTTTTCTATAAAGACCCAACATATCATTGAATTTTATCTGACTGAAAACAACAAAACTCTTGAGACTGTATGTCATCTTAGTCATTTTGAGCCACTCCTCGCCAAGCTCATATTCCACTCCCATCCCAAATTCCTTCATCTCCTCACCATCCCCACCAATTCACACTTTTTATTCTTCTCCCATATCCTGTGACCTAACATTTAGATGGGTCAGCCTCAGTGTCAGCCCACCCATTTTATATAACCTATCAAGCTCAGGTCACTGATTTAAAATAGCAGAGTGACTAATTGTGTTCTCAGCCCTCAATCTGCATATGCAAAGAAACATCCTACCAGTTTCCATCCGCTGTGGTTATTTTCTATTCACTCTGTTCTCATTCTCCTCCCTGACACTATGTTGCCTGTGTCCTATGATTCTCTGTTCTGCTCCTCTGCCTGTGTATCTCTTACCCACAGGAAAAGCCAGGAGTTGAATTGGTTAAGGTATTTTAAACACATGCTGGTATGGACACAATGGCCTGTATGACATTATTTGATGCTGTAATTAGTCTGATTCTCTTCTATGCTATATATACCAAGCCTAGACAGCATTAGTATGTCCTTTCTGACAAAATCATACTGTAAATTTCAAAGAATCAGTTACGGTCCTGTGTGCATGCTTAAATTTTCTGTTTCGCTGACTTTGGTGGAAATATATGGTGAGTGGCTCTGTTGTGTCCTTACACCAATCTTTTGCCCCTCTAAGTGCGTCCTTAGTGGATGTGATGGCTGCTGACAGCTCCTTTGAGCAGTAAATGGACCTTCCTGTAATCATTTGGATGCCTGCAACTTTGAATTTCTATCCCTCCCCAGATGGTGAAAGTTTGCACTCCTCCAGCTTCACTGACTCCTTACCATCATGCCCATTCTCTTTTCCAGCTATCTGCCTTGTTCTTCTAGGATTCCACTTCTCTATCACTCTCCAGTTACTATCTTACAGCTCTGTCTCTAACCCTTCTGTGTCACCTCTCCCCTCTGGCTTCATTTCCATTTCCTTTCTCCCTTTCTTACCCCTTCATTCCCTTTACTGTGTCCCTCTATCTTTTCACGACCTCATCCACTTCTGTCATTTCCCTTTTCAATTTGTGTCCAATTCTAAATCTACTTCACCTTATGTCGCACTGCACTTGGTTTCGACTATTATTACTCATTCATGGGATGTTTGTTCCCCATTATTAACTGGCCTTAAACTGAATAGCTTGTTGAGTCACTTCAGGGAGCAGTGTGAGTCCACCATAGAGTATGGGTCTGGAGTTACACTAGACCAGGTGAGAAGGACAGATTACTTTTGCTAAAAAATGTTAGTGAACTAGATGTTAAATGAACAATTTGTAGTCTCATTGATCGTGACCATGAACTAACTTTCAATTCCAAATGGATCCCTTCTATTTGAATTTAACTCCACTTCTATGGTGGGATTTGAAACTGCATTTCTAGAGTGTTTGCTGAAACCTCTGGATTTACTAGTTCAGTAACATAGAATAGAATCATAGAATCCCTACAGCATGGAAACAGGTCATTTGGCCCAACAAGTCCACACCGACCTTCTGAAGATTAACCCAACCAGACCCATTACCCTACCCTATTACTCTACACTTACGCCTGAATAATGTACCTAACTTACACATCCCTGAACACAATAGTCAATTTAGCACAGCCAATTCACTTAACCTGCACATCTCTGGACTGTGGGAGGAAACCTGTGTAATCACAGAGAGAATGTGCAAACCCCACACAGACAGTTGCCCATTAGTAATACACCACAATTTTTCGCACTGTACAGGAGATTGATTCTTATGTACAATACAAGAGCAGACTAACTCATGTTTAGAAACAACCTGTCATCAAATACAACAATATACTCTCATGGCAATGAAATCACGAAGTATCCTCAATAGTTCATTTGCTGAAATTCTGTTTCTTAAAAATATCTATTAAACTCTGGAAGGAAATAAAATTAAACAGCAGTGGACCGTACAGCAATAAAGATAATGCCTTTTATGTTTAGATTCCACACAGCTTCTGTTTTTTGTTTAAAAAATCATTCACATAACACAGAAGCTCACTGGCAAAGTCGATACTTGTTGCCTATTCCTGATTAACCTTGGAACAATGAGAGTGAACTCGCTTCTTGAATACAACTCAATGTTTGCTCAGCTATTTCTGAGAGAAATGAAGATCCAGTCTCATTGCTCAGATTCTGCCGTCATGTTTGGCCAGAGCTTGTAACAGTGGAAGATTTCTTTCTCTGAAGGACAGTAGTGCAACACATGAGTTTTTAAGAACAGTCAATGATAATTGTCATGGTCACCATCACTGATTATTTTAGTTTCATAATTATTTGATTAATTAAACTTAAATTCCATACTTGACATGAGGGGAATTTGAATGTATGTCTTTGTATCATTAGCGAATGTCTTTGCATCCTATTCCAGTTTTACAAATACCATATTACCATTTCCATTGCTCTACATGCTCCTTATTCCTGTCCTTGAAGCTGTTCTATACATTATTTGCTGTCATGAACTTTCAACAATTAATAAAAGAAAACACCTCTATGACTCTATTCATTTCAAAGTACCTTTGTGCCATTTGTTGAAATCTGACCTGTGAGAATTCTGCGCACTGTCATGTTGAAACTATCAGAGGAAAAAATAACATGTGAAAAGTGAAAACATCACAAAAATAAGTGTTTGATTATTGGCTAACGTCTGAGACTTCAAGGAAAATGAATTGAGATCTTTAAACTATCAATGAGTCTAGACTCTTTCCACAGCAACAAACTTTTGAGTTAGTTAATTAAGTAGGAACAGAGAATATGCATAGACATAAGCATTGCTTAAAATTCTGATTGAACTTTTGATAAGAGATAATCAACCTGAAACATTTTTGGCATGGCTTATAAATTTCTTTGTCCATATTTGGATAAATGTATCATTTATTCTGCATCACTTCCAGCAGAAATTCCAGGAATAAAGAACGAAAACAGGGAACCAACCATATTTCTCATTGAGCCTTTTCCACCAATGTCCAGTCATGTTAGCCTAAGAAGCCAGCATTATTCCAACAGGAAATGCTGCCCACTAACACTTCAGATGATTCAACAAAACTTATTTTGAGTTCCAAAGATTGTGATAAGATTGTTTTTATTTTTGTAACGTTACTTACAGTTTTAGTAATTCAATTCAACTCGTGATTATTCAAGACTGCACAATATCTTATAGGAACTGAACCTGATACTTCCTTAATCTGAGATTAGTTACAGCTATCACCAGAATGCTAATGAAGAGAGAGAATTTTGCTTGATTGAATACAAGAATTTAATCAAAATAAAATTAATATCTTACTCAAGTTTCCTTAATGCTTTCAAGTAATTTTGTAAAAACCATCAGATGTGCTTTCTTTATTTGCGATTGTTTTTCATCTCCTTATCTTTTAAAATGAATGTCTACATCTACTTGATAATATAGTCAGCAGGTCATGTGCAGGATTCCACAGCTCTACTGCAAACGCCAACACTGAGGGTTTACAGCAGAGGATTCCAAACATTTTGATCCACAGATCTCTTATACTTGACAAAGATCCCAAAGGCAACCTGCCAGTCCTACTTTCACCTTTGTTTTGATTAGATTACTTACAGTGTGGAAACAGGCCCTTCGGCCGAACAAGTCCACACCAACCCTCCGAAGAGCAACCCACCCAGACCCATTTCCCTACATTTAACCCTTCATCTAACACTACAGGCAATTTAGCATGGCCAATTCACCTAACCTGCACATTTTTGGACTGGAGCAAAACCACGCAGACACGGGGAGAATGTGCAAACTCCACACAGATGGTTGCCTGAGGTGGGAATTGAACCCATGTCTCTGGCGCTGTGAGGCAGCAGTGCTAACCATTGTGCCACCATGCCACCCAACTTGTGCCACTTCCAAAAAAAAAGACTCAACAGACTTGATGCAAACTCATGAAAACTATGTCCAACAGGACAGTGTGATGTGTCCAGTTTGTGAGTGAGGGTGCTTTCTGCTTTTATGTGCTGGTTTGGTTCACCCTTTCAGCTCATGCCACTGGCCAGCAGCAATGCAAAGCGCCAAATGTATAAATCCCTGTGTCAGCACTCAGCCTCAGTGGATCCGTTCATGTGTGACACCTGAGGATGGCACACATGAACGGAAACCCTCACAGCCCCAGGCTAAGGAGGAACAGATGAAGGTTTGGTTGTAAGACGCACAGTGAGCAGGCCACTGACATGTGAATACATCCTAGTCATCATGAACCAAACACTCTGCAATGAGCAAATTGCTCCTCTATCTTCTGGACATCTCAGCAGCACTGAAGACTAAGTGTATAAACACCGTCAATAAATCTGGAGTGGCGGGTCAATGTCTAGATATGTCACCTTTTATGACAGCTCCTGCAACAATGACAGAGACAATGGAGTGCTTTGCATTCCTTTAGACTCATCTGGGGAGGTTGTGAAGGTGTCATTGACTTTAGGGCAATGCAGGGTCTCCTTGAATCTTGCCCAACTCACTCCTTGGAGAGGATACTTCAGTTTAATTGCACAGCATTATCACAAGAAAACTATAGTTATGAATGAAGAGCCTAACTTTATTGGCAGAGAGTGGTTGCTGTTGTCTACAGAAGGACCATCCTGGCTCAATGTTCAGCCACCAATTAACTCAAGTCAGGCAGCCCCAGCTATGATCTCTCCATTTCAGTGGATGCTTTGAGCTTAGATTTTCTACTCAACAAAGGGTCAGAATCCATAATACCAAGCAAAGAAAGAAAATGAAAAGATGGACATTGATTGGCAAGCTGGAACATCAGATTCACATACACAGGGCTGACAGATGAGGTATGACTCTCCTGCTTTGGACATTATAGCCTGAGAGAGATAATTGAGAAAGTTCAGAGACTACATGAGCAATGCTGCTATCAATGAGTGTTATATATCTAGCACTATCTCCCAGAACAAACCATGGGCCTAGATGTCCTAGAGACATCCAATTAGGGCATTGGCACCAATTAGATCTGGTCATCACCAGATGTTTCCCTTCAAAAAAACACTTTTAAAACCTGTAGCTACCAACTCACCAAGTCACTCCCTGATGTATACCAGGATGAGAATACAACTCTTGAAGATTTTTTCATTCAAATCAGAATTGCTGACATCAACAACATACCCATTTAAGAATCAACAATTCCTTGACTCAATTGCACAAATACTATCTGGCATTGCCCCACAGAGTGCTGAGATGTCCAGAAGATATAAACAATTTGGATGAGAATATAGTAAGTATCGTTGGTCAGTTTGTAGATGACACCAAAATCGGTGGTGCAGTAGACAGTGAAAAACGTTATCTATGATTACAAAGGGATCAATTGGGCCAATGGGCTGAGGAATGGCAGATGGAGTTGAATTTAAATAAATGCAAAGTGTTACCTTTTGATAGTATGAACAAGAGCTGGGCTTTCATAACTAACGGTAGGACTCTGGGGAGTGTTGTCAAACTGGGAGACCTAAGGGTTCAGGCACATAGTTCCTTGAAAGTTGCATCACGGGTAGACACGGTCGTAAAGAAGGCATTTAGCATGTTTACCTTCATTGTTTAGACCACTGAGTATATGAGTTGGGACATTATTGTTGAGATTGACCAGGACGGTGGTGAGGACACCTTTGTAGTTCTTTGTATAGGAAGAATATGATTAAATTGGAGAGCATTCAGAAAAGATTTACAAGGATGTTACTGACACTGGAGGGTTTGAGTTATGAAGAGAGGCTGGATAGGCTGGGGTGTTTTTCATTGGCATGTTGAGGGATGACCTTATAGAGGTTTATAAAATCATGAGGAGCAGAGATAAGGTGAATCACAAAGGCCTTTTTCATAGGGTAAGCAAGTTCAAAACTAGAGGGCAAAATTTTAAGGTGAGAGGAGGAAGGTGTTGAAGGGACCTGAGTGGCAACTTTTTCACACAAAGAGTAGTTCATATGTGGAAATGCCAGAGGAAATGCTGCATGCAGTTATAGTTACAACATTTAAAGGACGTTCGGACAGTTACATGAATAGAAAAGGGTTAGAGGAATTTTGGCCAAACATGGGCAAATGGGACCAGTTTAGTTTGGGAAACTTGGTTGATTTGGAGGAGTTGGACCAAAAGGTCTGTTTCCATACTGTGTGACTCTCTGGAATAGACTTGGAGATACCAAATACAACGCTGCACCCTCAACTATGGGATGCAAGAGCAGAAACATGCTGACTGATTTGAGGTTAACTAAGATATAACCTTAGTTAAAAATAACACAACACCAGGTTATAGTCCAACAGGTTTATTTGAAAGCACTTGCTTTCAGAGCACTGCTTCTTCATCAGGTGGTTGTGGAGCATAAGATCTTAAAGAACCACCTGATAAGGGAGCAGCACTCCGAAAACTAGTGTTTCCAAATAAACCTATTAGACTATAACCTTATGTTGTGTGATTTTTAACTTTGTCCACCCCAGTTCAACACCAGCACCTTCAAATTGTAGTATAACCTGTCATTGAAGTCAATAAATTCACTTTTATCAATCACAAGGGCGCTCTGATCCAGAATACTCTGATGCATAAAGAGCTGCTCAAAGTAAAGTCCAGCAGACTGCCAGGTGGAACATATGCCTTGCACAGGGAAAACTGAGGCATATAGTGACGGATCACAGGTCCACCAGCAAAGAAAATACCTCAATTGAAAACAAAGGCAAGGGAGGACAGCATCAACTTCAACAGTTGGAAAGATGGGTGGAACATAACTTCAGGGTTGAGAGAACATTCTCCAAGGAAGCTCTGGCCGCTATAGAACACCTGCCAGTCATGGCAAAGCCAGATATCAAACTCAAAGTGCAGTAAGTTAGCAAATGGGCAAACTCTAGGTGTCAATGCCATATCACCTGAACTCATAAAGTACAAGAAACCAGCGTTTGTACAAATGGCTCTATCTCTGTTGGAGGAAGGGAGTTGTGTCCCACAATGCGTGTGTAACACGAAGATTGGGGCGTTACATAAGGAAACCACAGCAGTGGCAACAGTACAAACATTTCCCTGCTCAGTATGATGGGGGAAGTATCTGCTTCATTTACTTTGTTTCCAGTCAGCCTACAGATCCCAAATGAACACATTTCTCCTGAAACCCAGTGTGATTTTAAAATTGTAAGATTTATGATCAATATGATATTCTTAATCCAGCAACTGCAAGAGAAATGATATGAACAAGGACTGCAATGTTTGTTTTGATTCATCTCATTAAGGTATTCAACCATGTGAGCAGTGTGATCTTGTAAAGCTACTAGAGAAGACTGTTTGCTCCAAAACTACTCATTGTGAGCTCCTCTTTCCTTCACAATATGATGCAGACACGATGATGCCCCAATTATAATGGGGCAACATCAGGACTCTTTGAGACTCAGCACAGAGAATACGACTGTTGTCCTGACACCAACAGTCTTTGGCATATTCTTCTCTTTGTTGCTGTCATATGCTTCCAGGTAATTTATATTGTCTGTCTACTTACTTACCAAAGCCAACAGAAAGATAGATAGGTAGGAAGGTAACTAGATCCCTGATTACCGAGGAGATGTAAGACTATCAATATGCTGGAATGTTGATTTGAGATTAAAATCAGATCAGCCACAATCTTAGTGAATGACAGAGCAGGCTGGGAGAGCCATGTGATCTACTGTTGTTCATGTGTTCATAAAGCTTTTCTGTCCAGCTCACCTGAGATCTAAGAGAAAGGTGTGCTCTATACTGATGGTGTCACACTAACATTCCAAAGAAAACATTCAGCAGCAAATGGACTGATGCTCTCGTGCTTGTAGAGCGTTTGGTTTGACTATCAGGGCAGGAATACGAATGTCATAGTTCAGGATATTGCCATGACACTTGACATTGGTGATTAGCTTCACATATCTAGGCTCCACAATTACCAGCAATCTCTCACTGCTTTTTGAAATCAATGCACTGCAAAAGCTGCAATTGTTACGTCCAAGCTGAGTAAGAGAGGGTGGAACAGAAGCAACTTGATTGAAAGAACTAAACTGTGAGCCTATCAACTCTGCATCCTCAAGACACATTTCTCCAGACATGGACAACGTATGCTAGAGAGGGGAAAAGGCTGAACAGTTTTCCACCTTTGCTGGCTTAGACAGTATCTCTTGGTTGAGCAAGGGCATGACCTCAGAGGTTTTGGAGCATGCTAATTCAATCAGCATATGCCAATTGCTCAGCTAACAACATCTGCATTGACTTGGCCACATTCATTAAACAGAAGACAGCAGCATTCCAAAAGGCTAGTGGGCTGGCTACTGTATCACAACCTCCTAGGTATGCATACCATCATAGAGACCTGCAATTGAGTTATGAAGAAGGCAGACACTGACACTGGGGGGCAGTGAGGACTGCAGACGCTGGAGAGTCAGAGTCGAAAAGTGTAGCTCTGGCAAAGCACAGTAGGTCACACTGCATCCGAGGAGCAGGAGAGTCAAATTTCAGGCATATTCCTTCATCAGGAATGTGGAGGATGGGGATGGGGGTGGAGAGAATATATGTGGAATGGCGATAGGTTGACGGTAATAGTGATAGGTCGGTAGAGAAGGTGGATTGGATAGGTGGGAAGGAAGATGGGCAGGTAGGACAGGGCAAGAGGGTGGTGCCATCCTGAGAAACACTAAGACACTGATACTTGGAGGTAGTTGTTGACAGCTGTGACCCCTAGAAAATGACTTAAAGGCATTCGAAGAAATGAGCAGAAATGAAAAACATAGTTGGCCACATTGCAGGCCCAGAGAAACCAGAGAGCTGTAAACTGTGCACTTTCTCAGCTCATTATCTTCTTGTGCAACAAATACAACAGCGATCCTTGCCCCCAGCCACAGGGGTGTCCTTAAATCATACACAAAATTGACCAGCATGATGCAAAACAACCATCTTACAAGATGGAAGGCAGTAGAACAGGGAATCTGTAATTTGGTTTAACTTGTAAATACAATATAGTTCTGTACATTACTTGCATTTAATTAAATACCATAAGTATTCATTTCTGAATTCATAATTATTCATAAAAAATTATAATTATTCATTCATTTCTGAAGAAAAAGTATAGACATGTTCAAGTTGTAACATTTATACTACAAAAGAACAAGTTTATTTGAAGCATTCTTCTTCTGAGAAACTGATATTTATTTTGCATCAAACAAATCAACAGGAACATAAAGCTTGCCAATAACATAAGATTGTGATTGAGCTTATGATGAATTGTACTGCACACATTGGAGGTGGTCTGGCTGTGTGACATTAGGCAGGAGGAAAGGAGGGTTTTGAATTGTTGGCTATATGGCCTCATCACGCTGCACATCAGTGAAGCACAGTTCGCTCCAGCCCCTAGACATCCGGAAGTACCATCCTCCTGTTTGACTAACCCACAGGCCACACTTTGTGGGCTACTGCCTTAGTGGATATTGAGGCACTCTACATAGTTTTGTGCTTTTTTTCTGCAGTCTTACTACAAGTAAAGTTCAAGTGTAGAATTTGCTGTGGTTTTATGGCATTGTGCCAGGTGGTTGTAAGTGGTTGGTAATAGCTTTTTCAAAGAAGTAATTTCATGTAACCGTTTTGTAATTCTTGATCTGCTTCCATTTTCACAATGAGCACCTACTTCAAAAGACAGTGTCATTTGCATGAAATTTCAAACATTTTCCAATGCTTACTGATTTTCTGTGAGGAAATTATCGCTTGTTGTATATTCTGATTTTCTTTTAACAAAAACTGTCAGCTACAAAGTAGTCTTTCAGTGTTTCGGTTTTAAGTGTTTGGATGTCTATTATAGGCTCACTCATTTGCAGGCTTCATTTTGTACTATAATGGACAATAAAGATAGTTAAATGCAAGTGCACATCCAAGCTCTGCTTTAATACATAATAATTGCATACAGGTACCCATTTAAATGAAATAAGGATTTAACATGCAGGGCTCCAATTTTTTTCCTGCATAGTTTCAGTGCATAATTGAGACAAGTAACTTTACTCAGTAGCAAAATGAATCTCATTACAATTCATACTTCTGTTTTAGCCATAAAATCAATCCCTCATGACATATTCTGACTTATTGGCTATTCATGTGTCCAACAAATCCAAGTACATTATAGTATTTCCCTATACGGACCTGTTTCTGATAGAGGGAGTCCACCAGAGTATTTCACAGCTAACACTCCATTGCCCAGAATGAGGGATGCTCAGGAATAGTTTCGACATTTGCTATTCCATTTTAAAATTTATTTCCCATCCTTAATTGCCCAGTGGCCAGTTAAAAGTAAATCACATTGCTATGGGTCTGCAGTCACATGTAGGCCAGTCCAGGTGAGGACAGCAATTTCCTTCCCTAAAGGATATTAATGAACCAGATGGGTATTTTTTCTGAAAATCAGCAATGGTTTCATGGTCATTAGAGCTGTGAGTTACAGTTTTTTAAAAATTGAATTCAAATTTGACCATCTGCCGTGGCAGGATTCAAACCGGGGTCCCAAAAACATTACTTGGGTGTCTAGATTAACAGTTCAGCAACAATACCACTAAACCATTACCTCCCCCCATTATTACAGTGAAGGAGGAAGTAAGACTCAGGATGGAATTAAGGAAAGTCAGGCATAATCAATGGGGAATGCACTTCATCAAATGTTACCTATCTTAGGGTGGAGGTTTGCTCGCTGAGCTGTAGGTTTGATATCCAGACGTTTTGTTACCTGACTAGGTAACATCATCAGTGGTGACCTCCAAGTGAAGTGAAGCTGTTGTCTCCTGCTTTCTATTTACCCATCTTCACACAATATCCAGATAATTCACATTCTCTCAGGACCTTGGTGAGTAGCTGACACGCTACTATAATGTAACCAGTGATTTATAAAGTTTCAAAATTTCCATGTTGTTCTTTTTTATTCCTCTTTTTAGAAACCCAAAGATCCCCAATGCAGCCTTTTAAAAACAAAAACATTTTCTTTGAATTGTAAAAAACCTGCAATAAAATAGCACAAAGCAATGTCAAAATGAGACAGAGGTTGAAAAATATCAGTGAAAAAGCTTTCAAAATACAGGGCTGATACATTTCTGCTGTAGTATAAAGTTTTCACCTTTTTGGCCGCTGTTGAGGCAATATATAACTTGTAACTGGACAAAGGTACACAAGAGTTGAGTCAGTGAGCTTGAGGAATTGAATGTACCTTGGCAGGTCTCAGTTGAACTGGGAAGGGTACCATGAACTTAGCGATCTATGCAATTGCAAGGAGCTTAAGCACTGCAAACAGCTTATATAGGTTATATAGTTGTACTAACTGAGCTGCTATAATCATAGGTCATAGTTCTGCTTGAATATAGTGGGGAGGTGGCTAGAATAGCAGGTCGTAGACTAAGAATTGCGCAGCGAGTAACTCACCCATCTTCCGAATGCCTATTCGTCATCTACAAGGCAAAAGGCAGGAGTGTGATAGAATACTTTTACCTTGCCTGGATGGGCGAAGCTCCAATAACACTCAAGAAGCTCAGCACCATCAGGGACGATACAGACTATATGATTGGTGCCCAATTCACTCCATCACCAATACATAGTAACAGCAGTATATAGTTAACAGTGACAGCAGCCATCTGCAAGATGCACTGCAGTGACTCATCCAAGCTCCTTAGACAGCACCTTCCAAACCCCAAGCCTCTACCATAAGAAGGTAGATATAGTGGTATCCACCACATTCAAGTTCCTGTCCAAGTCACTTGTCATCCTGACTTGGAACTATGTTACTGATCCTTCACTCTCGCTGTGTTAATATCTTGGAACTCTGACCCTGCCAGCATTGTGATGTATTGGCTCCATAAGAACTACAGTGGTTCAAAAGGAAACTCATCACTGCAACCTTCAGGGCAATCAGGAATGAGCCTTAAATGCTAGCCCAGCAGACAATAGGCCTGTGAAGGATTATGTGTTCAAAAAAGTGCTAACAGTGGCCAAACAACAGACCTGTTCAATTTATTGAGGAGGTTCTGGAGCCCTAAAATGTTATGTTGTTCTCAAATTTTATTGTAACTCCAATGAGAGATTGGTAGAACCCCCCGAAAATGATCCAACTGACCTGGTAATCAGCCTGTTAGCCATTTCCCTGGGGCTTTCCAGTCACTAACTGGAATGTCAGAGTGACTGTGGTAGAACTTGCCAGTAGAATTTCAGCCTATCAGGTAATTCTGGGAATATAGTAATAAGGAAAGGTTTAGGTGGAGGTGAGGAGAGATTTGTTCACCAAGAGAGTGGTAAGCCTGTGGAATTCTCTGCCTCAGAAAGTGAGCAAGACCAAAACATTGAAAGTTTTCAAGAAACCGGGTTATAGTTCTTTGTGACAGTAAGAACAGTCTCCCCAGAACCAATGTGCAGTAGCATGGCTCGATAATTTCACCATTCTCCATGTAGCATGGCTATAAGAACAGTCAAAGCACAGAGGTGCAGCTGAATGCATTGAATACCTTAGCTGTCATCAATGTAGCTTGGAAACTGCTGACACTATCTCCCACATCTTGGCTTGTATGAAATTCACTGGGGACACAAAGTAGATGGGAAAGTAGTTTCCATCGCCTTACATGAATATATGTTTTGCTACCGAGTCATAGAGTCATACACCACAGAAACAGATCCTTCGGTCCAACCAGTCCATACCAAACATATTCCTAAACTAACTAGTCCCACCTGCCTGCTCCTGGCCCACATCGTTCATGTGCTTATCCAAATGTCTTTTAAGCTTGTAATTATACCCACATCCACCACTTCCTCAGGAAGTTCATTCCACACACGAAACAGCCTCTGTGTAAAACATTTGCCCCTCATGTCTTTTTTGAAATCTTTCTCCTCTCACCTTAAAAATGTGCCCCCTCTAGTCTTGAAGTTGCCCATCCTAGGGAAAAGATAACTACCATTAACTGTATCTATACCCCTCATGAGTTTATAAGCTTCTATCAGGTCACCTCGCAACCTCGTACTCTCCAGTGAAAAAAGTCACAACCTATCCAGTCTTTCTTTATAATTCAAACCATCCATACCCAGCAACATCCTGGTAAATCTCTTCTGCTCCCTCTCCAGCTTAATAATATTCTTCCTAAAACTGGGTGACTAGAACTCGTCACAGTACTCCAGAAGAGGCCTTACCAATGTCCTATACAACCTCAACATGATTTCCCAACTCCTAAACCTAAAGGACTCAGTAATGAAGACAATAGCACCTTAATTAGTTATTAAAGTGTGTAGCCTCAGTTTATACAGGAATGCACCCAATGTGAGATCAAATGCCTAAAGGTTACAGAAAGCATGGCAAAATGTGCTGACTTGAGAGATCATACAGCAACTTATCAGGTTGAAGGCCACAAAGGATATTTGCAGAGTTAAGGAGAAAGAGACAAGGAGTTAATTAATTGGACAGCTCTGACCAAGAACAAACATGGCATGATGGCCCAAATGCTCTCTTTCTGTGCTATCCAAGTTACAAATGCTAATATTAAATGTTACTGATTTCAGAGCAATGAGAAATAGAATCAAATACTAAAACCTTATCTTATAGCTGATAGAGTTAATTCCAAAGTGCCTGAGTATAACATGAGATAGTTAGAGTTAATTCCAAAGTGCCTGAGCAAAACATGACCCAGATTGATTAATGATATTTCATTTACATTGCATCAGGATCTTTACAAAGTGAAGGTTACAGTTTTCTGATTCAGACTTAACCAGATTACTGTACAGTGTCTAATTTTCATTTCTATTTAACAAATGCTGTCAGAGATTTGTTAAGATGTTTGATTTTGATATCTTAATATCAGTGTACAGCAGCTGGAAAAATATTCATCTTTAATCTCTGAGAACCTTTTTATTCTAACTAAATATGTAAGATTGCAGTGAGTTGTGAACTGTTGCTACCTGAGTTAGTTGTCGGTGGTGTCTCATAGAGCTGCTTTTCAAAGTGGCTTTGTGCTTTTTAAGTTTTACCTTCCAGCTAGTAGATCCTTCTTTGACCCAATAGGAGAAATAATACAATGGCCACGTTCATGATCATTTCAGTCTCTCGCCTATTTTTAACACTACTGCAACTGAAGGAAACTTTGGAAAACTTTTACTGCTGTGTTAAAAAAATCACACAACACCAGGTTATAGTCCAACAGGTTTATTTGGAAGCACTAGCTATCGGTGCGCTGCTCTTTCATCATGTGGTTGTGGTTGTTTACTGCTTTGTGCCTTCAAGAAATAATTTGAAAATGTAAATGTTTAAAAGAACCTTCTTCTTTCTTCCTGTGTATGTGTGGGTGTGCAGATTTTCTCAACTTACTTTTGAAAACCAATTTATCTCCAGTGTAATTAATTCCAAAAATGGTTGTTATAAATACTACAGGAAACAACATAGAAACATAGACATTAGGAACAGGAGTAGACCACTCAGCTCTTGAAGTCTGCTCTGCCATTCAAGTAGTCATGTCAGATTAACCAACTCCGTACCCTGTTCCTGCTTTGTCCCCATACCCTTTGATCCCTTTTAACCCTCAGAACTATAACCGTCTTTCTTGAAAACATTCAATGTTTTGGTCTCGATCACTTTCTGAGGCAGAGAATTCCACAGGCTTACCATTCTCTTGGTGAACAAATCTCTCCTCACCTCCAGCTAAATGGCTGTATATTAGTTCTGGACCCTGCTCATTGGGAACATAGAAACACAGAAAATAGTCCTACAAGTCTTCTGGAATGCTGACCAGAACTCCCAAGGAAAATGGCATCCCTTCATTGCTGAAGTTAAGTTTGAAGACTTGTGGAATCAGTGTCAATTCTCTCTGTTTTTCTCTTCATGACTTAAGTCTCTATGTTTTTCACTGGCTTTGTGTTAATATTATCTTTCTCTGTTGATGGCTCTTTCTTTCAATGCATGAGTACGAAAATATTCTTCAGTGAATCAGTAGACTACCTATATCACCTACAACATTAATTTCCATTGAAATCAGTAGCAATGAGAACTGAGGGGTGTAGGAAGTGGCTGATTTGTTACTGTACATTATACATTGCAGCACAAAACAAAATGCATCCTCATGCATAAATCTCTACTTTCAATATTTTCATGATTTGGAGATACCGGTGTTGGACTGGCTGTACAAAGTTAAGAATCACACAACACCAGGTTATAGTCCAACAGGTTTATTTGGAAGCACTAGCTTTTGGAGCGCTGCTCCTTCATCAGGTGGTTGTGGAGTATAAGATTGTAAGACACAGAATTTATAGCAAAAGTTTACAGTGTGATTATATATTGAAAAAGACCTGGATTGTTAGTTAAGTCTCCCATCTTTTAGAATGACCATGTTGGTTTCAGTTCTTTCCTATGTAAATTACCTTCTCAAGTAACTTTAACAATTGGTGTCATGTCGGCCCAGATAATGCATTTAAGGTGGGAGGTGCCCTGTGTGAGACTGTCTGTGCTACAATGTTCAGACTGATTCTTCAATGTTTTCTGTTATCTGAATTTAGGTCTCATTGTATTTTTATGACCATTGTCATATTTGATTAAACTTATCCAATCACAGATCCTCGAATAGTGCTCTATTGTTTTAGTTTGTGAGTCAAGTGACTGACTCAGAGAGAAAATTCTAGATAAAGACAAGGTAAGCTGCCCTTAGTTATGATAACATGTACATTAAAAGTTTTGTAAAGTTCTAAACCATTTTAAGTTAAGGAAATATGCCATTTGTATTTAGGACTTTGCATTAATTTGAGATAACTAAGACATACAGCAACTCAATCTAAGAATATCATTCATCACCCAATTATTATCTTTTGCTCTTGATTGAGGAGAAAAATTACACCTTTGTGGGTTTTTTTTTAATAGATGGGTTCTAAAGGAAACAATTGTAGGGTCATACCTTGCACTAACATGACTGGAGATACAGTGGATGGCTAGTTGCTCTAGATAGAATTGGTTTTTGGTCAAATGTTTTTGGTCAAACCAACAGCACTTTGTTGGGACATTAAAAGCTGACAACAAATACTGTAAGATTATATTTGACCCATCCCAATGTGAAGTGCAAAGTGATAGCTTTTTAAAAAATAAATGTATCTTGCATTTTAACCTGTTAAATGCAACATAAGTTTGCATGCAGTCATTCCAATTGACATCCTGTACCGTAAAGAGCTATATCAAACAGAAATAACCCTCTTTGCTTTAATTATCAGGGCCAGGAATTCACCCAACTTAAATTTAGGTGAGAACTGAGAAAGAATTCAAAGTTTAATTTCTGACCATTGAACTCCCTCCAACAGCTTGTGGAAAGTCTACTTTGATGTAAGAAAGTCAAAGCAACAATTAACATTGCTCCAAGTAAAGGCAAAATGCCGTCGGTGCTGGAAATCTTCAATAAAAACAGAAACTCAGCAGGTCTATGGAGAGGGAAACAGCATTATCAGAAAAGTCAGATTATTTGGAACACAGCCAGGTTAAGCACTGCCTGAGAGCGAGGTGGAAGAAAACTAAATCACAGTGATTTTAAAAGGAAAAGTCTTGGAAAAGCATCCAGAGAGAGAACAAAAAATTGCACAGTTACTGAAAAGTGAGTGGGAGTGGAACTAGCTGAGTTGTTCCTGCAGAGAACTGTCACGAATGGTCAGTTTCTATGCTTGTAACTATTTTATAATTCCATGAGTTGTGTTTGAAACACTGTCTGATTTATCTGGCCATGTTGCTATCAGAGTCAGGATCTCTCCCTACATAAAGTAACTGCAGTAAAAAGGTTAGTGATAGAAAATCAGCTGTGTAGTATCCAGGTCAACTTTACAGCCTGTTGATTTGAACAGAAGGCTCTTTCAATTTTGCTCTTAATTAACTGAGATTGCTAAAAACAAACCGCCTGGGGAAAAGTAAAGAGGAAGAAGAGAATAAAACGAAATGCAAAGGTCACTTATGCTGATAACAAAAGATTCTCTTTGGCAAATAACAATATAAGCTGGATTTGATGAGCTTGTGTAGTGCTAAGCGTTATCAATGGGCAAAAGTTCCATTTTGGTTTCAAAGTTTAAGTAGTCTTTTATTATTTTTATTTAAAACTTGTGACATGATAAATTGAAAGAAGCTGAGTTCCTTGCAAAGTCATTCATCTGATGCATTAAAAAATTAAGATGGTGAAAAAACAGATGAGGGTTTAATTTGTAAATTAATTGGCTAGTGTTTCATCAGGGATCAAGGCGTGTGGAGGTGAAAGGCAGTTCCCAATCAATCCCCACAGTGTCACAAAAATTCAAAGCAAGAAAGATTCCCCACTCCAGTGTGAACAGAATGGACAGGGTCAGTTAGGAGAGAGTTTTCCCATCACGGTTTGGTTCTGTCATGTACCTGCTGTTAATAGACTTATGAATGAACCTATCAGCAAGAAGGGTCAGTCCTGAAGCCTCAATTATTTGCTATTTGTATTAAGGGTTGGGGAGGGGCTGTGTAATATATCCAAATTTGCTGCTGATACCAAAATAAGTGAGAGGGCAAGTAAGGAGTCGGAAGGGATATATGGATTGTTTGACAGCAAACTTGACAATGGAATTTAATGTAGAAAAGTATTTGGACTTGCAATTCAGTAGGAAAAATCAGAAGGTAGACCATTACTTTAGTGGAGAGGAAATCCAAAACTCTGCTGTGGCATGAAACAGAAAACATTTAGCATACAGAATGCAGTAAGTAATTAAGAAGGAGAATGGACTTCTGAATTTCTTTGTTAGGCGATTGGAGTTGACAAATAGGGAGATATCTTTACAACTGGACAAGGTGTTGGTGAGTCGCAGAGTGTGCCGCTGGAAAAGCACAGCAGGTCAGGAGGCATCCGAGAAGCAGGAGAGTTGACATTTCATAATGAAGGGATTATGCCCAAAACGTCGACTCTCCTGCTCCTCAGATGCTGCTTGACCTGCTGTGATTTTTCCAGTGCCACACTTTGTGACTCTGACTCTCTAGCATCTGCAGTTCTCACTTTCTCTCAAGGTATTGGTGAGGCCATACTTGGGGTACTGTGTACAGTTTTGGTCTTCTTATTTAAGGAAGGTTATATTGTCCTCGAACGTAGTTCAGAACAAATTCATTAAGCTGATTCCTGGGATGAAGGAGTTAAGAATGGCAAAATAGGTTAGGCCTTTATTCATTGGAGTTTAGAAGAATGAGGGGTGATCTTGTTGAAATGTGCAAGATTCTGAGGGGGTGTGAAGGGTAAATGTTTAGAAGATATTTCCACTGGTGTCAGAATCTCAATATAGGAATACAGGTACAAAATATAGAGGTACTTATTTAAAACTGAGATACAATGGAATTTCTTTTCTCAGAGTAGTGAATATCTGGAATTCACTATCCTAGATAATTGTGCAGACAAAGTCATTGGAAGTATTTAAAAATGAAGTTGGGTAGATTTTTTAAACATTGAGGAGTTGAGGGCTATGAGGAGCTGACATGAAAGACGGATTGAGCTTTGATGCAGATCAGTCATGATCTTGTAGAATGATGGGGTAGGCTTGAGGGCTGAATGGCCTACTGCTGCTGCTATTTCTTATGTTCAAACATCTTACACATTAAGACAAATACAGAAGATAATGTTACACCACCCAGTAAATGAGGTAGTGACAATGGAAAATAAGCCCTAAAAACCAAAACCAAAATCAAAAAGTAGTCCCCAATAAATCTCAACAGGAATCTTTTGGAGGGGGTGCTATTTGATTTGTGTCCTGGTTTCCAAGGGTTGGATTTTACAGAGTGCTGCATTTCTTCTGCCCACAAGCCCCTATTCCCAATAAAAACTTTTTCAGAAGCTCACCCAAGAGAAAGCTGTGAGAATTGCACCCCCATCTGAATAGAAAATCTAACCTTGGAGAGTTGCCAGCCTATCCGATTGCCTCTGCGGTCCCAGTAACATCAGGATTGAGTGGTAGGTACTGCTGGTAGCCCAGCCCATTCCTGAACAAGAGGATATTGTACAATGTGGACCTTGGCCTGGGGTAAAATAAAATCCCGTACTGTGCTGAAAGAGGACATTCAATGCATCAAATCTGCACCAACCCTCCAAAGAGCTTCACACCCAGAGCTAGCCCACAATGTTATCCCTATAACCCTGCATTTCCCATGGCTAATCCACCCAGCCTGCACAGCCCTGGACACCATGAGACAATTGAGAATCACAGAATCCCAAAATAAGGAGACGCCTGACCCATTTCCCTACCTTATCACTCAACCTTTACCCCTAACTGATGCAACTAACCCGAAACGTCAAATTTCCTGTTCCTTGGATGCTGCCTGACCTGCTGCACTTTAACCAGCAACATATTTTCAGCAACTAACCTACATATCCTGGAACACTATGGGCAATTTAACATGGCCAATCCACCTAACCTGCACATTTTTCGATTGTGGGAGGAAACCAGAGCACCCAGAGGAAACCCACACAGACACAGGGAGAATGTGCAAACTTCACACAGATAGTTGTCCAAGGCTGGAATCCAATCTGAGTCCCTGGCACTGTGAGGTAGCAGTGCTAACCACTGAGCCATCATGTCATCTGTTGAGCATGGCTAATCTATCTAACCTGCACATCTCTGGACTGTGAGAGGAAACTCACACGGATACAGGGAAACTGGAATTGAGCCCAGGTACCTTGCCCTGAGAGACAGCAGTGCTAGCCATTGTGCCACCCATATCAGGCCAGCATCAGGGATGATGGAAGTGGGGTCTACGTTTGAGAGAGCACTGGGAAGGATTTAAAGGTAGGTATGACCTTGTGGGGGAATGGGACTCCCTCTGATGGGCACAGGGGGCTCGCTAAAGAAGGTTGTCCCCCTTTCCTACTGAAAACCAGCTCTCCCAGAGAAAGCTGCCAGGCTATTGCTCGGCTTGGGTTTAGCCTTGCCTTCAGTAAAATGCTGAAAATACCTCCCAACGCTTTTCAATACAGAAATGTTGAATTATAGTTTAGGCAATTTATGGAATATGATTTTTCCATAAATAGTTTTGGGGTGGTCTCTACAGTGTTGGGAAGGGCAAAATGTTGTGTCTATAAAGCTTCCCACCTTCAAACATGCTACCATGGGGCCAATGAAATATTATATGAATATGGAAATGTGAAGTATTTGTATGCAATCATGTTCATGGGGCTGGATTTCAAGGTAATTGGGGCTGGAGGGAGTGGGTGTATTCCGCACTTCCCTGGAGCTAACAGACACAAAGGAGGTTTACCTTCTAGTGAGAAGTCAGTACCAATGGGCTAAGCAGACAGAGAGGGGGCGATCACTCCTCAACAAAAGGTATTCCTCCTCTGATGAGCTCCTGGCAGCACCAGAATTGGCACGACAAAATTGCCTCGGTAGAAGGAGACAAAGGCACCTGAACCCATGTAAAGTCAGGCCTTTTGAGGTGGGGAAATTTCAAGCAGTCTTGGTAGGGGTGGAAGGTGGGTAATTGGATGGTGATGGGTTCACAAGGTTAGGCCAGGAGGAACACAGTGAAGGAATAGTATCTTGGAGAAGACGCCCCTTAGCAAGTGAAGGGAACCTCTCTTGAATACTGTCGAGAGTGTGTTGCTGGGAAACCACAGCAGGTTGAGGTAGCATCCGAGGAGCAGGCTGTGCTTTCCCAGCACCACACTCTCAACTCTGATCTCCAGCATCTGCAGTCCTCACTTCCTCTCTGAATACCGTACACTGCTCACTTCCTCCCTGCCTTTACAAAAATCTGTTCAAAAGCAAGCTGTCCATCTCTGCCTGAGTGCCTATGGTAGATGTTTTATGGCATTGGGTACAGTAACACAGGGGTCAAATGGCTTAGTACAAGCTTAATTTCTTGTTAGTTATTCATTTAAAATGGCTGGTTTTAGGTCGTTGGTTTGAGTATCTGTGTGAGGCCCAGATTTAAAGTGGATATGAAGGTGGCATCTTTTCACACCTCATATTTAATGATTTAATGACCCCCTCCCACCCCACTCCCGCACCTCTGTCAAAAGCAGACCTAATGGTGTGCTGTGAAATCCAACCCATATTTAGTTTTGTGGTTTGGCACTGTGCTCTGACATTGATGTGAGTTTACAATATCACAGAACTTATTCTGAAAATACCTCTTGACACTTTTCTCTACAGAAGTGTTGAATTATCATGAAGGTGAATTATGAATTTTAATTTACCACAAAGGCAAGGTGTTGGGGAATTGCAGCTGTGATACTATTGGCAAGAAGAGACTGGAAGGATTTACAGAGAGTGAGAAGAGATGAAGTACTAGAGAACTAGACGACATTAGATTGGTGGTACAAACAGAAAATTCTGGAAGTGCTCAGCTGGTTTTGCAATATCTGGAGAAACATGAGTTATTCTATCAGGTCTGTGCTGCCTTTCATCAAAAAGTTAGAAACTGGAAAAGTTAGAAGGAGTTGGAAAGAGATAGGTGGGACAAAGCCAAATGCAGAGCCAGCGGAAAGACAAACAAAATCCCAGTGGAAAGAAAAGTTTCTTATGAGTCGGAGTTCCAGCAGAGAAGTGGAAGTGAATCAAAAATAATGAAAAATAAATAAAAAGTATACTGATGGTCACATTGTAGAGTCATAGAGTCATTCAGCGTACAAATAGACCCTTCGGTCCAACCAGCCCATGTCAACCATAATGTTAAACTAAACTAGTCCCACCTGCTGGCACTTGGCCCATATCCCTCCAAACATTTCTTATTCATGTACTCATCCAAATGTATTTTTAACCTTGTAACTGTAGAAGCAGCCACCACTTCCTGTTCATTCCACACACTAACCACCTTCTGTGTGAAAAAAAACTTTTTAAATTTTTTTCCTGTCACCTTAAAAGTATAACCCCCCGTCTTGAAATGCCCACCCTAGTGAAAAGACACCTGCCATCATCTTATCCCTGCCTCTCATCATTTTATAAACCTCTATAAGGTCACTCCTCAGCCTCCTACACTCCAGTGAAAGAAGTCCCAGTCTATCCAGCCTCTCCTTATAACCCAAACCTTCCATTCCCAGCAACATCTTGGTAAATCTTTTCTGAGCCCTCTCCAGCTTAATAACATCCTCCCTATAACAGGGCAAACAGAACTGGACACAATACTCACCAACGTTCTGTATAACCTCAACCTGACTCCTACACTCAGAGGAATGAGTAATGAAGGCAAGCATGCTAAACACTTTCTTAACCACCCTGTCTACATGTGATGCAAACTTCAAGGAATTATGTATTTTAACTCCTAGGTCAGTCTGTTCAACAACTCTACCTAAGGCCCTATTTTTAATTGTATAAGTCCTGCCCTTGTTTGTTGTACCAAAATGCTCGACCTCGCAGTTATCCAAATTATACTCCATCTGCCACTCTCCAGCCACTTGATCAATATCTCTTTGTAATCTTAAATAATATTCTTCACTGTCCACTATACCACCAATTTTGATGTCATCTCCAAACTTACTAAGTAGGCCTTCTCTATTCTTATCTAAATCATTTATATAAATGACAAACAAAAGTGGGCCCAGCACTGATCCCTGTGAAACCCCACTGGGAACAGGCCCCAGTCTGAAAAGCAACACTCTGCCATCACTCTCTATCTCCTGCCATTAAGGCAATTTTGTATCCAATTGGCAAGCTCACCTTAATCCTATGTGATCTAACTTTGCTAACTATCTACAATATGGAACCTTGTTGATATGAAACTTTACTGAAGTCCAAATAAACCAAAGCTATTGATTGAGTTCTCTGCTCACTCTGTTCTTGAATTACTCTTGCCCATTTAAAATGTGAAGGTTTCAAATTTAAAATTCACAAACCAATATCGGTATTCTATAAGGGTAGCATTAACTGAAGCATGCGTGTGAAGGACTCTGATATACCCTGAGGATGTGAAGATATTAATGCATTTCCTTTTTTCTCTTTGTATCTGTAATAACTGAAGAAACCAAACTCAAAAGGAACATTGTTTATTGTTGAACGCCAAAATGCTGTACATGGGCTAGTTCCAGCCCAGGGCAGACAGTCCTGCAGATCCATTCCTGCATCTGCTTTTTCTTTTATTTTTCTATATCTGTGCAATTCTTTTCCCCAACGCCAAAACCAAATGTTTTAAAACTATTGAACACCACCAGTAATTTTCCCATATAGCCAAGGGATCTGCTTTATTTTTTAACCAACCTAAGGATATTGTAAAATTGCTCTGGAGCAGGCGGGACTTGAACCTGGGTCACTTGGTTAAGAGTTAGGGATATTACCACTGCACTACATGAACTCACTGAGAAGGTGATTCTTTTTCTCATGATTTGGAGATGCCAGTCTTGGACTGGGGTGTACAAAGTTAAAAATCACACAACACCAGGTTATAGTCCAACAGGTTTAATTGGAAGCACACTAGCTTTCGGAGTGTCGCTTTCCACCTAGAAGTGCTATCACACATACAGCTGAGTGACTTTCCCACTATCAAAATCACCGTGACTGTGTTTTGTAAATGACTAACCCGACTGGTAATCAGCCCTGCAGCCGATTAAATATTACCATGCAAAGCCTGCTATGGGCAGTGCAACTGTCAAAAGTGAGGGGGAGGTAGGGAGAGAGTGAAGAACGAAATCAAAGTGAGTTGGAGGGGAAAACAAAGCTGTGCCTACCCATCTCTAAAGGCATCAGGGGTCTGCCTTATTAGGTTTGAAACCTACTTTCTAACCTACCTCTTCAGAGACGCTATTGTAAGCCGATGGAAAAGGTGGGATGCAAACTCGGGTCCCTGGATTAGGGTTAGGAGCCCTACCACTACCCCTCAGGAGCTGTTATGGGCCTGCTTTATTTTTGTCTTTCTAATACTCCAAAGTCCAACACACAACTAAGCAACCTTCCCGTCTGAGTCTGCTTTTTCTTTCTTTAACCTATTTTCAAATCAACCTGTTTAGAGATGTTATTACACACCCGGAGCAGGTGGGACCTGAACCCGGGCCTCCTAGCTCAGAAGTAGGGATACAACCACTGCACTACAAGAGCCCTAAAATTCTCGGTCTGCTGTGGTAGCATTTCAGCTGCTGACCACAACACATTGCCTTGGTAATAAAGACCAGGCTAATGACTCTACCACTCCACCACTGCTCTCCTACAGAACCCAGGCCTCCTGCTTGGCAGCTGAGAATTCTACTACTGAAGCACCAATGCAGCCATCACTAAAGGTCTCAGGTGATCAGTTCCAGTTGGACAGGCCATTGTCTGTTATCATGGAAACTCATGCTCAACAAGCTCCACTAGGAGATTAACCAGCAATTTCTCCATGGGCCTTGTAGGGGTTATCACTGTAACATATATGTATTTACTGATAATGTTACTAATAGCTTAGATTGTAATGAAGGATGAGATTAACTACTAGATAGCTAAATAATCGAAAAATCAACAGGCATAATTGTTTTGGCTTACTTAGTGCACCATGAGGTCATTTTAAATTTATTAAATTTATGATATTAAAGTACAAGCATAATGTATATGTTCCCAGAATCATTACTAAAGCATGCCAAATATTCGTGGAAATAAATCCATTTTCTGCTTACTTGTTCTTATTTGGAACTTTGGGTTAATTAAAATTAATATGAAAGAATGAAAAATGTTCCTGTCAGCAGGAAGCATTCCCATTTCAGGAGTAGCACAACTGATTTCAAAATAAAACAGCACCTGCAAGATTGGTACAACTCTGTGCATTATTGTAATCACAGCACAGAGTTTTACACAGTGATCGTGTTTCATATTTGTTCAATGATAGCAGTCTCACCCCTTAATTAAAGATTTGTGGGTTCAAGTCTCTCTTGGTTATCCAAGCTGGCTTTAGTGCTGTACTGAGGGAAGGCTACAGTATTGAGGGTTACGTTTTGCAGATGAGATGCTAAACTGATGCCTCATCTGCCTTTTCCTTTAAAAAACATTAACAAGGAGGTTCAGTTTCTACCCTAATATTTTTACAATCTATGTCGAGTCGAACATGCCAAAATGTTGCTATCTGAAAGATTGAGACAGCAAGATTTTGTGTTTCAAACATTTAGTGTAACAAATTACAAAAGACAAACCCAAGGAAACACTTTTTAAAATAGGCAACAAATGATTTAAACCACGGAATTATAATTTTGAGTGACTGTCTTCACTTTCCTCAGTTTTCAGAGAGATTCTTAAATCAGCTGTAAAATCTGTTCTGATGATTATCCTTCTCCATGATCGGGCAAGAACAAATCTTCCTGAATCCTTAGAAGATCATAAGATGCATCACTGACTAGAGTTAGTCTCCCTTCTGCAACTAGCTTTGGTAGCTCTCGAAGAGAAGCAGTCTTTTCTCTTGCTGATCACACAAATCTGCGGTCTCTCGTGACCTATCAAAAATGTATTTCCTTCGGAGTGCATTTTGTAATTTGTTACACTCGACATTTAAAACACAATCTTGCTGTCTCATTCTTTCAAGTAGCACCAGAAAGTTTGCATCGTTTTTAAAAGCAGGTTGGGCTCTATGTAGGCTGTAACAATATCAGATTAGAAAATAAATCTTCTTGTTTCTGATTTTTTTTAAAGGAAAGAGCAGGCGAGGCATCACTTTAGTATCTCACCTGCAAAACATCTTCAATACTATAGTCCTCCCTCAACATAGTGCTAATGTCAGCTTGGACAGCCAAGTGAGACTTGAACCCATAAACCTTCAATTAAGGAGTGAGACTGCTATCACTGAACAAATGTAAAAAATGGTAACTGTGTAGGGAAGCCTGCAATTTGATTTCAAGAATAGTTTTCTCTATCCGTGATAAAACCCACAAACCTCGTATACATGAGGAAATGCTAATGAGCTATTCTTGATTCCCAGTCCTCACCTCAGAATGAAATGGACAGTTTAGGGGTTTTGTGATGCACTGTTAGTGTCCCTACCTCTGAGCCAGGAGGCCTATGTTTAAGACCCACCTGCTTCAGGTTGTCTCTGGACAAGTTGAGTCGAAAAATATCTACAACTGCTTATACTTAAGAGCCTCACTGGGACTGGGAGCCTCAGACTCTGTCAATGGGAAACTCAAAAAGCCACCCTTGTCTCCAACGGTAAAGAGCTTCATCATCTACACAATAAAGCAATCTATGCCTTCCTCTAATCACTAGCAATTAAAAAAAGCCAGACTTATTATCAGGCAGATTGAAGTTACCTGCAATTTGAAGAAACAGTCCCAAAGCATCTTCACCATTATTAAGCTCAATATTATTGCCCAGAAAGTGACTGTGCGAATCTGTATTGTGTATTCTGAGCATAAACAGTTTATTTGATTGATCTAATAATCTGAAATAATGTATCAATTGAATATTCAATTTTTTTAACTTCTAAGAATTTTCTTCTGAGTAGCTTTCTTTGAAATGAAGGCTTTTACTTTTCAAGTAAAGGTCATAATGGCTGATTGACTACAAAAGAGCAAAATGAGTATTCTGAAAACATTTCTACTGTAGCTTTTTGCATTTATAAATTTTAGAAAGTGTCTTCAGAGAGTGGAACAATGAAAGAGACTGGGTGAGACAGGGGAGATGTAATGATGGAAATGAGGGATTGTAGGAAGAGAAATACGTAGAAGATAAAATGATAGGAGTAAACTTGGGGGCAAGAGAATGGGCAGAAATGAGAGTGATTGGGAAAGTGATGGAAAATGAGCTGCTGAGGGTTGGATATTCCTTATAATGACTACAGCCTTCGATGATTCATTCCCCTACCAGAGCCTATGACCAGCTCACATCATTGTGCAGAATATGAAACCAGAGGGAAAAGGTTAAATAACGGAAGGGGAAACAAAAAAAGGAAGGAAATATTAGACCATAAAAGGAAAAAGACAGGAGCATAAAGCCAATACAATCAGCAAAATGTATATATGTGTTTATGTGTGTGTGTGTGTGTGTGTGAAAGTGACCAACTTTTCTGACTTTCAAAATTCAACTCTACCTTGTATATAAACAGAAACTTATGTTGACTGCTTCCTAAGCACAAACATCACTGAAAATCTCCTGTAAGATGTAACAGTCTTCAATTCAAATAGCCAGATCTGTGAGAGTATTTTATTACTTTCAAGTAAAATTAGCATTCTCATCTGGAATCAGAGAAAGCAAATGTCATTGCTAAAAGCTGCCTTTCTCTTATCATTACTCTTGGGAATGGCTTTACATTCCAAGCGGAGCAGCATCGACTGTAGATATTTTGACCTGCCAGCCACATGCTAACAAGCGCGGCATTCTAGGCTGTGCAAATTTTCATTTGTATTGATTGGAAGGTTGTGCAAATCTCATCCATATGAAATTCCTCCAATCACTCAAAACCATACACCAAATTAAGAGGCAAAATTATTTCCTGAAACTATTAGCCTTTGAACAATTTTGAACAAGGATAATGAACTTCTAACATTGGAGTTAAGAATCTCTAAAATTGCAGGTTCTAATGCAAATTTCTAAACATACAAAAGCCATTTTTGCAGTTAGGTGCAGTTGCTTGTTGAATAACTAGGGGAAGTAGGACTTCCATATAAACATCTTTAATTATTTAGCATTCGATTTACAATTGCGCCAATGCCACCAGGTTTATCTACCAACTCAGTGCCTACTTCTACCCACTGTTGGTTCTCCCTCTGCCAAGTGAATATTTTGGCCTCATTTTGAAATAAATGAGTTCCAGCTCACAACAACTCACTACAAACTTTTTTCTCTCAGGTTCTTTTGCCGAAGCCTTTAAATCTGATTTATCAATCTTTCTGCTGTAAGACATGAGTTATGCCTTAATCACTCGATCAAAACTCATGATTTTCTCTTTTAAAAAAATCCTCTTTATCTTGTCTTCTCCAGCCAGCTGAACTTCTTCATCCCTGATATTATTCTGGTCACAGATCTCTGGTCAGAAAAAGACTCTTCCACTGCTACTCTCTGTCTTCTATGACCAAGCCAGTTCTGGCTCCATCTTAGCAGCTCACCATGGGTCCCATGACTTCACCTTTTGAATCATCCTGCCATCAGGGACCTTGCTAAATTCCATATAGACAGCATCTACCATCCTACCCTCATCAATCATCTTTGTCACTTCCTCAAAAAGCTACATCAAGTTTGAGACACACATTCTTCCCTGCACAAAGCCATGCTGTCTATTGCGAACAAGTTCATATTTTGTGAGTAACTGTTAGTAAATCCTATCCCTAAGAATCTTCTCCAATAATTTCCCTATTACTGCCATAAGGCTCACCTTCTTATAATTTCCCAGGTTATTCCTGTTGCCCTTCTTCAACAAAGGGACAATGTTGAATAGTCTCCTTCAGCATTCTTTGACAGATCC
Source organism: Hemiscyllium ocellatum (assembly GCF_020745735.1). Lineage (NCBI taxonomy): Eukaryota > Metazoa > Chordata > Chondrichthyes > Orectolobiformes > Hemiscylliidae > Hemiscyllium > Hemiscyllium ocellatum. The sequence continues at coordinate 28,479,709 of NC_083436.1, read as the reverse complement.
TATCAGGTCCTGGGGGCTTGTTTGCTCAATACTTTTCATAGCACTCAAACCTCCTCCATTTTTATTTCTACAGAACATTGAACATAGAATATAGAAAAGTACAGCACAGAACAGGCCCTTTAGCCCACGATGTTGTGCCAAGATTTAATTCTGATGTAAAATATAGTAACAACCTACGCACCCCTCAACTCACTGCTTCCATGTGTGCATGTCCAGCAGTCGCTTAAATGTCCCGAAAGACTCTGTTTCCATCACCACAGCTGGCAACGCATTCCATGCGTTCACAACTCTCTGTGTAAAAAACCTACCTCTGACATCGCCTTTATACCTTCCTCCTAATATCTTCAAACTATGACTTCTCGTACCAGTCAATCCTGCCCTGGGGAAAAGTCTCTGGCTATTGACTCTATCTATTCCTCTCACTATTTTGTACACCTCTATCAGGTCGATGAGCCTATTCAACCTTTCTTCAGAAGGCAAGCCCTCCAGTCCAGGCAGCATCCCCTATGTAACAGGGGTGGGGGAGGTGGGGGGGGGGGGGGGGGGGGGTGGGGACAAACTGAATGTTTAAGAAGGAAATTGAAGGGAAAGTTAGAACAAGGGAAGTCAAGAAAGACAACTGTATCAATGAGGCAGAAAACTCAGAAAGGGATCATGCTGTAAGGTTGAGTGAAATAGGAGTTGCCGGGAAGGGTGGGGGCAGTAACAAATTAAAAATACTATATATGAATGCACGAAGCATTAGAAATAAGATGGATGAGCTTGAGGCTCTTTTGGAAATTGGCAGATACAATATTGTGAGGATAACTGAGACATGGCTTCAAGTAAACAGGGCCTGGGAAATGAATATTCAAGGCTACATGAGCTATCGTAAGGACAGACTGACGAGCAGAGAGGGTGGGGTGGCCATGTTGGTAAGGGATGATATTCAGTCCCTTGCACGGGGGGACCTAGAATCAGGGGATGTAGAGTCAGTATGGATAGAGCTGAGAAATTCTAAGGGTAAAAAGACCCTCTTGGGAGTTATCGACAGGCCCCCAAACAGTAGTCTGGATGTCGGATGTAAGTTGAATCAGGAGTTGAAACTGGCCTGTCGCAAAGATGTTACTACAGTTGTTATGGGGGATTTCAACATGCAGGTAGACTGGGAGAATCAGGATGGTATTGGACCTCAAGAAAGAGACTTTGTGGAGTGCCTCAGAGATGGATTCTTAGAACAGCTGGTGCTGGAGCCAACCAGGGAGAAGGCAGTTCTGGATCTGGTATTGTGCAACGAACCAGAATTGATCAGGGACCTCGAAGTGAAGGAGCCATTGGGAAGTAGTGACCGTAATACAATAAGCTTCAATCTGCAATTTGAGAGGAAGAGGGTACAATCGGAAGTGACAATATTTCAGTTGAACAAAGGGAACTATGAAACTATGAGGGAGAAGCTGGCCAAAGTTCAATGGTGCAATACCTTAGCAGGGATAATAGTGGTGGAACAATGGCTGATATTTCTGTGTATAATGCAGAAGATGCAGGATCAGTTCATTCCAAAAAGGAAGAAAGATCCTAGGAGGAGGCATGGGTGGCTGTGGCTGACGAGGGAAGTTAAGAAACAAATAAAGTTAAAAGAGAAAAAGTATAACATAGCAAAGGTAAGTGGGAAAATGGAGGACTGGGAAGCTTTTAAAGAACAACAGAGGATTACTAACAAGGAAATATGCGCAGAGAAAAAATGAGGTACGAAGGTAAACTGGCCAAAAATACAAAGGAGGATAGTAAAAGCATTTTTAGGTATGTGAAAGGCAAAAAAATGGTTAAGACTAAAATTGGGCCCTTGAAGACAGAAACAGGGGAATATATTATGGGGAACAAAGAAATGGCAGAAGAATTGAATTGGTACTTCAGATCTGTGTTCACTGGGGAAGACACAAGCAATCTCCCTGAGGTAACAGTGGCTGAAGGACCTGAACTGAAGGGAATTTATATTTGCCAGGAATTGGTGTTGGAGAGAGTGTTAGGTCTGCAGGTTGATAAGTCCCCGAGGCCTGATGGTCTACATCCCATGGTACTGAAGGAGGTGGCTCAAGAAATCGTGGATGCGTTCTCGATTATTTTCCAGAGTTTGATAGATTCAGGATCAGTTCCTGTGGATTGGAAGGTGGCTAATGTTGTACCACTTTTTAAGAAAGGTGGGAGAGAGAAAGCAGGAAATTATAGACCAGTTAGTCTGACCTCAGTAGTGGGAAATATGCTGGAGTCTATTATAAAGGATGAAATTACGACACATCTGGATAGTAGTAACAGGATAGGTCAGAGTCAGCATGGATTTATGAAGGGGAAATCATGCTTGACTGACCTTCTGGACTTTTTTGAGGATCTGAAGATGGACAAGGGAGATCCAGTAGATGTAGTGTACCTGGACTTTCAGAAAGCTTTTGATAAAGTCCCACAAAGGAGGTTAGTAAGCAAAATTAGGGCGCGTGGTATTGGGGGCAAAGTACTAACTTGGATTGAAAATTGGTTGGCCGACAGGAAACAAAGAGTAGTGATAAAAGGCTCCATTTCAGAATGGCAGGCAGTGACCAGTGGGGTACCGCAGGGATCAGTGCTGGGACCGCAGCTTTTTACAATATATATTAGTAATGTAGAAGATGGTATTAGTAATACCATTAGCAACTTTGCTGGTGATACTAAGCTGGGTGGCAGGGTGAAATGTGAGGAGGATGTTAGGAGATTACAGGGTGACCTGGACAGGTCAGGTGAGTGGTCAGATGCATGGCAGATGCAGCTTAATGTGGATAAATGTATGGTTATCCACTTTGGTGGCAAGAACAGGAAGGCTGATTACTATCTAAATGGAATCAATTTAGGTAAAGGGGCAGTACAAAGAGATCTGGGTGTTCTTGTACACCAGTCAATGGAGGTAAGCATGCAAGTACAGCAGATAGTGAAGAAGGCTAATAGCATGCTGGCCTTCATAACAAGAGGGATTGAGTATAGAAGCAAAGAGGTTCTTCTGCAACTGTACAGGGCCCTTGTGAGACCACACCTGAAGTATTGTGTGCAGTTCTGGTCTCCAAATTTGAGGAAAGATATTCTGGCTATTGAAGGGGTGCAGCGTAGGTTCACGAGGTCAATTCCTGGAATGGCGGGATTACCTTACGCTGAAAGACTGGAGCAACTGGGCTTGTATAGCGTTGAGTATAGAAGACTGAGAGGAGATCTGATTGAGACGCATAAGATTATGAAAGGATTGGACACTGTGGAGGCAGGAAACATGTTTCTGCTGATGGGTGAGTGCCGAACCAGAGGACACAGCTTAAAAATACAGGGTAGACCATTTAGGACAGAGACGAGGAGAAACATCTTCACCCAGAGAGTGATGGGTGTGTGGAATGCTCTGCCCCAGAGGGCAGTGGAGGCCCAGTCTCTGGATTCATTTAAGAAAGAGTTGGATAGAACTCTCAAGGATAGTGGAATCAAGGGTTATGGAGATAAGGCAGGAACAGGATACTGATTAAGGATGATCAGCCACAATCATATTGAATGGTGGTGCAGGCTCGAAGGGCCGAATGGCCTACACCTGCACCTATTGTCTATTGTCATTCTGGTAAATCCTCTTTGCACCCTCTCCAAAGTCTCTGTACCTTTCCCACAGTAGGGCAACCAGAACTGGACACAATATTCCAAGTGTGGCCTCAGCAGGGACTTGTAGAGCTGCAGCAAAACCTCACAGTTCTTAAACTCTATCCCCCGTTGATGAAAGCCAAAACACCATATGCTTTCTTAACAACTCTATCCACTTGGATGACAACTTTGAGGGATCTATATACTTGCACACCCAGATCCCTCTGTTCCTCCACACTGCCAAGAATCCTGTCTTTAATCCTATATTCAGCATTCGAGTTCGACTTTCAAAATGCATCACTTCGCATTTACCCAGGTTGAACTCCATCTGCAATTTCTCAGCCCAGCTCTGCAGTCTGTCTATGTCGCACTGCAGCCTGCATTAGCCCTCAATACTATCGACAACACCTCCAACCTTTATGTCATCTGCAAATTTACTAACCCACCCCTCAACCTCCTCATCCAAGTAATTTATAAAAAATACAAAGAGCAGAGGCCAAAGTACAGAGCCCTGCAGGACCCCACTCAATATGTCCTCCAGGCAGAATACTTTCCATCTACAACCACTCTCTGCCTTCTGTCAGCCAGCCAATTCTGAATCCAGATAGCCAAATCTCCCTGTATCCCATACTTCCTGACTTCATGGATGAGCCTACCATGCACAAGTTCCCTCTGCTATCCCTGATTGGCCCTACCTTCTCCCTGATCATTCTCTTATTCCTCATGTATGAATAAAATGCGTTTGCCTCTCCCTAATCCTTCTTGCCAAGCCTTTCTCATGCCCCCTCCTAGCTCTCCTCAGCCCATTTCTGAGCTCCTTTCTAGCAAGCCTGTAATCCTCTAAAGCTGTGCTAGATCCTTGCTTTCTCCACCTTACATAAGCTGCCTTCTTCCTTTTGACAAGAAGTTCCTCTGTTCTCGTCATCCAAGGCTCCTTAATCTTACCCCTTCTGACCTGCCTCAGAGGAACAAATTTGTGCATCACTCGCAACAACTGCTCCTTAAATAGTCTCCACATGTCTGCTGTGCCCTTTCTGTGAAGCAATTGCTCCCAGTCTATACTTCCCAACTCCTGTCTAATAGCGTCATAATTCCCTTTTCCCCAGTTGAATATTTTCCCTTGGTAATTGCTCCTTTCACTTTCCAAGGCTATGCTAAATGTGAGGCAGTTGTGATCACTGTCACCAAAGTGCTCTCCCACCGCGAGATCTGACACCTGTGAGGCTCGTTACCAAGCACCAAATCCAAAATGGCCTCTTCCCTCGTCGGTCTATCAACATACTGAGCAAGGAAACTCTCCTGAACACACCTGACAAAATTGGCTCCATTTCCACTTAATAGGTTCCAGTCGATATTGGGAAAGTTGAAATCGCCCATAACAACAACCCTGCTACTTTTGCATTTTTCCAGAATCTGCCCATCTATGAGATCTTCAATCTCTCTGCTGCTACTAGGTGGTCTGTAGAAAACCCCCTATGCGGTGGCTGTTCTCTTGCTGTTCCTAACTTCCACCAATACTGACTGAGTAGACAAACCTTCCTCAACAACCTTCGTTTCTGTAGCTGTGAAACACTCTCTGATTAGCAATGCTACACTCCCTCCTCTTTTTCTACCCTCCCTGTTCTTTTTATATGTTCTAAAGCCTGGAACATCAAGCTACCATTCCTGTCCCAGTGAAACCCATGTCTCCGTTATGGCCACAATATCGTAATTCCAAGTACTGGTCCATGCTCTAAGTTCGTCACTCTTATTTCGGACACTCCTTGCATTAAAGTATACACACTTTAACCGATCCCTTTGTTTCATTGCGAGAGAAACCTTCCTTTTAGATTCAATATATCTTGACACTGTCACGTCTGCAACTGACCCCCTCTCAAACATGTGGCTCTGATTCCCACCCCCCTGCCAAATTAGTTTAAACCCTCCCGAATCACATGAGCAAATCTCCCACCCAGGACATTTGTACCCCTCCAGTTCAGGTGCATTTATATTGAAATGTCCTAGAATAGTCACCATCCACCATCTCCTTCACTTCCTACAGCTACCCTCTCATTCCTCATATATGTATAAAACACCTTGGGATTAAAACACATCCATTCTAGGACAAGCCAAACAGACACACACGAGAATTCCTAGAAGCATGCCATTCCAACCGGAACTCTGTCAATAAACACATTGACTTGGATCCCATCGGATCTTTTCAAATTGTCAAATACATTTTTTTTATTTTCTGCAAATTATTTTGATAAAAGCATCTTGGCAGCTCATGTGGATGATCGCCATGGTCACCAAATTGTAAAATTAAAACTATGGTCTATCAAGTCAAGTTAGCAATTTTGAATCTGACATGTTCAATATTACCATCAGACTAACCATATATCTCCTGAAAAATCCCTTCCACTATTCAATTACCATCTCACCTGCATTTGGTAGTTTGAATCCATGTGGACCAGATACCTTCTCAACTCATTGAAGGTAATCATCCTGCTGAAGGTCAATAACAAGGAAGCATAGCTTTAAGGTAAAGGACAGGAGGTTTAAATGACATTTGAGGAAAAGCTTTTTTACCTGGTGGATGGTAGGAATATGGGATGCGCTGCCTGGGAAGGAGGTAGAGGTGTGAAACCTCACAATCTTTAAAAGGTACATGAGTAAGCATTTGCGGTGTCACAATATGGGCCAAGTGCTAGAAAGTAGAACTAGCACAGATAGGTTGACGGTATACTCAATGGGCCGAATGGCCTCTTCTGTGTTGCATGACTCCATAATGACTCTCTACGTCTCCTCCACTGAGATATTTTCCAACTTGATTGTTCCATGTTTTTTTTAGTACTATCAGGTTCAGGAATGTTGTTCCCAATGCCCCCTCATTGAAGCAAGATCCAATTTACTACTTCATCCCATAGAAATAGATGTAGTACAGTCTCTTCTGTCATTAGGCTTGGAGACATACCAATCAAGAGTGCATTTTCTTGTATATTTCAGGTGTTCCTCTCTTTCCTTGACTTTGTCTTCTACATTGTTTCCATTGAAGTAGCCCAGTATCATTATTTATAGTTCTTGCATCTTTCTGTAATATGACTGAAAATTGCTTTTCCATTTCAATCCCACTATTTGGTGGCCTATTGCATACACCCACAATCAAAATAGCTTTTCTATTATTCTTTATTTCTAACGAAATAGAAAGTCATTGACCCTTCAACAACATCATACCTTTCTTGTGCAATAATAGCTTCTTTAATCAATACTTCTAATCATTTTTCTTTCATTCCTTGTCTTTTCTGAATACATGTTGCCAGCTCTCAGTCCTTCTCTTGCTTGGGTAAGGTTTCTTTTATTACCACCAGATCACTAAACTGTACAGGAATTTGATGCGAAATGAATAACGTTTATTTAATTTTCATTACCTCAGACAAATAATAATGAAATGAAATAGTTTACAAGCAAGGCACATTGTAATCGGGTAAACATATGACATTGCTGTGCTTTTCCAGCACTACTCTCATCTTGACCCTAATCTCCAATATCTGCAGTACCCACTTTCACCTATATTATATTGTTAGATATGCTACAAAGTTAGGAATGAAATACATAAACTTAAATAATTCATAAATAATTGTTCTCCAATTTGCCTGAAAATTTGATGTTTTCAATTTTGCAATCATATTTTTGTCATTTGTCAGCCGCTTTAGACAATTCAGTTCATCATCCTATTAATCTGTTTGTGCAGCTCCTGTTAGATTTTCACTTTAGAGCTTTCTTGTCTTGCTATCAATAATTTAATTTTGAAGTTTAGCCAGTTTGTCATGATAATTCTTTGCTTGAATCTTGCACAAGACCTCCAGGTGTAATAATGTGATTGTACCTTGCATTTACCCACATAGGAGCTGCTAATAGTACTTAAACACAAGTTTCATCTGCATCAGTTAATTTAAAGTAATTATTTGAAAGCAGTCTGCTGTTATATGTCGTTTAAAAGTAAAGTACATAGGACAGAACATTGAAAATGTATTAAAGTGTTTGAATCCCCTTTGGCCTTATACCCAAATACCATTCCACATCAGCTGGATAGAACATACAGTTGCTTGTGTGGGTTTTTATTCGCCATATAATTTAATGATTATAGGGAAAGAACACATAGGGATAGAGGGCTTGCATTACACAGAAAGTAACAATTTTAAATTATATATTGGCAATTATATTGACAGAAAAATAGCAATGCTACAAACCGGAGTGTGAGTGAACTCGTCACAAGAAGATACCAAGGATAAATCAGCAAGAGACAAAAGCAAACAAATTAATAAAGTAGGATTGAGTAGAATTGATCAGCAGTAAGCAAAGAGAAATCATCTTTCTAACTAACCATCCTGAAGAGTACAGATGGTGGCAGAGTTGCATGTCATTGAAGACAGAATCCAAAGGCTAATTTGAGGGCCAGCAAATCTCGGGAACTTTGTCAGCGCCACTGATATAGAATCATGCAGTACTGAAGAGATCCTTTGGCCCACTGAATCTGCAATGACCTGTTGGGACTAATCACACATTCCAGCATTTGGCCTAAAGTTGAATGTTTTGACTGTAAGAGGTGACCCCAGCTGAGAAGGCGTGGAGAGGAAGAGAACATCTCTCTGTTGAGGTCACCTTGAAAGGTGGCAAGTTTTGGTAATGGGAAATAACCATCCAGTGACCATTTCTACCTAGAAGGACAATAGAAGCAGATACATGGGAACACTACCAGCTACAAGTTCCCCTCCAAGCCACTCACCATCCTGACTTGGAAATATATCATTGGCGCTGGATCAAATTCATGGAATTCCCTCCCTTTGGGCATTGTGGGTCAACCTACAGCACATGGACTGCAGCAGTTCAGCTCATCACCACCTTCTCAAGGACAACCAGGGATAGGCAATAAATACTGGCCAGCCAGTGATGCCCACATTCCACAAAAAAACAAAGTGATGGTGCCAGGGTCACCGGGGTGGCTATTGCCATTGCCAAGGCCCTCTCTAGGCCATCACACATGCAGGAAGGAAGCACCCATTCTGAGGGAACCATGTGAAGAAGCTGCCATGTTTCAGCTGGCTGTCTCCCCACCTGGTGACGACCCACCTCTGCACTGGTTAACTATCAGCAGGGTGGGAAGTGGCAACTAATTGAGTTATAAATTTGTTTGATTTGTCACCTTCTAGTTGTTGGGCAGGAAGTTCCCACCTTTCAGAATATTCCATGGTTATGAGAGGGTATCAGCCTCCATCCTGAGGCCTTCTACTGCCATTTTACACTTGCCAAGCTGTGAATAGAGAGCTGGTAACATTCAAACCTAAGTGTAAATACCTAAATGTCTCCAATCCATTTAATCTGTATCTATATAAAAGTATGTTGGTTTTTTAGTGTTTTTCCTTTTTTCCAGTTAATCAGTGAAACCTCAGAATATTCAGCTAATCAAATTTGACTTCCTTTTCTATTTGCCTTGGCAAGACAGCTCTCAATCATGGAATATGATAGTCACTAAATGTCATTAAATCCTTCTAAATGCAATCAGATAGCTATGTACAATCATTCAATCATGGAATTCCTACTGTGTGGAAGTGGGCCATTGAGTCCATCAAGTCCACACTGACACTTTGAAGAGCATCCCACCCAGAGCCCCCACCCTATTCCTGTGACCCTGCATTTCCCATGGCTAATCCACCTATACTGCAAATCCCTTGACACTAAGGGCAATTTAGCATGGACAATCCACTGTACCTGACTAGATATTGCTACAGTTGCAATTAGTTAGATTGTTAGGCAACATATGAACTGGGAGAAAGTGAGGACTGCAGATGCTGGAGGTCAGAGCCGAAAAATGTGTTGCTGGAAAAGTGCAGCAGGTCAGGCAGCATCAAAGGAGCAGGAGAATCAACGTTTCGGGCATAGGCCCTTCTTCGGGAATCCTGAAGAAGGGCTTATGCCTGAAACATCGATTCTCCTGCTCCTTTGATGCTGCCTGACCTGCTGCACTTTTCCAGCAACACATTTTTCAACGTATGAACTGCCCCACAACCTTTTTCTCACTCTGGCTGTTCTTAATCTCTATCCATATTGATTAGAATTCATGCTTTTCTAACCTGTGACTTTTCTCATTAATGTTCTTAGATCATTTTTTATTCTCAGGGATACCCCTCCTCCTTTTCCAATCTGTCTGTCCTGTCTAGATGTCGTGTATCCTGGAATATTTATATCCCAAACCTGTTCACTATGTGTCTGTGTAACAGCAAATAAATAGAAATTATTTATTTTGGTTTTTGTCACAAATTCATCTATCTCATTGTAGGTGCTCTGCACAATAAAGTAAAGGAACTTCCGTTTTACTTTTCACTACACTTGCCTGCAATGACCTTATTCTTAGAAGCACTATTGCTATTAAATTCTCTGTCCCTTCCTGTCCCACTCATTTTGTCTTTGCCCATAGAAATATATGTTTCTTTGTTTCAATATTTATCTCACCTTTTATTCGTTATCTTTGCTGCTTGATATTATTTAATGGTTGTTTTTATTAATTATTCATTTATTTAAATTTTCAATTTATTGTTTTAGAATTTCTTTGCACGGTGGCACAGTGGTTAGCACTGCTGCCTCACAGCGCCAGGGACCTGGGTTCAATTCCCGCCTCAGGCGACTGACTGTGTGGAGTTTGCACGTTCTTCCCGTGTCTGCGTGGGTTTCCTCCGGGTGCTCCGGTTTCCTCCCACAGTCCAAAGATGCGCGGGTCAGGTGAATTGGCCATGCTAAATTGCCCGTAGTGTTAGGTAAGGGGTATATGTAGGGGTATGGGTGGGTTGCGCTTCGGCGGGTCGGTGTGGACTTGTTGGGCCGAAGGGCCTGTTTCCACACTGTAAGTAATCTAATCTAATCTAATCTAACCTAAAACCTTATCAATTTGAAATTTTCTCAGTAGCTCCCCCCAAGCAAGAGAAAAGTTGAGCTGCCTCTCCTCCACCACGCAAAAAAGGTTTGGAAAATGTGGTTTTAACTTCATCCACCCCAGTCCAACGCCCAGCTCCACCACATCACAGTCTTTTCCTGTCACACTCTGGTTACCATGACCATGCACTATTTCTTTGTTCTTTTTCTTTAATATTCCAAAGCTCAATGGCCCCTGCACCGTAGTCAGGTTGCTCATGCAACCTCTTGGTCAAACAAACTGGAAGAACCTATTGAACATATTGGATAATTACAGGGGCTGAGGCTCCTCCATTGCTGCCTTTTTTTATCCCCAGGCCACCTTAATTTGCACTCACACCCTCCTGTACCTGGCAAATCAGAAGTACCTCATCTCAGGGCTATGACTGTCCACTGGAGGAAAAGTGACCAAGTAACAGTCGTCCCACCGAAGTCACCATTCCTTCTATGCTGCACAGCCATTCTGATGTTCCATGTAGAGTGATTGATGTCAGGATGACCATGACAGCATTGAGTTACCTGTTCTGGAGGTCCCTGCCATGCACACGCCTCAGAGGTCTGCACAGCCAGGATGAAAATTAAGGTGAATGCTGTCTCTGGTGCACTGCAGAGTGCAGAGCTCAGCCTCCAGCTCAACAACTCTGAAGTTCCTCAAGCTGCAGACACTTCCTGTGGATGTGATTGCAATTGATCCCACATGGTACAGCTGTGAAAATACGATGTCCTGCCATCTTTATTGTGTTTCACTAATCAGGTTTCAGAATATCACTGCACTATCCTCTAATGTTAAGAAGTTCTACAAGCCAAGCTGCAAATTTAATGTAATACTTCTCTCTCTCTCCAGTACCAGTTTAAACCATTGACTCCGTTTAGAGGGTAAAAACTTAAAACTCACCACCAACCACTTACCTGCCCAATTACTCTAAAGTCTTTGAACACTCACTAGCTCCTGGAGGCTGAAAAAGCTAATTAAAGATAGCACCTCCTTCCCACTCTGCACCAAGTTCCTAAGTGAGCATTTGATTCCAAATATAAGGTGCATCTAATTGTTCAAATGTCATCTCACCTATCTTCTATATAAGGCTATTAGAACAGGTTTCAATACATTGTCATACTTCCTTGATATTCCTTGTATTACAAGATTATCTGTGTTTATAAGGGCTTCATATAAGCAGAAATCGTGATTGTTTTTAAAAATCTTTACTTTCCCAATTTCACTAATTGAATGCCCCTTAGTTTGTGCAGGTTTTCCATCTTCCATTCCAATGTGTATAAGTTTCTCTTTATCTGCATTAAAGTCCATCCATCACTCTTCATCCTTTCTGCTTATTCTTGGAATGTCCTATCAATCACACGAATATTTGTCAACAAGCCACTTAGCCCTGTGTCACTACCAAATCATAACTTAAATTAGGCCTGTGTTATTTGTGAAATGTGGGAACAGCAGTGAACCCAATGCAGATCGCTGCTTAACATTCGGAGGCATTGAAATCTAGTCAAAGCTATTCTTTATTCATTTACCATTCTATGTTTTGTTACTAACGAAGGTAGCCTATCACCGAATTCATTCTACAAACCTCTGCTCTTTTGAATGTTTCATGTGTAGAACTTTACAACCTGGCTGTTTAAAAATTTAAGTGGGTATGTCCATTAGATTGCCCTTATCAACCAAGTAGTAATTACTTTACAGTCCACGCTGTTTCTTCACATAAATGGTAAAGTTATCTTTCGAGCCAATGGACGTTGCTCAGCTACACGTTGCTCAGCACTTTCCCAAACTATGGAGTATTGAAGTCCCAAAGTGTATGGTTAGTAAAATAATCCAAGTGAGGAGTTTATGTGGTAAACTAATTAAGATCAAACTGATGGAAATTAAGAGAGGTCTCTATAATTCAAGTGCAGAGTTCAAATCATGCCAAATTAATCCCTAGTAGGACTATAATTTTTAAGTCAGTAAATTGGATATTCAAGTCCCATTGCAATACATAACCTAGAATGGCACTAGAGGTTTTCTGCATTCTTGGAATTTCCACATTTCAAGTGATTTTGACTTATTTATTTATTGTCACATTTGTTTTGTTACAAAATACAGAGAAAAGTGTATATTGTCATCACACTCTGGTGCCATGTTAAAACACAGAGAAATGAACCAAAACATAGAATATGAAACAAAAAGAAGTGTTCAACTTGGCAGTGCTTGTTGTTAATTGCTCTGCTATGGGCGATCGGCCTGCTGCCCAGGCACGAGTACCCATTGCTGCACTGCTGCCATGGAATGAAATCTTCACTGCCATCTTTTCTCACCACTGAAGAAAGGTGTGCAGGTGGAAATGGTGCTTTATGAAATAATTGTAGTTCGGTATTTGGGGAGGAAAAGCAAAGCAAGAGAGTACACAATGAATGGGAGGTTATGGAAAGGGGAGGAGGTAGTGAGAGACAATGGACTTCATGTACAAAAGCCTCTGAAAATGACCAGACAGATAAATGAGGCAGTAAGGACACAAATGACATGCCTTTCCTTCATTGAATGAGGTATTGAACATAGGAGCAAGTGTATAATGTCAGAAGTTTCTAAGAAACTGGTTAGGTCACTGCTGTGGTTTTGTGTACAAATGCAGTTGGCACATCAGAGAGAGTACAGAGCAAGTTTGTAATAACATTACAAGGGCTTGAAGATTGCAGCTGTGAGGAAAGATTAACCAGGCGAGGATTGTTTTCCTCAGAATAGAGCAGGCTGAGGGGGTGACTTAATTGACTTTACAATATAATGAAGGGCTTGGATAGAGTGGACAGAGCAGACCTGTTTCCCCAACTGGAGAGGTCAAGGAACACAGATTTAATATGGTTGACAGAAGAATTACGAGGGATATGAGGAAAAGTATTTTCACCCAGAGGCTGGCGGATGTCTGGAATTTTGTTCGGATTAATGGTTGAAACAGAAACCCTCAAACTGCTTGAAAAGAAACTTGGATCACTACCTGAAGTGATGTATCCTGCAAGGCTGTGGAAGTGTGCCAGTAAGTGTGATCCGAATGGGTGATTATTTTATTCAGCCAGCAAAAACATAATGGCCTTTTTCTGTGCTGTACATTTTATATGATTCCATGGAGGAATCTTCCTCCAATCCGTTACTCTTCAAACAATAAAACAGAGTAACTTTTAGCGATTTTTGAGAAACTAGCAGGAAACTTGCCACCAGGATACATGAACTCCAACTGGCCACCAAAAGACATGTCCCACTTTCACTAGTTTCTATACATACAGACAAAGAAGGACACCACTTTTATTGGGACAACATACACGTCCTCGGACAGGCGAAACAAAGACACACACGAGAATTCTTAGAGGAATGGCATTCTAACCAGAACCCCATCAATAAACACATCGATTTAGATCATATCTACCTGAAAAAAAGAACCAGAAATGACATCATCCATCTTAAGAAACTAAGACATATAAATAGAGAGGCAAGACATACCACCAGCGCTTTACCAGAGACTCTCACTGATGATGTTAGCTAATATGGTGATGAAACATCTGAAAGCAAACCTTCCAGCTCAGCAAACTAACTTATAGACTTAAAGATTAACTGTCCAAACACCTTTTTTTTAATGAAACTTTGCTCTGCTCAAATTAACTGTTGTGCTTTACCCAAAAATGTGTAATGGCAACAGTTTAAAAGTAACTCATTTGTTGAGTGGTCATGTAATTAACCACTTCACATGAAGAGCCATATGCATCTCTTTTTGTCAGAGAAAGACAAGTGATTATATAGTTTGAGGAGCAACTCTCTACATGGGCAAAGTGAGGAGCCACATCTCCATGAACAATCTCATAGCCTTGCAGAAATAGAACTCCCACTATTGGCATCATTCCCCACTTCAAACTATCCATCTAGCAACTGCTTTAGCCAGTCCTACATGGTTTATGAAGAGTGTGGTTTGTTTTGAGGTCGCAAGAAGCACTGAAACAATAGTATTTATATATTTTTTTCTTTTCATTGACTGGATAACAATAAAAAAATTCTGTGCTTCATGTTGTTAGTTTTGCTTTTTGTTTGCAAAATTATTGGGAACGAAAGTGTCTTGGATCATTTCTTGCACATAACTGGGAGGCTCAAAACCAAATAAAATAGGCCTCATTCCTTATGATAGCTAATTGTTGGAGCTGTGATATGATTTCCTATTGTGTTTCCCGGACTATTTGTTGGAGCTGTGGTATGTTTTCCTATTGTGTATCATGGAATATTTGTTGGAGCTGTGGTATGATTTCCTGTTGTGTATCATGGAATATTTGTTGGAGCTGTGGTACGATTTCCTATTGTGTATCATGGAATATTTGTTGGAGCTGTGGTATGTTTTCCTATTGGGTGTCATGGAATATTTGTTGGAGCTGTGGTATGTTTTCCTATTGTGTATCATGAACTATTTGTTGGAGCTGTGATATGTTTTCCTATTGTGTATCCTGGACAATTTGTTGGAGCTGTGATATGTTTTCCTATTGTGTATCCTGGACTATTTGTTGGAGCTGTGGCATGTTTTCCTATTGTGTATCCCAGACTATTTGTTGGAGAGGTGGTATGTTTTCCTCTTGTATATCCCAGACTATGTTTTGGAGCTGTGATATGTTTTTCTACTGTGTACCCCAGACTATGTTTTGGAGCTGTGATATGTTTTCCTATTGTGTACCCCAGACTATGTTTTGGAGCTGTGTACTGTTTTCTTATTGTGTATCCCGGACCATTTGTTGGAGCTGTGGTATATTTTCCTATTGTGTTTCCTGGACTATTTACAGTCAGCCACTAAAGGAAGGATTGCCTTGAAGTGTCTTGATTATAATTTTGATGATCTGTAAACACTTCCACTTGCTTTGCCAACACATCTGACACTGGTAGAATCTGACGCTGTTAGAATCAAGGTAATACTGCTCTTAGGAACATCTTGTACTGTTTGAACACAAGCTGATGCTGGTACAAATTTGACACTGACCTGAGATACAGATTTTTGCTTTCCGTCGTTCTACGGAGATATTGCTCATGCCCAGCATTTTATTTTGAACAAGGTCTCTGAATCGCTGTCACATAATTGCCTAGAATGAGCAGAATCCTTCATGCCTCTGGCTTTGGAGTAGTGTAGGGACAATGGAAGAGGGGTCCCATTGAAACATTTCACTGAAAAGCACTGGGCACCCCCAACTGTGTGAATGTCTTAGAGAGACCAGTGCAACATGAAGGGATCTGCAATTTAATTGAACTGCTTCAAGAATAGCTAAATGGTAATTACTGCAGTAACATGCAAAGTCAAAGCTATTGTGTAGACACGTTTTAATGAAAATGTAGATGAGTCTCTGAGGTAAATCTGCCTGGTTTGGTGATTGATCCAGGGACAATCAAACTCATTCAAGAGGAACTTGGAGTTGCACCTGAAGTGCAGTGACCTGCAAAATTATAGATGAGTGACAGACTACATTCCTACATATCAATGATCTTTCATCCTTTTGGCAATCAAGAATTTATTTGCCTCTGCCTTCAAAATATTTCAAAATTCTACATCCACCACCTTCTGAGGAAGAGACCTCAGCACTCAAGACTAACAGGTTGGATCGTATACAGCACACATGCACTGCTGGCTTACCTTCATATTGAGTATATTAATAACTGTTATTTAATGTTCGTCTAGAAATCGGGCCTGAGCTTGAATAAAGATCCCAGAGAATCAACATTAGAACAGATCTGTTACATCTGAAGGATATTCAAATACTGCCAGCAGCAAAAAGCAAGGTTTTGGTCTTCTTAGAGCTTTGATACTGAATGTGAGTCTCCTGAAGAAAGATGTATCTGATCATCATGGACAAGTACAGCCCCAACAACACTCAAGAAGCTTGACACTATCCAGGACAAAGCAGCTCACTTGATTGGCACCACATTCTCAAGCATCCACTCCTTCCACACTCTGTAGCAGCAGTGTATACTACCTACAAGATGCACTGAAGAAATTCATCAAAGATTCTCAGACAGATCTTCCGAACCCACAACCATTTCCATCCAGAAGGACAAGGTCAGCAGATATATGGGAACAACACCACTTTCAAGTTCCCCTCCGAGCCACTCACCATCCTGATTTGAAAATGTGTCACCATTCCTTCACTAGTGCATGGCCAAAACCCTGGAATTCCCTCAGGGCATTGTGGGTCAACCCACAATGTGGGGACTGCAACATTCAAGGTGGCATCTCACTGGCAGCTAGGTACTGGCAACAAATGCTGGCCATCTAGGGATACAAGTATACCACAAATGAATTTTTGAAAAATTATGTTAAACATGCGTAAAACCTTGGTCTCACCTCGAGTATAGTCTACTGTTCTGAGCTCATACCTTAAGAATGACGTGAAGGCATTAGAGAGAGTGCAGAAACGACTCATGAGAATGGTTCCAGGCATAAGGGACATAAATCATGTAGGCAGGTTGAAGAAGCTACAGCTGTTCCCCTTTGAGAAAACAGCAAGAGGAGGTCTGCCAGAAGAGAGACTAGAAGTCACTGATTTGATGTGATTGGCAAATAAAGCAAAGGTGACATGGGGAAAAAAACATTTAACACAACATATGGTTATGACTTGGAATGCATCGCCTGCGAGTGTGATGAATGCAAATTTAGTGTTGGCTTTCAGAAGGGAATTGGATTGTTATCTGTAGAGAAAATATTTGCAGGACTATGTGGAGAAGGCAGGAGAGTGACACAGGGTTAGTTGGAGAGAGCTGTCACAAACACAACAAGCTGAGTGATCATTTTCTGTGCTTCAACAATTCAATGATTCCAAACCTGCCAAGGCAATAAACCACTTTGTCAAAGTAGTAGAATTCTGAATGGTAGGCACATTAACTTATTAGATTGCACAGGAAAAACTATAATTTTTTACCTTTAATGCAACAGTTTATTTTTGAGATCAGGGTGCCCACTGGTCACGAGAGACCTTCTGCCCAGCTGCTTATGGGGCAACTGTGCTTAGTGGGTGGCACGGTGGCACAGTGGTTAGCGCTGCTGCCTCACAGTGCCAGAGACCTGGGTTCAATTCCCACCTCAGGCGACTAACTGTGTGGAGTTTGCACGTTCTCCCCGTGTCTGCGTGGATTTCCTCCGGGTGCTCCGGTTTCCTCCCACAGTCCAAGGATGTGTGGGTCAGGTGAATAGCCATGCTAAATTGCCCATAGTGTTAGGTTAGGGATATAGGTGGGTTGCGCTTCGATGAGTCGGTGTGAACTTGTTGGGCCGAAGGGCCTGTTTCCACACTGTAAGTAATCTAATCTTACCTCAATTTTAACTCTTCATCAGTTTTCCATTATCCAATAATACCATCTTCATATCATTAACAATCAGTCTCCCAGCTGTGGTTAATGATACAAAGATGGTATTATTGGATAATGGAAAGTCAATGAAGAGTTAAAACTGAGGCCAGCAGCTGGACAGAAAGCCTCTCTGCCCAGAGTGAGGGAACTATTTTGGAAAGATTCAGTATCAGAAGATCAATTTGATTGCAGATGATTGGCAAAACAAACACATGAGGAAATGCTTCTCTCTACAGAGAATGGTCAGGGTTCTCAGGGTCTAGTTAAGGACTGCAAACTTCGAGGACGTGAAAGGTTTCAGAGAATTAATTATATGTTGCGACAAACTTTACAGGGCTGGGAGAAAAGATGAGGAAGTGCGACTAATTAAATTGCTCTTCCCTTAAAGGGCCAAATGGCCTCTTTCTATGCAGTGACCATGCTACATGTCACTGAATCTTACTCCAATTCTGACCCCATAAGCAAAACTTTGGGGACAGAATGGAGGCATAGGAGACAGCTACCAAGGTGTCCTTCAGTTTTGACATCTCTGGCCAAAGAAGAGAAAGGACAAAATTAATAAATGTGTGCAATGTGTAAATGATCAGTGCAGCTCCAAAATTCAAGAAGCTGACACCAGCAGCCTGATTGTTTGACACTCCATCCACTACATTAACCATTGTTCCAAAGTGGCAACAGTGTGTATCATTTACATGAGCATTTTGGTAACTCACCAAACCTTCTTTAACACTACCTTCCAAAATTTTGACTTCCACTGTCTAGAAAAGAAAGAGCAGCAGATGTATGGAAACATCACCAATTGGAACATCCTTTCCAAGTCTCTCGCTATGCTCACTGGGAACTATATCACTGTCACTGGAATTCCCTTCCTAACAGCACTGTGGGTGTACCAAACCTTAAAGAATTGCAGCAGTTCTAGAAGGTGGCTCACCACCACCCTGTCCAGGGAAACCAGGAACAGGCAATAGATGTTGACCTTGCTCGTGGTGCTGGTGTCCCTTTATTGAATTTTTCAAGAATGCATGTGTTTGTAAATACCTGCAGTTTAACAAACGCTTACAGTCTTTGTTTAACTACTGCTCCTTAACTTTGTGAATGTACATAAGAAGTCCTCAATTTTAAACCCTAATTACATTAGGTGTAGGAATTGGTCTAGAATACAGCATTGGCACTATTTCATAATTCTGCCTTTCCCAATCCTTCTAGGATCAAATGTTCAAGAATGCCAGTATAATTCTTTATGGGGAATTTGTGAATATAGTTGCCACTTTGAGTGAATTCCCTATTGAAAACTAATTTCTCCTGTGGCCGTACACGCTGTCTAAAATAATTGATTTATGATGAACTTTGATAAAGTGGCCATAAATTAAGTTAAAAAAAATCACACAACACTACGTTATAGTCCAACAGGTTTATTTGGAAGCACTAGCTTTTGGAGTGCTGCTGTTTCATCACAACCACCTGTTGAAGGGTGTAGCGCTCCAAAAGCTAGTGCTTCCAAATAAACCTGTTGGACTATAACCTGGTGTTGTGTGATTTTTTTAAAACTTTGTACACCCCAGTCCAACACCATCATCTCCAAATCATGACTGCCATAAATTACAGCATGCTGGGAAAGGAAAGCCAGCCTTGACCATAGTGACTGTGCTAATCCAGACAGCCTGCAGTTGACCACAAATGGTTTGCGAACAAACCGCACAGCTGCCGACCCTGCAATACACACCTGAAGTTGGATTTGAATGGGACAATGGAATGTCGCCCTTGGGACAATCAGGAGCATCATGTCATTCACTAGAAACAGAGGTGTCAGCGCCCTTATTTGGAGGAGGCTATGTGCACCCAGCACCTACCATAATGCACATCTAATGGCCACCCTGCCATCAATGTGCCAATGCCTGGTTGGGTCTGATTAGGTTAGATTCCCTACCGTGTGGAAATAGGCCCTTGATTGTTCAGGGTAATTGAACCTGATACATCCATTGACAAGAGCCTCCCAAAAGGGCGCAAAGATTTGAAAGAATAGGAATTGCCGCAAAATCCCACTCAGTGTGGTAACTTGAGAATAACTGCCAAAAGAGAAGGCACCTCCAAGGCCATCGGAAGAAGAAGACATCACCACGTGGAGACCAGCCAAGTTCTAGTGTGGGGGTGGGATTCAATATACAAAGCTAAGTTTAAGCATAAGATAGTTTGTAGTGTTTATCATAATGTGTTCAATAAACTAATATTATTGTCTGTAAGAGTTGACTCGCAGTTCTTTGCTTGGAGTAAGTGTTTAAACACACTGCATGGCAGGTATAACACTCCTGGAAAGAGAGGAAACAATAGTCTCTACTCTCGTTCTATGGACAAGAATGTGGCAGATTGGATGAGCTGCATGTTATGGAACTCATTTTAATTTCATCTGACTGTTTCATGAACAGTTAGTGATCTGGCCCACCAAATTATTGCCCAGATGGCAAAGTTGAAAATCATCCTCTACAAGTCCAGAATTGAAATTCATACTGTCACTGACAAACTTCCAAGCTTGCCAGTTTCCCTGGGTAATTATGTTCTAAGCTTCATTACAAATACTGCAAATATGCTGTGCACTTTGTTAACAATTTGCCACCTGTTTCCTCTAGACTGCCAATGCTAAGGAGTACCACCCATACCTCAGCCAGTCTGATAAACATTCAGACACTTCATCCTAATTTTATCACTGCTAAGGGAAATGATTTAACTAGATGTATCCAAGACATGAGTCAAAAACTGGGACAAGTTTATAAATATAAACAAATATTTAGGTTGGTATTGGATTCACCCTGTTTTACATTTTTGCCATAGCAGGAACAATTTTACCTTAAAGTTAAAATTATTTTATTCAGGTGTTTTGAAAGGCTGATCTGCACATTGTGATTTTACTAACTTTAATTTGTAGAGCAGCTTTTTGATAATTTAACAAGGCTGCTTTATTGCAAAACTCCTCGGCATATGGTACTTAGAAATGCCAATTTCTGGAATTCTTCATAGCTATGGAGAACCAGGATGACCTCCAAACTGAATTTGAATCTTAATTGTATATTCTGACCCAATTTTAACAACCTGAACTGCAGGTAGACAGCCTTGTTTAGGGAAATCTACTTTATATCTGCAGCACAAGCAAGTTACAAATGGTAGTTAGCTCCTTCTACATGCTTGACAAATTATAAGACTATTGTACCAAACCTTCGCACACGTTTAGGTGAGGAGCACTCTGCTAGGCAGCATTGGCAGGAGGTGAAAGTGAGGACTGCAGATGCTGGAGATTAGAGTTGAGAGTGTGATGCTGGAAAAGCACAGCAGGTCAGGCAGCATCCGAGGAGCAGGAGAATCGATGTTTCTGGCAAAAGCCGATATGTTGATTTTCCTGCTCCTCGGATGTTGCCTGACTTGCTGTGCCTTTCCAGCACCATACCCTCAACTGTATTGGCAGGTGGTCAACCTCATTTATCTTCTGCCTGTTCCACTTACTGCATTTTCCACTGGGACATTGTTGTCAGATCAGCAATCACTGCCCCTCGCCTGCTTTTCCCGGCAGGATGTAGTTGGGTTGCAAACAACCAAGAAATGTGCTATCAAGAATTGTAAATTATTGTTCGATGCTCTGTTGTTGAGAGAAATGTGGCTCATGGTGGTTTGACACCTGCTCCATATAGTAATCTCTCCAGCTGGTTATGCATTCCATAACCTGTCCTGTCCAAGCAGTTACTGTGCTGTGATAGATGTTGTTCTGATCCCAGCTGATGATAATACTGAGCAAGAGTGAAACAAACCAGAGAATGCTTGCACAGTACTAACCAAATTTGAAACATTAACTGTGTTTCTCTCTTCATACTTCCTTTGAATGAGCACTTTCTGTGTTTGTACAGGAATAAAAACTGGCTGGATAGACTGTAAGTTTTAAGTTTCTTATTGTTTACTGTGAAGGTCAATTACTGAACATATTCACAAGAGTCTGCCAATATACTTTTAACAAAAGAACATAAAAGTGTGTGTAAATATATAAAAAAATGAACAATATTACAATGGACTAGAACTACTGGAACAATCTCATTATAAGCATCAGAACATTGGAATAGGAACAAAGGGGAAGAATAGTCCAATGAGCTCATTCTGTTGGTGCTCCTACTTGCAGTATTAAATACTTGCTCTTTATTTCTGAGGATGTATCTCTTGGCTTTATATCCCACAGCCCAGGGAAACATCATTCTGCATCTGATCTTTCTATCCCTTCATTCATTTGAACTCCAGAGACTACAAGTACACTGTCCTCTTTCCGAAGAATCGGTTTATCGCATTTCTTTTGTGGCAAGTGCGCAAAATACCACGTGCAGTCTCACCAGCACTTTAGTCAATCGAAGCAAGATTTCTTTGTTCTGAATTCAAATCTTGCAGTCACAAAAGTTTACAGACCACTTATCTTTTGAATTGGTTGCTAAACCTGCACCTTTCTGTGACTTTTGAACAAAGATACTGTGTTCCTTTGGACTTTCCAATCTGTTCCCAATTTTAAGAAATATTCAGCACCTCATACTTATCCACAATATATTACATAGCTACGCTCTTGCCCACTCAAGCAGCCTCTGTATATCCCGTTAATATTTACAAGTTTGTAAATTATACAAAACTTGGTGGAACCTCGTAGAATAGATTAGCATTTTATTGTTACAAATATTTTTACAAAGAAAATACAGTGAAAGGTTTGATAAGTAGCCATGCCATGGTACCTAAATTGATGATAGAAATCATAAAAAGAAGGAAGGAAAAAAATAAAAGTTCATCACAGCTCAATTAATTGCTCCTGGTTTGGGGTACTTAGGCCACACAAGGCCAGTCTAAGATCACAACGCTGGGCCGAGACCATCCTGCTACGCCAAGCCGAGACCTCCATGCCTGGATTAGACCTTTGCACCGGGACTCGACCTTCATGCCAGGTTACTGGAATACCCATGACGAGACCTCCATGATGAGACGAGACCTCCATGCTGAGACAAGAATACCACTCCAGGCCGAGACTGCACCCCACCCCCAGACAAGACGGCCACACTGGGAGACCACTCCACCAGGCACCAGGTCAGACTGCAATACTGGGCCATTAGAAGCCACCTTGTCACTGGGCCTGGGCCAGGAGAAGACTCCTTCTGCCAAAGTCATTAAAATCCTTGACATTCATATTCCCACCAAGTTTTGTACTGTCTGCAAACTTATAAATATTACACTCCTTCCCCATCCATCCAAATCATTGATATAAGTATATTTAACTGTGATCTCAAACACTAATCCTTGAGCTGCTACACTGGTCACAGCCTGCTAACCTATGAATGATCCATTTATTCCTATTCTTTGCATTCTGCCTGTTAGTCAATCCTCAATCCATTCATATACCCCTAATTATCCCTAATGCCATGTACTTGAATTTTGTTCATTAACTTCCTGTGTGGGTCAATATCAAAAGCCTTCTAAGATTCCACCTGTGGCACATCCACTGATACCCTATTTTGACTCTGCTAGTAACATTCTTAAAAAAAACTCTATCAGATTTTTCAAACATGACTCCCCCTATATAATCCATGTTGACTCTATCCATTCAGACACTTATTTTCTAACTATCCAGTAAACATATCCTTTATAATAGAGTATAATATTTTCCTACTAATGATGTCACACCAATTAGTCTGTGGTTCCTTGTTTTCTCTCTTTCTTTCCTTCCTTTAACAGTGGGACTTAATTTGTAATCTTCTAGACTTTAGGCACATTTGCAGAATTTTAAAAATCAATCACCAGTGCATCTAGTATCTCTGTAGCCATCTGTTTTAATGTTTTAGAGTGAAGGTCTTTGGATCTCAGAAATTTGTCAACATTTTTTCGTAAAATAAAGAATGATTTGTTCCTTCTTTCTCTTACAGATACTTAAACCTCAGTGAAGTCTCTCCCATTTCTCCATGCTAAAGCTTCTTGTTGCTAACATTGGCTTCTTTTTGTTGATTAACTGTATTTTCAGTAGATGCAACTTTTTCAAACAATGTCTCTCCCCAAGACCCTTAAAACATACTGCTCACTCGGCTCACTACTCCTTAACATGGGATCCCAACAGACCTTTGCTTCTGGAAATTTCTTCCCACTGTGACGATGCTGCTCCGTTAACAAGGTTATGCTGTCCTTGACTTTTTCTCGAGAGGTTGTAAAAGCTGCAATTCCGAAAAGTCTAGGTTTGAAGGGTTTTAGAGCCAGTTTGATTATAGCTAACAGATATTGCCTCAGGAAAAAAGCTTTCAAGTTGAAAAAAAAAGCACTTGTACAATGAAATGGGGGCGGCCAATTCTCCCAGCTCAGCTTTTCTTTGGTTTGGCTTGGTTTTAGCAGTCTGGGTGTTCACTAAAAGCAGTCAGTCAGTTTGAGGCTGTTGAGCCAACAAACAGCTACATGGAAGAAGGTGTTCCATGCTGAATCTCTCTGCCATCTCTCTCTCCTGTAATACCTGGTGTTTGAGATAATCTTTTTTTCCAAGGGGTGTTTATGAGGATTGTTGCAAGTATTGGAACAGCATCATTAAGTTGGGATGGTCTGTTGGGTTTCGGATAGGTTACGTTTTTCTGTATTCTGTTCCCCTTTATTTGTGTTTCATTCAGTAATCTTGTGTTTTGTTTAAAACTAAGTGGTTTGACCAGCTGCATCACTCCTGGAATATCTGCTAACACCTGTTTAACAAAAACTAGCAAAGTTAGGGTCTGGGCTACTTTCTTGAAATATTTTGAGGGGGTCTGGCCTGGTCCATAACATTACCAATTTCCAAACATCTTTAGACTTCTCCACAGCCCGGTTGCTTGGAGACTGTTAATAGCAGTGTCTCTGCTGTTAGGGACCTGTTATCTTTGCATGAGTCCACTTCTGGTGTAATTCTCCCTCTTTCTTTGATTGTTGTAATACACAAACCAGTGACCACCTTGAAAAAAAAATCTCTCCAACTCTTGCTTTGATTTAATGTTCAGAACAATGTTTGGACATCTTTATAAACAAAAAGTACCAAATCATTACAGAATTGGAGGCCAAAAATCAATCTTTCCTCTGCTTTTGAACCCAAGTTCTCAATATAATAATACACTGTGTCTACTCCTGGAGCAACCTTTTCCATTACTTTTGCCTCTCATTTAAAATTGATTATAGGATCCCGAAATCATTAAAAATTACATTGATAGAGTGTCTACCGTGACCTCTGGTAGTCCAAAGCATGTTAGGGCCGGGGATTTAATTTTGAAGTGTAAACTTTGAGATAAAGCAGAAAGAGTGGTAGCCAGTTAATGTACTGCAAGATTTCACAACCAGTAATGTGATAATTACCTGTTATAAAGTTGAATGATGTTTATAGCTGCTGGCTGGAATTGCAGGGAAAAAGTTTCATCCTCCTCTTTGAAAAATAAAAACTGCACTAGGCCATTCAGCCCCTCAAACCAATTCCATCATTCCATGTGGGATCAGTGTGAGCCTCATCTCTAGCCAATTATCATTTATTGAGGTTGGTTCATAGAAACTGTTTAATCTCGGATTTAGAAATACCAATTGATCCAGCATCAATTAACTGTCTGCAAAAGAGAATTCCTTGGTCTTTCACACACAAAAGGTTTAGTTTTGTTTGAAACAGGAAAGGGTTCAGAAAAGATTCACAACCATGTTGCCAGGGTTGGAGGGTTTGAGCTATAGGGATAGGCTGGAGCTGTTTTCCTTGGAGCATCGAAGGCTGAGGAGTGACTTTATAGAGGTTCATAAAATTATGAGGGGCATGGATAGGATAAAGAGATAAGGCTATTTTCCTGGGGTAGGGGAGTCTAGAACGAGAGGGCGTAGGCTTAGGGTGAGAGGGGAAAAGTTTAAAAGGGATCTGAAGGGCAATTTTTTCATGCAGAGGATGGTGCGTGTCTGAAATGAGCTGCCAGAAGAAGTGGTGGAGGCTGGTACAATTACAACATTTAATAGGCATCTGGATGTGTATATGAATAGGAATGGTTTAGAGGGATATGGTTGAAAATGTGTTGCTGGTTAAAGCACAGCAGGTTAGGCAGCATCCAAGGAATAGGAAATTCGATGTTTCGGGCATAAGCCCTTCATCAGGAATGAGGAGAGTGTGCCAAGCAGGCTAAGATAAAGGGTAGGGAGGAGGGACTTGGGGGAGGGGCGATGGAGATGTGATAGGTGGAAGGAGGTCATGGTGAGGGTGATAGGCCGGAGTGGGGTGGGGGCGGAGAGGTCAGGAAGAAGATTGCAGGTTAGGAGGGCGGTGCTGAGTTGAGGGAACCGACTGAGACAAGGTGGGGGGAGGGGAAATGAGGAAATGTTTCCTCATTTCCCCTCCCCCCACCTTGTATCAGTCGGTTCCCTCAACTCAGCACCGCCCTCCTAACCTGCAATCTTCTTCCTGACCTCTCCGCCCCCACCCCACTCCGGCCAATCACCCTCACCTTGACCTCCTTCCACCTATCACATCTCCATCGCCCCTCCCCCAAGTCCCTCCTCCCTACCTTTTATCTTAGCCTGCTTGGCACACTTTCCTCATTCCTGATGAAGGGCTTATGCCCGAAACGTCGAATTTCCTATTCCTTGGATGCTGCCTAACCTGCTGTGCTTTAACCAGCAACACATTTTCAACTGTGATCTCCAGCATCTGCAGACCTCATTTTTTACACTTAGAGGGATATGGGTCAAGTGCTGGCAAATGGGACTAGATTAGATTCGGATATCTGGTCAGCATGGATGAGTTGGACCAAAGGCTCTGTTTCCATGCTATACATCTTTATGCCTATGACTCTATGACTCTCCTGCTTCTCAACAGAAGCAGTGAGCTGAATTTAGGGTATCTTTGTCAGAGAAAAGCAGAATGGCAGTGTGGAGTGCGTGTTTGGGCAGACTTACGCAGCAGTGCCCACATCCAGTTCCTGGCTTTGGAAAAACCTTCAGCAATTTGGTAGGAATGGGACTGGATTCCTGGCAGAGGAATCCCACATGCTGGTAATGTGATACCAACTAAGCTCTGAAATGAGCCACCTAATACTAAATATTCCTGAATGTAGCGATGATTTAGCAGATGGCTAGTGATGTGATTTTGCCTCCAGACAGGTGATTTACCTGATGAGGCAATGCTTAGATTATTCCGATAAAATAAAGAATGAAACTGGATAATGTGGTATTGAAGAATGCAACAGACATTTAGTGCAGCTCACTATTATACACTAACATTAGATTACAGCTGGGCAGCATTGAGCAGCATCCAGTAACATGTCATTGCATAAGTGATCCTGGAATAAGATGGAGTATGAGACCATTATACTCTCAGATCACATGCCATGATAGAGTGAAGATGTCATGAGCATCTTTCTGAAAGGATTATTGACTGGGAGACATAATACAACATCTCAGCCAAGCATGTGTCTCCTATGGCTCATGCAGGCTGCCCAACTCACCCTGTCAGATTTGCCTGAATCCTTGTACTTATCGATGGGTGTCCAGCGCCCAGCCTAGGGACTGGAAGATGGGAAGAGATCCAGTGAAAACCATCCCCATTGCATTTGACCTTTCCCCACCACCGTTCCTGCAATGACCACATTCAGCTCCACTCACTTCATTTTCAGAGATCCACCTTTCATCCTCTCGGTAGACCTCAGAGAATGTCCATCCTTTGGGAGCTTTAATTGCATGGATGACAGTAACCAGTTAATTGTCTGAGTTAGTTGGGCCTCCTGCACAGAAACAGTATGTTCCCGATGTTCCCATTCATTCTGTAACCACATATAGGGAGGAAGGGGGTAGTGGTGTGCATTGTGGGAACTAAACTCTGCCCAGTGTCTCTCTGTCTGGCCTAACAAATCCTCTTAATGTCTTATAAAGGCAAAATGCTGTGGAATTATTCAGTTCTCATTATATTGGTGATATCAGTTCTGCAGAAGAGTCTTGTTGGACTCAAACACAGATGCTGTCAAAACCTGCTGAGTTTCTCTGTAATTCTGTTTGTTTTCTCTTAATAACTTGACATCTTAAATCCATTTGTCCCATAATATTTTAAATTCTGCAGAGCACAATTCTAGTTTGTGTAACAAAAATGGAAATTGCTTGAAAAACTCAGCAGGTCTAGCAACATCTGTCAGCATTTTGGATCCACTGACCTTTCTTTGGAATTCTTCTTCCTTGTTCTGAAGGGTCATTGGACCTGAAACATTGACTCTGCGTTGTCTCCACAGTTGCTGCCAGGCCTGCTGGGTTTTTCCAACAAAGTCTGGCTTTGTTTCAGGTTTCCATCATCTGCAGTTCTTTATTTTCTTGTGTAATTTCTACTCATAATTTAACTCTGGGGTCCAGGGATCCTTCTCGTAAATCTACACCGTATTATCTCCAAAGGTTTGTTCATCTTTAATAAGATGTGGGGCTCAGTACTCCAGATGTGGTTTAAACACGGTTTTGCATAGCTGTACTAGCTTTAAACATATATTCTATTCCTGTAGAAATCAAGGAGAGTATTTTCATTAGGCTTTGTAATTGTTTCCTATAGTTGTTCACAACATTTTAATGATCTGCGTACATGAACATTTAAATCCCTTTGGCCATCTGCTGCTTTAAGATTGGCGTTTAAATCATGCAATAGTCTGTTCTGAAGTCATTGAACTTCCAAGGCGAGACATTTCATAACGCCAAGAGCTAACCAACTGTATTCAAATAGGCCTGATTTCAGAAACCGGTACAGGGACATTAAGCTAGCAAATGAACTTATTCCTGATGAAGGGCTTTTACCCGAAACGTCGATTTTCCTGCTCCTCGGATGCTGCCTGACCTGCTATGCTTTTCTAGCATTACGCTAATCTTGACTCTGATCTCCAGCATCTGCAGGACTCACTTTTGCCTAGCAAATGAATTGCTTCAACATACTTCCCATGACTTAGTCATGAAGGTCACCAGAAATAAATGACATTTTAATAAACGTGTATTTTCTATCAACTGGCAGATTTGAAAGACCTCAGGTGGATCTAAATAGACAGATGCCACATGAGGTCCATTTTCACAGATAAAAGAGGATAACCACAACTCTGAAGAAAATAATGCATATATTGAACATGAGTAATCATTTTGAAGCAACTCCTAAATCTATTTGATGTTTCATTGTTAAGTTTAGAGCTACGAACAGTCGTAACTCTGCTGTTTAATTTCTCTAGGGAGCGCAAGTCACAATGTGTTTATTCTTTCTGCAGCAGATGTTCACTAAGAGAAAATCTGGTATGTCTCAGTGCTCAGAAATAGCACTCAGTGAAAAAGCTGTATGGCCGCACAACATATTTGAACTGACAAATATGTATGGCAAATTACTTGTGCAACTAAATGCTTTTGACAGGCATTACTTGTGGGTTTTTAAAGTGCTTTTGTGCCCTACAATGTCAAATGTATTTAATATACCTTTGTTAATTTGCAAACTAAGGATGACTAAGAAAATGGAGCTGCTTATTTTATGTTATTAGTCTGGATAATGTGATCTACTTTTAGATGCCTCGTACATGTAGGAAAAGAGCATAAATACTTTTCCCCCATATTGTTTGGAGAAGGATTTATGTAGCAGAAGTAAACTTGACAATAAAAATTATTTTCGGTAAATTAAACTAAGGTACAGAGTTTGGAACCAAAATAATAATCGTTTCATTGTACTACCATCAGAGATACATTGTTCAGAGGGTGAGATGGATGAATTTGGCAGAGAATATGATCATAGAGCATAATGCGGGTCTTACTGGGCTGGGGTTTGGTATGTCTGGGTTGGGGAGTTGTGGGGAGTTGTGGGTGGGAGTGTAACATGATGAAAAAAGGCAAAATGAAGGCAGATGATGTTCTTTCAATGAAATGTAAATCATCACTGAGGGAACAGCTCATCTTTCAGCCTGAGGATGCTCTGGGCATGACTGCAAATGATACAAAGGAATTATTGCAAGGAGAACTGACAGGATGATTGGTGATTTGGAATCTCTTTAAATTGAATCAACAATTTTAGTGGAGAAATTGTTCCATGTTGCATTAGCAGTTCTTTCTCCTTTGGGTCATTATTTTAGGCTTTGAGAACAGAATTTTTGGTTGTTGCTGCAATTATAATTGAAAATATGAGCTTGTTTATCGGTATTCCTTTATTTCAGTGATTTGAACAGAAGGAAGGGCAGTTTTTAATGTAAGCTGTAAACTGACTTTGATAAAAATGGAGCCAAAATGCACAAAACAGGCTTCCCCAATTTCTAGTTTTAGTGTTGTAAATATTTTGTTTCAAAGTCCACATTGAATTAATATTAAGAAAACATGGATGATGGCACATTTTAAGAAAAAAAAAGCACTATTGCTTTTTATTGGAATATTTTGTTATTTCTAAAATCTACAATGCCTTTTAGTTTTGGGGAACAATTTTATTTATTTATTACTGGGATTCATTCATTGGAATTTCTCTATCATTGTGTCAGATACTATACCCATCACACAGCTTCTGAATGTCACTCACCCACTATTTTCAGAAGTAAAGAACACTTTGTCAATGCTCCATTCTGACTCAACATATCTACATCATGTGTGGTCTATTGCAAAACATATAATTCTAAGTGATGCAGTGGTGATATCACTGGACCACCATCCAGAACATTATCCTGTTGAATTAAAACAGGAAATACTGGAGAAACCCAGAGACCTGTCAACATCCATTTCTTTCTCCACAGATGCTGCCAGATCTGTTGGTTTTCTTCAGCTTTTTCTGCTTTTATTTCAAATTCTAGCATTCGCAATTTTTTGCTTTTATTTCAATGCTTGGGGACAGAAGTTCAAACTGCTCAATAAAAAAGAAAAATCTGTGGAAAAACTATTCAATAAGATCACAGCTGATCTGTTTGTGTTTCCAATTCCACATTCTTATCTAAACCTCACAAGCTTGGATTTTCTAGCCTGACAAGAATCTATATACTTCTGCCTTGAAGGTGTTCAATGACACTGCCTCCACCAATTACGGAGACAGAATTTTCATGTCACGACTCTCAGAGAAAAGATTTCCACTCAACTCTGTCCTAAAAGTGTAACCTCTAATCGTAAAAGTGTCTCCTAGTTCTGGATTCATCCACAAGCCTGACAATATCCTTTCCATATTCACATTGTGAAGACCATTCAAGATTTTATAAAATTCAATTAAATCATCCCTCGCTCTTCTAAATTCCAGTGAAAATAAGCCCAGCCTGTCCAATCTGTCCTGATAGGATAACCCCACCCATTTCTGGTATCAATCGAGTAAACCTCCTCCGAATCTCCTCCAATGCATTTACATCCTTACAAAAAAAAGGACAAACCATGCACAGTATTCACACATGATCTCACAGACGCCCTGCATAACTGAAGCAGAGGATCATTATTTTCATGTTCAATTTTTCTCGTTAAAGGATACATTCCATTTGTTTTTTTTTTAATCACTTGCTGTCTCTGCATACTAATGTTTAGTGACTTGCGCACTAGGACACCTGGAATCCTCTACACTTCAGAATTCTACAGTCATTTATTGTATAAACAGTGGTCTGTTTTTTCGTTCTTCCTGTCAAAATGAATAATTTAATATTTTTTCACATTGTACTCGAAGTGCCAGATTTTTCCCCACTCACTTAACCAATCTATTTTAGTCTCCATCTTTGTTATGTCAACTTCACAAAATACTGTGCCACCTATCCTGCTAATTTAGCCACTATTATCTTCAATCCCCTTATCTAAGTCACTGATATGAATGATAAAACAGTGAGGGCCCAGTATAGACCAGTGCAGGATACCACTCATCACACCTTGCCAATCTGAAAAAGACCTATTCATGCATACTCTGTTTTCTGCCAACCAGCCAATCTTCATTCTATGCTAGTATGCTGCTCTCTATACCATGAGCTCTAACTTTGTGCAATAACTTTTTATATGAATTCCTATCAAGTGCTTTCTGGAAATAAGGCATGGTCCATCAGTAGGCTCCTCTTCATCTACAACACAATGAAGAATTATTACTTACAACTTTTCAGCTCTCTCTCTTGCTTTCCTTCTTTAAAATAGTCCCTTAAAAACAATCTACCTCTTTGACAACAATTTTAATCATATCCCCAAGTATTTCCTAATGTTACTTGGAATTATATTTTGTTTGAGTGCATCTCTGTGAACCACTTTAGCACGTTTTATCACTTGAAGCGTAGTATAACCATAGAATTGGTGTTGTTGCAATCATAGTCGTGAATCATTTATGGAACAAATCAGGAAGAGATTGAAAATAAGAGATGAGTAAAAGAACTGCTTCAATATCAACTTTAATGAAACACACACCAATTGAATAAAACACATAGAAAAGCAATTTTCTAATTAACACAAAACTTAAGGATTTTGTACTGTTTTCATTGTGGAAACAGGAATAGCACAGATTAAGTGATTTTGTTGTCAAGTGTTGACTCCATGCATGACTACAGTAATAACCTTGGTTTCTAATTTTTTTTGTTGCAGGGATATCAAGCCTGACAATATCCTTCTTGATGAACATGGTAAGTTGATAAATCTTCTTTATCCTGAGGCTGAACTTTGTGGAGGTAACAGAGGATCCTGGCGGCAGTTGTGTGAGATGGGAGCAGGGTTTGGGTTGCTGCAGGGTGTTGTTGTGGAGGCAATTGACTCTGCCTCAGTTAGCAGCAGAATCTGAGGCTGTTTCTTGCTGGCAACAGCCAATTAAGTTCCATTAAGGGTTACACATCCCACTCAGGCACTGGAGTATCATCCATGATTTATGTCAAGCCATGCAGTTGAGCATCACAGTGGCTCAATGGTTAGCACTGTTGCCTCGCTGCACCAGGGACCCAGGTTTGATTCCAGCCTTAGGTGACCATCTGTGTGGAGTTTACACATTCTCCCCGTCTCTGTGTGAGTTTCCTTTGGGTGCCCTGGTTTCCTCCCAGTGTCCAAAGATGTGCCATCTAGGTGGATTGGCCATGGTAAATTGCTATAGGGTGCAGGTACAAATGATAGTGTGGAAGGCTGGGTGTGGGTGGAATGCTCTTCAGAGGGTTGATACAGACTTGATGGGCCAAATGGCCCCTTTCTGCACTTTGCAGACTCTATGATTCTAAACAGAATTCAGAGGACTCAATCTGTTCCCCTCAAAATGAGTTTGAGACAGAGGTAACACTTGAAGTGTTTGTCAAAAACAGCAAATGCAAAGTGTGAATGATGTTTTTCACACAGTGAGTATTCAAGGTATGGAATGCACTGCCTGGAAATGTGGTTGAGGCATTCCAGATAGAAAAACATGATTATTTACAGAACAGCAACACGAAGGTGGGGCTTGAATCAAGAGATAGGGACACCATCATTACGTGACAAGATCCCATCATTTAAATATATCATTGATATGACAATTAGATTTACATCTGAACAAATCATGTCCAGTGCTTGTATTTGAACTGAATGGCTTGGTTCTTCCCTCAAGCCAGTTGTTAGGGGATCACTGGATTGTATTAAATTAAACTGTGATAAAATCTTTGTGTATTGAACTCGTGATGTACTTAGGCAAAATCTAAGACAACACCAAGTTAAATTGACAGCAGGATGTTTTAAGTTTCGGTACAGCACAGTTCAGCAAACAGTATTTTGGAAAATACCTTTATATCTTATAATCAAGTAGAATTAAAAAGTTGGAGGCAGCAAGAAAGAGATTTATTAGACGGGCTAAGGTAGAATCTGATGTTTGGGTGCTTGCTGTGAAAGATTGGAAATGAATACCCGTAATCAAAATGCAGGAATCTCTAGTAATGCATAGGTCATCTCACAAAGAGAATTACTGTAACATTAGGGTTTGTTCCAATGTTGTATTTTGCGAACTGTAAACATTTTTAAAAAAAAGTTTAGCATGAGAGGCCTAAAATATTGGCAATGTAAAAATGCACTTCAAAATGTTTTATAATAGAAATTTCTGATCAGTTACAAATGCCCTTTTTGGTGGAGACTTATGTTTTGTCTAACATAAGAAGACTGAGATAAAGAGAGGAATAAGTGTATGGCTTCATGTATAATTGAAGCAAAAATATGTCTTTTAATAAAATAAAACTGGGAATGTATCCTTAATAGCAAATGAAAATGAATAACCTAAATTACATGATTGCTAAATGGAAATGCTGTTTTAAAATAGAATATTAAATAACCAGTCCAAGCTGGACTAGTTTATCTGTAAGCTGATGGAATTCAATAAGTGACACTGGGTCGATTGTTGGAAAGATATCAGAAGCAGCTCATGAGGTGAGGCACTGATGCACTGCCTCACTGAGAATTGAAAATATGTGTGGGTAAGCAGGATTTAGCAGCAGCAGGTCAAAGTCTACCTGAGCACGGTGGACCCAAGCAGAGGGGACTCCAGACCCACATGTGAATCCAGACCCACAGCAGTGTGGTTGGCTGTTAACTGCCTGGGGATGGGCAATAAATGCTGGCTTAGCCAGTGACACCTTCATCCCATAAATGAATAATTAAAGAAAAGTGCTCCACATTGTTCTAGTTTGATAACATAAGAAGGGCATAGATTTAGTAAGTAAAATAGAGAGAGGATGATGGTTTGACGAGGAGCCCAAGAAGAGAAACTGACTTTGAAAAGTGATTGATAGCTTTCTCTCTTATCTTTTGGAATCCCAATTGCATTCTTCCTTGACCTGATTTTCTATGAAAAGTGAAAGGCAGGTATGGATAAGAAAATAAAACACATTTGTATTTATGCAAAATGCCAACTGTGAAGGTATCACATTGGGTAGTTAAATATCTATAGCTATAGCTCACCTGTCAGAGAGGTTACTGGTCATCAGTGAAAGATAGTATTGACATTTAGGAAATAGGCAGATGCAGTCCTACTGAGGAAAACAGCATTTGGAATAACTCAGTGAATACAGTTCATTAAAGGATCAAGTTGCAGTTGGGTAGAGTAGCCATAGGCATAACATTTTATGTAGAGTATTGTGAAAAGGAAATGTTGCTTCTTATTTGTCATTCAGCAGACTTATAGCTTTCAAATAGAATGATAATTAACTATACCTTGAAAAGACAATGTATTTATTATTTGTTCACAGAAAGAAAAGGGTAAATCACAAATGAGCTGTGAAATAAGACACTCAGATAAATTATATGTACAGTCTGTGTTAAAAAGATAGTGCGTACATAACCTATATTTTCAGCATTGCATCCAATTGTTAATACTATCAAAAACATACAGTATAATAATGGCAATTCAATGATGCAACTGAAGAATTAACATTCTAAGATGACATTTTAATATGGCAAGTACAAACATAGTGCTAACTTACATGATGTTTGAGAAAGTAGAGCCAAAACATACATTTAATTGACACAATAATTTGTCATTAAAGACTGTTGCTGACATTCGTACTGCAAGTTCAGGCTTGTTATGTAAAATTGAGAGTGGTTACGCTTATGTACGAGGCAGGTGTGGACAAATAACACAATTAACACCAATTGCAGGGGGCCTGGTTAGCTCAGCAAGACAGTTAGTTCGTGGTTTGATCAGATTCTAGCGAGGCCAGACTTGGAGACTGCCTCTTCCTCCCCCTGCCCCATTGTAAAATCGCTATGTCATGGCAACCCTCAAATAATCGAGGATGTTACTTGCAGAGAAGAACACAAATTGTAAATGCATTCTGATGATGGAGTTTTTAGTTAAATGCTAGTTCCTTGACTTATTTTTAATCAGTCAAAGTAAACAAATAAAAAAAGAGGCCTGATCTCATAGATACAGTCCAGTGAAGGCTGAATTGTAGAATGGCAATGAAAGCACTGAAGTGTCAATGAGCAGCATTATATGATTGGGAAATTACTAAAGGCTAATAATTGTATATAGCTCATTTGCAGGTGCAGCGATTGCAATGTATAATGACGCTGTTTCCAATCTAAGTCATTACTTGTAAAATTTTCTGCTGCCTTTTCATTCCCATGATTGTGACATATAGCCCAATGCTAAACACATTGTGGTGACTGGTGGCAGAGAGCAAAGGTCAAAGACCAAAGCAGTGTGACCTTCTTAAAGAGGAGGCGCTTTCTGGCTGTAGCAGCCTCTGGATCTGTTTCTGCTTGTGCTTTTTCACAAGGAAGATGAATGATGATTAAACAAGCCAGAGAGAAGACTTCCAGATTCTCCTGCTGCAGTGCTAGAGACCCTCATTCCGAAGGTGGCCAGAGGAGAAAAGATGTGTATCTGCAGAGGGCCAGACACCCTCCAGATGTACATGTCAAAGGGAATGGCAGCAAATGGTGACAGAGGTCAATATCAGGGTTTGGCACCGAGGGGAGAGCTGCACTGCAGCAAAAATGGTTCTATAAGTGAAGCTTTCATCATCAAACTCACATACTACTCAATGTATCCCCATCACATGTCCATAGCAATCTCTAACAATCAAG
The DNA here is from genome assembly GCF_020745735.1 of Hemiscyllium ocellatum. Taxonomy (NCBI): domain Eukaryota; kingdom Metazoa; phylum Chordata; class Chondrichthyes; order Orectolobiformes; family Hemiscylliidae; genus Hemiscyllium; species Hemiscyllium ocellatum. The sequence goes on along the minus strand of NC_083436.1, from coordinate 28,443,333 downwards.
ATTCATATCTAATGTTCTTCTCTGCCTCACATTATTCCAAATCTCATATCCATATCTTGCAGTTTCCACAAACTGCCAACAATTCAGCTGTGATATGCCATTATTACCAATGTTTCAACACATGAACCGATATGTTTCCTGCTGTCTTACTGTGCAAGTTAACATGTAACATGAAGGAGCCTCAAAGAACTTGTGAGGGGCTCAGGGGTGAGGCCTTGGGAGGAAAAGGCAGTGTGGGTCAGATATGAATGGCATGAGAGCTCAGTGATTAGCACTGCTGCCTCACAGCGCCAGAGACCTGCATTCAATTCCACTCTTAGTTGACTGTCTGTGTGGAGTTTGCACATTCTCCCCATGCTTGTGTGGATTTCCTCCTGGTGCTCTGACTTCCTCCCACAGTCCAATGACATGCAGCTTAGATGGATTGGCCATGCTAAATTGCCAATAGCATCCCAGGATGGGCAGGCTGGGTGAGTTTACCAGGGAAAAGCAGGGTTATAGAGTTAGGGTAGGGTGGTGGGTTGGGTGGGATGCTCTTGGGAGGGGCAGTGTGGACTCATGGGCCGAATGGCCTGTTTCCACACAGTAGGAATTCTATGAGAGATATATGGCTGCATCCCCGAAACCCATTATGGGGGATGGTGCCAGGCATTAGAGGCAACCAGAGAGGTTATTGCAACCAGCATCACTGAAGTCATCCTGAATAATGATGTTCATTGAATCAGATAGCAGCTCAAGGACTGGTGATGGTCTGAACTTTAGAGGCTACCATAAAGGTGAGATTGGAATGCTGAGTCACTGGGCAAGAGTGAACTGCAGCAAAGCTAGCAGTGAACATGTAAATCAACGTCCCAAAGATCAAGGCTTCACACAAGTTCCACTGCAGGACTCAGATGAGGACAGCATTCAAAGAAAAGGCTGATGGATTTGAGCACAGAAGCACTTGATGCATTGTTGTCAAGGAGCATGGAGTGGTCTAGCTGCAAGTTAACATGAGACACTGCTCAGGGCTTAATTGTTGGCCAGGTCCATTAGAGTGCCTAGCCCATCATAATGTAGCATCTGATGGCAGGTGCCGCTGTCTCCATTGCAATACAATTAACAACAGCTGAGTTTTGCAATGGACTCCCAGACTGGTGTCATGAAATCAATAGTTATTGCTGTTTTGTACCATGCAGACTCAGACTGCTGCCCTCGTGCTGCAGATGGCAATGCTCACAGGATGTCTATAGGCTCTCACATGACTTCCTCTTGCTGAGCTCCTGTCCCAGGATAGTGGCAGTAGTTTCACAGTATAGCAGGCTTGAGGAGCTGAATGGTCTATTTCTGCTGCTTGTTCCTATGATTCTAGAAGGATTTATGACTTGAGAGCAGATTTATCTGCTCAGACACCTTCAAAAGCCACTCAACCTCTCACACACATCCAGCCCAACCCACTGCTGGGTCAAATGAGTTGAGTGAAGTCTTCCAGGAGAGTCCACTGAATCCTCAGCAGAAAAAGAAAGTCAAAACCACCTCACCTGTAAGGCCCAGGCTGATGCTTTTAAATAGCATCAATGGGTGTCCCTTATGCAGCCAAATGATGTCATGATCTGCTATGTATCTGTGCTCCCTATGCTTGCACAGCATTCCTGTGCTATTGCCCACTCCAGATCTGGTGTACAGGGCAAACTGTGCTGGGTGTCAACAAAAGTCAGCCTCCTTCACTTTTATTATCTTCGGGCACTGCAGAGCTAAATGTTGCAACTTTACTCGTAATTATCCCTCTGAAGATTGAAAGAAATTAAGTTTCTTCCTAACTTTGTGCTTCAGTTTACACTACTGAAGTAAGGGTTAATAATTTAATTCCACAAATATCGTACAATGTAGGCTAAGGAACAATAGGATAAAAATACAGTATGCATCAATAATGAGCACATTGTACCATTTGTATGCAGTTCCTTTGGTGATGCTTTACCCAATATCTTACCATTTTCAATGTAAGCTGGTCTATAAACTTGATTTTTAAAAAATGTACAAAGGGTTCTGCTATAGATCCATTTGTAAATTCATTACTAATATCAGATCATGCCATTTCAATAAAATTAATTTTGTTGAAAAGTGAAATTTGTACTGTATTTTTATGTAAAACTAGCAACTGATGGAAATTTAATCTGGTATTAGAAAGAAAAAATACCAGTGAGAAATCTGATTAGTTTTAATATATAGAATTTCAAACATATATAAATATAATTTGCAATATCAGCCTTTAAGTTAAATACAACACCCTTGGTTGACGTTTAGATCCTCTGTTGGCAATATTCCAACTGTAGGTAGATGTTTGTTTGGATAGATCTTCAGTAGAATATAGTTAGAAGAAGTGTAATCCAGTCAAGTGTAGACGACCCTTCCATTGACGGCATTGCTGAGTGATTTAGACAGAATGACAGCCAGGTGGATTTTATTGAGTTCATCTTTTTTGAAGTCTGCAATTTCTAGTTAGGGATAAGAGAGGCCATTAGGAAAACTAGAACCACATCTCTGATCAATTTTGCAGTGATATGTCTGTTTAGTGATGTTAAAGTTGTGTTCTTACTTTCACTGTGTTCTTACACATTTTTACCAAAGTAATCCAGAGCAGATACTAATCCTTTTTTTTTGGGCAGTTTGGAGATTGTATTGCAAACAATAAACTAAGTTGTGCAAGACTGTAATTTATTATTCATTTTTTCACAAACTGAGAGATCAGTCTGTGCTAGAAACAATTTCATCTGTAAACACATGATGGGACCTTTTATGTTTCACAAGCTGTGGTCAAACATGCATACTCTGAAGTGAACTGATTGAGAGTTCAAGATTGGGTCGATGCTTGGTTCAGAATGTCAAAAGGCTTGTACAACCTGAGTTTAAAATTGAATATTTGGTTCTCGTGACCGGGCTAACTTCAACATTTTGAATCAAAAGTCAACTGGGAGAGACACCCCAAAACCTTTTACTACCATCGTCACTCTCATAGTGATGCAAAAGTAGAATTTCAATGATCGTGAGGTCATTGTGGCACATTTTAGATCATTTTATACCATCATACAAACTAATGGAAAGCTTCATTATTTAGAAGTAAATACCAAAACTTCATGCGTACTTGTAAACAGTGAATACCTGAGAGATATTGCTGTGAGTGGGATGAAGAAAGTGATTCCATTTACACCAGCAATAATGAAACCTTTTGCATTTTAAAACCTTTGCAGTTTTGTTAGCTAAGCTTCTAAGTAAATTTAGTCTGTCATAGCAAACCATTATTTTCCTTTTTTAAGATAGTAAGCTATATTTTTCTACCCTTCAAAAATAACCTTGGGTGGATTTTTCATCATTTATATAAATGATTTAGATGTGAACATAGGAGGAATGGTTAGTAAGTTTACAGATGACACCAAAATTGGTGGTATAGTAGACAGTGGAGAAGGTTACCTCATAGCACAACGGGATCTTGATCAGATAGGCCAGTGGGCCGAGAAGTGGTAGATGGAGTTTAATTCAGATAAATGTGATGTGCTGCATTTTGGAAAAATAAATCAGAGCAGGACTTATACACTTAACAGTAAGGTCTCGGGGAGTGTTGCTGAACAAAGAGACCTTAGAGTCCAGGTTCATAGTTCCTTGAAAGTAGAGTCACAGGATAGTGAAGAAGGTGTTTGGTATGCTTTCCTTTATTGGTCAGTGTATTGATTATGAGAGTTGGGAGGTCATGTTAGAGCTGCACAGGTTAATGATTAGGCCCTTTTGGAATACTGCGTGCAATTCTGGTCTTCTTGCTATAGGAAGGATATTGTTAAACTTGAAATGGTTCAGAAAAACAATTTGCAGGAATGTTGCCAGGATTGAAGGATCTGAGCTAATGGGAGAGGCTGAATAGGCTGGGGCTATTTTCGCTAGTGTCGGATGCTGAGATATAACCTTATAGCGGTTTATAAAATTAGGAGAGCCATAGATAGGGTAAATAGCCAAGGTCTTTATCCTAGGGTTGGGAAGTCCAAAACTAGAGGTCACAGGTTTAAGGTGAGAGGGGCAAGATATAAAAGGGACCAAAGGGGCAAACTTTTCATGCAGAGGGTAGAACGTGTATGGAATGAGCTGCCAGAGGAAGTGGTGGAGGCTGGTACAATTACAACATTTAAAAGGCATCTGGATGGTATATGAAAAGGAAGGGTTTAGAGGGATATGGGTCAAATGCTGGCAAGTGGGACTAGATTAATTTAGGATAACTGTTCAGCATGGATGAGTTGGCCCAAAGGGGCTGGTTCCATGCTGTAAAGCTTTATGACTCTATGTCTATCTAAATACAGCAGGGCTTCCAACAACAACATTCATTTGTATAGCATCTTGAATGTAAAAACACGTCTCAAGGTTGCTTTGCAGTAGTGTTACAAAGCAAAATCGACACCATGCCACATAAGGACAGATGACTAAAAAGGTAGGCTATGAGGTTGCTTTCCAGTGGCACACCACAGGGATCAGTGTTGGGTCCCTGTACTGTTTGTGACATGTATAAATGATATCGAAGAAAATATGGGGTGTCCGGTGTTGCTGATGAGTTTGTGTATGACACAGGTAGTTGACAATGAGAAAGAAGGTCTTAGGTTGCAGGAGGATATTAAACAGATTGGTCAGATCAGTGGCAGGTGTAATTTTGCCCTAATATGTGTGAGGTGATGCACTTTGGTTGAAGTAACAAGACAACGGAGTACTCAATGAATAACAGGACACTAGGAAGCTCAGAGGAACAGAGGGATCTTGGGAGGTTATCCACAGATCCTCAAAGGTGGCAGAACAGATTGATAGGATAGTTAAGAGAGACTTGCATTTATCAGTCGTGGCATGGATTTCAAGAGCAGAGTGGTTATGTTGGAGCTGTACAGGAATTTGATTAGGCCCCAACTGGAGTACTATGTGCAGTTCTGGTCACCACCCTATAGGGAGGATGTAAAGCAAAGAATTGCAGATGCTGGAAATCTGAAAAAAAACAGAAACTCAGCAGGACTGGCAGCATCGATAGAAGGAGGTGATCCCTTTAGAGGAGGTGCAGAGGAGATTCACCAAGGTATTGCCTGGGATGGAGCATTTTAGCTCCGAAGGGAGGCTGGATAAGATCAGGTTGTTTATGTTAGAGCAGAAAAGGGTAAGGGGAGCCTGTTAGAAGTATATAAGGTGATATGGGCATGGACAGGACAGATAAAAAGCAGCTGTTCACTTTAATTGAGGGGTCAATAACAAGGGGAGATGATTTTATGGTAAAAGGCAGGGGATTTAGAGGGGATTGGAGCAAAGTCTTTTCATCCAGAGGGGTCAAGAATCTAGAATCCACTGACTGGAGGGTATTTGAGACGGGAAACCTCACAATATTTAAAAAGTACTTGGATGAGCACTTGAGATATCATAACATTCAAGGTATGGGCCAAGTGTTGGAAATTGGAACTAGTGTAGATTTGGAGTAGGCTTTGTCAGTGCAGACTAGATGGGCCAGAGGGTCTCTTCTATACTATATGATTTCTTTAAGGTCCCAGCTGAAGATATGGCTGCCAATGGAGACACAGAATTGGAGAAGAGAGATGATTATAAGGTTGGAGAAAATTACAGAGGCAGGAAAGGGTGGATTTGTTTACAATCATCATAATCATTTTTAAAATGAGGCGTTGACGGACTTGAACCAATATAGTTTAGAAAGTTCAGGGATGTTGAATAAATGGGAGTTGGTCTGGAGATATGAGTAGAGAAGTTTTAATGAGTTCAGGCTTATGGAGGATGGAAGATGAGAGGCCATCCAGAAATAGTCAAATTTAGAGTTAACAAAGGCATGGAAGAAGGTTTCAGCAGCAGGTGATATGAGTTTGGGGAACTAACGGGTCATGTTACAGCAGTATTGTAAGCAATTTTGGAGGCAGGATGGACATTTATTTGAATGTTTGACTTGCAGTCAAGTATGACCCACAGGCTTGGAATGGTCTCATTCAGCTTCAGTCATCCTCTGAGCAGCAGAATCAGGTCGATGGCTAATGAACAGTGACCTGGCTGTGACCAAAGACAATAGCTTTCATTGCTTTGAGACAGGCAGGTGATAGTCTAGTGTTATTATTATCACCGGGCTAGTAACTCAGACATCTGGGTAATGCTCTGGGGACCTGAGTTCAAATCCCATCATGGCAGATATTTTTAAAAGATATCTGATTGTGAAACTGTTGTTGCTCGCAGGCAAATCCATCTGGTTCATTCTGTCTTTTAGGGAAGGAAACTGCTGTCCTTATCTGGTCTGGCCAATGTGTGAGTCTAGACCTACACAATACGATTGATTCTTAACTACCCTCTGGGTAGTTAGGGATGGGAATGCTGTGAATTAACTTTAAAAAAAAAGTTGGAGGTAAATTTTGCTGAACCAGTTGTGACTGTTATACATAGCAGTGTTGTAACTTAGAGAGTGTAGATGGGTTGAAAACTTCGAGGTGAGATAGAGTGAGTGTTGTTGATTTACATTTGGAATTTGACATTATCTTTTGATTGATTCAATAGACTATTTCTGTGAGGTCTATCCACTTTTACGTCAGCTTCTTTTGTACGTTGGTGACAGACTTGCTTCATCACCAGAGAAGCCAAGAGAGGCAGATTCCTGGAGTTTGCTGCAGTGCAGCAGTTAGCATATATATTACATTTTCAAAATACCCTTTTACCCTGCCTTGTCTGGTGCAAACAATTGTGATGGAATAGTTGAAATAATGATACTCAAACTTGAACATTCTGACTTACTGCAAAGTACAATTTAGTCAAATTTTTTTCCATTTGCCTCTTAATTACCTCTGTCTTCAATCTCGGAACAGTCAGTAATTGGGTTCAGATGACTTTTAAACATTTCTAATGTCTTTAAGGATCTTTACCTTCTATTCTGCTTTATCACCTCAGCTGTTTGAATTTAATTTACAAGCGCAGTTTTCAGTTCCCATCAATTGTACGTTCTTGTACCTAATCATACGATAACCCACAGCTACGCTAATGTACTGCCCTCAGGAGATTGGTTTCAAGCAGAGCATATCTATCTTAGGTGATTGAAAACACTGGGGTTAATCCCCTATTCTGCTTCATTCAACCTCTAAAAGTAATAATCATGTTCCTGTATAAGAATGTACTCCTCAAAATGGCTTCCCATGCAAAACGCTTCTATTTGAGCACTGGTTTAAAATGAATGATTTATATACAGTAAAGGACCTAGGAAATGTTGCCTCAAGGTCATTTAAATGGATTTGCAGAAGCGTTTTGAGTGAAGTGTTGAAATCAGGACATGACTACCAAATAAGGCAGTACAAAACAGATAAGAATCAAGACTAGTCACAAAAAGTCTCCCTCCTTTTTCATCTATTCTCCCCAATATTTACACAAAATGGTGTTACGAGTGCAGGTAGAACATTAATAATTAAATACAAGTCACTGTTTTAAAACATTTATTTTCTTGTGCTATGCTTTGCACTGGATCCATTGATAGCCACTACATGCTAATTTTCAGGCGGAGAAATATCAACTGCACTAATGATTTCTGTCACTCCTTTCGGAATGGTTCAATCCTTTTTCATTTGTTGCTCACAAGTACAGCATGAGGCCCGAACTAAAATTAAAACTTGTTTTTGATTTATGAAATTACAGGAACCCCTCGGGCATGAATTTGATAAGGATCCCAACAGAAAAAAAATCTTCCGTTTTCTAACTTTGACCTTTTGTATTGGTCCTCCTTTTAAAAACTTAATTGCAAAGATTTTGGTTAATGTTCTGTTAGTGTTTCAGGCTATATTCCTGCATTTTTAAACTTGTCCTTTTCATAAAAGTAAACTTTGTGAAGATCCTACATTTCAATATCTGTAGCAAATTACACATTAAAAAAAGAAAATGTTATTCAGATCCATTAGATATTCTTGTGAGCTTCCTAAATGGTTGTAGTTTTCAAGAAGTAAATTTAACAAGTATTAGGTAAATAGAAAAATTTAATGGCTTCAGAGCTTTCTTTTTATATATTAGTATTAACATTATCTAGAGAATCTGATCTTTCTAAGGGGACAGTGCTACAGATCTCAAAAGCAAATACTTTACCTTAAATTATGTCAGTAATTCTTTTTCTGCTGAAGTTATAGAATCATAGAACCATAGAGATATACAGACCCTTCGGTCCAAATTGTCCATGCTGACCAGATATCCTAAATAAATCTAGTCCCATTTGCTAGCATTTGGCCCAAATCCCTCTAAATCCTTCCTATTCATATATCCATCTAGGTGCCTTTTAAATATTGTAATTGTATCACCTCACCACCTCCTCTAACAGCCCATGAAAATGTTGCCCCTTGGTTCCACTCTCACCTTAAACCTATGCCCTCTAGTTCTGGACTCCCCCACCCTGGTCTATTTACTCTATTTATACCCCTCATGAGTTTTTTAAACTTCTACAAGGTGATTCCTCAGCCTCCGATGCTCCGGGAAAAATAGCCCCAGTGTTTCAGCCTCTCCCTATAGCTCAAACCCTCCAACCCTGGAAACATCCTTGTAAATCTTTTCTAAATTCTTTCAAGCTTCACAACATCCTTCCTATGTCAGGGAGACCAGAATTGTACATAATATTCCAATAGTGGCCTAACCAATGTCCTGTATAGTCACAACATGCCCTCTTAAGTCCTATGTTCAATGCACTGACCAATAAAGGCAAGCATACCAAATGTTTTCTTCACTATCCTATTTACCTGTGACTCCATTTTCAAGGAGCTATGAACCTGCACTCCATGGTCTCTTTGTTTAGCACCACTCCCCAGGACATCATGATTAAGTGTATAATTTGTGCCCTGATTTGCCTTTCCAAAATGCTAAGTTACCCACTATCTGCCACTTTTCAGCCCATTGGCTCACCTGATCATGATCCCATGGTACTCTGAGGTAACCTTCTTGGCTGTCGACTACGCCACCAATTTTAGGGTCATCTACAAATTTACTAACTATACCTCCTATGTTCGCATCTAAATAATTTATATAAATGATGAAAAGCAATAGACCCAGCATCGATTCTTGTGGCACACCACTGGTCACAGTTCTCCAGTCTGAAAAGCAATCCTCCACCACCACGTTCTGTCTTCTACCTTCGAGCCAGGTCTGAATCCAAATGGCTAGTTCTCCCTCCTATCCATGTTATCTAACCTTACTAACCAGTCTATCATGAGGAACCTTGTCGAACGCCTTATTGAAGTCCTTATAGACCACATCCATTGTACTACCCTCATCAATCCTCTTTGTTACTTCCTCAAAAAACTCAGTCACGTTTGTGGGACACATTTTCCCATGCACAAAACCATGATGACTATCCCTAATCAGACCTTGCCTTTCCAAGTACATGTAAATTCTGTCTCTCAGGATTCCCTCCAAGAACATGCCCACCACTGATATTGGGTTCACTGGTCTATAGTTCCCTGGTTTTACCTTACCACCTTTCTTAAATAATGGCACCATGTTAGCCAACTTCCAGTCTTCCAGGCACTTCGCCTGTGTCTACTGATGATACAAATATCTCAGCAAGAGGCCCAGCAATCACTTCTCTAGCTTCCCAAAGAGTTCTAGGGTACACCTGATCAGGTGAGGATTTATCCACCTTTATGAGTTTGAAGACGTCCAACACTTCCTCCTTTTTAATTTGGATATTTTTCAAGATGTCACTATTGCTCCACGTTTCCTTTCTTCCAAATGCTCGACCACACTAAACACTAACGCAAAATATCATTTAGTATCTTCCCCATTTCCTGCGTCTATTCTCTTCCTAGTAACTCTTTTGTCCTTAATGTATGTCTGGAGTCATAGAGTCATAGAGATGTACAGCATGGAAACAGACCCTTCGGTCCAACCCGTCCATGCCGAACAGATATCCCAACCCAATCAAGTCCCACTTGCCAGCGCCCAGCCCATATCCCTCCAAACCCTTCCTATTCATATACCCATCCAAATGCCTCTTAAATGTTGCAATTGTACCAACTTCCACCACATCCTCTGGCAGCTCATTCCATACATGTACCACCCTCTGCGTGAAAAAGTTGCCCCTTAGGTCTCTTTTATATCTTTCCCCTCTCACCCTAAACCTATGCCCTCTAGTTCTGGACTCCCCAACCCCAGGGAAAAGACTTTGTCTATTTATCCTATCCATGCCCCTCATAATTTTGTAAATCTCTATAAGGTCACTGCTCAGCCTCCGAAGCTCCAGGGAAAACAGCCCTAGCCTGTTCAGTTTCTCCCTCTATGTCAGATCCTCCAACCCTGGCAACATCCTTGTAAATCTTTTCTGACCCTTTCAAGTTTCACTACATATTTCTGATAGGAAGGAGACCAGAATTGCATGCAATATTCCAACAGTGGCCTAACCAATGTCCTGTACAGCCGCAACATGACCATCCAACTCCTGTAAAAAATGAGGTCTGCAGATGCTGGAGATCACAGCTGCAAATGTGTTGCTGGTCAAAGCACAGCAGGCCAGGCAGCATCTCAGGAATAGAGAATTCGACGTTTCGAGCATAAGCCCTTCATCAGGGCTTATGCTCGAAACGTCGAATTCTCTATTCCTGAGATGCTGCCTGGCCTGCTGTGCTTTGACCAGCAACACATTTGCAGCTCCAACTCCTGTACTCAATACTCTGACCAATAAAGGAAAGCATACCAAACGCCTTCTTCACTATCCTATCTACCTGCGACTCCACTTTCAAGGAGCTATGAACCTGCACTCCAAGGTCTCTTTATTCAGCAACACTCCCTAGGACCGTATCATTAAGTGTATAAGTCCGGCTAAGATTTGCTTTTCCAAAATGAATCCCTTTGAATTCTCCTTAACCCTATTTGCCAAAGCTTTCTTGTGTCCCCTTTTTGCCCTCCTGATTTCCCTCAAGGCTTCGATTCCAGCCTCTGGCGACTGTCTGTGTGGAGTTTTCACCGTCTCCCCGTGTCTGCATTGGTTTCCTCTGTGTGTTCCGGTTTCCTCCACAATCCAAAGATGTGTAGGTTTGGTGGATTGTCATGCTCAATTGCCCACAGTGTTTAGGGGTATTTAGGTTAGGTGGATTGGTCATGCTAAACTGCCCACAGTGTTCAGGGGTATGTAGGTTAGGTGCATTAGTCAGAGGTAAATATAGGGTTGGGAAATGGATCTGGGCAGGTTACTCTTCAGAGGGTCGGTGTGGACTTATGGGGCCAAAGGCCCTGTTTCCACTCTGTAGAGATTCTATGATTCTATACGCCTACTCCCTTTATACTCTACTAAGGATTCACTTGATTTCTGTTGTCTATACCTGACATATGCTTCTTTCTTATTCTTGACCAAAACCTCAATTACTCTAGTCATCCAGGATTCTACACTTAGCAGCCTTGCATTTCACCCTAATGGGAATATATTGTTTCTAGACTCTCGGCATCTCATTTTTGAAGGCTTCCCATTTTCTAGCCATTGTTTTACCTGTGAACATTCACTTCCAATCAACCTTTGAAAGTTCTTGCCTAATACCTTCAAAATTAGCCTTCCTCCAATTTAGAACTTCAACCTTTAGATCCAATCTATTCTTTTCCATCGCTACTTTAAAACTAATACAATTATACTCACTGGCCACGAAGTGCACCCCCACTAACACCTCAGTTACCTGCTCTGCCTTATTTCCAAAGAGTAGATCAAGTTTTGCACCTTCTCCAGTAGGTACATCCACATACTGAATCCAAAGATTTTCTCATACACACCTAACAAATTCCTCTCCATCCAGGCCCAGTCCCAGTAGACTTATGGTAGTCCCAGTCTATGTTTGGAAAGTAAAAGTCCCCTACCATAACTACCGTATTATTCATTCAGATAACTGAGATCTCCTTACAAATTTGTTTCTCAATTTCCCCCTGGCTACTGCGGGTCAATAGTACAATCCCAAAAAGATGATCATCCCTTTCTTATTTCTCAGTTCCACCTAAGTATTGCCAGGAATATCCTCCGTTAGTACAGCTGTAATGTTATCCCTAATCAAAAACACCACATCCCCTTCTCTCTCAGCCCCCACTTTTCTATCATTCTTATAGCATCTATAGCCTGGAGCATTAAGCTGCCTGTCCTGTCCATTCCTGAGCCACGTCTTTGAAATTGCTATGATATCCCAGTCCCATGTTCCTAACCATGCCCTGAGTTAATCTGCCTTCCCTGTTAGGCCTCTTGCATTGAAATAAATGCAGTTTAATTTATCAGTCACACCTTGTTCTCTGCTTTGTTCTTGCCTGCCTTGACTGCTTGACTCATAGAGCATTGAACATTACAGCACAGTACAGACCCTTTGGCCCTCAATGTTGCATCAACCTGTGAAACCAATCTAAAGCCCATCTAACCTACAATATCCAATGACTATTTAAATGCTCATTTAAGTTGGTGAGTCCACTACTGTTGCAGACAGGGCATTCCACACCCCTACCACTCTCTGAGTAAAGAAACTACCTCTGACGTTTGTCCTATATCTACCACCCCTCACTCTAAAGCTATGTCCCCTTGTATTAGCCATCACCATCCGAGGAAAAAGGCTCTCACTGTCCATCCTGTCTAACCATCTTGTATGTCTCAATTACGTCACCTCTCAACCTTCTCTCCAATGAAAGCAGCCTCAAGTCCCTCAGCCTTTCTTCGTAAGACCTTCCCTCTGTACCAGGCAACATCCTGGTAAATCTCCTTTGAACCCTTTCCAAAGCCTCCACATTCATCCTATACCACTGTGACCAGAACTGTATGCAATATTCCAAATGTGGCCACACCAGAGTACAGCTGCAGTATTACCTCATGGCTCCAAAACTCAATCCCTCTACCAATAAAAGCTAACACACTATATGCCTTCTTATCAACCCTCTCGACCTGTGTGGCAAATTTCAGTGATCTATGTACATGGACACCAAGATCTCTCTGCTCATCTACACTACCAAGAACCTTACCATTAGCCCAGGACTCTTTATTCCTTTTGCTCCTTCCAAAGTGAATCACCTCACACTTTTCCCCATTAAATTCCACTTGCTCCTTTTCCCAACTGTAACAGTTTCAGACTAATCGCTTTCCCCACTATCTCCCCAGGACTCCCACACCCCTCTCTATGTTTTTACACCTTTAAAGTTTAACATAGAACATAGAACATAGAAAAGTACAGCACAGAACAGGCCCTTTGGCCCACGATGTTGTGCTGAGAATTAATCCTAATGTAAAATAAAATACTTTAACCTACTTACCCCTCAATTCACTGCTATCCATGTGCGTGTCCAGCAGTCGCTTAAATGTTCCTAATGACTCTGCTTTCACCACCACCGCTGGCAACGCATTCCATGCATTCACAACTCTCTCAGACGTCCCCTCCAAACCTTTCTCCTAATATCTTAAAACTTTGACTCTTCGTGCCAGTCAGTCCTGCCCTGGGGAAAAGTCTCTGGCTATTGACTATATCTATTCCTCTTATTATCTTGTATATCTCGATCAGGTCACCTCCCTTTCTCCTTCTCTACAGAGAGAAACGTCCAAGCTTATTCAACCTCTCTTCATAAGGCAAGCCCTCCAGTCTAGACAGAACCCTGGTAAACCTTCTTTGCAACCTCTCCAAAGCCTCTGTATCTTTTCTGTAGTACGGCAACCAGAACTAGACACAATATTCCAAGTGTTGTCTCATCAGGGACTTGTAGAGCTGTAGCAAAACCTTGCGATTCTTAAACTCGATCCCCCTGTTAATGAAAGCCAAAGAACCATATGTTTCCTTAACAACCCTATCTACTTGGGTGGCAACTTTGAGAGATGTATGTACATGAACACCAAGCTCTCTCTGTTCCTCCACACTGCCAAGAATCCTGTCATTAATTCTATATTCAGCATTCAAGTTTGACCTTCCAAAATGTATCACTTCACATTTATCCAAGTTGAACCCCATTTGCCATTTCTCAGCCCGGCTCTGCATCCTGTCTAACCTCAGTAACAAAATATAATAATAAAAAAAACACTCTACTCACTTTTGTAGATTTACAAAAGAAAACCAGTAAGGTTATACTTTATCATACAGAATTCACACCAAATAAAATCATGGTCTCTTATTCTCCTAAATCACTGAAATTTTGTCAGACAAGCTATCCATGGATGTCTTAAGTACAACTTTACATTGGCTTCTTTAGATTAGATTAGATTAGATTATTTACAGTGTGGAAACAGGCCCTTCAGCCCGACAAGTCGGCATGGTGGCACAGTGGTTAGCACTGTTGCCTCACGGCGCCAGAGACCTGGGTTCAATTCCTGCCTCAGGCGACTGACTGTGTGGAGTTTGCACATTCTCCCTGTGTCTGCGTGGGTTTCCTCCAGGTGCTCCGGTTTCCTCCCACAGCCCAAAAATGTGCAGGTTAGGTGAATTGGCCATGCTAAATTGCCCGTAGTGTCAGGTGAAGGGGTAAATGTAGGGGAATAAGTCTGGGTGGGTGCGTGTCGGTGTGGACTTGTTGGGCCGAAGGGCCTGTTTCCACACTGTATGTAATCTAATCTAAAGAAGCCAATGTAAAGTTTTATTAAATCCACCAATGGACCAGAGTGCTCACCTTTGCTTCTGAAGCTATAAAGCCTCCCAGGATCTGTATTCCTGAAATTCCTGAACATCAAAATGGATAGAAACCTCCAAGTTGAGAATGCATTGTCCAATGTGGCAAAGTAACTCCCTTGTTGCCTGCAAATCCTAATTTATCTTTTTCAACAATTCTTTGCAAGTTTAACTACTGACCGCTGTTCTGCCAACATGTTTCTTTCCAATATTGTGGCTGAAAATGTTACATTTCTTCCCTTTGTTTTTGCAGAGAATTTCCTTTTTAAATTCAAATTGTTTGTTTGCTTTTGAAGGGCATGTTCACATCACTGATTTCAACATAGCAACAGTGGTGAAGGACTCTGAAAAAGCCACATCAATGGCTGGGACCAAGCCATACATGGGTAAGCAACATTACAATCAATACTTAATTTTTATAAGTACTAAGTAATAAAGGTAATGAATTAGAAGTAATATCAAAATGGCAAGTCCAGGGTTTTCAGGAGATTTGAAAGTAAAAGATATCAATATAATTTTAAAAAAACATTATTATGACTAGCATCTTCCCTGGTTATTGAAAACTGATAAAATGGTTCTCAGAAAATGCTGATTTAAGCCAAAATATTGCTATGACTTTTTAGGAGATTTTAAATTGATTTTTTAGAAGAAAGATATAATAGAAAAGATCTTAAAAGTATAATTTTATGCTGATTAATTTTTAAAGTAAAGCGTACCGGGAATAATACTCTTCAGCACAGTAATGTTGGCTTAATGACCCCTGGCTCTGATGGATCATAGTCATAGAGTCATAGAGATGTACAGCATGGAAACAGACCCTTCGGTCCAACCCGTCCATGCCGACCAGATATCCCAACCCAATCTCATCCCACCTGCCAGCATGTGGCCCATATTCCTCCAAACCCTTCCTATTCATATATCCATTCAAATGACATTTAAATGTTGCAATTTTACTAGCCTCCACCACTTCCTCTGGCAGCTCATTCCATACACGTTTCACCCTCTGCGTGAAAAGGTTACCTGTTAGGTCTCTTTTATATCTTTCCCCTCTCACCCTAAACCTATGCCGTCTAGTTCTGTACTCCCCGACCCCTGGAAAAAGACTTTGTCTATTTATCCTATCTATGCCCCTCATAATTTTGTAAACCTCGATAAGGTCATCCCTTAGCCTCCAAAGCTCCAGGGGGAGCAGCCCTAGCCTGTTCATGCCTTCGAAAATTACAATACAAAAGATATCCTGATTCCAAACTGAGCCAAATAACCAGTGGGGCAGAAACAGAGAAGGAGGAAAAGTGGGAGAGAGATTTAATAGCCAGGAAACCTGAAAATATGAAAAAATAACAAAGTGATGGAGAAACCCAGTAGTTCTGGTAGCATTTGTGGACAGAGAAGCAAAGTTAATATTTTGTGTCCAATAGGCAAATGTACACTTGCTATAGTCCTATGAAATCATAGGGCTGCTCTCTCATTAGAAAGAGAGAGATGACTGGTGCTGGATAACCTGAGGGTCACCACATCTCAGGCAAGGCAGGATGTTGAGAAGAAGAGTCCTTCATGGTTACCTCAGCTGGTGCAGGAATTAGACTGACACTGTAGGTCCAGCCAAATGAGATAACATATACAGTCTTTAACAAGATCGCCTCTCATTTTGCTAAACTTCACTGAGTGAAGGCACAAAATGCTCAATGTCTCGTCAGATGGTAATCCTTCTATTCGCACAATCAATCAAATGAATTTTCTCTTGTCTGCCCCTAGTGCCAGTAGATCAGAGGATCAATACTGTCAACAGTATTCCAGGTGTATTTAAGTACTGTCTTGCGTAGTTTTAGCACAACCTCCCTGATTTTATACTGCATTCTCTTTCAAGTAAAGACCAACATTCCTTTTGCCTTTCCTATTACCTGCTGAACTTCAATACTTACTTCTTGGGTTTTAGGCATGGGGAATTTTAAATCCTTCTGTGCTGCACCTTTCTGCAGCCTTTCTCTATTTCAATAATATTCCGATCCTCTATTCCTCCAAACAAAGTGCACAGCCTCACATTTTCCCACATTATATTCCAACTGCCAAGTCATCAATATTGATTGTAAATAAATGTGGTTCGAGCACTGATCCTGGAGACATTCCCCATTACTTGTAGTTTGCCAACCTAAAACTGCTGCCCTTATCCCAACTCTCTGCCTTCTATTTGTTAGCCAATCCTCTATCCATGCTAATGGACTATCTTGAGCTCTTAATAAGTGGCCTAATATCTGATACTTATCAAATGCTATATGGAAATCCAAATATATTTCATCCACGGCTTACCTTGCATCAATTCTATTTGTCACCACATCAAAGAATTATAATGAATTTGTCAGGCCTGCGTTCCCCTCATAGAGCAATGCTGACTCTGCCTACTTATATTATGTATTTCTTAATGCTTTGCTGTAACATTCTTTGACATAGACACTTCTCCAGAATCTAAGCAACTACCATCTCTGTAGCTACTTCATTTAAATTCTAGGATGGATCCTGTCAAGTCAAGGGGACTTATCAATCATTTAACATTGAAATAGTCAAGCCCAGTAGTAATAACGGCATGGATGGGGAAGAAAGAGAAAGAGTGAAGAAGTTCAGAGCTGAAAAGAAAGACAAAAAAAATTTGGAAGAATTAGGTAGAAAAAAATGTTGAAACCGAAATTTAAGGAGGGAATTGTAATGAGTGAAATCTATTTTGTAACTGATTTCTGATTTTGTGGTGGGATATGTGTACCATGTATAGAATCAAGGATATAATTGTTCCAAGGTATTTTTAATATTTGCAAAAGGTATCTGCCAGGCATAAGTACTGCAAAATCATAAACATATTTCTAAAGAATGAGCTGTTGCTTGTGTTATTAATAGGGTTTATTGACCAGCCTGGTAACTTCAGAAATTTATTATAACATAGAGTCATAGAGATGTACAGCATGGAAACAAACCCTTCAGTCCAACTCGTCCATGCCCACCAGATGTCTTAAATTAGTCTTATCTCATTTGCCGGCACTTGGCCCATATCTCTCTAAACCCTTCCTATTCATATAGTCATTCAGATGCCTTTTAAGTTTTGTAACTGTACCAGCCTCCACCAATTCCTCTGACAGTTCATTCCATACATGTATGACCCACTGAATAAGAAAGTTACCCCTTACGTCCCTTTTCAATCTTTCCCCTCTTCACCTTACACCCACGCCCTCTAGTTTTGGACTCCCCAACCCTGGGGAAAGAATCTTGAGTATTCACCCTATCCATGCCCCTCATGATTTTATAAACCTATAAGGTCACCCCCTCAGCCTCCGACGCTCCAGGGAAAATAACCCCAGCCTATTCAGCCTTTCCCTATAGCTCAAAGCCTCCAGCTCTGGCAACATCCTTGTAAATCTTTTCTGAACCTTTCCAGTTTTACAACATCTATCCTATGGGGGAGAGAACAGAAATGCATGCAGTATTCCAATTGTGGCCTAACCAATGCCCTGGACAGCCGCAACATGACTTCCCAACTCCTATACTCACTGTACTGAGCAATAAGGGCAAGGATACCAAACACCTTCTTTACTACCCTGTCTACCTGCAACCTTACTTTCAAGGGACTATGAACCTGCACTCCAGGGCCTCTTTGGAACCATAAGGGTAGTTAAATAAGTAGGTTAGGCAGACCAACGTCCACGGTGTTACTGAGCGTCCTCATCCAGACTCAGGGAATTATCCCTCCGCACTGCACTATCAGTTTAATATAGAGTTGTGAGAGTCACAAAAGGTATCATTTAGCTGAACTGCTTTAATTACAAATTGATTATTTTATTCACACGCTTTGAAATCAAAATGTTTCAGTTCCATTTCACTTTGAAATAAATTACTCGACTACCAAACTTGCAAGTTTTCTGAATGAAATATAGTTGCTTTATTTCCTAATTAAATGATAGGTAGTATTTAAGACAGTGGCAAATGAAAAGAGGCTGAAGGTAGATTAGATCACAGAAAGGATAAAGATAACCCATAATTCATGAGGATCTCCACAGTTAGATAATTCATTTCTGATATCTCATCTGTTGGTAAATGTTGAAATTCTTTGCCAGAGACATATCCTGTTTCTTGCAAGCTGGTGTAATTATATGTTCCCTCAACTAGAAACTTGCAAAGTATTTAACATTGAATTACATCCCATTTACTATCTTAGCAAACATCATTAGTGCAGATCAATTTAAAAACTGCAATGTAGTATAAAACTGTGAAAAAAGTTAAATATCTGGATAATGGCAAACAGTCACAGGGGCCAGGCTTGATTTTTTAAAGGCAATCATACAGTTAAGAATATTAGACATTCACCATTAAAATAAAATGATTGGGAATTCAATGGCAGTGATCTAAAATGGAAATGAAGTCAAACTGTTCTGTGCCCTGAAGCCAATCCACATGCTAAGTGTGTGCTAATGGGTAGTTATTTTCTGAGTTACCATTGATGAACTTTCACTGATCCTTCCCATGTTCCCAGGTTAATGTACAGCTGAGTATTTTGCTGAGGTTTGTAAACATACATGAGGGCCAGCATACAAATTTTATCATGTTTGTCTTCCAGTCTAATTTGCTATAACGATGCTGACTGTGAAAGTGGTATTGACTGTAATTGTAATTGTGTGTCATGCTCTAGTACAGATCACAGTCGAAGAAATTGATAGAACAACACATCGACATTGATAAAAATGAAGCATCAGTCCTAGTTGCATTAAGCTGGCTGTGTTGGAGGAAAGAAGCAGCCACAAAGGAAAGTTGACAAGGTCCAAGCTGATAAACTCTTTCACTCACATTATCATGTTGCAGCTGTGCACAGTATTCAGCCGTCAAGATGATGGCATTGGACCTTCCCCCCGCACCCCTGCCTCCATCTCCTTCTGGAATGCCCATTTTCAAAGAAAATCTGGAAGGACAGGTCAAGTTGTTTGATGAGCTCCATTTCCCGGGTTCTGCACTCTATGGGTTGTACCTAAGGTTAACACTGAGACTGCTACTGTTGGAAGACAATTAGTGAAACCTCAGCGAAAGATGCTTATCAAATTGCCCAAATATAGTTGGTTCTTAAATTGCAAGGACTTGCCTGTGCTGAAGTGCAGTGAACTGACATATTTCATCCTCCATTATGCCCTCTTATTTCTATCTGTGGTGTGTGGATCTCTGAGGACTGTGCGTGGTATTGACCTCCGAAACCGGACATCAATACGTCGGTTTGCTGATTGGCAAGTATGGAATCTCAGAGAATGTTCATTCCAATGTTCAAGTTTATAAAATCTAGATGATATGACAGCAAGACTGGCCTTATAGCACCTAAAGAGATGGCAAGGCATTTAAAAAAGGACACAAGACCTGAAAGAAAAACTCCAAACCTTTTTAAATTCTGGACCAAAGCATTAGTATTAGCAGAGAGTGTGGGTGCTTCTGTTGGAATTTGAATGAAAAAACTTGCAGCCAACCCAGATCTATCAACACCTTTTGCCAATGTGGTATGGTTAAGAGTTGGGAAGCTGGCACAGTGGTGATGTTAGGGACTAGTAATCCAGAAACCTAGACTAATGCTCATGAAACCTGAGCTCAAATTCCACTACAACAATAAGAAAAGTTAATTAACTATTCAGTTGTCAGGGCTCACCATCAGAAATGGGCAATAAATGTGCGTCTTGCCAGTGGCACTCACTACCCAAGAATTATTTTGTTTTAAAAACGAAAGAAAAGGTCCACATCATGACCAGATGTGAATCTGGACCCTCTTCCCAGCTAGGAATAACATTTATGCTAATGTCTTTGTGCGAGAAGAAATTTAAGTTTTAAAATTATCATTCTCTGCTGCTGCTTCCCCTGCAGCACTAATGGATCCAGAATTGTTTCTGATACTCAATTTCAAATTCACCTGCCCATTATTTTAATAGAAGAACATGCTGCAAACATGTATCTCAGAGGTTTCAAGAACATTGTAGTATCAAATGTTGCAAGTACAAGATCGCGGAGTAGCCGTAAATTAAAAAAAACTTCAAATTGATCTTTGACTATTTTGGGAAATGAATTGCAGTGCATTTTAACTTTATATTCTTTCACTGCTCAAATGTGTTGGCCCTTAGGAAAGAAAGTTAACTACAATTAATTTTAGGCAAACACTTTAAAATATTGAATTGATGCAACTGTTGAAAATAAATTGTATGTTTCAAAGCAGTTACTAAATTCAATAAAACTGGTTATCAGTCAAAAATGATACAACAGGCGAAGGCTTTTGCATCTATCTCATTTGTTTTCTTGGTTTTACTTCGCATCCTTTACTTTTCTTTTCTCATAAATCACTTTCTTTTAAGTGATAGCCCATGTTGCAATAATTCAATTGTGATCGGACATTTCAAGTCTCTATGGAAAGCTTCCTTTTAGCATTTCCTGTAATTCGGAGGTTTCCTCTGGATATCAGTGACCCTGAACACAGGGTTGTTTGATTTCTATTAATAAAATCATCAAACAGTTTAGTACTCTCAGTCGTGAATATCTGCTGAGAAACAGGCAGGATTGGATGGTTGATCTACCTTTGCCTGAGCTCTTTCAGATAGCTGACCAAGTTCACCCGGCTCCATGCTAAAAGACATCTCTGCTTTTTGCCTGGTCCATTTCAGCATTAGCAACAATCATGACTAGCCCATTTCTCCATTAACAACAATCTGTGACCAGCCCATTTCTCATTTGTGACAATCTATGTTTGGCCAGTTTTCAGCCTCCGCAATCCTCATGAGAACTGAAAGATTCCAATAGCAACTTCTTCTGGACTTAGTTATTCTCATGGAAATTGGGCTTTGTTCCAGTGTTCAGTTCTGAAGAGGAGACATTCGGCCTGAAACCTTGACTCTGCTGTCTCTCCAAGATGCTGCCAGATCTGCTAAGATTTTCCAGCAATTTTTTTTTTGATTGTTCCACTATATTTGCTCTTTATCTTCCAGCTACCGAATCAATAAACTCCTTTTAATACCATCTGCTTAAAACATTGTAACAAGTCCCTAATGTAGCACATTACAAGATACAATATGAATGTATTAAAAAATTACACAGCCTTCCTTTTCACTATGTTCACTATGGTATGTTGGAGAAAAGACTGGGTCAGTAAAGTATAACATACATTTTGATTCCATCTACGTAGTTCTTGGTTTCTTGAGTTTTTACAATCCAATCCCATAATATTAACACCAAGGCCACAGTGATTGGGAAGCTTTTTAATTCCCCCATTGACCATCAGTTGTCTTTCAATGTCTCTATCTTTTTGATTTGTATCTATACTTTTTAGCATTGAATAGTCTAGTATTTCTCCTCATTCAGTCCATGCTTTGCTATAGTCTCTCAATTTAATATTGAAGCTATTGATACAATCTCATTATTCTAAGTCAGGATGCACCTGGCCCTGTAGATGTGTCCAAAACTTAGATCGATAGTGAAATGTAGGATCATGCAGAGTATCCATGGCATTATACTTTGAGCAGGAGGGTTTAAATGAAATTAAAGCTATACAAAGAACATTTGGCTGAGGAAAACAACGCAAGTGCAATGACAGATCTGTCAGTGGAAAGCATCATCACACGGGGAGGTTTCAGTCACTGAGCCAAGTTCCAGCGAAGCCAGGTTATCAATGTCCTTACTCGTAATAAGACTGCACATGGCAAAAATCATTACCAAAAGGACAAAATCTGAAATCCTTTGGAAATACTCCAAAGGCTAATAGCAAGCCATTGGCATTCTTTGCTAAAGATGAAAGGAGTAGAGGATAAAAAGGTAGTAGTCAAGTAGGAAGGGACGTTGAACGACAGATGAAACAACAACTTGACCTTTGACCACTCGTTTAGCTGTCAAAGTGAAGGTTATGCTGTTATGTGAGATGTTTATTTTTTCAAACACTACCTCTACTTCACTGCAGTGTGTCTACAAAGTAAATAAAAGTAAAACGTGGGAGCAAAATTAAAACAGCAGAGAAATTACTATGACACCTCGTAAGTGCTTAACGGCCAGTAGGGAAAATGAAAACAGACGTTGTAGAACTTACTTTATTGTTATTATTATTTTTTGTAGTGCTCTTTTCATCCAGTTCTTGTATGAAGCAGATCCCTGAGCTACCCTGCACATGTCCTGGATAGTAAAATAATACTCACTCAGTGGTATCATGGCTGGAAAATGACATGGACTGTACTATGGCTTCTACATCTTTTCATGAAAGTTCAAACCATTTCTGGTTGGAGATCCTTGTATTTTCAGGCCAATCAAAATTACCAAACAGAGCTCTGATCCACAATTCAGATTCCTCTTCCTTCTATAATTGAAACAAGAGAAACTCAGCAGATCTGACAGCATTCAGAAAGTGAATGTACTATAGTCAAGTTTGCAGATGACACAAAATAGATGGAGGGCAAGTGATGAGGATTACACAGAGTCTGAGAGGGATATAGATAAATTAAGCGAGTGGGCAAAAACTTGGCAGATGGAATATAATGTGGGAAAATATGAGATTATGGAAGAATGAAGGAGCTGAATACTACTTAAATGGAGAAAGACTGCAGAAAGCTATAGAACCGTGGGAAATGGGAGTCTTTGCGCATATAATCACAAAATGCTACCAATCCAAGTTCAAAAGAGAAGACAAATTAGAAGCGGACTTTATTTTAAATGCAGTGGAGTGTAAAGGTAGGAAGATTTTGCTAAAACCATGCAAGGCAGTAGCTAGACCATAGCTGGAATACTATGAACAGTTTAGGGCCCTTTATCAAACGAAAGTTATACTGGCTGTGGAGGCAGTCCAGACAGCTACCATTTATGAAGGGATTGTCTTAGATAAGAGGTTCAGTAGGTCAGGGCCCATACTGATTGGAATTTAGAAGAATGAAAGAAGATCTTATTGAAACATACAAGATTCTTAGGATAGATGTTTTTTTTAAAAAGAAGGGCTGTTTCCCCTTGTGGGAGAATCTAGGAGCAGAGTGCATAATCTAAGAATTTTTCTTTTCTTCATTGGTGGGATACAGATGTCACAGGCTAGCTAGCAATTATTGCCCCTCTCTAGTTGGCCACCTGAGCATTGGTGATGGTGAGCTGACATCTAGAACCACTGCAGTCCACCTGCTGAGAGTTGATCCATGATGCCATTAGGGAGGGAATTCCAGGATTTTGACCCAGTGACAGTGAAGGAACAGCAATATATTTCCAAATAAGAGTGGTGAGTGGTTTGGAAGAGAACTTGAAGGTGGTGGTGTTTCCATATATCTGCTGCCCTTGTCCTTCTGGATGGAAGTGGTCATGAGTTTGGAAGGTGCTGTCTGAGGATCTTCAGTGTTTTTCTACAGTGCATTTTGTAGATAATACATGCTGTGTATTGGTGATGGAGGGATTGGATACCTGTGATATGGTATCAATCAAGCGGGCTGCTTCATCCTGGATGGTGTCAAGTTTCTTGAGTGATGTTGGGGCTGCACTCATCCAGGCAAATAAGGAACAGTCCATCACACTTCTGACTTGTGCCTTATAGATGGTGGACAGTCTTTAGGGAGTCAGGAGATGAGTGACTCGCCACAGTATTCCCAGCCTTTGATCTGCTTTTGTAGCCATTGTGTTTATATGATGACTCTAGTTGAGTGTCTGATCAATGGCAACCCCCAGTTGTGGTGGGGAATTCATTGATTGTAACACTATTGAATGTTAAGGGGTAGTGGTTAGATTGTCTCTTGTTGGTAATAGTCACAACCT
Organism: Hemiscyllium ocellatum; assembly: GCF_020745735.1. NCBI lineage: Eukaryota > Metazoa > Chordata > Chondrichthyes > Orectolobiformes > Hemiscylliidae > Hemiscyllium > Hemiscyllium ocellatum. The sequence goes on along the minus strand of NC_083436.1, from coordinate 28,418,968 downwards.
GGCATTTATGTGGCGTGAATGTTGCTTGCCACCTGTCAGTCCAAGCCTGGATATCGCCCAAATCTTTTTGCATTTGAACATGGACAGCTTCTGTATCTGAAGAGTCGTGAATGTTGCTGAACATTGTGCTATCATCAGTGAACATCCCCACTTTTGATTTCATGATGGAGGAAAGGCTCTTACAGGTTGAGCCTGGGACACTACCATGAGGAACTCCTGCAGAGAAGTCCTGGAGCTGAGATGACTGACCTCCAACAACCATGACCATCTTCCTTTGTGCCAGGTATGACTCTAACCGGTAAAGAGTTTGCCCCCAATACCGATTTATTCCAGTTTTGCTCGGGCTCCTTGATGTCACACTCAGTCAAATGCAGCCTTGACGTAAAGGGCTGCCATTCCCACTTCGCCTCTGGAATTCAGCTCTTTAGTCCAGGTATGAACTAAGGCTGTAATGAGCTCAGGAGCTGAGTAGCCCTGGTGGAACCCAAACTGGGTGTCACTGAGTAGGTTATTGCTGAGCAGGTGCTGCTTGATAGCACTGTTGATGACAACTTCCATCACTTTACTGATGATCAAGAGTAGACTGATGGGGTGGTAATTAGCTGGTTAGATTTCTCTTTTTTATGCACAAGACATACTTAGGCAAGTTTCCACATTGCCGGGTAAATGCCAGTGTTGTAACTGTACTGGACGAGCTTGGCCATTGGAGCAGCAAGTTCTGGAGCACAGGTCTTCAGTACTACTGCCAGAATAATGTCAGGCCCCATAGCCTCTGCAGTATCCAGTGTCTCCAACTATTCCTTGATATTGCATGAAGTGAATCAAATTGGCTGAAGATTGGTATTTATATTGCTGGGACACAGATGAAGAGGAATTTCTTCTCTCAGAAGGTTGTGATTCTGTGCAGTTCTTTACTGCAGAAGGTTACCATGATGAAATCATCAAGTATAATCAAGATTGAGATAGAAGGACTTGCAATCAGTAAGGGAGTCAAGGTTATAGTGAAATGGCAGGAACGTGGAGTTGAGGATTATCAGATCAACGATGACCTCATTGAATGGCAGAGAAAACTCTAAGGACTGAAGGATCTAATTCTGCTTCTATGTCATATATGAACTTATTAAGTTTGTATTTCTAAAACAATTACACTCCTTTGCTTGTGTGTTGTTAGATAATAAATAATTAATATCTTAAGATATTTGGAGTATCTCCTTTGGTGTATATCTGATCACAAATTCTTGTTTACACTTCTGATCCTATTTTTTTCAAGTGCTTTCAGATGTTTTACTTCATCTATACCTGGAGTTTTCCTTGTTACATATCAACTTCACAATATTCTTTATCTTTTATATCATCATGTTTTGCACTTTGTTTGCCTCTCTGTCTTGAGGATTCCTTTGATTTGGACTATCGTACAATTCACTTGCATGTTCTGTTTATCTTTCTGCTGCTGCATCTGTTTCAAACAATGCTTTCAAATCAACTTCGTCTTTTATGCTTCAGTTGTTAACCCTTCCTATCTGTCAAAGACAACTGAGGTTTTAGAATTCTGAAACCTCAGAAATCTTTCGCCTAAATTAATAAAATATTATTTTATGACAGTCAGCTAGACTCAGCAATGGGATCAACTATTTTTGATAATAACCATATTTGAACCTGTAATTGCTACTTATCTCCACCAGATAAATCCTTCGCTTCTTTCCTTGTTCCATTCCTTTGCCTTGCACCATAATCTGTCTTACCATTAAATCACTCCTACCTTCCATTCAGTCATAAGCTTTCCCTTTCATTCTTTCTCGTGTCACCTTCCCTTGAGTCCCTATCCCATACCACTGCCTCTGTACCTCATACTTTTCAAATTTTTTCCAGCTCTGATGAAGGCCCAGAGACCTGAAAATGTAACATTTTTCCTCTCACCAAATGTCCGGCCTGCTGAGTATTTCCTGCAGTTTCTTCTAGATTTGAGATTTGTAGCAGCTACAGCATTTTGTTGTACAATAGAAGGAGTGGGGCAACACAAACAATTCAACAGTGAAGAGAAACTGCACTTAACAATGTCTGATGTAATGTCATCTGAAGAGTAGTTATCGTGACTCAGATTTTTATTCCTGATCAAGTGGGACATTTCTCAGCTCTGTAAATCTAACCTGCAAGAAAATAGTCCAGAAGCTGGGAGTTTTGTTTGGGGAGGTGGAATTGTCTGGGAGCTGGGCTGGATGACCCTGGAACAAGTGTGAAGGATTTTGGGTGTGGAGGCAGAGAGGGCAAAAGGTGTACCCTGATGCTCCAGAATTGCAGTAAACTTTTTTAAAAAAGCATAAAACATCCTCCATCCTTCACATCTCACCACCCTCAGCTCTGCATACACTCCCATGACCCTGCTATACCATCTCCTTGTTTCCCCCATGTTCCTACATTCCCTCCATACAACCCCATGACTCCTCGTAATCTCAATGTCAGCCTATGCCCTTCAACAATCCCAGAAACCCTCATATATGCTAATCTATGTCTCTTGACCCTTTTATTTAAAAAAATTAAATGGCTGGGGTTTTAAATGCCTTGACAATCTCAGAGTTCCTTTTGACAGTTGTCTTTGACTATTCGTTTTGATAATTTGGATAGTTCAGAGAGTTTGACAGTTTGAGTTTGTGCAATTTCTCCACACATTCATGTCTATTTCTACAATGCTATGGGGCACCTTATCTTTTCCTAAACATACTTGACCTCTGCCCAAGGGTGCCTAAGGGACATGCCCAAAGGAGGGCTATACCTCTCCAAAAAGGTTCTCTGCTGTTATGTAAGCAGAAGTCTGGGTCTTCTGAGGGGGCTTACGTAATCTAGTATATGCAAGGGTCTAGTCTAGCTAAAAAAATTTATATGTAATAAACAAGATGCAGTTTAATGCAGGTTATAAAGAAAAGGCTCAACACAAAATTCAAAGACCACAGTGAGGAATTAGCCTGAGTTCTGCCTTCTCCAACATCTTTCTATATACTCTCAACAATCCTCATGACATCAACACAGTGGGTGGTGATTTTTACACTCAGGCAAGTCTTAACCTGTTCAGAGTCTTTAAAACTCACAAACAACATCTGCCAGGTCTAATATTTTAAAAAATTTTAAAATTCAACCTGTTCAGGGATACTATGACACACCTCTGGAGCAGGTGGGACTTCAACCCAGCTATCAGGCCAAGAGGTAGAAACACTATCACTGTGGCACAACCTTGCCAACAGATCAACATTAAACACATTCCAGGCACCTGGGTCACTAAAATCACACGGACAGATGCAGCTGCTGATTTTTATGGGCGTTGTCTGCAAAAAATGAAAGAGCACAAAATGTGCAGTGTTCAGTGGATAGAGGATTTCAATCTCCTCTGCCATATTTGCAGAGATGGAGAGGCTCTCTGTCATCAAAATACCCAGGCCAGAGTGCTTTCACATGGGCATGGGTAAAGTTGTCAGATGCACTATATAAAGTGCAGTTGGCTTTCTTGAGACGTAACTGGAACTGCCTCTGTCCAGACTCGATTTGAGTAGAAAATGGCCTTTGCTATTTTCGTGCAGATAATGATTCATTATAAGACTTATTATAGCCCACCTCATCTGCACCTGCAGTTGGGAATCATCTTGAGGTCAAGGTGACTTTAATGTTTGCCACCCACCCCTCAATGCAACGTACTTGTGATATCTGGGTGTATCACTTGCTGATAAACACATGCCAAAATTCATCCTGCTGGATTAGTAATCTGGTTCAAGTTAATCAGGAATACTGGATATATCAGCAAACATAGTTGGCCTTTTTCCATATTTTTCCCTTCATGTGGATCTAGAAGAACACAAGTGTTCTTCCCAGCTTCACAGAACTACTGTGGATCATTATGAGTGAAGCAAGTGGTCCAGATTGGTGCCACAGTGACTGGAGTTGCTATGATCACCAGCATCATGCTGCAAGTATCAACATGAGGCCAAAGGTTTAATTTAACTTTAGGTTAAAGCCTCCATTACTAGTGCAGTGTTGGTGAGGTCAATTATTTTAGGCAATTTCCACTCCATCAAATTGGCAGCATTATAAATGCCTCCGCCACGGCTATAGGGTTCAATTGCACCAATACACCAAGGTCTTCTTAGCACTTCCCAAACACTTGACTTCCACCATTTAAAAGGGCAAGAGCAGAAAGTGCATCGGAATATTTTCACCTCCAGATTTCACAAAATGTCTTGCCTTTTCCTTCCCTTTTTTTTAATGCAACGTGGGCATCACTGACATGACATTTGTTGCCCATCTCTAATTTCCATTGAACTGAGTGGTTTGCAAAGGCCAGTTTGGAGGGCAGTTATGAGTCAACCACATTCTTGTGATTCTGATTCCACATGAACTAGACCATGTAAGGATTTCCTTCCCAAAAGAACATGAGTGAACCAGATGGGATTTTGTGACAATCGCTGATGGTTGCCAGCTTTCAATTCCAGATTTTAGTAATTGAATTTAAAGACCACCAGCTACCAAACTGGGACTGGGACCCATGTGCGCACAATATCTGTGTGGACCTGTAAATTATCACTCCACTTTTAATATCACAAAGCCACCATTCCCTCCCCCCCCCCCCCCGCCCCCCTAGTTAGAGATTGTCACTTCATCATTGTTCGGTGGAAATACTAGAATGCCTTACATCACATTAGTGTGTTAACAATGACGTTCAGCATTACTATCTTAATGGTTAGGCAATAAATGCTGATCTAGCCAGCAACACTCACAATCTAAAAATGATTTTTACAAATTTTTGAGTCAGTCAGATGCAATGACAAATCAGTTGCATACAAATTCTTCTGAAAATGTGAAAGAAAATTGATATTCCAGACAAGCTGTCCAGAACATCTCTTGAGGTCATCCTTTGTAAATGACTCCATTAGAATGTTAAAGCTATCATATTCAAGCAATGAAGATCAGCGCCTGTTACCATGGCTACTGCTGCGTATCATCAAACATTGTATATATGTAGATCTTTTGAGATTGGCATTTCAAATATCCATTTTCAAAGTGAATGCTTCCTTTTGTTTTTGAAGGATTTTTTTTGCTTTGCAACAATGCTGACTTGTATTTATATTTTGTTTTTAAGACAACAAAACATCCCATGGCACTACACGGTTTTATTATAAAACTGAATATGACACAGTGTCATGTAAGAAGATATTGGGAAAATGACTAAAATCAATAGCTCGCTTTGAATGACTGTCTTAAAGGAAGAGTCTGAAGGAATTACATAGAATTGTGTTGCAATAAATTAAATCCTGATAGGACTTGAAAGAGTGGATACCATAACGACCTTTCCCCTTGAGGGGAAAATGGAGATACAGCTTAACAATAAGAAGTATCACTTTTAGAACAAATATTGAAGGATTTTTTTTTTCTGACAGTTTGTAATATTAGAATTCTCTTCCCCAGAAAGCAGTGGAGATTGGGTCATTGATTTTTTTCAAGGCTGAGTGAGTTAGATGTTTAATAGACAAGAGAGTTGAGGGTTGTGACACTGTATAGAGAGGTGGACATACAGAATAATGGAGTTCAGAGCACATCAGCCATGCTCTTATTGAATGGTCAAATGGCCTACTCTTGCTATTACATCATCTGATCCAATAGAGAGACATAGAAAGTTAAAGAGACAATGACAAAGGTTAGAAGTATGGCAGATGAAGGCATGATAAACACTGATGGAGCAATTGAAAGTTGGGGAATGCTGAATAGGTTGGAATTAAAGGAATCCAGATGTTACCATTGATTATAGAGCTAGAGGACATGACTGAGATAGGGAGTGCTATGGTGGGATTTGAAAGGAAGGATTAGAATTTTAAAATTGAGATATTGGTTAACTGGGTGCCAGTGTGGGTCTGCAAATACAGGGAAGATAGATAAATGTCATCTAGTGTTTTGGGATGACCTCAAGTTCAAATGTGGACATTAGCTAGCATTGTATTCAAACAGTAAAACCTAGCAGAAAATGTTAGGGAGGGGGTTGAGTCAGGCGATATTCTAGAAGGCAAAATAATTGATCTTAGTCATGTCATGGCTATGTTGACAGAATTTATGGACAGATTGTGTGCATGTCATATTGTATCAAGGAATCATAAAAGTGTATAGAAATATGATAACAAAACAAAACCTTAAGGCTTTGTATCTATATACATAAAACATTCAGAAGAATGTAGACGAGCTGAGGATGCAAATTGAGTCAAATGATTAGAAACTCATAGCCATGATGGAAATGTGGTTACAAGGCAATCAAAACTGGCAACTTCGCATTCAGGGATATTTGATCTTTTGGAAAGACAGGAGGGATAAGAATGGTGGTGGATAGCACTGTTTGTAAGAGGTGAAATGAGGACAGTTGTGAGAGATGATCTAGGCTTGGATGATTTAGAGTCTGCGTGAGTGGAGGTTAAAAAAAATGGCACTGGAAAGAAGACATTAATAGGATTAGTGTACAGAATCTCAAACAGTAGGCACTCACGAGGAAAGATTATAAATCAAAAAGCAATAGGAGCATGTAGAAAGAATAGAACAATAATTATGGGTGACTTTAATCTTCATGTTGATTGGGTAAAATTTCATCTATGGGATGGGAATGTCTCTGGTTGGCCAGCATTTATTGCCCATCTTTAGTTTCCCTTGAGAAGGTGGTGATGAGGTGCCTTCTTGACCTGCAGCAATCCACTGCTGGAGGTTGACTCACAATGTCATTTGGGAGGGAATTCCAGGATGTTGACCCAGGGACAATGAAGGAACGGTGATATAATTTCAAGTCAGAATGGGGAGTAGCTTGGAAGGGAACTTGAGGGTGGTGGTATTCCCATGAATTTGCTGCCCTAGTCCTTCTAGTTGGAAGTGGTTGTGAGTTTGGAAGGTTCTGTCTGAGGATCTTTGATGAATTTCTGCAGAGCATCTTGTAGATAGTACACACTGCTGCTACTGTGCGTTGGTGTGGAGGGAGCGGATGTTTGTGAGTGTAGTCCCAGTCAAGCTTGTTGCTTTGTCTTGGACTGTGTCAAGCTTCTTGAGTGTTGTTGGAATTGCACTCTTCCAGGCAAGTGGAGGATATTCCATCATATTCCTGACTTGTGCATTGTAGGTGTTGTACAGGCTTTAGGGTGTCAGGAAGTGAGTTACCTGCTGCAGTATTCCTAACCTCTGACCTCCTTTTTTGGCACTGTGTTTATGTGGTCAGTCCAGTTGAGTTTCTGGTCAAGGGTAACCCCAAGGATGTTGATACTGGGGGATTCAGTGATGGTAACATCGTTGAATGTCAAGAGGCGGTGGTTAGATTGTCTCTCATTGGTAATGGTCAAAGTCTGATAATTGTCTGGTATGAATATTACTTGCCACTTATCAGCTCAAGCCTGGACATCATCTAGATCTTATTGAAATTGATCATGAACTGCTTCAGTATCTGAGGAGTTACGAATGGTGCTGAGCATTGTGCAATCATCAACAAACATCCCCATGTCTGACCTTATGATGGAGGGAAGATCATTGATGAAGCAGCTTAAGATAGTTGGGCCTAGGACACTACACTGAGGAACTCCTGCAGAAATGTCCTGGAGCTTAGATGACTGACCTGCAAAAACCATGACCCTCTTCCTATGTGCCAGGTATGACTCTAACCACCAGAGAGTCCTGCGATACCCTTTGATTCAAGTCTTGTCAGGACTCATGATGCCACACTCAGTTGGAAGCAGGCTTGATTTCAAGAACTGTCACTCTCACCTCACCTCTGGAGTTAGCCCTTTTGGACATGTTTGAATCAAAATGTCAGGAACTAAGTGGCCCTGGTGGAACCCAAACTGGGTGTCACTGAGCAGGTGCTGCTTGACAACACTGTTGATGGACAGTCCTATCACTTTACAGATGATAGAGAATGATTTGTCCTGCATTTTATCTGCAGGACATACCTGGCCAATCTTCCACATTGTCGGGTAAATGCCAGTGTTGTACCTGTGCTGGAACAGCTTGTCAAGGGGAGTGGCAAATTCTGGAGCACAAGTCTTCAGTACTATTGCTGGAATTTTGTCAGGGTCCATAGCCTTTGCAGTATCCAGTGTCACCAACTATTTCTTGATATCACATGGAGTGAATAGAATTGGGTGAAGACTGTTATCTGTAATGCTGGGGATCACTGGAGGAGGCTGAGATGGATCATCCCCTTGCCAATTCTGGTTGAATGTTGCTGCAAATGCTTCCACCTTATTTTTTGCAATAATATTCTTGCCGTGTATTAGGCGTAGCTTCCTAGAGCAATGTGTCATGGAGGGAACCAGGGAGTAGTCTATCTTGGGTTGGTAATGGGCACTGAGGCAGATTTGATAAATAAACTCCGAGTAAAAGATCCCTTTGGAACTAATAACTATATCATGACAGAATGTACTGTTCATTTCGAGAGTAAGAAAACTGGGTGAGAGAAATCAGTGCTTAATTTAAATAAAAGGAATTACAATGAAAAGAGGAAACATTTAGCTACTCGGTGGATAGATTAGCAGAAATGACAGTGAGCAAACAGCAGCAAATACTTAAGAGATAATTTATGGCTCTCAGCAAAAGTGGGCCTCAGTAAGGAGCAAAGAATCTGAGAGGGATAAACCAACTATGGCTAACCAAGGAAGTTAAGGAGAATATTACATTAAAAAGAAAGGAGGACTAAAATATTAACAGAGAAAAAAAAACAATGAGGGCAAACTAGCAAGGAATATAAAAACTGATATGGGAGCTTCTTTAAATATATAAAAAGGAGGAGAGAGGTCAGAGTGAACATAAATCCCTTCAAAAATGAATGTGGGAGACAGTAATGGGGAACAAGGAAATGGCAGAGGAGTTAAACAGATATTTTGCAACATTCTTCACTGTGGAAGAACATTCCATTGATACCAAAGAATACAGGGGAGAAACTATCATCACTAGAGAAGAAGTATTAGAAAAACTAATGCAGTTTAAGATAGACAATTTCCCTGGTCCTGATACCTTGCATCCTAGACCCTGAAAGAAATAGCTGCAGAAATATTGGATGCATTGGTTATAATTTTACAAAAACCCTGGAGAAGTACCAGAGATTAGAAAACTACTAATGTGACACCCCTATTCAAAAAGTGAGCATGGCAAAAAGTGGGTCACTATAGGTCAATTAGCATAACATTTATTGTTGGAAAAGCAATTATTAAGGAAGTAACAGAATATTTGGAAAATCATCATCTAATCAAGCAAAGTCAGCATGGCTTCATGAAAGGGAAATTGTGTCTGACTAATTCATTGCAATTTTTTGAGAATGTTTCAACCAATGTGAATACTGTAGACGGTAACCAATTGATGTGCTGTATTTGGACTTCCAGAAAGAGTTTGACAAGATACCTCACAAAATGCTAAGTTGTAAGATAAGAACCCATGTTGCTGGAAGTAGTTTATTGGCATAGATAGAGAATTGCCTAATGGACAGAAAAAAGCAAGTGGGGAAAAGGAGATCATTTTCAGGTTGGTGAATCATGACCAGTGGGGTTCCATAGATATCAGTGCTGGGACCGCAATATATGGATGTTGTTTACTATATATGAATGTATACATTGTTTCCGATATATAGTAATGACTTGGAAGAAGGAAGTGAATGTACTGTGGCACAAAAATAAATGGGCAGGTAGGTTGTCATAGAGATGCAAACAGATTACTGAGAGATATTGGTAGGTTAAATAAGTGGGCAAAAAACTGGCAAATGGAGCTTAATGGAGTGGGAAGATGTCCATTTTGTAAGGGAGAACAGATTATTATTTAAATGAAGAAAAACTGCAGAAAGCTGCAACACAAAGGGATTTTGAGGTACTTATGCACAAAACACAGCTAACAAGTGCAGCAGGTAATCAGGACAGCTAACGGAATTTGGACCTTATTTTAAGGGGGTTACAGTTTAAGAGTAGGAAAGTTTTGCTACAACTGTACAAGGTGCTGATGAGACCACAGCTGGAGTAATGTGTGCTGTTTTGGTCTCCTTATTTCGAGAAAGGTATTACTTCATTAGAGGCAGTTCACTGAATGTTCATTGGGATGATCCTCAGTCTGGAGGGGTCTAATGTGCAACCGTTAAACAGGTTGGGACACCACTAATTGGAATTTAGGAGAATGAGAGGTGATCCCATTGAAACATATAGATTCTGAAGGGGCTTGACAGGGTAAATGCTGAGACAATGCTTCCCCTCATGGAAGAGACTAGGACCAGAGGGGCATAGTCTCAGAATAAAGGGGAGCCGATTTACGACTGAGATGAAGAGAATTTCTTCTCTTTGAGGATTGTGGGTCTTTGGAATCCTTGCCACAGAGAGTTATGGAGACGGATGCCTTTTGTATATTTAAGGCTGCAGTAGATAAATTCTTAGATGAGTCAAGGGGTTACATGAAAAACAGGAAAGTGGATGTGAGGAATATCAGAGCAGCCATGGTCTTATTGAATGGTGGGGTTTGAGGAGCCAAGCAGCCTAGTCCTGTTCCTATTTCTTATGGTCTAACAAGACAGATCTGACATTCACTGTATGAGGACTTGCAGGCATGATCACAATCACACATGGTTCCCTCTATGTCTCTGAATGCACTCATGTGCTGCTAGTGGCCTTACGGCATTCACTGTTTAAAATCTAGCCATTCTCTACGTCTTCAGAATAGAACTGTAACCGAACAGATACATGGGAAAGGATCGACAGCCTGGGTCTCACCTGCTTTGAAAACGAAGGCTGAGGAGTGCAAAATCTTCAACATTATGAATGGCTCTCTTAGCTAAATGTTTCCTTTTGTGTAAATATATAATTGTGCTCAAGAAATCCAACAGAGAATTCCAGAGGAAGCCTCAATTCCTAAAGAATGGTAAGAATGGGGAACTTGCTACCGCAATGGTTGAAGCAAATAGAATCAATATACTTAAGGGGAGATTAGACAAGCATTTGAGAGAGGGCTTTTGATAGTAGAACAGTTAATACAGAAGACAAAAGTTGTGAGCAGTTTTGATTGGAGCATACCGACTAGCATGGACTGGTTGGGCCAAATACCCAGTTTCAGTTATGGGTCTCCTTTGTGATCCAATGGCATGATGATAATATTAGGCAGCTCTCTAATATCTGCAAGATTGCAGAATAGCTATAGATCCATCAAGTGCCTGACAGGTTCATAGGACAGCTGGTGAATTCTTACTTTTAGCATTTCAACAAAGTATCAGGATAATAGAGCTATCTAGTCTTTTTTTTATTTATGGGGTTTATTGGGTTCCCAAAGCTCAGAGTCCAATCATTGTCACCCACCATATATTACTGTAGTCCCTCACAACTATTACAAAATAAATTCAAAGGACTTCCTCTCCCTCAATGCACAGATGGCTTCCAACAAAATGTCAATGCTAGATGTGCTGTTAGTGGTCTTACGGCATTCAGTGTTTAAAATCTAGCCGTTCTCTACATCTTCAGGGTAGAACTGTAACAGAACAGATCAACCCAGCTGAAAAAGCTGATCACCTTCTCCTATAGATAATAGCATCATCAGGAATGGCCTGAACAGTAATTATGAGTACTAAAATAAGGCTAGACATTTACAACACTGGTTGTCAAGAGGATGACAGGGGTCATTATAACACAGTTTCATTGAACAAGTTAGGATGGACTTCACAATATCTTACACTTCACATATCCCAATTAATTTTAAAATAATGACAGCATGGCAGTGATAATTTTTTTTTAATGTAGATAGCTCAAATATGAAACAGCAAGCTTGGAGAAGTGATACTGACTTTCTGATTTTTACTAACTAATGGGTGAGAACTAGCAGCAAAGGGCACGATCATTGATGTGATGTTATATTGTGGCAAATAGGTAGCTGATCTGCAATTAGATCTACAGTCCAAATAATACTTAATGAATCATTGGCTGAGAGCATTTCCTCTCCTTTCAGTTTTCAACTTAGCTCCTTCAACCTACCTGCCGAAGGCTGACCTACAGCTTCCCTGCTCTAACTCAGGTTAAAATGTTGCTATGATAGTAGTTGACAATAACATAATCTTCATAAATCCATCCAGCCACCCACCTGCTTCAGGAGAGGGTTGGGTAGCTTGGTTGGGTGGTTTGTGGTATAGAGTGATGCCAACAAAGATGGGCTCAATTCCTGTACTGGCTGAAGTTACCATGAGCTCCCACTTTCTCAGTCTTACCCCTCAGCTGAGGCATAGTGACCCTAAGGTTAATCTCTCCACCAGTCCACCAGGAATTCTAATTCAGTCATCTCACTCTCTCTCTCTCTCTTTCTCTTATGAGAGAGCAGCCCATTGGGACTATGGTGACTTTCCTCTTAATTAGGCTGACAATTTTAATGCCTGGTAATTAAAACTACAGAATGTCTGAAAGGAGTATAGTCGAACAAGTAGCCATTGGTTTTAATTGTCTAGTCCTCTGGTTTTTGGCTGTGGAATTGGATGACAATCAGGCCTCCACTCTGGTTCAGGCAGGAAATTTGGAAATATTGATGTAGTCCAAATAGGTATTGGAAACTTTCATGAAGTTTGAGACTCTTGATTATAAAACCCCTGAGCAAGGTTGCATAAAGGGAAGAAATAGAATTCTTAATTGTTGATTATAAAGCTAATCAATGAACTTCAGCAGTGTTTGCCTTTGCATGTAAATATATTCATTACGTGTGAAAAAGAGAAGAAATTGAATAACTTCACATCATCAGTGAATGCAAAACTAATCAATTTTGATTGACTGAGCATGCACTGAATAGTGGCTTGTGCATTTGGCAATGTCTCCACGGTCGGTTTGCCCTCTTGACAATCTGGCAGTAATGTATTCCTTGCTGCTTTGCTCTATGCGAATGTATCAAAATGATATTTCAAATGAGTTTTGCTCTGATCAAATTTTCTGCAAAATGCTGATTTCCAGAGGATGTTCTCATCTATATAATTGCAATTCCTTAACTCAGATTTCTCATAATTCTAAAATTTAAATTTGGAACATTTTACAACCTACAAATAATGATCTGATTTGCAATTTTCTTTGCCTCTTGCCTTATTGTTACATTCGCTATGGTAATTCGAACTCAGTATCATTTTCTGCAAAAGGCCTTGTTTCTATTCTGTCTCTGACTTTCAGATGGCAAAAATGATTGAAATTTATCATTCGATTGCCGTATCAACTATTCGAAAATATAAGTAACTTGTAACATCGCTTTGGGAAATAATGTATTGCGTTTTTGAGTAAACCTTCAAGCTACTACACTACTGATCTCCTGAGTCAGAGACAAGAATACAATGAGGGAGAGTTGTGAAGCCTCCTGACAGATGGAATCTGTGATGCCAGACAGTTAGGAGGACAGTGAGACTGATTGTATTAAAAAAGAGAACAACTTTAGGGGAGATGTATTATACAGATTTGAGAAAGTAAATGTCGAAGACAACATGCAGACATATTACCCTGTGATGGGGTAAGAAATCACATGAGAGACAGACATCATGACTTCATTAAAGTTTATTCATAATTCTGTAAAGCTAGATATAGTGTCTTTATCAGCAATGAACCACTTACTTTTAAAAACTGAACAATTTCTGGTAGCTAGACTAACCAAACATGTAACACTCAAAATATCAGAGATATTAGCTAGTGACCATAATGTAGGGTGAGTTATGTTGTCTATTTCTGATAAGGTTTGCACATTTTGTAACCAAACAATGCAGCTTCCACATGGGGAGGAAGTCACAAATTAATAGTAAATACCCTTTCTTGTAATGTTGAGATTTCATAATTAACTTTATAACAATACAATCATAATTAATTTATCAATAATTAACGCTTTATTTTGTATCAGTTAGATTTACTAGCAGAAGTGTGAAATAAAGCAGCTAATTTTGAGCTTATTCATTTTCACCAATGTGAACTTGCTGGTCTTCAGGCTCTTCTGCCAAACAGATGCCCTCTTGCCTGTTCTGATGTAACAGTCTCACTCCTGCTACAGCAATTGCAAGGAATTGGTATGTTGGCACACATTCAACTGGGAATGTGCCAAAGAAATCAAAAGACACAACCTGTCAACCTGAGAAAATGAGTTGGGATTGGGATAGATTCACGGAGTTTCCACTTTGAAGAGGAATCGCGGATGAGTAATGGCGCAGGAGACCATTTGGCCCATCATACCTTCATTAGCTCTTCAAATGAGCATTATTGCCTAATGCCATTCCAGCCCATGTACACGTGCACATGGATTTTCCGTTAAGCATCAGTGGAGGCAGAGAGAAATCCTGGTTGTTTGTTGTACTCCTTAGCTTAGAGACACTGAGACCAATTATCAAACCTCCACTGCAGTCATCACTAAGATGAACAAACTCAGTACTGGCTAAGGATCAAATCTATGTGCTTTTTTGTCACTTTCACGAAACACAAGCTCTTTGCCAACTGGGCAATTAGGACAATGGAGACCTCCTTTCTTTGGAGAACTCATAAAATCTTTCCGAAATCAATTTTGACTCAATTACATTGCACTTGTACCACTGAGCTTTTGCAGGCGCACCATTTGAAAGACTGTTAGCTGAGCATTAATTACTGTTCATCGATCCCCATAGTGAAACATGTGAAACATGCATAAATCCTAATGACAGCCCTTACTTTCTGGTATATTTTGTAAGGCATCCATCATTACTGGCAAAGAGCCACATAATCATAAAGCATTTCATATCGGACACTTCATATCATTATCAGGCAATTGATTGATGAATAAAATCTTAAGGCAATCACGTTTGAAACCAGAATCTAATTAGAATGAATTTGCACCCCATTTAAGCTACTAGCTGGGTAAGACTGAGAAGTTCTAACTCTAATTGAAAATGTAAGTAAATTTCAGAAGGCTACAGTATTCAATTTGTTTTACTTGTTGTTTGTAAACTATCAAATCTTCACACTTCTTTTCTAATCATGCCAACATTGTAATAGAAACCTGCTGGCATCTGTTTAAGCAACCAGCCAAACCCTGTTAATTCATCTTCAGTCATAAAACACTTAGAATCGTATAAGGTAGATTGCCCCCTGTCAGTGAAAGCATAAATTGTTCATTAATGCTGCAGATAAATGCAACACATTTATGTTCTTCTTGACAAAATAATTGATAACTGCCAGGCTGACACTGCATAGTCTTCAACCGCAGAAGTTTGTAATTATATAGTTTGCAGCTAATCTTGGGTATTGTAAATTATTACTTTGCAACACACTTTCAGTTCCGACTCCAAACGTAACATAACTCCGTAGAGTTATACAGCATGGAAACAGACCCTTCAGTCCAACCAGTCCATGCCGAACATAATCCCAAACTAAACCGACCCACCTGTTCCTTGCCCATATCCCTCCAAACCTTTCCTACTCATGTACTGACCTAAGTGCCTTTTAAACATTACAACTGTCCCCACATCCATCAATTGCTCATTCCACATACGAACCACACTGTGTGTAAAAAAAAAATGCCGTCATGTCTTTTTTAAATCTCTCTCCTCTCACCTTAAAAATGTGCCCCTGGTCTTGAAATCCCCCCTTCCAGGGAAAAGACACCTACCATTAAACCTGTCTGTACTCCTCATGATTTTGTGACAGATTTTTAACTTTTGGTCTGGCTTTACATGAACAGATGGAACTAATGGTGAAAATGAAAATAATAACAGTATTATTGAGAGGAGTCATAAGCAACCGGAATACAGATAACAGTTCAGAAAGTTAGTCAGCAGGATTTAAACTGCAGTGCCAAATTGCACTCTACTGATCATCACATTGTCTCTGTTTTAGATAGGAGACCCCCTTGATTTTTAAAGTGACCTCTAGTTCTCGATTCTCCCATGAGGAAATATTCTCTCCACATCAATTCTTTCAAAACCCCACAGGATTTTATATGTTTCAATCTAGTTCCCTCTTGTTCCTCTGAATTCCAGATCAGTTACCTCAACACCACGTATCTTCAAGTACCACGTATCACAACCACCTGATGAAGGAGCAGTGCTCCGAAAGCTAGTGTGCTTCCAATTAAATCTCTTGGACTATAACCTGATGCTGCGTGATTTTTAACTCTGTACACCCCAGTCCAACACCGGCATCTCCAAATCATATCTTCAAACCTAGTCTGTCCAACCTAGCCTCATAAGACAACCCATCTATTCCAGGTATCACATTTCACATTTTTCCACACTGTATTCCATCTTTGTCTATTCACCCATCCTTTCAATATGTTTTTGTAACCTTTCTTACCCTCCCGAATGTGTTACTGTCCTTAATTGCCCTTGAAAATGTGAAGTTGAGCTGCCATCTCGAATCACTGTGGTCCATTTGATCTCGATGTACTCACAAAGCTATGAGGCAGGAAGTTCAAAATGAAGGAAAAGCAAAATATTTCCAGGTCGGGATGGTGAATTGCTTAAAGGAGAATTTGCAGGTGATGTTCCCATATATTTTCTGCCCTTGTTCTTGTAGGTAGTGGTGGTCATAAACACAGAAGGTACTATCGAAGAGGCCTTGATGAATTTCTGCACTGCATCCTGTAAACAGTACACGCTGCTGCTACTGAGTGTCAATGTGGAAGAAGTGAATGTTTGTAGATGTGGTGTCAATCAAGTAGGCTGCTTTGTCCTGAATGGTGTCAAACTTCTGAACGTTGATGGAGTTGCACTTGGCGAAGCAAGTAGGGATTATTCCATCACATATGTGCTTTGCGATGGAAGACAAGGAACATCAGGAGTTGAGTTACTCACTGCAGGATTCCTAACCTTATATGGCCAGCTCAGTTCAGTTTCTGGTGAAGGATAACCCCCTGGATGTTGTAATGGGTGATTCAGCAATGATGATGTCAGCGAATGTAAGGAGCGACAGTTAGATTTACTCTTGCTGGAGATGGTTATCACCATGTTCTTAAGAGGCATGAATGTTAATTGCCACATGACAGCCCAAACTGGATGGATACTTGCCCAGGTCTTGCTGGACATGGAGAAAGTAAGGACTGCAGATGTTGGAGATCAGAGTCTAGAATATGACACTGGAAAAGCACAGCAGGTCAGGCAGCATCCAAGGAACAGGAGAATTGATGTTTTGGGCATAACCCCTTCATTAGGGGTGGGGGGGAGCATGGAAGGGGGCTGAGAGATAAATAGGACGGTTACTTGTGGGGAAAGCTAGCTGGAAAGGCAAAAGGTAGATGTAGGTGGGTGATGATGGTGATAGGTTAGAGGAGATGGTGGACTGTATAGGTGGGAAGGAAGATGGACAGGTAGGACAGGTCAAGAGGGCGGTGCCGATTGGAAGGTTGAATCTGGGATGAGGTGGGGGGAGGAGAAATGAGGAAACTGGTGAAGTCAACATTGATGCCATGTGGTTGGAGGGTCCCAAGGCGGAAGATGAGGCATTCTTCCTCCAGGCGTCAGGTGGCTTGAATTTGGCAGTGGAGGAGGCCCAGGACTTACATGTCCTTGGAGGAGTGGGAGGGGGAGTTGAAGCGGTCAACCACAGGATGGTGGGTGTGTTTGGTGGATATGGCCCAGAGATGTTTCCTGAAATGTTCTATGAGTTGGCTTCCTGTCTCCCTAATTTAGAGGAGACCACATCAAGAGCAACGGACACAGTAGATGAGGTATTAGGATGTTCAGGAAAATCTCTGCTGGACGTGGAAGAATCCTGTGGGGCCTTGGACATAGGAGAGGGGGGAGGCATGTGTGCAGGTTTTACACCACTTGCCGCGGCAAGGGAAGGTGCCAGGAGTGGAGGGTGGATTGGTGGAGGGTGTGGACCTAACAAGGGAGTCCCAGAAGGAATGGTCTCTGCTGAATGCTGATAGGGGTGGCGAGGGAAATATATCTCTGGTGGTGGGGTCTGAATGTGGGTGGCAAAAATGGCAAAGGATAATGCGCTGTATCCGGAGATTATTAGGGTGGAAGGTGAGGACTGGGGATGCGGGGGAAAGGGTCCATCCTTGTTGTGGTTGGAGGGGTGGGGTTCTACAGTGGAGGTGCGGGAAGTGGAGGAGATGCACTAGAGGCCATTGTTGACCATGTGGGAGGGGAAGTTGCGGTCCTGGAAATAGGAGGCCATCTGGGATGGAGTGGAATTGCTCCTCCAGGGAAGGATGCAGAGGAATTGGGATCAAACTTTTACAGGAGGGAGATTGGGCAGATGTGTAGTCATGGTAGTGTGGGAATCGGTGGGTTTAAAGTAGATGTCCATGCTGAGTCAGTCATTGGAGATGGAGACAGAGATGTCTAGGAAGGGTGTGGCGGTGTCTGAAGTGACCCAGGTGAAGCTGAGGTCAGGGGGAAGGTGTCGTGAAGTTGTTAAACTGTTAACCTACTTGTGGGGGCATGAGGTGGTGCCAATACAGTCATCAATGTAGTGGAGGAAAAGGTGGGGAATGGTGCCAATGTAATTGCGGAAGATGGACTGTTCCATGTATCTGACAGAGAGACAGACATATCTGAGGCCCATGTGGGTGCCCATGGCTACCCCATTGGTCTCGAGGAAGTGGGAGGATTCAAAGGAGAAGTTGTTGAGGGTGAGGTTCCACTAATTGAATGAATGTGTCAATGAGTAAAAAAATCTCCTGAGGTGATGAGGTCATGGATGGTCTGGGAGATGATGTGAGGTCATGGATGGTCTGGGAGATGATGTGAGGTCATGGATGGTCTGGGAGATGAGAGGTCATGGAGCGGATCTCCCATCCACCGCCTCCAACCTCCTAGTCCCACAACTCCGCACCGCCCGTTTCTACCTCCGGCCCAAAATCCACAAACCTGCCTGCCCCGGCCGACCCATTGTCTCAGCCTGCTCCTGCCCCACCGAACTCATCTCCCAATACCTCGACACGGTCCTGTCCCCTTTAGTCCAAGAACTCCCCACCTACGTTCGGGACACCACCCACGCCCTCCACCTCCTCCAGGATTTTCGCTTCCCCGGTCCCCAACGCCTTATTTTCACTATGGACATCCAGTCCCTGTACACCTCCATCCCCCATCACGAAGGACTCAAAGCCCTCCGCTTCTTCCTTTCCCGCCGCACCAACCAGTACCCTTCCACTGACACCCTCCTTCGACTGACTGAACTGGTCCTCACCCTGAATAACTTCTCTTTTCAATCCTCCCACTTCCTCCAAACTAAAGGAGTTGCCATGGGCACCCGCATGGGCCCCAGCTATGCCTGCCTCTTCGTAGGATATGTGGAACAGTCCATCTTCCGCAACTACACTGGCACCACCCCCCACCTTTTCCTCCGCTACATCGATGACTGTATCGGCGCTGCCTCGTGCTCCCACGAGGAGGTTGAACAGTTCATCAACTTTACTAACACCTTCCATCCCGACCTGAAATTCACCTGGACTGTCTCAGACTCCTCCCTCCCCTTCCTAGACCTTTCCATCTCTATCTCGGGCGACCGACTCAACACAGATATCTACTATAAACCGACTGACTCCCACAGCTACCTGGACTACACCTCCTCCCACCCTGCCCCCTGTAAAAACTCCATCCCATATTCCCAATTCCTTCGTCTCCGCCGCATCTGCTCCCAGGAGGACCAGTTCCAACACCGCACAGCCCAGATGGCCTCCTTCTTCAAGGACCGCAGATTCCCCCCAGATGTGATCGACAATGCCCTCCACCGCACCTCCTCCACTTCCCGCTCCTCCGCCCTTGAGCCCCGCTCCTCCAACCACCACCAAGACAGAACCCCACTGGTTCTCACCTACCACCCCACCAACCTCCGCATACAACGTATCATCCGCCGTCATTTCCGCCACCTCCAAACGGACCCCACCACCAAAGATATATTTCCCTCCCCTCCCCTATCAGCGTTCCGCAAGGACCACTCCCTTCGTGACTCCCTCGTCAGATCCACACCCCCCACCAACCCAACCTCCACCCCCGGCACCTTCCCCTGCAACCGCAGGAAATGTAAAACTTGCGCCCACACCTCCACACTCACTTCCCTCCAAGGCCCCAAGGGATCCTTCCATATCCGCCACAAGTTCACCTGTAACTCCACACACATCATCTATTGCATCCGCTGCACCCGATGTGGCCTCCTCTATATTGGGGAGACAGGCCGCTTACTTGCGGAACGCTTCAGAGAACACCTCTGGGCCGCCCGGACCAACCAACCCAACCACCCCGTGGCTCAACACTTTAACTCTCCCTCCCACTCCACCGAGGACATGCAGGTCCTTGGACTCCTCCACCGGCAGAACATAACAACACGACGGCTGGAGGAGGAGCGCCTTATCTTCCGCCTGGGAACCCTCCAACCACAGGGTATGAATTCAGATTTCTCCAGTTTCCTCATTTCCCCTCCCCCCACCTTGTCTCAGTCGGTTCCCTCAACTCAGCACCGCCCTCCTAACCTGCAATCTCCTTACTGACCTCTCCGCCCCCACCCCACTCCGGCCTATCACCCTCACCTTGACCTCCTTCCACCTATCCCACCTCCATCGCCCCTCCCCCAAGTCCCTCCTCCCTACCTTTTATCTTAGCCTGCTTGGCTACTCTCTCTCATTCCTGATGAAGGGCTTATGCTCGAAACGTCGAATTCCCTATTCCTGAGATGCTGCCTAACCTGCTGTGCTTTAACCAGCAACATATTTTCAGCTGAATGTGTCAATGGAAGGGTATTGGTTGGGTTGGTGTGAGAGGAAGAAATGGAGAGCTTAGAGGCCTTTGCCATGGTGAATGGATATATATATAGATTGGATGTCCATGGTGAAGGTGAGGAATTGAGGGCCGGGAAAACTAGAGTTATTAAGAAGGTGGAGGGGGGCATGGGTGGTGACCCTAATGTATGTGAGGAGATTCTGAACCAAAAGGGACAAGACAGTGTCAAGATATGAGGAGATAAGTTAGGCGGGGCAGGAACAGGTGGAGATGATGAGTCAACCAGGGCAATCAAGTTTGTGAATTTTGGGGAGATCCAAGATGGCGGCGACTCAGCAAGTCTGAGTCTACAGAGCCCTTCCCAAAACCTGGGTAAAGTGGGTTTCCTGTCCCCACCACACTTGCCAAACCACCCAAAAAATTTCTTTAATCTTAATTAGCTGCTGAATATTATATTTAAATAGTCTAATACTGAGTGGATAATGAGTAAATCAAAGGGACCCCGCAGCTCTCAGAAAACAAAGACCCCTCCCCCACCCTCCTCTCCTCTGGCTGCAGCTGATGTAAAAACAGGCCTTATAGAGATGATTGCTAGACTGGAATCGACACTCGTCAATTTCATCGCAGAATCCCGACAGCGATGGAATGCATTCGAAGAAAAGCTGCAGAAACAGAATCAAATCATGGAAGAGCTGCAGGGTCGAGTGGAGGGGGTGGAACTAAAGGCCACGACCTCCGAGGCTGCAGCTCAAACAGTTGCAGAACAGGTGAGAGCTCTGGAGCAGAGAGTCCGGGCCTTTGAAATTTACATCGATGATATTGACAACAGAAATCGGAGAAAGAATATTCGGCTGCTGGGCCTTCAAGAGCAAGAAGGGAAAGAACAGTTAGTAGCATTTCTGGAGCGATGGCTGCCGCAGATTTTAAACCTGGGGGCTGAAACTGACCGGGTAAGGGTGGAGTGGGCCTACCGGGTCGCAGTACGCGGATCTGGCCCAAACCAGCGCCCACGCCCGGTCCTGTTCCGGCTGCAGAGTTATAGGGAGAGGCAGATACTCCTGGATGCCTCCAGAAAGCTTGGAAAGGATCCTAAAGCTATGATTCATGAAGGATCCAAGATTATGTTATTTCAGGACTTCTCCCCGGCTTTGGCACGAAGAAGGAAGGCGTTTGATGAGGTGAAGAAATGTTTAAGGGACTTAGATATTCAATACACCTTACGCTACCCAGCGACGTTATGCTTTACCCACGAAGGATCCGAGTATAATTTTAGATCATCGGAAGAGGCCAAGAAACTTTTAGACTCGGTTAAATAAATCGTAAGAGACAATTTATGTTGGCTTGCCTCTCCCACACTCCGTGGGGAGAAATGGTTACTTTATTCTACTTTACTTTTGCCTCTGGGAGCGGGGTTGTCTTCCTTGCTATGTTATTATACTTAACTGTAATCTGTTGGAGTTGTAATTTTATAGTTATGTGTGTTTGTACGTGGCATTGATGCTATTAGATATACTCAGGTATGGGTGGGGTGGGGTGGGGGTGCGGCGCTCACTGTTAACTCTAGCTCGGTATTATATCTAAATCCTATTAAGGAGCGCCCGGGTCGAGGGTGGGACACTGTTTGGGAGAGGATATGGTGGAACGTTGGAAAGGTAGTAAGGCCCCCTGAGAACAAGGGGGAAGATCTCCATTCAAACATGTTGAATTTTTTTTGTTTGTTCTTATTGTTTGGAAATAGCTTCCTTTTAATCATACTGTTATGAGTGTATTAGAGAACATTTTCTCTTATTTGAAGGATGTAAGCGACTCAACTATACACTCTGGATGATTGTGGATTAGTTGAATTTTGATGATTATATATTTAAGATCTATTTTTATATTAATGTTTGTGCTTGAAAATTCTGCTTATTTTTGTAAATTTGTCAAAATGTTAAATTCCCAATAAAAATATCTATATAAAAAAAAAGTTTGTGAATTTTAGGAAAGAGGTAGAACCAGGTGGTGCAGGACTCCAGGACTATGAGGTTGGAGGCTGTGGATGGGAGATACCCTGAGATGGTGTGTTTGTGGATGGTCTGGGGATGATAGTTTGGTGATGGGAGGTGAGATTGTGATCAAGGGGACAGTAGGAGGGGTTCATGAGTTGGACATAGGCTTCTTCAGTGTTTGAGGAGTCGCAAATGGTGCTGAACATTACGCAATCATTGACAAACTTTCCTATTTTTCAGTTTATGATAAAGGGAAGGTCATTGATGAAGCAGTTGAAAGTGGTTGGATGGTTGGGGCAGCATGGTGACTCAGTAGTTAGCACTGATGCCTCACTGTGCCAGAGGACCCAGGTTCGATTCCAGCCTCAGGTGACTGCCTGTGTGGAGTTTGCACATTCTCCCCGTGTCTGTGTGGGTTTCCTTTGGGTTCTCTGGTTTCCTCCCACAGTCCAAAGATGTACAGGTTAGGTGAATTGGCCATGCTAAATTGTCCATAGTGTTCAGGGATGTGTAAGTTTGGGGTAAATGTAGAGTGATACGGTAGAGGTAAGGGTTTGAGTGGAATACTCTTCACCCGTGGAAAACTGCGAAAAGAGGAAGAGGAACACCTATACAAGGTATTCGCCAAAAACGGATACCCGCGCAACTTTATCAACAGATGCCTAAGAGATAGACCACGGAACGAGGACATGCCACAACCAAAAGGACTAGCCACACTACCATACATCAGGAGCGTTTCAGAACTGACAGCCAGACTACTGCAACCCTTAGGACTCATAACGGCACACAAACCAACAGCCACGCTCAGACAACAACTTACTAGAACAAAGGAGCCGATACCCAACATGAGCAAAACTAATGTGGTTTACAAAATACCATGCAAGGACAGCACAAAACACTATATAGGACAAACAGGAAGACAGCTAACAATCCGCATACATGAACATCAACTAGCCACGAAACGACACGACCAGCTATCCCTAGTAGCCACACACTCGGACAACAAGCAACATGAATTCGACTGGGAAAACACTACTATCATAGGGCAAGCCAGACAGAGAACAGCCAGGGAATTCCTAGAGGCATGGCATTCATCCACAAACTCCATCAACAAACACATCGACCTGGACCCAATATACCAACCACTACAGCGGACAGCTGAAACTGACACCCGGAAGCGGCAAGGACAGACCACTATAAATACTGGAAGAAACATCAAAGAAGCGCTTCGCAGGAGGCTCCAGAGCACTGATGATGTCGCCTAGCCAGGGGACGAAACGTTTGCAACAAAAACTTCCAGCTCGGCGAACAGAACCACAACAACGAGCACCCGAGCTACAAATCTTAGCACAAACCTTGAATACTCTTCAGTGGGCTGGTGTGGACTTGTTGGGCTGAAGGGCCTGTTTCCACACTGTAGGGATTCTAGGATATTACTCTGGCTCACTTCCTGCTTATCACCTTCTACTTTCCTTATAAGTTGAAGACATATTTTTTATGTCGTTCTTTTACATTGAAAGCAAAAATGCTGTATCTGTAAGACATTGAATTTTTACAGCATATGCTTTCCATTGTACTGGAATTTTATCTGAAGCTTTTGTCGGGACTTTAGTTCAATCCCTTTTGGATGTTGTCATTGAATTCCTGTCGGTTGCATACAATGTAGTTCATTTGATAAAACTGTCCAGTGTAAGTTTAAAGTTATTGATAGGTCCATTGACATAAAAATCTTGTACTCATCAAATTACAAAACAAGGAAGAGACAAAAGGACACCGCGAAGCCAGAGGAGCTCTTCAATGATGAGAATAATGCATGTTAATGAATTAATGCAATGTGAAAAGGTATTACTGATTCTGCTGAAACCATAATGATTTTCCTTTGAAGTCTTGCTTGTATGAATGTCTTCCAACATCGTAATGGACATGAACCATTTCAATCCCCTATACTACAATGTGTAAGCATACATTGGTTGATTTTATCTCCTCTCCATCTCTCTTTAGCTCCAGAGCTTTTTCAGACATTTTTGGAAGGAGGTCCTGGCTATTCATATCCCGTTGACTGGTGGTCACTGGGCATTACCTCTTATGAACTATTAAGGGGCTGGGTAAGATCCACTATTCAAATCTTATTATTGCCATGCAAGATGTCAGATCATCTCCCCTGTTGATAACTAATTCTGTAAGGAACTAACAATATAAAGGGATTGAATTCTAAACTAAAAGCTGTAGAATGTACATATTATATTATGCATTGTTTTTTCACAACCATTGTAAATTAAATTTATGTGTTAAACATGAATATATGTATATAACTCTCCATTGCAACAATCTCTCGAGTAACATTGTGTATGATATGGTGTGCAATTAACAAAAGTTAGTATCTGAACAGTGTGGTAGACAGAATGTATTAAATGGACTCATAAACATGATAACAGCACAACCAGGAATATCTCCCGCTTTTTGTTTCAATACACGAGGCTAGGGGAAGATTGTTGCCTGATAAGTGGAACATCCCCATTCTCATTTGAAAGCAATATTTTGAAGTTATTAGGATAACTATCTTACTTGTATTTCGAACCGATACAAAGCACAATTGCGGCAACTAAATGTTGGATTAGATATTAATGCAGTTGAGGATATGTCAAAATGAAAATTGCAGTCTTCCTGACTACATTTCTGCCACGAGCTGAAAATGTGTTGCTGGAAGAGCGCTGCATCTGCAGTCCTCACTTTCTCGTACATTTCTGCCACCCCAATTTTCATCAGTGTGGGTAAGGAATGCAGGATGATTTGGGTCATGAGCCCATACCCTGCATGGCCAACTTGGCCAACTCCTCTGAGGCATCCCCTGGATCCTGCAGTTGTATGGAGTCAGGCAAGCTTTTACCAAACTCCTGGTTCACGATGCCTTAAAGTGCCATGATTCGCAGTCAAGAGGTGGGAACCTTTTGAAAAGTTGTTCAAAGGGTCTTATTCTTGTCCCTTAGAATTAGGGTACTAATGAATTAAGGGACAGGAAACCCTCAACTCGGAAATTTAGATTGAACAATCTAGTTTTTTTTAATCACTTTGAATTTATAAATAAAATATGCGATTTTAGCATTGTTACCTAGACCGCAAAAAAGCAGGAAAGATTTAATCTGACCAAGTACTACCCCGTCAATTCACTCTTAATCATCAGCTGAGAGAGATGCCTCTGACAGTGCAATCAAGCAGCACTTAATCAACAATAGCCTGCTCAGCCATGCTCAGTTTCCGTAAGACCATAAGACTGGAGGAGGCCGCGATGGTTCATCCACTCAACACTTCTGGCTGAAGATTGCTGTGAAAGTTTCAGCCTTATCTTTGGCACTGTGTGCTGGGCTCTTCCATCATTTAGGATGGGGATATTTGTGGAGCCTCCTCCTTCAGTGAGTTGTTTAATTGTCCACCACCATTCACGATTGGATGTGGCAGGACTGCAGAGGTTAGATCTGATCCATGGGTTGTGGGATCACTTAGCTCTGTCAATCACGTGCTGCTTATGCTGTTTGACATACAAGTAGTCCTGGTAGGTGGCTTCACCAGGTTGACACTCATCTTCATGTATGCCTGTTGCTTCCCCTGGCTTACCCTCCTGCACTCTTCATTGAACCAGGGTTGATCTTTTAGCTTGATGGTAATGGTTGAGTGGGGGATATGTCAGGCCACAATCCACATCACCTCATGGATGCCCAATCTGGAGATGCTAGACCATCTCTGACACTTCTCTCCCCTTCCTGGACCTCTCCATCTCCATTAATGACAACCGACTTGACACTGACATTTTTTACAAACCCATCGACTCCCACAGCTACCTGGATTACCCCTCTTCCCACCCTATCTCTTGCAAAATTGCCATCCCATATTTCCAATTCCTCCGCCTCGGCCGTATCTGCTCTCAGGAGGACCAGTTCCACCATAGAACACACCAGATGGCCGCCTTCTTTAGAGACCGCAATTTCCCTTCCCATGTGGTTAAAGATGCCCTCCAACACATCTCGTCCACATCCCGCACCTCAGCCCTCAGACCACACCCCTCCAACCTTAACAAGGACAGAACGCCCCTGGTGCTCACCTTCCACTCTACCAACCTTCGCATAAACCAAATCATCCGCCGACATTTCCACCATCTCCAAAAAGACCCCACCACCAGGGATACATTTCCCTCCCCACCCCTTTCCGCCTTCCACAAAGACCGTTCCCTCCATGACTACCTGGTCAGGTCCACACCCCCCTATGGCCCACCCTCCCATCCTGGCACTTATCACTGCCACCGCAGGAACTGTAAAACCTGTGCCCATACCTCCTCCCTCACCTCTATCCAAGGCCCTAAAGGAGCCTTCCACATCCATCAAAGGTTTACCTGCACATCCACTAATATAATTTATTGTATCCGTTGCTCCCGATGCAGTCTCCTCTACATTGGGGAGACTGGGCGCCTTCAAGCAGAGCGCTTTAGGGAACATTTCCGGGACACCCGCACCAATCAACCACACCGCCCCGTGGCCCAACATTTCAACTACCCCTCCCACTCTGCTGAGGACATGGAGGTCCTGGGCCTCCTTCACCGCCGCTCCCTCACCACCAGATGCCTGGAGGAAGAACGCCTCATCTTCCGCCTCAGAACACTTCAGCCCCAGGGCATCAATGTGGACTTCAACAGTTTCTTCATTTCCCCTTCCCCCGCCTCATCCTAGTTTCAAACTTCCAGTTCAGCACTGTCCCCAAGACTTGTCCGGACTTGTCCGACCTGCCTATCTCCTTTTCCACCTATCCACTCCACGCTCTCCTCCCTGACCTATCACCTTCATCTCCTCCCCCACTCACCCATTGTACTCTATGCTACTCTCTCCCCACCCCCACCTCCCTCTAGCTTATCTCTCCATGCTTCCAGGTCACTGCCTTTATTCCTGATGAAGGGCTTTTGCCCGAAACGTCGATTTCGCTGCTCGTTGGATGCTGCCTGAACTGCTGTGCTCTTCCAGCACCACTGATCCAGAATCTGGTTTCCAGCATCTGCAGTCACTGTTTGATGTCTATCCCATTTGGCATGGTGATAGTGCCACACAACTTGATGGATGGTACTCTCAATATGAAGGCAGACCTTTGTCTTCACATAAGCTGTGCAGTGATTGCTCTTACCAATATTGTCATGGACAGATTGTTAAGGTTGAGGTCTTGTTGGTTCCCTCACCATCTGCCACAGTCTAGCAACCATGTCCTTTAGGACTTGACCAGTAGTACTGCTGCTGAACCACTCTTGGTGGTGGGCATTGAAATCCCCCACCCAGAGTATATATTGTGTCCTTGCCATTCTCAGTGCTTCCTCAAAGTGTTGCTCAACATGGTGGAGTACAGATTCATCAGCTGAGGGAGGATGGTATGTGGTAATCAGCAGCAGGTTTCCTTGCTCATATTTAACCTGAAGCCACAAGACTTCATGGGGACCAGAATCAATGTTGACGACTCCCAAAGCAACTCCCTCCCAACTGTGTTGCCACCTCTTTTGCATTTTCCATCTGCTATGAATTTAATCACAAACCAATTTTATGCATTCTGCAAGTGCTGTGGATGATTCTCACTTTCATTATTATAAACAACTGTGGTTCATTTCACAGGAGTCACAATCTATTAGCAGCAAGTTGATTTTAACTTCCATTCTTCATTATTGTCAGTGCAACTGGAGAGATACTTTTTAATTACTGTGACTAAAATATATTAAAAGCATGTTGTATACAGCAGAAATAATTTACTAAACTATGTTTTAGTCAAGAAACGACGCGGCTTGCATTCAAAGTTCAAAGTAATGAAAAGCAACAACTGTGATTGGTTCAGTTCTCAAAAGAATCATCATTCAACTCTCCATCTCATCGGCAAGAACATGCCCTAGCAGTTTCAGTTCTTGTTTCATTCCCTCCAGGGAAATAAAATAAACATTTCTGTCACAATGGTAAGTATTTTGCTCCAGCCGTGGCTCATCTTTGAACACACTAGTCCTTAATCCAGTGTAAATAAACATTTAACAATAAGCAAATACTTTTTAAGATTTAATCAACCAAAGCTCTTAATCGCTGTTTTTTGCTTCCTTTTTTCCTCATGTTCAATTCCTGACTACATTGGTTCATGTAACCCAACTACTGTCCATTCATTATCCTGTGCAGTAATTACTAGCAGGCTGTTTGATTCTATGAGTCCAATCCTCACCCAACGTTTGTATTAGCACACTTTGAGCAGAGGTCAACCCCTAGTAATAAAGACCCCTGCCTGATTATCCAACATGGAAACAGTTAAAATTGGCAACTCCTATCACAGAATTGTTCTATTGCAGTGGCCGATTGTGTCTGCACCAGATCTCTGAGACTGAATACCAGTCTCCTGTCTTTTCCGCAGAATAGTACACATTGGCTCCATTTAAGTAATCATTCTGTGCCATCTTACATGCCTCAATCGAACCTGCCTCTAACATACTTCCAGGCAGTGTACTCCATAATCTATCTTCTCACCTGCATCTTAGTTCTCGATACATTTACAAATGACAGCATTTTAGTTTTCCTTATCCGCTTTGTCCCCACCCCTGAAGAGATGTATCAAACCTGCTCTAAGCCTTCTCCTTTCCAAGGAAAACAGTCCCGGTTTCTTCGACCATTCTTCAGAAGCGAATGATCTCAGCTGAGTACAATTCTCATGAGTCATTCTCATAACCCGAACACTAACTCTCTCCAGTGCATTCACATCCTCGCTATAGTGTAGTGAAAAAGCTGAGGTCTAATCAGTGTCTTATCAAAGTTCATCATAATTGCCTTGCTTTTGCTCTCAGTGCTCCTATTTTTGATGTCTCGAATACTGTATGCTCGATTACAGCTCTCTCTACCTAATCTGCCATCTTAAGTGACTTATTTACATATGGACCCAGGTCTGCCTGTTCCTGCACACCCTTTGTTTTATATTATCTCATCATGTTCTTTGTACCAAAGTACACATAGAGTCATAGAGATGTACAGCATGGAAACAGACCCTTCGGTCCAACCCGTCCATGCCGATCAGATATCCCAACCCAATCTAATCCCACCTGCCAGCACTCAGCCCATAACCCTCCAAATCCTTCCTATTCATATACCCATTCAAATGCCTCTTAAATGTTGCAATTGTACCAACTCCACCACATCCTCTGGCAGCTCATTCCATACACATACCACCCTCTGCATGAAAAAGTTGCCCCTTAAGTGTCTTTTATATCTTTCCCCTCTCACCCTAAACTTATGCCCTCTTGTTCTGCACTCCCCAATCCCAGGGAAAAGACTTTGTCTATTTGCCCTATCCATGCCCCTCATAATTTTGTAAACCTCTATAAGGTCGCCCCTCAGCCTCCGGCGCTCCAGGGAAAACAGCCCCAGCCCGTTCAGCTGTAGCTCAAATCCTCCAACCCTGGCAACATCCTTGTAAATCTTTTCTGAACCCTTTCAAGTTTCACAACATCTTTCCGATAGGAAGGAGATCAGAATTGCAACCAATATTCCAACAGTGGCCTAACCAATGTCCTGTACAGCCGCAACATGACCTCCCAACTCCTGTACTCAATACTCTGACCAATAAAGGAAAGCATACTAAACGCCTTCTTCACTATCCTATCTATCTGTGACTCCACTTTCAAGGAGCTATGAACCTGCACTCCAAGGTCTCTTTGTTCAACCACACTTTTTTTAGATTAGATTAGACTTACAGTGTGGAAAGAGGCCCTTTGGTCCAACAAGTCCATACCGACCCGCCGAAGCGAAACCCACCCATACCCCTACATTTACCCCTTACCTAACACTACGGGCAATTTAGCATGGCCAATCCACCTGACCCGCACATCTTTGGACTGTGGGAGGAAACCGGAGCACCTGGAGGAAACCCACGCTGACACGGGGAGAACGTGCAAACTCCACACAGACAGTCACCTGAGTCGGGAATTGAACCCGGGTCTCAGGCGCTGTGAGGCAGCAGTGCTAACCACTGTGCCACCGTGCCGCCCCCTTGGACCTTACCATTGAGTGTACAAGTCCTACTAAGATTTGCTTTCCTAAAATGGAGCACCTCGCATTTATCTGAATTAAACTCCATTTGCCACTTCTCAACCCATTGGCCCATCTGGTCCAGATCCTGTTGTAATCTGAGGTAACCCTCTTCACTGTCCACTACACCTCCAATTTTGGTGTCATCTACAAACTTACTAACTGTACCTCTTATGGTCGCATTCAAATCATTTGTGTAAATGACAAAAAGTAGAGGACTGAACTTCCAGGGGAACCTATCCTGTCATTTGACCAAAGTGTCAATATCTTTTCAAGGCTCTGCACTGTCCTTCCCACAGTTTGCAATTTTCCTCAGTTTAGTTTCACATACAAACTTTGGAATTTTCCTCGATTTACTCAAGACTGTTAGTATATATCAGGAAAAGCAAGGCTCCCAATAGCACTTGCTAGAATAATCCACTACAAACCTTCTTCTAGCCCAAAATATACTCAGCTAAACTAGTATTGATACAGCTATTGTCCCTTTCCTTCTATGATATATTTCCTCACAAGTCTATCAAATCTCTTTTAGAAATTCGTGAACATCACATCAACAGCCTTTTCCTCATCCAATCTCTTTGTTACCTCTTCAAATTAAACCCAGCAAGTTAGACCATTTTCCTTAAGAAGTCCCATGCTGACTCTTCCAAACCAATCTATAATTTCTCACATGACTATTAATTTTATTCCAAATAGTTTTTTTCTAGTAGTTGGACCACTACTGAATGAAATTGACTGGTCAATAATTCCTCAGTCAATCTCTACAATGTTATTTGAACAACAGCATACTGTTTGTGATTGTCCAGTCCTCTGGCACCACCCCAAATCCAAGGAAGTTTGAAGCATAATTGTTAATCAATTTCCACTGTCATTTCCTTCAATATCCTTGGATGCATCACATCTGACCCTGGTGTCTTATCAATGTTAAGCACTCAGAGCTTATCCAAATACCCTCTCCTTATCAATTTGAGTTTCCTCCTCTGTCATCACGATCTGGGCAGCAACTACCTTGCAGCTAATGACAGATACAAAGTATTCATTTAATACCTTAAACTGGGCCTCGAAGTGTGAGTCCCCTTTGTGATCCTTAATCAGTCCAATTCCTCCTTTTCCCACTATTTTAGTATTAATGTTCTTATAAAGACATAGGGGTGTCCTTTTATGTGAGCTGTCCCTTTTCTTTCCATAATCTCTCTTGCTTCCTATATTTGCTTTCTCACCTCTCTATTGAACCTCCTGAATTCAGCTTGATTCTTAATGTTATTTACTACCTGCCACCCGCTATAAGCAAACTTTGTCTTCTTTAACTGCATTTATCTCATTTGTCATCTCTATTGAAGTCCATCAGTTGATTATTCTTATTCTAGATTGACCAAAGCCATTTTCTCCCTTTATCCTGTACCTTGTGTTATACAGATCACTAGTCCTTAGATGTTTCCCACTGTTATGTGATCTAATTAGCCAACCTAATTTCCAAGAGCCAAGTGTAGTGGTTGCTTCTTTCTTATTGGACTGGAGATGTACTGCTATCAGAAATTCACCTGAACATAATCCAGGAATACTTGTCCATCACTGTCCCTTACACTCCTACCTTCCCAGTCAATGTACAGGTATTTAAAGACCCCATGGGTTACTCTTTGGAGGCTTATTGGGCCGAAGGGCATGTTTCCACGCTGTAGGGAATCTATCTATCTAATCTAAAAAATACTTTATGATGTTTACACATCTCTGCAACTTCCTTGCTGACCCTACAACCACACAGCATCAACATTGACTTCACCAGTTTCCAAATCTCCCCTCCAACCCCCTCCCTCCATCTCCCCCCCCCCCCACCATCCCAGATCCAATCCTTCAACTCGGGACCACCCTCTTGACCTGTCCTGTCCATCTTCCTTCCCACCCTCCCCTCCAACCTATCACCTGCATCCACCAACCGCCATCCCCAGCCACCTTCACCCCAGCCCCATCCCCCTTTACCTTTCAGCCCCCTTCCCCTTCCACATTCCTGATGAAGGGCTTATTCCCGAAACGTCGACTCTCCTGCTCCTCGAATGCTGTCTGGCCTGCTGTGCTTTTTTCCCAGCATCGCACTTTTGGACTCTGACTCTCCAGCATCTGCAGTCCTCACTTTCTCCTACTGACCAATAAAGGCAAGCATACCAAAAGCCTTCTTCACTATCCTGCTTCCACTTTCAAGGAACAATGAACCTGCCACTCCATGGTCTCTTTGTTCATCAAGGCTCTCCAAGACCTTATCATTAAGCGTAAAAGTCCTGCCCTGATTTGCCTTTCCAAAATGAAGCACCTCACATTTATCAAAAGTACAAAAAGTAAATGAGTGGTACAATGAAAATTTTGCAGCCTGCTAGTGAGACTGATTATACTAAATTACTTGGATTTGAGGCTTATCATCACTGCATGGGCAGCACGGTGGCACAGTGGTTAGCACTGCTGCCTCACAGCGCCTGAGACCCGGGTTCAATTCCCGACTCAGGCGACAGACTGTGTGGAATTTGCACATTCTCCCCGTGTCTGCGTGGGTTTCCTCCGGGTACTCCGGTTTCCTCCCAGAGTCCAAAGATCTGCAGGTCAGGTGAATTGGCTACGCTAAATTGCCCATAGTGTTAGGTAAGGGGTAAATGTAGGGGTAAGGGTGGGTTGCGCTTTGGCGGGTCGGTGTGGACTTGTTGGGCTGAAGGGCCTGTTTCCACACTGTAAGTAATCTAATCTAATATGCTTGTACTTTTGAAAATTCTGTGGAAGGATGAAGCAATTGCTTATAAAAGGCTGAGCAGCACAAGAGATCCTCTACCTGAGCTGCTGGCTTTGAATAACAAAAGGAACTGAGGGAAGTGTCTAGGGTAATTATACAAACAGAAAGTCCCTTAAGGAGCTGAATTCAGCAAGAGGAGGATAGGACTGGAACCGCTGAGACATCTGTGAGATAGAATGAGAAGTATGAAGCTAAGTGGAAATGAATCAATGATAAGAACTGAGGGAGGCAGAATTTACAGAGGAAAGTGCACGGTCAAGAAGATGGATTAGATAGCAAACATAATTAAGAATGTGAAGTATAGGGCTAGAAATGCAAAGTCAGGAAGGATGAAGTGAGAAACCAAACAGAATCACAATATTTTGGATTAGAACATCATAAACCTGCAATTAAAATGCCAAGACCGATATCTGTGTACCAAAGCTCAATGGGCCTGAGTTAAATTTGGGGATTTTGCACTCAGCTGAATAATTTGTAATTCATGCCCCACATATTAAATACTCCTATATTACAAGGTGTTATAAAGGATTCTGAGGGATAGGATTTATGACCATCTGGAAGAGCAGGGCTTAATTAAATGCAGTCAACACAGCTTTGTGAGGGGCAGGTCATGCCTCACAAACATTATCGAGTCCTTTGAGGATGTGACTAGAAAAGTTGATGAGGGTTGAGCTGTGGATGTGGTGTATTTGGACTTCAGCAAGGCATTTGATAAGGTTTTCCATGGTAGGCTCATTCAGAAGGTCAGGAGGAATGGGATTCAGGGGAACATAACTGTCTGGATACAGAATTGGCTGGCCAACTGAAGACAGCGAGTGTTGGTGGAAGGAAAATATTCTGCCTGGAAGTCTGTGGTGAGTGGTGTTTCACTGGGCTCTGTCCTTGGGCCTCTACTGTTTGTAATTTTTATTAATGACTTGGATGAAGGGATTGAAGGATGGGTCAGCAAGTCTGCAGACGACACAAAGATTGGAGGTGTCGTTGACAGTATAGAGGGCTGTTGTAGGTTGCAGCGGGACATTGACAGGATGCAGAGATGGGCTGAGAGGTGGTAGATGGAGTCCAACCTGGATAAATGCGAGGTGATGCATTTTGGAAGGTTAAATTTGAAAGCTGAGTACAGGATTAAGGATAGGATTCTTGGCAGTGTGGAGGAACAGAGGGATCTTGGTGTGCAGGTACATAGATCCCTTAAAATGGCCACCCAAGTGGACAGGGTTGTTAAGAAAGCATATGGTGTTTTGGCTTTCATTAACAGGGGGATTGAGTTTAAGAGTCATGAGATCTTGTTGCAGCTCTCTAAAACTTTGGTTAGACCGCACTTGGAATACTGCGTCCAGTTCTGATCGCCCTATTATAGGAAAGATATGGATTCTTTGGAGAGGGTTCAGAGAAGGTTTACCAGAATGCTGCCTGGACTGGAGGGCTTATCTTATGAAGAGAGGTTGACTGAGCTCAGACTTTTTTCATTGGAGAAAAGGAGGAAGAGAGGGGACCTAATTGAGGTATACAAGATAATGAGAGGTATAGCTAGAGTCGATAGCCAGAGATTATTTCCCAGGGCAGAAATGACTAACATGAGGGGTCATAGTTTTAAGCTGGTTGGAGGAAAGTACAGAGGGGATGTCAGTGGCGGGTTCTTTACACAGAGAGTTGTGAGAGCATGGAATGCGTTGCCAGCAGCAGTTGTGGAAGCAAGGTCATTGGGGACATTTAAGAGTCTACTGGACATGCATATGTTCACAAAAATTTGAGGGTGAATACATGAGGATCAGTGGTCGGCACAACATCGTGGGCTGAAGGGCCTGTTCTGTGCTGTACTGTTCTATGTTCTATGAGGCAGTAGGTGGGAACATTGTTTTTCTCATAAAGTATGAAAAAATTTCATACTCTGTTTTGAAAGTTTGGGAGGTGACTGGAAATGTTCTGTATTGGCACACTCACAGCAATATAAACAACAACCAACAGCCAAGTGATGAGCAGAATGAGAATAATTAATCTCTTCCCTGTTAAATTCCCTTTTGTACTGTTTGAATTGTTGTAGCAGACATGCAATACCAGCAAGCTGAAAGTACCAATGTCCCACATGGCCTGTCCCTGTCAAAACTACTTTCACTTAATTTCAACAGAGCAGTTTGGAGCTCTTGTTTTCTCATCCAAAGGGGGATATTGCTCACTGAATAAATTTCAAATATGCTTACCATTGCAGGGAAAAAAATAAATCAACTTACAATATTTATAAGGAGTGGTACAACAAAAATAATAGCTGAATTTATATAGAAGCTTTAGTGTTGAAGAGGATCCACACCATTTTATAAGAGTGTAATCAGACAGAAATTTTCACAGAGTCTCATTGGCAGAGATGACGAAAATAGGTTAATTTTACAAAGGGTTTTAAAAGTGGAGAGAGCATGGAGAAGCAGTGTGGAACAGGGCAGAATTCTAGAGTTTTGGATCAAGTGGCTAAAATGGTTTGTGTTCCAATGAAGTTTGTGTCTTGATGGTCTATTCTGTACATTGGAGAGACAACCTTTTCTCTGTTGGCATTTTGTTGCCTATAATCATTTCCCCTCACCCATGAGTGACTGCCATCTGACTTTAGTAGGCTCTTCAAGCTGTTTTATTTACATCACTATAGGTGATACTGTTCCCTAAATAATTTTCACACTGGTACATCACTATCTCATTGTCATATCCATTCTTACTGTACTACATTAAAAGTACAGCACCCAATAACGAGACATAAAGAGAGATTGATCTTAGGAAACCGGAGTTGGGAATAATGAGATCTTGGAATATTACTGTGCTGGAGAAATTTTCATGGATATTGATGAGTGTGTCTTGAATGGATTTGAAATTATAAATTGGAAGCTTTTGAGGCAGTGGGTTTAACATAGTCAGGTAATAGGAGTTAAGCAAGGATCATCAATTCTTTCATAGATAATATTTGAGCAACTTCAGAATATAGATAGTCATTCAGTTTTAAAAGAAGATTTAGTTCAAAAACATGTTTGTAAACCTCAAAACTGCACTGATTTTCAGTATGGTACAATGACACAATTTCTAATAAAGTTGTGTACAGGAATTTTAAACTTTGTCCTCGGAAATGTTGAATAAAAATACTAAAAATGGTTTCATGCTTCAGATGTGTAACTTCTCATTAGAATAAAATATGGGTTAGCATGTTTGACTTGCCATACCGAGCAAATTTATACTTTTTAATCCGTGAACCTTGTCATTTACCAGTTTTAATCATGACTATTCATACTTTATTACATTTCTTTACCGTTAGGAAGTAAAAGGACATTATCAGTAAAGGCTTCTGACACTTACTGCCTCATTTAAAAGAGTAGAACAAGTAAATGTTAAGCAATTCTGTTGTATTTTATCTCACAGAGACCATATGACATTCACTCCAATACGCCAGTTGAAGAAATACTTCTCATGATTAATACTGAGAAAGTGCACTGCTCCTCCACGTGGTCCAAAGGCCTGGTGACATTAGTAAAAAAGGTAAAGAATAGAAAGAAAAGGTCACGACATACACTTTTACAACTGACACCAAGATAATTTTAGCTGGAAAAAAACCTCAATACTAACATGCTTCATTGCTGCAAAAGATTAAGAGTTTTAAACAAAAAACTTAATATGTGAAACTGGGTTTCAAAACAAAACAAATTTCAGTGCTCTTCATTCAGCAGGAAGAAGGTGAGAAACCATTAAAAACCATTTAATATACCTGTTGGTATTCTTCTGGTCACTATTTAAAATGCACATTGTAGTTCAGTGGTTGAGGCAGATGGGTACAAGAGTCTGCCAACTGAGGTCCCATCGTAGATCCTCAATTTAATTTTAGCTGGGAAAACAGGCCGACTGAAGGCAAGTCAAAAAGCTGTAGCAGCTCTCCAATGGGGAACAGATTCTTTCATTCAGAGTGTCAGTGGGATCTAGAATGTACCTCCAGTCCTCAAAAAGGAAGCCTGCATCCTTCTTTGCCTCAGCCCCTTAGTTGCAAGAGACCCTTCTAAAATGCTTCCTCACCAACTTATCTCCTCACCAGCATAACTTCTCAATGTTCATTGTAATCGGGACAGATGAATGGTTTTTGATCCCCTCACCTTCTCTTTCCCAATGCCCACCTCAACTACTATGCCCATCGGACGTTCATTGTAAGGTAAAGTAGATCTTATGGTTTTATTTTGGGAATTTTAGGAACATAGACAAGTGCTGGTCTGATTACAAATAGTTTCGATAAAGTGTAAGCTCCCACTGTTTCTCATACTTATGGTGGGTTGGTTAACCAGAAGAAGGAAATGAGGAATTAGTTTATTACCATAACTTGGATTCCAGCTACCCACCTGGTCCTCAAACTAGATTGAAAGTCCATTTCTCAAGACAATTCAGTCCTTACATGAAATGAATTACTGTGGATAACTGCAAACAATATTTCTTCCAGTTATTTTTCAAAATCATTTTCCTTTATGCAAATTAATATGAAACAATTGACGATTCAGTTTTTTAAAAAAAACATTCATGAGATTAATATTTCATTACCTACTTTAATTCATTATGGGAAGATGATGGTTGAGCTTTCTCTGTTTAATGCAAATGTGTAGCTTTCTAGCTGTGAGATTGTTTTGTTAAAGCTATTTTCTAAGGTCTGAATCATTGAATGGACAATGCAAATCAAATGAAATAAGGTTTTTTTACTTACTAATCAGCAAAGACTACAATATAGAATATATCCATCCAATAGTACAGTTATGCAACAATCCTAAATTGCACTAGCACCACTCATATCTAATCAATTACTTTAAGCCCAAGCAACTATAAGCAAAAATCTCATGCATATGCATACCAATGGGTTGTTAATCCAGCAATAACTGCTTCACTGACAATGATCCAAGTTGCCTTCCTGATTACAGGAGTGAATGTTTTAGTAAAAATGTCTTTTATACCTTTGTTTTTACCAGGACTTGGCTCAACCATAAAACATTTCAATACAATTCAATATCCTTTTATTGTCAGGTGTACTCCATTTTAGGTTTATGAAAAGTTTTTACAATGTCTGCCTACTTATAACTACATCTTAGGTACAAGTACTGAGGTACAATTCTTGGATACAGCAAAGGAATAAAAGTAGTTGTATTACTTAGAGGTGAAAAATAAGTTAAAAAATAGGACACCGTTAAAGGATTGACATCACAGTAAGGTAGGAAATTTCTAACAAACAATGCAGTGTAGCAGCTCAGTGCAGGAGCCCCACACAAGGTCTGACTGCCCAAGCCAGGCCCCAATCCAACATAGGAACAGGAAATTCGACGTTTCGGGCACAAGCCCTTCATCAGGAATGAAGAAAGTGTGTCCAGCAGGCTAAGATAAAAGGTAGGGAGGAGGGACTTGGGGGAGGGGTGATGGAGATGTGATAGGTGGAAGGAGGTCAAGGTGAGGGTGATAGGCCGGAGTGGGGTGGGGGCGGAGAGGTCAGGAAGAAGATTGCAGGTTAGGAGGGTGGTGCTGAGTTCGAGGGAATCGACTGAGACAAGGTGGGGGGAGGGGAAATTAGGAAACTGGAGAAATCGGAGTTCATCCCTTGTGGTTGGAGGGTTCCCAGGCGGAAGATGAGGCGCTCTTCCTCCAACCGTCGTGTTGTTATGTTCTGGCGATGGAGGAGTCCAAGGACCTGCATGTCCTTGGTGGAGTGGGAGGGAGAGTTAAAGTGTTCAGCCACGGGGTGGTCTCTGGGATGCCCGGACCAACCAACCCAACCACTTTCCTCATTCCTGATGAAGGGCTTGTGCCCGAAACATCGAATTTCCTGTTCCTTGGATGCTGCCTGACCTGCTGCGCTTTAACCAGCAACACATTTTCAGCTCTGATCTCCAGCATCTGCAGACCTCACTTTTTAACACCAATCCAACATAGATTTCCTGCTCTGCTCCAAGCCCCGGACTGCTCTATACCGGCACTCAGCTGTTCCAAGGCAAATGCCAAGGCTGCCTCCCCTCCGGCAGTCATCGCCGCACGGGATCACAGCCTGCGCACTGCTCCGGGGACTGTTTCCCCATTCCCTGCTCCGGAGACTGTTTCCCCACTCCCTGCTCCGGGGACTGTTTCTCCACTCCCTGCTCCGGGACTATGTCCCCATTCCCTGCTCCGGGAACTGTTTCCTCATTCCCTGCTCCGGGAACTGTTTCCTCATTCCCTGCTCTGGGGACTGTTTCCCCATTCCCTGCTCTGGGACTGTTTCCCCACTCCCTGCTCCGGTGCTGTTTCCCCACTCCCTGCTCCGGTGCTGTTTTCCCACTCCCTGCTCCGGGGACTGTTTCCCCACTCCCTACTCCGGGACTGTGTCCCCACTCCCTGCTCCAGGAATGTGTCCCCACTCCCTGCTCCGGGGATGTTTCCCCACTCCCTGCTCCGGTGCTGTTTCCCACTCTCAGCTCCGGGGCTTGGACCTCGCACTCTGTAACAGGGCTCACTGATTGCACCATTCCAGGGCTCATGACCCATGCACCATTCCAGGGTCTCCTGCTCTGGGAACATTCTGTCAGCACCTACAGCTCGCCAGTATTCACCTCCAGTGCTGAGGGGTGAGAGGGAGTAGAGAGAAAAGAAAAAAGGAAATAAAAAGTACTGGTGGAGCAGAGGAGCTCTGCCGGCATCTTGCCAGGATTTATATTGTCACGATCCTATTGTCCTATGAACAATTGTCTTAATAGGTCCAATGGTATTCCAAGTTTTTTGCATGAACCCAGGGATAAAAGTTTTCTGTCAAGTTCAGCTCCCAGTTATTATCAGAAATGGTTGAGCATTTAGTTTTTCTGAAATCCTATCATCCACCTTGCACCATCTATGAATGTTTTGTCCCAGTTACAGTCTCATTCAGCGCAAGGTCTTCCTTATTTGCTAAAAAGGGCTTGCAACATTCAGCAGTACAGTGAACTTTGAGAGGATCTTTTGGTCTTGCAAAGCCACGCTGGTTCAAATTAGCTAATTTTTGACATTTGTCAAGAGGCGGCACAGTGGATCAGTGATTAGTGCTGCTGCCTCACAACACCAGGGACCCAGGTTCGATTCCAGCCTTGGTTAACTGTCTATGTGGAGGTTGCATATTCTCCCTATGACTGCGTGGGTTTCCTCCCACAGTCCAAAGATGTGCAGATCAGGCAGATTGGCCATGCTAAATTGCCCATAGTGTCCAGGGATGTGCAGGCTAGGTGGAGAAGCCGTGGGGAAGACAGGGTTATTGGGATAGGTACCGGGGTGGGTCTGGGTGTGCTGCTCTGCAGAGGTTTGGTGTGGCCTCAATGGACCGAATGGTCTACTTTCACACTGTTGGGATTCTATGGTGATCTTATATGAAATATGTACTTGTAAACAGAAGCCAATAAGACTATCAGGCCGGTCTGGCACACAAGTCTAATTGTATATAGACTAGACTGGGTAAATTGGTCACAAAGGACAATGCGAGACATCTCCTCCCTAACTCCCAAACACAGGAAGTGGTTAGAAACTCCTGCTATCTCTGTCCACATTGATAGCTAGTATATCATTTGATGCAAAACTTGTTACAAATACAGGAAAGTCAACTTCCACCTTTGACCAACTCAGAAAATTCAGATGTAATAACATCAGGCTGACCTTTGAGACCACACTGTTCATAAGATCGATGTTCTCAGTACCTCAGTGCACGACTGTGAAACATGGACAATGTACATCTGTCAAGAAAAGAAGCTGAACAATTCACATCTTTGCTGTTGGTATGTCATGCGTATATCCTGACTGTACAAAATCATGAAGGTGGCAGTCTTCTCAAAAGCAGAGCTCCCACGTTCCTTCGCACTTATCAAATAGAGACAACTTCATTGGCTCAAGCATGTATGCAGAATGGAAGATAGTCACATACCCAATGACTTTATGCTTGAGTCAGATGCCCAGTAGGTTATCTAAAGTTCATTTCAAAGTTTGCATGCATGAATGTGATGTGTTAAATGATGATTATCACACAGAGAGAGACTAGCTGATGACAGAGAAAAGTGACAATACCACCTGTCATCCGGCATGTACCATCATGATAACCAGCAACTACTGTCGGTTGCTAACTGATACCAACATTGTAAACAACAACCTTCCAGGACCCCTGGTAGCTTCTAGTATGGAACTTGTGGCAGAACCTGTCCGTCAAAGATTGGCTCTTAAGCCAACAGCCAATTTCCACCATATGAAGACAGTCCATTAAAAATGAATTGTTAGCTCGACTTCCGTCATCTTTTGTAGATGGAAGAATGCCAGAGTGGACAATAAGGTTCCTACCCTATATCAGTAATGGGGTTTGGGTTTTAACAACAATCAACTTCATGGTTACTTTTAAACTGATTACAATTTTTATTTCCACATTCATCTCCTTCACCAGAGTTAAAATTCTTCCAGATTAAATCAATCTGTTGCTCAACATTACACTTCCATATGCGATGATGGTAGTTATGTAGCAAAATCTTGAACTTTGGAACTTTTCTCGCTTGGATGCATTTCAAACACTTGTGACACTTTTTTTTCTTTTAACCATCAGCCAAATAAAAATGTTAAAGTATAATTATTTTATTTCATATTAGCTGCTTGTGAAGGAGCCCGAATGTCGCCCATCAAGTCTGAAAGACATTCAGAATTCTCCGTACCTAGCAGATGTGAACTGGGATGCAGTTCTGGAGAAGAATCTCCCTCCTGCTTTTGTTCCAAATGTGAGTTAACAATCAAAAGACAAAACATAATAACTTTGATGGACATTTCTTTTGCTGTAAGTTATTTTGTTGTGTGCTGCAGAAAATAGACACTTTTTATAAAGCTTTTCAGCAGTCTTAGTTTGAATAATAGGTGACGCTAATTATTTTATGCAGCTATTATGCAGCAGCAATACTAGTGGTGTTCACTACTGACAGGCTGCTGCTGTCAAGTCAGAGAGATGTTTTGTCTTTCACATCAATGAGCAATGGGGTATATGCATTTCAGTATCAGTCTGATGCTAAGTATGTAGATTATACACTGCAAAGGTTGGTGAATGTGATGTGAGAGTGACTGAGCTTGATATCAAGGCCATATTTGACCAAGTATGGTATCAAGGAGCCCCAGCAAAACTAGAGTCAATGGGAATCAAGGGAAAATCTCTCTACTGGTCTGGCGTCATACCTGGCATGAAGACGATGGTTGTGGCTGTTGAAGATCAGTCAACCCAGTTCCAGGATATCTCTGCAGACATCTCTGCTGGGTCAAAATCCTAGAATTTCCCTCCCAAAACGTGGGTCCACCCACAGCGGGTGGACTGCAGCGGTTCAAGAAGGCTACCACCTTCTCAAGGGCAACCAGGAACGGGTAACAAATGCTGGCCCAGCCAGTGACACCCATGTTCCACAAATGAATTTTTTTTAAATTCCATTTTCAGATGCTTCATCTATGATTTTTCTTCCATCACAAAATGAGAAGTGGTGATGTTTGCCTATGATTACACAATGTTTAGCACCATTCAGAACACCACAGATACTGAAGCAGTCCATGCCCAAATTCTGCAAAACCCAGATAATATCTTGGCAAATGACATTCACACCACACAAGTATCAGGCAATGATTTTTTTTATATTCCTTCATACGATGTGGGTCAGCATTTATTGCCCATCCCCAATTGCCCAGAGAGCAGTTAAGAGTCAACCACGTTGACAATAGACAATAGGTGCAGGAGTAGTCCATTCTGCCCTTCGAGCCAGCACCACCATTCATTAAGATCATGGCTGATCATCCTCAATCAATATCCTGTTCCTGCCTTATCCCCATAACCCTTGATTCCCCTATCCTTAAGAGCTCTATCAAACTCTTTCTTGAAAGTATCCAGAGACTTGGCCTCCATAGCCTTCCGGGGCAGAGCATTCCACACACTCACCACTCTCTGGGTGAAAAAGTTTCTCCTCAACTCTGTTCTAAATGGCCTACCACTTATTTTTAAACTGTGTCCTCTGGTTCGGGACTCACCCATCAGCGGAAACATGCTTCCTGCCTCCAGAGTGTCCAATCCTTTAATAATCTTATATGTTTCAATCAGATCCCCTCTCAGCCTTCTAAACTCAAGGGTATACAAGTAAAAAATGAGGTCTGCAGATGCTGGAGATCACAGCTGCAAATGTGTTGCTGGTCAAAGCACAGCAGGCCAGGCAGCATCTCAGGAATAGAGAATTCGACGTTTCGAGCATGAGCCCTTCATCAGGAATAAGAGAGAGAGAGAGCCAAGCAGGCTAAGATAAAGGGTAGGGAGGAGGGACCAGGGGGAGGGGCGATGGAGGTGGGATAGGTGGAAGGAGGTCAAGGTGAGGGTGATAGGCCGGAGTGGGGTGGGGGCGGAGAGGTAGGAAGAGGATTGCAGGTTAGGAGGGCGGTGCTGAGTTGAGGGAACCGACTGAG
This sequence comes from Hemiscyllium ocellatum, assembly GCF_020745735.1. Lineage (NCBI taxonomy): Eukaryota > Metazoa > Chordata > Chondrichthyes > Orectolobiformes > Hemiscylliidae > Hemiscyllium > Hemiscyllium ocellatum. Next base: position 28,375,030 of record NC_083436.1, on the reverse strand, counting down.
ACAAGGTGGGGGGAGGGGAAATGAGGAAACTGGAGAAATCTGAATTCATACCTTGTGGTTGGAGGGTTCCCAGGCGGAAGATGAGGCGCTCCTCCTCCAGCCGTCGTGTTGTTGTGTTCTGCCGGTGGAGGAGTCCAAGGACCTGCATGTCCTCGGTGGAATGGGAGGGAGAGTTAAAGTGTTGAGCCACGGGGTGATTGGGTTGGTTGGTTCGGGCGGCCCGGAGGTGTTCTCTGAAGCGTTCCGCAAGTAAGCGGCCTGTTTCACCAATATAGAGGAGGCCACATCGGGTGCAGCGGATGCAATAGATGATGTGTGTGGAGGTACAGGTGAACTTGTGGCGGATATGGAAGGATCCCTTGGGGCCTTGGAGGGAAGTGAGTGTGGAGGTGTGGGCGCAAGTTTTACATTTCCTGCGGTTGCAGGGGAAGGTGCCGGGGGTGGAGGTTGGGTTGGTGGGGGGTGTGGATCTGACGAGGGAGTCACGAAGGGAGTGGTCCTTGCGGAACGCTGATAGGGGAGGGGAGGGAAATATATCCTTGGTGGTGGGGTCCGTTTGGAGGTGGCGGAAATGACGGCGGATGATACGTTGTATGCGGAGGTTGGTGGGGTGGTAGGTGAGAACCAGTGGGGTTCTGTCTTGGTGGCGGTTGGAGGAGCGGGGCTCAAGGGCGGAGGAGCGGGAAGTGGAGGAGATGCGGTGGAGGGCATCGTCGATCACGTCTGGGGGGAATCTGCGGTCCTTGAAGAAGGAGGCCATCTGGGCTGTGCGGTGTTGGAATTGGTCCTCCTGGGAGCAGATGCGGCGGAGACGAAGGAATTGGGAATATGGGATGGCATTTTTACAGGGGGCAGGGTGGGAGGAGGTGTAGTCCAGGTAGCTGTGGGAGTCAGTCGGTTTATAATAGATGTCTGTGTTGAGTCGGTCGCCCGAGATAGAAATGGAGAGGTCTAGGAAGGGGAGGGAGGAGTCTGAGATGGTCCAGGTGAATTTCAGGTCGGGATGGAAGGTGTTAGTAAAGTTGATGAACTGTTCAACCTCCTCGTGGGAGCACGAGGCAGCGCCGATACAGTCATCGATGTAGCGGAGGAAAAGGTGGGGGGTGGTGCCAGTGTAGTTGCGGAAGATGGACTGTTCCACATATCCTACGAAGAGGCAGGCATAGCTGGGGCCCATGCGGGTGCCCATGGCAACTCCTTTAGTTTGGAGGAAGTGGGAGGATTGAAAAGAGAAGTTATTCAGGGTGAGGACCAGTTCAGTCAGTCGAAGGAGGGTGTCAGTGGAAGGGTACTGGTTGGTGCGGCGGGAAAGGAAGAAGCGGAGGGCTTTGAGTCCTTCGTGATGGGGGATGGAGGTGTACAGGGACTGGATGTCCATAGTGAAAATAAGGCGTTGGGGACCGGGGAAGCGAAAATCCTGGAGGAGGTGGAGGGCGTGGGTGGTGTCCCGAACGTAGGTGGGGAGTTCTTGGACTAAAGGGGACAGGACCGTGTCGAGGTATTGGGAGATGAGTTCGGTGGGGCAGGAGCAGGCTGAGACAATGGGTCGGCCGGGGCAGGCAGTTCCTGACCTCTCCGCCCCCACCCCACTCCGGCCTATCACCCTCACCTTGACCTCCTTCCACCTATCCCACCTCCATCGCCCCTCCCCCTGGTCCCTCCTCCCTACCCTTTATCTTAGCCTGCTTGGCTCTCTCTCTCTCTATTCAAGGGTATACAAGCCCAGTCGCTCCAAACTTTCAACGTAAGATAGTCCCGCCATTCCAGGAATTGACCTCGTGAACCTACACTGCACTCCCTCAATAGCCAGAATGTCTTTCCTCAAATCTGGAGACCAAAACTGCACACAATATTCCAGGTGCAGTCTCACTAGGGCCCTGTACGGCTGCAGAAGCACCTCTTTGCTTCTATACTCAATCCCTCTTGTTATGAAGGCCAGCATGCTATTAGCTTTCTTCACTGCCTGCTGTACCTGCATGCTTGCTTTCATTGACTGATGTACAAGAACACCTAGATCTCGTTGTACTGCCCCTTTACCTAACTTGACTCCATTTAGGTAGTAATCTGCCTACCTGTTCTTGCCACCAAAGTGGATAACCACACATTTATCCACATTAAACTGCATCTGCCATGCATCTGTCCACTCACCTTGCCTGTCCAGGTCACCCTGTACTCTCCTAACATCCTCCTCACATTCACCCTGCCACCCAGCTTTGTATCATCAGCAAATTTGCTGATATTACTTTTAATACCATCATCTATGTAATTAATGTATATTGTAAAAAGCTGCGGTGTCAGCACTGATCCCTGCGGTACCCCACTGGTCACCGCCTGCCATTCCAAAAGGGAGCCGTTTATCACTACTCTTTGTTTCCTGTCAATCAACCAGTTTTCAATCCAAGTCACTATTTTGCCCCAATACTATGCGCCCTAATTTTGCTCACTAAAGTCCTATGTGGGACTTTATCAAAGGCTTTCTGTGAGTCTGGAGTCACACGTAGACCAGTCCAGGTAAGGATGGCAGTTTCCTTGCCGAAAGTATATTAGTGAATCAGATGGATTATTCTAACAGTCCACAATGGATCTCCAACAAGAAAAAAATCCAATTATTGCCCTTTGGCATTTAATGGCATGAATATCTCTGAATACCCTACTATCAACATCTGGGGAACACCATTGATCAGAAACTGAATTGATCATAAAATATGGTGGCTATAAGAGCAGGTCAGAGGCCAGGAATCCACTAATGAGGAACTCACTTGCTTTTTTCCAGTCAACTATCTACAAGGAACAAATCAATAGTGTGATAAAATAAATTCCATTTGCCTAGACGAGTGCATTTCCAACAACACTCAAGAAGCCTGACACTATCCAGGACAAAGCAGCCAGTCTTTTGGCACTACATCCACAACCATTCAGGCCATCTACCACTGATGTTCAGTAACAGCAGTGACACCTACAGGATGCACTTAAAAAATTCACCAAGCTTCCTTAGACAGCACATTCCAAACCCATGACCACTACTGAGTCCAGCATGTGGAAAGAGTGCATTATTTGTTCCACGTAAATGACATTCAGGGCAGATGAAAAGCAATGAGTAATTCTCCTGACAGCTTGTGGACCTGCAGCTTTTTCCATTATTAGGAGGCTAACTTTCCCTGAGGCACCAGATACTAAAACCTTTCAAGAGTTGACTGATTTAGTTAGGAATATTACAACCCCGAGCCACCTCTAATTCTGAGACATTATCGTTTTCACTCAGCAATTTGAGAATCCATATTGGGATTTTTGATTAGGGTAAGATGAATGGCAGAGGTATATGACTTTGGTTTAACCCTTAATGAGATGTTGAGAGACCATTTGGTATGTGGGAGTAATGGTGTAACCATGCAGAAGTGCTGACTAGCTGAAGCTCAAGTGGCCTCCAAACAGTCACGACAACTGGCCGTATCATTGGAAAAGGCGGTAAGTGGAGCATATCAGTTGAAGTGTATATTGATGGAAGTAGACACCCTTTCCAGGCTGACTGAGCTTGGGGAACATCATTGGGATGAAGGCAATTACAGGGTCTCACTCCGGACATACCCTGAACAGAGGGATTCTTGGTCAGCCTACAGCAAAAAACCCAAAACAAAGCCAAGCCTTGGCCAAGCAGTTAACATTATCTTGAGGATCCGGGCCAGCAAGCCATTGTGGTTGCTGTCGGTAAGCAGCCTCGAGACAGGAAGAGTCCCATTGGACCCAACTTGAGTAAAAGAACTCATAGACTGGTTTTCAGGAGAGTGCACACTCTGGAAAGCCCACCTGCATCTGGTTTAGAATGGGTAAATTGCTTAGCACATCCAAATCAGAACCAACCAAAATAAACGTCTAGTTAAATGGTCACCCAGTTCTAACAGAGGTTGATACCAGCGCAGCTATTTCAGTGATAGCAGAACCAGTCTGTAACAAAATTTGCTCTGAATTCCAACCCTTAGGTTTGCACAAGACTTTGTCTTGACTGAGAACCTATACTGGGGAGTCTTTACAGATTAAGGGTACAAATTCAGTTCCTGTCTCTTATGAAAAGCAGCTGGTTCCATTACCACTGATTGTAGTAAAAGTCTTGGGCCCAAACTTGATGGAGTGAAATTGGTTGAGAAAGATTTATCTAGATTGGCTCAACATTTTTTCAGCAAAGAAACAGCAATCATCCACTTAGGTGTTGGCACACTGTGATCCCAAGCATGATCTAGTATTGACTTGGTTACACGTAGACTGTGCACATCCTTTCATGGGTTCAATGTTCTTAGTCATTATGGTCTTCCATTCAAAGAGGCTGAACTTGCATAGAGTTCATTCATCAAACACGGGGACGACAATAGAAAATACATGGGTTCCTGGAAGTGTTGGGTCACAGATATCGGGCTATCATTTACCAGCAGAAATGTGAGTATTTCCTAAATTCGAGTGGTACTTGACATATAAGGACAGCTCCATACCAACCGTCATCCAATGGCCTAGCAGAAAGACAATCCAAACTTTGAAGGCAGGCTTAAAGAAACAGCCAACAGCTTCATTAGGTACCAAATTGTCCCAGTTCCTATTTGATTATAGGACCATCCCTCATGCAACTACAGGGGTGGCTCTAGCAGAGCTGCTGATGGGAAGAAGACGCTTCACCAGGTTAAACTAACTTTCCCAGACCGGGCAGCAGAGGGTGAAACAGCATTAGGAACGCCGACGCTGGACACAAAACTCTGCTCCATGCAAGAGACAGGTTACTTCAGGAAATTGCAGTTTGGTGTAGGAATGACCCAGCCTGGATAAGAGGCATTGTCAATATGAGATCTGGTCCAGTGATGTATAAAGTTCAGGTTGGTATAATGGTCCTGAACAGGTAGATGGAACAAATGAAAGCTGCGAACTCACAAACATTGTAGGTGCAAAACGTGCCCGGCTCCTTGACAGCCTTTTGGACTGTTCTGGAACCTCTGGCTCCCCCCTCTCTGTCAAACATTAAAGAAACCGTGGAATCTGAGGTGAACACACCAGATATTGCTGCCTCAACACCTAAAGAAGAGAATGAACTTCTCCTGAGATGCTCTGGCATCCAGCGATGAGCTCTGCATGTTACACACCACCGCAGGCAGACTTGGAGGAACATGAGCCAGTGCTAAGAAGCCCCAGGAAGAGCTACAGATAAAGAGCGAGCCTGTGTTCTCAGACTCTGAGGGGGAGGAATTGCAGTAATTGAATATGAGCGAATATGAGTTCCCTGATTGGGGCTGCTAATCTGGTCCAATCAGGGAGCCCTGGCTGACAGATAAAAACAGGAGTGCTTTGTCAAGAACTCTCCTCTTTTGTGTCAGGGAGGGGACTGACTCTGAGCTGGCTGAAAAATGAAGAAAAAAAACAGGAGTACCAGAAATCCTGTTCATTCTGAGAGTGGGCTTGGAGGGAGCTGAATCAGTGTCAAGGACTCTTCACGTAAATAAAGAGTGACTTGTTGACACGATACCTGCCTCTATGGAGTTATTTCAACACTCTCCTTCTCAAGTGTCATTTAAAGATGAACAATAAATGCTGGCAGAGCCATCAATGCTCATTTCCCTTAAGTGAATAAAAAAGGAATGTCCATTTGGCTATTCACAACAGGCAAGGTTCTGCCACACTCAGCTAGCCCATGCCTGCAAATTTCACAGCAGTGTCTCATATTCGAAGTGATTCTATAATTAGACATTTGCTAAACAGTCATGAGAATGTGAAACATTACGCTGACAATTTATTTAAGGTTGTCTATTAGGCTATAGTGTAGCTCACTGGATATACTATAAGCTGCATATATTAAGATACAAGGCCTGTTATTCTGGCAGACAGAAAGTACATATAGTACACTTGTTTCAGCTTAACAAAATAAGTGACAGTCATTCTCTGGTTCATTGCTCAGAGTCATGCCTTAACCACTCAGAGTCAATTTGTCTAGCTGAAAGTTTAAACGAAACTTGGCAGTTAAATGTCAGTCATCAGTAACTCAATCATTCTGCATTGCAATGCCTTTGATCACTTGACAACTAATCAGCTACATCCTTTCATACCGTATAAATATTGTTTTCACTTTACCTTGGAATTTCTTATAAGATGTCCTGATGAGAGCAAATTGAAAATCTTCATGAAAATATCTTTTCTTTCTGCAGTATTCCTGTACTGCACTAACAAATGACTATTTCTGTATTGTTGCATTCTATTAGCTGATGAGTATTGCTGAGAAAAAGACGTGCTGTTGAAGCTCTACATCTTTACTTCTCAAAACAGGCTCAGGAAAGGTAAATTTCAAAGGGATCAGCACTTACATTGTATAAGCGAAGGGTGCTGACTGGTTGATAGGTCAACTCTAGTTGAAGCAAAACTGTTAGGTATGCACCATCCTAATTAACTATTGCCTGCTAGGTTTTTGCTTTATTCAAAAACTAGCACAGTGCCTCAATATCTTTATTTCTCTGCTGAGGAAAGGTATTTTTAAGTTAATACACATAATTTCCAGTAGGTGAGCCAGATGCATGTTTAACTGATGACCTTAAATTAGTTTTTGTGTCATTCGTAACACACTCAAGGTTGTTCACTTTGTGCTGTTCAATCATGGACTCACATCTAACAAATGGCTTTGTATTCTGATTTTGGCAAGTATAAGCTTGTTGACGACAGTCATTCATCTCCATGTTGTGAATAGCTGAAAGGATGTGCTATTTGATATAAGCTGCCAGTTGGTGGGATATATGGCCAATGTACCCGATAGTGTACTGAGGCAGAAACTCAATTATCACATTAATCATTGTGTAATAGGCAAAATGTCTTTCTGGCTTGATGGCACATTCTGCCAGTGTTAACTGCTGTGCTTCTGCAGAGTAGCAGTGTGAAATTGTTAGCTTTCCCTGTTGTTCAGATGTTTTGAGATATATACTGTTCCAAGGTAACTTAAGGTAGACTTTTCAGATTGAGAAGTGATGTCTGTAGGTCCATTTGTATGCACCCACAGTACACAAGGAGTAGCCATCTGATCAGTGGTAAGCAAGAGAGCGATAGCTTTGATGAGCCCTAATACACTATCAAGTGGATGAATAGAAGGCTTGGGCTTGATTGATGAAATTGCAAGTAAGGGCAATCTCAGAAAGCATCCAGCTATAAGAAGCCCAATGCACATCTTTACCAGTGAAGTTAAGCTTGTGGTAGGCAGCAGTAGAAAACCTGTTAGCAGATTTCTCAATTGGTCTTGCCTGTGCTTCAGGACTTTGTCTTGACTGCAAGGATTCTGCATAATTCACTTGATCTCAGATATGTCACCTGCACTGTGATCCCTGCATCTGGGCTATTGATTCTATAGTCACAGTTTTTGGTAGCCCCACCTTTCCTGGGAGGTATTGGTGCGATAATATAACTGAACTAGTACTCCAAAGTCCGAGAGAAAATTTTGGTGGTTCAAGTGGCAGCCGGTGGAATATGGATTCGCTGCAAGAATGATCATTTCAATCTGCAATAAAGAGAAGGCAGTATCCTCACCATTATCACTTTGTCTTTCTGACATTGACTGGCCTTCTGTCCTCCTTAAACACTTTGCTCCTTATTTCTGAGAGGACCTGTCTCAGTTCTAGAATATAATAGCCACGCTCTGATAGCAGTAATGGAGAGAAGGTGAAAGATAGAAATCTGGATAGCAGTCAGAAAGAAAGGGAATAGGTAACACTAGAAATTGAATAGTCAGAGGATTAGTAAAGGGGATTGGAAAAGGGTAGAAACAGATGCTGGGAATTAACATGAAAATCGTGAACCTGCCCAGTGGGTAACTCGAAGGAGTCCTGTTTCATTGCACCTGGAAGTCACAATATCCAACCTTTAAGAGATACTGGCCAGACAGGGGTCTCATATCTATTCCATTTCAGCAATGCCTCGAAGTTATGTGGCTGCTGTTGGATCAGTCCCAAATCAGCTAGGGGAAGCAGGTATGTGAGGTGAACTCACCAGGACCTGTAAGGTAGGCCCTGACAAGGGAGTTGGCACAAGTGAACAGCTGGTGGAATGTCATCAAGCAAAGGTGACCTTTCTATACATGGGGGTGCCCTCTGCGGGCATAGGATTCCAATGAGGAGGAACAACACCTGAGCAGGATACCAGCAAATGATACCAGTGATGGTAGCAAGAGGCCCTAATATTGCCCTTACTGGTCACCTAAGGGCCTCAATTGGTGCAAGGGCTGGCCAATACCTACCCACGCATCAGTGGAGGCTGGTCGGTTGCTGCCACACTACCCCCACCCATTTTAACCCCACAGCATCTGGCAGCAAGGAGCTGTGTGAAATCCCAGCCTGAGGATGACACTTAACAGAAGAAGCCAAAACAATATTTTGAGGGAAATGCAGGAATTGGATGCTGTATTTTATGGACCAAGAGGTTAACCAACAGCAGACAATGGACATGTGACAGAAAAGAGAAACATAACCAGAAAGTGCTGGAGAAACTCAGCAAGTCTATCAGCATCCATGGATGGAGAATCTGTGCTTCTTCTCTCTCTCCTGATGCTCCGACCTGCTGAGTGTCTGCAACATTTTGATGTTTTTTTCTTTCAGATTTCCAGCATCCACAGTATTTTGCTTTTGTGTGGAATCAGAGTACTGGAGAAACTAGGAAGTCTGAACAGTGCCAACATGAGCTGGGCAGTCAGCGTGCGGTGTGATTGTTGGGGTGGTTTAGAAGATTAATAGAAGAATATAAAGTTAACTTGGCTGTAGAGATCAAAGAGTTTCTGGGTGATGGGGCTGAACTGGGAGTTAGAAGAAGAGGAATATCTCTGTGAAAGGCTTCTGAACTGGTTGGGGAATAGGGTTGCTGTGAGCTGATGCTGGAGGAGGTAAGGTGCCATTGTGAACTATGATGGTCAGGTTTGGATGGGGAACAGCAGCAGCTAAGTAATTCTTTTGGGGCAGGCAATGGCATTGTCATTCTGTTAAAGATTCAGTTGTAATTTTGTTCTCCATTCTTATCGGTCAAAACAAATGAAGGGATGCTATGAATACCAACCACTTAAGTCACAAAGATTTTGTAATCACTCGCTTTCACGTGTCAAGGTTGTTTTTTGAGCTGTCAATTATTTGGGAGCTGAATCAGCTTTTTAAGAGCTTTGATCAACTTTTGCTAGTTTTCTAGGTTGGCATGCTTGCTATAACCATCACTGTTAACAATGTTAGCATTCCACAGATTTGCATTTTCCTGATGATATTTTATCTTGCAGATAAAAACCTTACGGCAGAGTGATCACTTTCTGCCATCCTGCTACTCCCATGATATAACAACAGTGGAGTTGTTGACTAATTATAACATTCAGTCATGATCAATTAGTCCACAATAAATGCAGACAAATGTGTGGAAAGCCCCAGTGGTGCACAGCTTTGTGACCCAAAGATTCAGTGTTCTTCCTAAGGTCACTACAGCTACCATCTGTCTCGCCTCAAATTAGTTATGTACTGTATCAAAGAGTAAGGTATTAATGGACATTATAACCCATGTCTCACATTACCCATCTATTGTTATTTCAAAGTTGTTGTTTCAGTCTGGATTCAATACCATGCCAAAGAGCTGACAGGCAAATCAATCCCAGAATCCATTCAACAACTCATGGGAGAGAGCTAGTTGTCTATCTTAGTAAAATAGCACCATAAGACAGGTTAACATCAAAGTCTGACCTCTTATATTTCTGCCAGAAGTACAAAAAGTATAATATCACAATGTCAGTCCAAAAGTTGGGTTAGGAAAAGAAGTGGCAAAATTTGCTGATGCTGACTTAAAGCAGATTGACAAGAAGGTTGGATCCTGACAAGTAGTTCATAGGGGAAAAGGAGCTGAGTGGAATTAGACATTGAGATATGAGTAATTGAGTCAGGAAGTCAGAGCAAGTGCAGACTAGATAAGACACAAGTAGGTTTAGCGAGGCTAAATTGAATCATTAATGCAAGGAGCCTGAAGACTAAGATAGATAAAGTGAAGGTACACATCATATCATCTTACAGTGTGGAAAGTGGCCATTTAGCCCACACCACCACTCCGAAGAGCATCCACCCAGACCCACTCCCCCTACATTTCCCATGGCTAATCCACCTAGCTTGCACACTGTGGGGCAACATAGCATGGCAAAAGTGATGAAGGGCTGATTGCCCCAAACATCAATTCTTCTGCTCCTCGACCTGCTGTGCTTTTCCAGCACCACACTCTTGGCAACTTAGCGTGGCCTATCCATCTAACCTACACATCTTTGGAGTGTGGGAGGAAACCTTGCATGGGAAGAATGTGCAAACCCCACACCGACAGTTGCCCGAGGGCGTGATTGAACCTGGGTCCCTGGCACTATGAGACAGCAGTGCTAACCACTGAGTCACTGTGCTATCCAATAGTCATATAGGAATATGATATCATAGCTGTGACTGAGACTTGGCCACAAGATAGGCAGGATTGGTAATTCAACTTATAACCCTGTTTATAGGGTTTTCAGATGAGATAGTGAGGGATTAAAAGGGGAAGACGTTGTATTAGTGATTATGGAATCAGTTCTTGCAATGATGGAGTGATATGTTCAAAAGATCTTCAAAATGTGGCCACCTTGGTAAATTAAATAATACATAAGGGGAAAACATGCTATTGGGTGTGTACTAAAGGCCCCCAAATAATAAGAGAGAAATAGAGGATAACATTTATAATCACAATTCAAAGAAGTGTAAATACAATAAGGTACTAACAGTATAGGATTTTAACTACCCAAATATAGGCTGGGATACTTAGTGTTTAAGATAGGAAGTGAACTCAATACTTAACTTGCATCCAGAGATTTTTTTATTAGCTCAGTTTATATAAAGCCCAAGGGTAGGCTTTTCAGGAACTAATGTTGAAGAATTGAGCCTGGGCAGCTGGAAGGCATGACAGTAAGGCACCATTTTGGATGTAATGGCCGTAACTCAGTAAGATTTTGGATATTTATGGAAAAGGATACAGCTGTGCTGAAATTGAAGTCCTAAGTTTGGGAGAAGATTTGTAGCTCAGGTGCTCGTTGTTGTGGTTCTGTTCACCGAGCTGGGAATTTGTGTTGCAGACGTTTCGTCCCCTGTCTAGGTGACATCCTCAGTGCTTGGGAGCCTCCTGTGACACGCTTCTGTGATCTTTCCTCCGGCATTTATAGTGGTTTGTCTCTGCCGCTTCCGGTTGTCAGTTCCAGCTGTCCGTTGCAGTGGTCGGTATATTGGGTCCAGGTCGTTGTGCTTATTGATTGAAGCTGTGGATGAGTGCTATGCCTCTAGGAATTCCCTGGCTGTTCTCTGTTTGGCCTGTCCTATAATAGTAGTGTTGTCCCAGTCGAACTCATGTTGCTTGTCATCTGCATGTGTGGCTACTAAGGATAACTGGTCGTGTCGTTTGTGGCTAGTTGGTGTTCATGGATGCGGATCATTAGCTGTCTTCCTGTTTGTCCTATGTAGTGTTTTGTGCAATCCTTGCATGGGATTTTGTACACTACATTGGTTTTGCTCATGCTGGGTATCGGGTCCTTCGTTCTGGTGAGTTGTTGTCTCGCAGCACACAAACCAACAGCCACTCTCAGAAGCGCTTCTTAGGAGGCTTCCAAGCACTGAGGATGTCAGCTAGATGGGGCGAAATGTCTGCAACACAAATTCCCAGCTCAGCGAACAGAACTGAAGTCCTAAACTGGAGAAAGCCTAATTTTACTCAAATATAATTTGGCCCAAGTGGTCTAGAAGTAGCTATGTGCAGAAAAAATAAGTGTCAAAATGGTGGGAGGCATTCTAAAAGAGAATAGAGAGAGAGTAAAGGGCAAATATGTTCCCATAAAGAAAACAAAAAGGTGGGAACAAGACTCAAGAAGCCTAAATATCATGGGAGATAAAGATTAGGATTAAGAAAAAGAGAGAATCTCATGGCAGATACCAAGGGCTCAGTACAGCAGGGTTCATAGAGAAGTGTAAAATATTCAAGGGAGAACTTATGAAGGAAATTATGAAAGCAAATAGAGTGCAAGAGAAAACATTGGTGAGTATTACAGGGGAAACCCCAAAGAGTTGTACATTTTTATAAAGAATAATTAAGAAAGAGTAGAGCCCATTAGGAACCAAGAGACAGTATGTATATGGATCTGAATTCTTACACTATAGTAAAGGATGACGGAGTTCCAGATGCAACTGTTGAGAACACTGGAGTTTTAGAAGGTATTAATATAGAAAGAGAAGAGATTCTAGTGGGTTTGTCAATTTTAAAAGCAGATAAATCTGCAGGCCGAGTTGCGATGTGTCCCACGTTGATGAGAGAAACAAGGTAGAAGATTTCAGGGATCCTGGCTGGTAATTTTCAAATCTTCTCTGGTCTCAGGAGAGATGTCAGATGACTGAAGGACTGCGAACATTGTTCCATTATTAATAAAAATGGATAGGCCAGGAAAATTATAGACCAGATCAGTCTCACCTTGGCAGTAGGGAAGCTGTTAGGTTTCTGTCCTTTAGAATTCATTCTATCTAACATGGCAAGTTGGATCCAAAATTGGCTGAGAGGCAGGTTGATGGTAGAGAGATGTTTCTGTGCCCATTTCCAGTGGAGACCCACAGAGATCTGTGCTGGGCCATTGCTGTGACGTATGCAAGAACCTCAGAAGGAGTATAACCGAGTAGTTCATGGGTAACTTAAAAATTGGTAGTGGTAGTAAACAGGGTAAAAAATGAGGTCTGCAGATGCTGGAGATCACAGCTGAAAATGTGTTGCTGGTTAAAGTGCAGCAGGTTAGGTAGCATCCAAGGAACAGGAAATTTGACGTTTCGGGCATAAGCTCTTCATTCAATGATTTGTCTCTGAAGCTGCAAGGTTCTGGGTCCAAGCTCTAGTCCCAAGCTTAAGCATGGAAACTAAGGGTGGCACGGTGGCACAGTTGTTAACTCTGCTGCCTCACAGTGTCAGGGACCCAAGTTCAATTCAACCTCGGGTGACTGTCTGTGTTGAGTTTGCACATTCTCCCAGTGTCTGCGTGGATTCCTGATGAAGGGCTTATGCCCGAAACGTTGAATTTCCTATTCCTTGGATGCTGCCTAACCAGTGGTAGTAAACAGTAAGGAAGATAGGTATAAAGAGCAGGAGGATATTAATTAACTGGTCGGGTGGGCAGAGAAGTGACAAATGGAATTCAACCAAGAAAAGAGAGGTACTGTATTAGTCTTGGGGAGGATTAGCAAAGCAAGTGATTAGATATAAATGATATGACAGTGGAAAGAATTCTAGATCAAGGAAGCTTGGTGTATACACACACAGATCCCTGAAGGTAGCCAGGCAGGTAGATAAGGTGGTTTACAAGGCATGCGGGATGCTTCCTTTATTAACCATTGAACACAAGAGCAAGGAGGTTTTGTTGGAAATGTCCAAAATGCTGTTCAGCCCCAATTGGAGTACTGAATGTAGTTCTACTTATTGCATAGGATTTGATTGCACCAGTGAAGGTGCAGGGGAGGTTTGCCAGGATGCTGTCTGGGCTGCACTGTCTGAGCGATGAGGAATGATTGGATAGACTGGGTTTTGTTTTATCGTTGGAGCAGCAAAGGTTAAAAGAGTCAAAAATTATGGGGCAACAATTTAATGTAAGAAGAAGAAGGCTAAAGGGAGAGTTGAGAAAATTGTTTTTTTTTCACTCAGAGGGTTGCAGCAGCCTGGAACTCATTGCCTGAAAAGGACCCTCATAATATTGAAGCAGTAGTTAGATATTTACTAATGTTGCTACAGTTTCCAGGGATACTGGCCAAAAGCTAGAAAATGTGATTAGTTTTGTCAGTCATTTGTTGACTGGTGGAGACATCATGGGGTGAATGTTTCTTTTGAGATCCTCTCCCATGCAGGGAGTTTTCATGCAAAAACAAATTTAACTTATTGAACGCTAAAACTTGCATGAGTGACAATAAATTAATGAAGTCTCTAACTTTTCCCATTTGTTCACTTATAGAATGTTGGCGAAAGAATCAGCCTTCATTCAATGATTTGTCTCTGAAGCCGCAAGGTTCTTGGTCCAAGCTCTAGTCCCAAGCTTGAGCATGGAAACTAAGGGTGGCATGGTGGCACAGTTGTTAACTCTGCTGCCTCACAGAGTCAGGGACCCAAGTTCAATTCAACCTCGGGTGACTGTCTGTGTTGAGTTTGCACATTCTCCCAGTGTCTACGTGGATTTCCTCTGGGTGCTCTGGTTTCCTCCCTAGAGTCCAAAGATGTGCAGGTTAGGTGGATTGGCCATGCTAAATTGCCCCATAGTATCCAGGGATATGCAGGCTAGGTGGATTAGTCATGGGAGATGTGGGGTTATGGGGTTCGAGCTGGATGCTCTTCAGAGGGTCAGTGCAGACTTAATGGGCCAAATGGCCACTTTCTGCACTGTAGGGATTCTATGAGTGTAAATAAAAGAACTGTGGCTACTGGAAATCAGAAACAAAAAACTGAAATTGTTCGAAAAACCCAGTAGTTCCGTCAGCATCAGAACTGTTCTGAAGAAGGGTCACTGGATCTGAAACATTCACTCTGCTTTCTTTCGACAGATGCTGGAAAGAAAACAGAGTTAATGTTTCAGGTCCAGTGACCCGTCTTCAGAACAATTCTGATGCTGACAGACCTGCTGTGTTTTTCCAACAATTTCTATTCTGGTTCTATGATTGGAAGGCTGACACTTTTGTACAGTACTGAGGCAGTGCCACACTGTCACAGGAATTGTCTTCTGGACTAAATAACAATCTTACGAATTACCACCACCAACAACCCCTCCCCCAATCCCCACCCTGCCCCAGCCCCTCACTTCCACCAAATCTGTCTGCCTGGGTGGATGCAAAGGATCTCATGATACTATTATGATAAAGAGCAACGGAGCTACTTGTGCCGTTCTGGCCAATATCTATCCCTCAACATTACCAAATCGTGTCGTGATCACATGGCTGTTTGTGAGAATTTTCTGTGAGCATAATGGCTCCTGTATTCCCTGCAATGAAACAGTAACACTTCAAAAGACTTAACTGACTGCAAACTGCTTTGAAACATCCAGTGATCATATAATTTGCTACATAAATGCAATTATTTCTCTTTGCCTTCAGCAACTGATTGCCCTTTTTACAATTTGTGATGTATTGTTCAGCAATCCACAATCCAGAACAGAAATGATTCTGTTAATTTAACATCCCGTCATTACCAACATGAATCATTTTACAACTGATTTCCATCATCTTTACTTGCCATATGAATTTGCAATGATTAGGGAAGAGGTGAAGATGTAACCATTAAACGCAATTGCTCTTTATAATGAATCATTTTTTGAAAAAGGTGCTAACATTGACCAATCAATCCTTAATTGACTTTCTCCTCTTCTCCTTCCCTCTCTCGCAACAGAAAGGGAGATTGAATTGCGATCCAACCTTTGAACTAGAAGAAATGATACTGGAATCCAAACCACTTCACAAGAAAAAGAAAAGACTAGCTAAGAATAAATCTAAAGATTCTGGGAAAGAAAGTTCCCCATTGGTAAGATGTCTTGATTGTATTTCACACAACAGCAGGTTATAGTCCAACAGGTTTATTTGAAAGCACAAGCTTTCGGAGCACTGCTCATTCATCAGGTGGTTGTGATGAAGGAGCAGTGGTCCGAAAGTTAGTGCTTCCAAATGAACCTGTTGGACTTTAACCTGGTGTTGCGTGATTTTTAACTTTGTCCATCCTAGTCCAACACCAGCTGTTCCAAATCTTGATTATATTTGACACTTCCCTGTAGCACTATGGATTGCCAGTGACAGTGACAGATTTACTTATAACATTGAATTAACTTTTGTAAAAAAAATGCATTAAAAATTGACATCCCTCTGGCGTTTCTGTAATGCCTTCCGATTTTCTCAGTTTTTCTGAAAATTATCTGATTTCACTTCAAAAACAAAACAAGTGGCACCATAATAAAAGTGCTCTGACATTGTAAAGTAAGGAAATAAATAATGTTTTATTTTTCAGTGATCGTTAAAACTGGTGGAATCAATCATTTCCAAAATTTAAGTGAGACTTTCACAGCTGACGTGATGTTTTCTTGTATTTTGAAATTTCTCTCTTGCAATCACTTTTTCTTTCATGTGATATTAAAGAACGGACATCTGCAGCAGTGCCTGGAAACAGTCCACAATGATTTTACCATTTTCAACAGAGAAAAGTAAGTGCAATAATTTCTTAACCAATCCAGCTGTTTGCTTCACATCTGATTTATTAAAAGGGCACTCATTTTCCTCAGTGCTGCCTCCCCTAATAGGATAGCTCATGATTCCTTTAATAAAGGTCCTGCCATCCATGTATTGTCTCCACAAGTAAAGGTTCTGGCTTGCCTTAAGTGCAGAAGTTATTATGAGTGGCAGGCCCGCAATGAAGCAAGCCAGATCACAGAATCACAATGGTGCAAAAGGAAACCATTCAGCCCATCACATATGTGTTATCGAGCCCCTTTCTATTAACTAGTGCTAAACAACTGCCTTTTCTTTATATCCTTACACATCATTACTATCCAAAAGGGTCCATTTCCTCTTGAATGTCTTAACTGAAACTGCCACTAACAGATATCCAGGCAGTGAATTCCATATCCTAACAACTCACTGTGTGAAAGGGCCTTTCTCACATTATCTTTGTTTTATTTTCTCAACACTTTAAATCTATGCCCTTTCATTCTTGCTTCCTTTACAAGTGGAAACATTTTCTCCCTACCTACTCTGTCCAGACTGCTCATGATTTGAAAATCTTGGTCAGATCACCTCTCAGCCTTCTTCTGTCCCTGGAGACACTTCAACTTCTTCAATCTGTCCTCATAGCTGAAGTTTCTCAGACTCAGAAATTTCCTTCTAGTGCATTCACATCTTTCCTATAATGTGGCACCCACACCTGTACAAAATAGGACACATGAGGCCTTGACCTCTCATTTGTCCCTCTCAGTCAGTTGTACGTCACAGAGATGTACAGCACGGAAACAGTCCCTTGGGTCCAACTCGTCCATGCCGACTAGAAATCCGAAACTAATCTAGTTCCATTTGCCAGCATTTGGCCCGTGCCCCTTCAAACCCCTTCTATTCATATACCCATCCAGCTGCCTCTTAAACATTGTAATCATATCAGCTGCCACCACTTCCTCTGGCAGCTCATTCCATACATGCACCACCTTCTGTATGAAAACAGTTGCCCCTTAAATCTTTCTCCTCTCACCTTAAACCTATGCCCTGGGGGATTGGCTGTTCACAATATCCATGACCCTCATGATTTGGCTAACTCGATATTGAGCTATGAATCCTTTTATTTTATGGCAGATACACTCATAATCTCTGATGTACAATATGTGCAAGCTTTATTGAGAATAATTTCCACATGATAAATTGATGGAGCATATTATTTGTTGGTTAGAGAAGCTACTTAAGTGAAATCAAGTGTTGGGATGCACTGGTTGTGGGATGGGGGCATGGTTTGTGTTTTGGGTTGGGGGTAGTTTATAAAAACTGACACTCTAAGCAATAGACTGACAACTGTCCTCAGTGACCCTTACAAGCTGCATTCCCCAATCTCCAGCTGTTTCTGTTGTTAGAACTTCAGAACACTGTATTAATACTAGACATGTTATGGCTTAATAATACTCAATGCTTTTAATCAACTTCATATTTGTATTGACATTCAAATCCTGGTCGAGTGTTATGATGATACTTTCAAATTTTAATGAAATTTTAGTTGGGATGCAAGAAACCTTGATTACACCCTCTGTCAGACATAATTCTTCCACATCCTATAAAATTTCTCACCAGCGTTTCATAAAGAAATCATAGTCCAATCTAGTGCTGAAACCTACACCCTCAATATCTTCTAATACAGGTGAACCAGTGAAAACAGTAAAATTTGGAAATGAACGTACAGTCATAACGGAGCTCCATTTTGAGGTATACAAGGCCAGTGTGAGGTATACAAGGCCAGTGTGAGGTATACAAGGCCAGTGTGAGGTATACAAAGCCAGTGTGAGGTATACAAGGCCAGTGTGAGGTATACAAGGCCAGTGTGAGGTATACAAGGCCAGTGTGAGGTATACAAGGCCAGTATGCACCATTCATAAGTTTCACTGGTATTTCCTTCCAGGCAGTTGGGATTAACCAGCCATTGATTTTGGCCAGCCGTATAAAATGTGGTTGCTACAAGAAATGTAACATAGAAAATAGTAGCAGAAGTAGACCATTCAACTCTCCATCCAGCTCAATAGCCTGTTCCAGCTTACCCCCCCCCCCCACAATCTTTGATCTCTTTATCCCCTAGTTATCCAACTCCTTCTTGAAATCATACAATGTTTTGGCCTTGCCTACTTTCTGTGGTAATGATTTTCACAGGCAGAACCTCTTGGTGAAGACATTTCTCCTCATTTCAATCGTAATTAGTATACTGTGACCTCTGGTTCCAGACTTCCTGCCATCAGGAATTTCTTTCCTGTATCAACTCTGTCCAGGCCTATGACAACTTTATAGGTTTTCAGGTTTCTATGAGATCCCCCTCATTTTTCTGAACTCCAGTGTGATACATTCTAACTGATTCAAGCCCTCCTCATGTGTCAGTCCTGCCATCCCAGGAATCAGTTTGGTAAACGTTCACTGCGCTCCCTCCAGAGCCAGTACATCCTTCCTCAGACAAGGAGACCAAAACTGCACATAATATTTCAGGTGTTCTCTCACCAAGTGTCTATATAATTGCAGAAAGATATCCCTGCTGGTGTATTCGGGTCACCTTAACGTGAAGGCCAACATACCATTTGCCTGCTTTACTGCCTGCTGCATTTGCATGTTTACCTTCGACAACTGGTGTACAAGGACACCCAGGTCTCACTGTGTACTCCCAACTCTCAATTTATAGCCATTCAGATAATAATCTGCTTTTCTGATTTTGCTACCAAAGTGGATAAGCTCATATTTATCACTCATTTTCTCACTCACTCAGCTTGTTCAAATTGCACTGAGCCATCGCTGCATCCTCCTCACAGCTCACACTCCCATCCAGCTTTATGTCATCTGCAAATTTGAAGGTATTACATTTTGTTCCCTCATGTAAATCATTCATATATATTGTGTATATCTGGGATCCTAGCATTGATCCCTGTGTTATTCCATTAGTCACTGTCTGCCATTTGTAATAAAGACTTATTTGCTCTAAGCCTTTTTCCTGTCTGCCAACCAGTGTTCTATCTATTTCAATACACTACCCTCTGTCCAATCTGCTTTAATTTTACACATTAATCTCTTATGTGGGACTGGCTCTCCTCCTCAACTCTACTCATTACATATAGTGTCATACAGCATGGAAGTAGACCCTCTGTTCTAACCAGTCTATGCTGAAACATAATCCCAAACTAGATTCTGGATCAGTGGTGCTGGAAGAGCACAGCAGTTCAGGCAGCATCCAAGAAGCAGTGAAATCAACATTTCGGGCAAAAGCCCTTCAGAGAGCCTGAAGTGTGGAGAGATAAGCTAGAGGAGGGTGGGGGTGGGGAGAAAGTAGCATAGAGTACAATTGGTGAGTGGGGGAGGGGATGAAGGTGATAGGTCACACGTATGGGCCCCAGCTATGCCTGTCTCTTTGTTGGCTATGTAGAACAGTTGATCTTCCGTAATTACACCGGCACCATTCCCCACCTCTTCCTCCGCTACATTGATGACTGCATTGGCGCCACCTCGTGCTCCCGCGAGGAGGTTGAGCAACTCATCAACTTCACCAACACATTCCACCCTGACCTCAAATTTACCTGGACCATCTCTCACACCTCCCTCCCCTTCCTGGACCTCTCCATCTCCATTAATGACAACCGACTTGACACGGACATTTTTTACAAACTCACCGACTCCCACAGCTACCTGGATTACACCTCTTCCCATCCTACCTCTTGCAAAAATGCCATCCCATATTCCCAGTTCCTCTGCCTCCGCCGTATCTGCTCCCAGGAGGACCAGTTCCATCACAGAACGCACCAGATGGCTTCCTTCTTTAGAGACCGCAATTTCCCTTCCCACGTGGTTAAAGATGCCCTCCAATGCATCTCGTCCACATCCTATACCTCTGCCCTCAGACCCCACCCCTCCAACCATAACAAGGACAGAACGCCCTTGGTGCTCACCTTCCACCCTACCAACCTTCGCATAAACCAAATAATCCTCCGACATTTCCGCCACCTCCAAAAAGACCCCACCACCAGGGATATATTTCCCTCCTCACCCCTTTCCACCTTCCGCAAAGACCATTCCCTCCGTGACTACCTGGTCAGGTCCACGCCCCCCTACAACTCACCCTCCCATCCTGGCACTTTCCCCTGCCACCGCAGGAACTGTAAAACCTGCGCCCACACTTCCTCCCTCACCGCTATCCAAGGCCCTAAAGGAGCCTTCCACATCCAAAGTTTTACCTGCACATCCACTAATATCATTTATTGTATCCATTGCTCCCGATGCGGTCTCCTCTACATTGGGGAGACTGGGCGCCTCCTAGCAGAGTGCTTTAGGGAACATCTCCGGGACATCCGCACCAATCAACCACACCACCCCGTGGCCCAACATTTTAACTCTCCCTCCCACTCTGCTGAGGACATGGAGGTCCTGAGCCTCCTTCACCGCCGCTCCCTCACCACCAGACGCCTGGAGGAAGAATGCCTCATCTTCCGCCTCGGAACACTTCAACCCCAGGGCATCAATGTGGACTTCAACAGTTTCCTCATTTCCCCTTCCCCCACCTCACCGTAGTTCCAAACTTCCAGCTCAGCACTGTCCCCAAGACTTGTCCTACCTGCCTATCTCCTTTTCCACCTATCCACTCCACCTTCTCCCCGCCCCTGACCTATCACCTTCATCCCCTCCCCCATTCACCTATTGTACTCTATGCTACTTTCTCCCCACCACCACCCTCCTCGAGCTTATCTCTCCACGCTTCAGGCTTTCTCTGCCCTTATTCCTGATGAAGGGCTTTTGCCCGAAACGTCGATTTCGCTGCTCCTTGGATACTGCCTGAACTGCTGTGCTCTTCCAGCACCACTAATCCAGAATCTGGTTTCCAGCATCTGCAGTCATTGTTTATACCTCATAATCCCAAACTAAATTAGTCCCACCTGCCTGCTCCTAGCCCATATTGCTCCAAAAGTTTCTTATTAATATATTTATCCAAGTGTCTTTAAATGTTGTAATTGTGCCTACATCCACCACCTCCTCAGGAAGTTCATTCGACATGCAAACCACTCTCTGTGTAAAGAAAAATTGCCCCTCGTGTCTTTTTTTAAAGAATTACAGTAGATTTGTCAAGCATGATTTATCTTTCAGAAATCCATGCTGTCCCTGCCACTATTTTCCAAATACTCAGCTTCTGTTCTTTCATGATGGACGTAAGCATTTTTTCTCTCATGATTAACATCAGGCTGACTGGGCCATAATTCTCAGTTTTCCCTTTGCCTCCCTTCTTAAGTCATGAGGTTACACCCTCCAATCTTTGAGGAATTGTTCCAGAGTCTATAGAGTCTTGGAAGATGACTAGCAATACATCCAGTATCCCTAGGCGATTTTTTAAATATGCTGGGACATAGATTATCTGGGATTTATCAACTTCCAATCACATCAATGTCCCCAACGCCATTTCCCTACTAATACAATTTCCCTCAGTTCCTTCTGCTCACTAAACTCTACGCTGCCCAGCATTTCTGATGTGTTAACTGTGCCCTCCTTTGTGAACACTAAATCAAAGTATGTATTTAATTGATTAATTGTTCTTTTGTTTCCTATTATAAATGTTCCTGTTTCTGATGTAAGGGACTTATATTGTCTTCACCAATCTTGTTTGTCTTCTCAAATGTCTCATTTAAACATTTATCTCTCCACCCTGGATGCTCCCTGCCTTAATTCCTGATGAAGGGCTTTTGCCCGAAACGTCGATTTTCCTGCTCCTCGGATGCTGCCTGACCTGCTGTGCTTTTCCAGCACCACTCTAATCTCGACTCTGCTTTCCAGCATCTGCAGTCCTTACTTTTGCCTCATTTAAAGTTAACTCTACCACATTTCCAGGCAATGTGTTCCAGGTCCTAACTACTTGTGTGAAAGCTTTCTCTCATCTCACATTTGCTTCTTTTGAAATTTGCTTTAAATTTATGCCTCTCATTCTTGATCTTCTTAAAAATGGGAGTTTCTCCCTGTCTATTGATGTAGCTCACTCATGATTTTGAAAACCTGATTCAATCTCCTCTTAGCCTGCTTGTCTCCAAGGACAACAGTCCCAGTCTCTTCAATCCATCTTCATAAAAGAAATTTCTCAGGCTTGGAATCATTCTTTCTCTTCTACACTCTTTCCAATGTGTTTAAGTCCTTCCTATCATGGGGTGTCAAAAACTGTGCACGATACTCCAGCTGAGGTTTAGCAGATTCAACATTGCCTCTTTCTCTTGTACCCGATACTCCTTATAAAGAAGCTGAGGATAATGGGTGCTTTAATTGCTCTTTCCACCTGTACAGCCACCTTCAATGGTCTGTGTGTATATACATCAATGTCCCTCTGCTCTTGCAACCCCTTTAGAATGGTACCCCCTATTTTCTATTGTTTTTCAATGTTCTTCCTAGCAAAATGCATTTCTGCACACTTCTCTGCATTGAACCAATCTACATCTTTACTTCCAATCTGTCATCTTGTCTATGTTCTCTTGAAGTTCATTATCTTCCTTACAGTTTACAATTCTTCCAGGTTTTCTATCATCTACAAATTTGGAAATTGCTCCCTGTACACAAAGATCATTAACTCCACTACAAATGTCCTCCAGCACAAAAAGAAAATCCATTGTTCGTAACTCTGTTTCCTATCAGAGAATTCGGAATCCATGTTGCTACTGTCCTTTTTTATCCCAAGGGTGTTAACTTCCTCACAAGAATATTGTATGGAGCTATATTAAAAACTCAATGCTTTTAAAACCTACTTACTTGCAATACCTCCAACACATTCTGGGTTAGGGCATAATGTTGATTACTTCAGCACTGGTTGTAGTCATGTGTAATGTGTCATGTGCTGTCCTTTGTCGATTTTTGTCTCAGTAATCTTGTGAATATCTTGAGTAGGATGCGTTTCTACTTCAGTTTTGCAACATAGTTGTAGAATGCTTGTGTTCAAAGTGAGACTTTAAAAATTACATAAGCTTACAGCTAATGACTCTTTCAAATAAGCAATTATCTGCTATTGTAATACCATAAATATTAGTATGTATTGGACCAGTTAATGTTTGAGATTGGATTTATCAGTTAATTTGTGGAGGATATTACTTTTCTTGGGATTTAACCATGCATTTTTCAGCTAACCATTGCAGAGACCACATACAAAATATATAATGCATTTAATATTAATTCTTGGGTGAATAAAGTGAATAGATTATAATCTATTATAATCAGGTATTTATATTTGATAATATTCAAAGCAGTTCCCATTGCAATACAGGAAGGCGATTCACGAGAAAGAAGTCATTGTATCCTGAGATGCAGTTAGAACATTCTCAGTGAAAGGCTAGATTCATCACAAGGAAGAAAAGGAAATTATCCAGAATTCTTACCTTTGTGCTTTACTCAAGAGTTTCGAAATGAAAAAGCTACATTTGGATGGAGAGGATCAAGCCATGATATCATTAAGAGCCTGCTAACTTGATAACTAAGTTCACAACTTAAGAATATTGATGTGGATAAATTATTAGAGGGGTTCCACTGTCTATAGAATGATGAATCACTAATTACAGGAAAAAAAGGAGAGAACATTTCATATAGAATAGTAAGCGTGGAAACATTGTCACAAAGTATTACAGCAGTAGATCAGAAATTCTTGTTCTTTGTTATTACTATGATATTTCAATGACAGTTAGGATATGGGGATTACTACTATTTTGAGGAAGATAGATTTGGGTTCTAGTTGCTTTGAGATGTTACATTGAAAATTCTGTAGACACCTTAACACTCCATGTAGTGAATATCGGTGCCTCCTCCTTAACAATACACAAACATCATTTTACGGTCTTCAATTTTCAGGTTCAGAAAATCTCGGGCGGAGGATGGACAAACATCCAAGATGGAAAATGAAACTTGCAGTCAGATGCATGAAAAGACACAGGATGGTCAGAACAACAATGTGCTTGAACCTTTCTACACTACAGTTCCTAGCTAGTCTACCAGAACCAATCTGACCCTTCTGAGAACTTTAATACTCTTTGCTTTACAATGACATTATTTCTGTGCATGCCTTGTAGTTTAAATCACCTCTCCCATTGGAAAACAGCTCGGGTGACTAGCTTCCCAGCAGAAAAAATTGAGCTTTTCCTAGGCTGGAGTGGAAAGGGATATGTTGGCTGGCAGAGGACAATCATCTTACAGAGAGAAAAGACAAATATATACCTTGAACTACTTTGAAGTTAATTTTCACATAGGTTCCTTTAAACACACTAAGAATGTTACAACACCAACCTAAGCCTTTGAGAAAAATTTACTTTTATGCCTTGTCTTTTAAAGCTGTACATTTATAAAACACGATAATTTCACTGACAAGATTCATACTCACAAGATTATTTTCCAGTACTTACTCCCCTTGACATTCAGAACTAAGTACACTTGACTTGATAGAAATGTTTCAGGCTAATTTGGACTTTTACAAAAGTTTTATGAATTGAGTTTGGGATTTTATTTCTGCATGATTAATTCTACATTTTGTAAACACAACCTGAGCAGTGCGGTTAATTTTGGCAAAGTAAGAAGTTATAATGATTGAAAAAAAGTCAATAGTCTCTAAATTGAAAAATGTACATTTTTGTTAGCAATAAACACTAGGCAAAGTTTATATTCTGCCTTGCCTTATGTAAATTTAATTTTCAAAATTAATAGCCAGCTTCTTATTCATTATTATCTTAAATAATTTATATCTCTCAAGTGATTTGATTTTTTATTTTAAATTTGATTTTGTACAAGTTGAAAGAAATGTAAATACAGTGTTAACATTATATTTAAAGACTACAATTTACACCTGATATTAGCTATTCGTTACCAATAGACCAAGAATCTCCTGGTGGGGCAAGACATTGTCAAAAGACGACAAACATTTATAAATATTAATGTATTGAAGTTGTGACAGAAAAGATGATTGCATGTTATTTTCACTCTTGATTTTATTATATTTGGGTTAAGAGGAAATTGACAGCAATTAAGTAAAAGAGCTCAGTAGGGTGCATTAGAGCTCACGAGGCATGATTAAATGGATCCAATGGCAGTCTCACCCAGCAATTAAAGAATTGGTGTGGAACCTTGTGGTTATTCCAAATGTGACACAATAAAACACAAGATTATTTTAGTGCACACATTAAGTGGTGGTTGAATAATAGTTATTGTTTTTGATAACTGTTTCTGTTATGTTTCATTTTGGTCTGTACCACCTTACTTGAATAACTGCTATTACCTGACTCTTATTGAAGAGCAGTGGTGCCTTGAATTAGATTTAGCAGTAACCCAGTAATCAGAAAGCAGCAATGTTACATGATAAAGGAGTAACTTCACAACTGAGTTCATATGACAATATCATCATTAATTATTGGATGACAATAATTACCAGATGACAATTATATAAAATCAAATACAAAGAATGCTGGAGAAATTCAGTAGGTCTGGCGCCATCTGCAGAGAGAGAAAACAGACAGGACTTGAAATGTTAACTCTGTCTCTCCGTTAGAAGTGCTGCCAAACCTGCTGAGTTTCTCCACTTTGTTTCAGATTTCCAGAATCTGCAATAGTTTGCTCGCGTTTGAAATAAAGAACTAAAACTGACTATAGTTTAAGTATTTTCCTAAACTCAACAGGTTAGTTTCTCTCAGTATCTGCTTTTCTGAATAAGGCTGAGCTCAAAAACAAATAATTTTTAAAAATGAATGAGCTGCAGCTGGTTTAATGAGCTTAGCTTCTCTTGCTGATTTGTAATCTTTTCCCAATCTGGGGCAAATGGTTTCGTCTAATCTTTGAGCAATTCTCCTGCACTGGGTCTTAATCTGACCCCTGATTACCTCTCCCCAACTCTGTTAACCCCAAGACTCTTGGATCTCTGTCTCTGCATCCACTTACCAACATTAACATCTTACTCAACTTCTGCCACAGTCTGTAATGCAATGTCGGTTTCATTATAACAAGGCTCAAGACCCAATATCTGAAAGCCTCGAGCTTCATTAATCAGCTGCTTCAGTGTATCTGCAATTCACCTAAACATGGACATGATAGAATTGCTTTGCCAGCAATTGGTGTTCTATGTTTATGCACCAATAGGCAGTTCAAGGTGACATCTCTTGAAAACACTACAAGTTGAACGTGCTTCTGAAGAAAAGCAAAAGTGGCCAGATTTCTGTAAAGAAATCTAATTGGGTATCTTTATATTCAAAATAATGGCTGAACCAAATATCAAATTCAAACTTCAATAATCCACACTGCAGAAATTCAGTATGACCATTACTCACTGAGCAACTTACTCCTTCAGTCAACCTATAATTGAAAACCACTTCCAGGGTGGGAAATTGACACTGTACTACCATAAATATTAAATTGTTAGCTTGCCTCAGTATTTATCAGAAAGTGAACAGGTACACGTGACATTAGATGAAGAGACCAAATTAAAAAGGGCATAATTTTACAGGCCTTCCCATCCACTGGCATGTTTGGAACTAGGGGATGTGGGAAGGGGGGGGGGGGCATGTTCCACTAAATTTCTCTCAGTGGTATTCTCCTACCCCTCACCAAGCTGTCTGTAATGGTGACGCATCCAGCCATCCCTGTCTCAATTGAGGACTTCTACCAATTAATTGTTTCCAATTTCAGGTTTGCTCCCTACCCAGAGGAAGTGGTGAGGTACCAACCTGGCAGGTTTGGGCCTCAGGGTGGGGAGGGGTTGCATCTCCCTTGCAGGGGCTCCCTCCTTCTTTGACCACTCCATCAAGACCCTCACTCCTTCAGCCACTCATCTCTCCATGATGCTGTAAGATACCTTGCACTTACCTGCTGTTGTCCCACACGATTGTTGGGACTGCTTAGCTGCCAGGCAACCAAATTGGTCGTCAGCTCTCTGAGGTGGGACTTCTGCCCGAGAAAAGGCTGGAAGCATCATTTCCAACCATCAAACACTCCAGAAAGTATTCGGTGACTGGGCTAGGTGCTGTGATTAGGATTGAAACCCCACCATCTGAAAGATACAGGCCATAATGACATTTCAGATAGCAAGATGGAGATAATTGATGAACAGTGTAAACTCAGAAGGAAAAGGTTCCTATTCCACATGAATTGCATCCATATGAAAAGATGTTAGAGCAGGAGATAGCAGAGGGACAATTGCATGCATATAATCTGAAAATGTAATCCAGGGTAATGTGGTAAATGCCACCCATTTAGATTTTCAAAAGGTCTTCTGTAAGGTATCACATTGAACCTTCGTGACAATGGTTTGCATCAGATAATAAGTCATAGAACAGATAGCAATTTGGCTATAAAATAGAAGCTGGAGAGTAGGGGTGAGGTTTGACAAAAGGTACAAATGATCAATACTCAGATTCCCTTGTTCACAATTCAAATAAACAAGGTTGGTCTTGGGAATTAGAAATATTATATTAAACTATGTAAGGCACATTCCTGGGCAAGCCTCCCTAACAAAAGAATATTTGGTTAAAGGTGGGGTTTCTTCACCTCAAGAAAAGGAAGTCCCACCAAAGCGAGTTTCGGATCAATCGGCTATTGCCAGCTTTCAAGTACTCGTGGTGCCATTTTGAACAATGGTCACTGCCTGGACTGCACTTGGGCTGGCAGTGGTGGATAGTAAATTCGTAAATGTTTCTGAGTTGGGAAGGGTGTTGTGGTGAAGGGGTGGGTTGCCAGTGTTTAACTGGCCATGTAGGGATGGGAGGGGTTTCAACTTTGGCCAGAAAGGTCTCTAAATGGGCTCAGGTAATCAGTTTAGAAAGGATCTTTCTCCCACCATTAGTCTTTGCAGATAAATTTACTGGGCTGCTCAGTGAGTGGTGGGCCTTTCTTGCTGCTTGCTGGCTTGTGGTGATGGAACCATTCCCCTTATGTGGGTAATACCCGGCCACATAAAGATCTCAAGCTTGAGTTTGATTTATTGTCACATGTACCAAGATAAAATGAAAAGTGTTGCTTTGTATGCTAGACAGGCAGATCATACTATACAAAGTGCACCAGGGTAGCAGAACATAGTGCTACAGCTGCAGAGAGAGAGAGATCAATATGAACATCTGAGAGGTCTGTTCAAAAGTCTGATAACAGCAGGGAAGAAGCTGCTCTTGAATCTGTTCATACATAGATTCAAGCTTTTATGTCTTCTACCCAATGGGAGAGGATGCAAGAGAGTATATCCGGGGTGGGATGGGTCTTTGACTATGTTGGTTGATTTCCTGAGGCAGCAGGAAGTATAGATGGAGTCAAAATTGAGTTGGGGGTGCAGGGATCCCCCAATAGACTATGGATCTGCTGCCCATTGGATTTACCAAGCTAGCCCACACAGCTTTCAATCATGAGCCATGTTAAATCCAATCTTTAATTTCCAAATTTATAGCCAAAACCAAATTAGGAAACATGGTAACTACTGAGGAAGAATGGACAATTATACAAGAGCACATGAATAATTGGCAGATTGGATGTGTAATTAATTAATTTAGACACAGATTGGATGCAGGGAATTCCTGGCTGACCGTGGTATCAATCATTTTACATCCAAATAATGTTGTATTTCTCCCTCAGGAAGTATTACAGTTCGGCGCTATCAATCTTTGACAGCCTAATTACGGAAATAATTTCAATTTAGATAAAAATGAGGTGCATTTTCAGAGGAAGATTAAGAAAACTCCATGACTCTTAATAGAATGCACCTGCACAAATCATTAGAAGTCAGAATGATACTGAATAAATTCATAAAACACTAAGTCAAATACTGGGGTTAATTTCTGGTTATGTTAAACACAAATCAAACCTTGATTAGACCACACTTGAAGGACTGCACGCATTTATAGTCTCCATGCTATAATTATAGTGTCTGTGTTATAAAGGAAACATTAAGAGTTTTGTGGTACATTTCTAGTATCTTTACCTGTGGGTTGGAAGACCTAGGTTCAGGTTCCATCTGCTCCAGGCTTGTGTTATTACCCATTTGAACAGGTTGATTAAAATATCTATAAAAGGAACGTGGAGGGGGAAAAAAATGCAAAAGCCTTTTAGCAAAACCAAGAGGACATACTTATCAGGAATGTTAATAAGCTGAATTCTTTTCTCCAGAATCAAAAATCTAGGGGATGATCTCATAGAGGTCTTTATGAAAATGTTTGATGAGACAGACGAGATGTTTCTCTTTGTGGGAGGAAATAAAACTAGGGTCTATATACATATGATTGTCATCAACAAATCCAAACAGTAAGTAATTCAAGAGAAACCTCTTCACTGGAAAGTAGTAAAAATGTGAAACTTGCTGCTAAATGGAGTAACTGAAGCCGATAGGATTTCAGAGAAGGTTAGCAGCAAATGAGAGGAATGGAAGGATATGTTGATGGGGTTAGCTGAAGAGGTGTGGGAGGAAGTTTATGTGGAGCATAAATGCCAGCAGATGCCAGTTGGGACCAAATGGCCTGTTTTTGTGCTTTAGGCTCTATGTTATACAATGTAAAAATTACATTGGAAATCCTGTTACCTTGTTAATGTGTGTGCTTCCTTAAATGTAGTATCTGTTGTGTTCAATGTCAAGTCTATACAATAAAGTGGAACATTGCACATCGCCTGCTCATATTTTCTTCAAAATTACTATGTCAGGAATAAAACTTATGGTTTAACTTGTCTTCAGGTTGGGCCATGCTGCACCGTAGCAACATCAACTGCCAGCTAAGCATATGTAAAACAGGCAAACAAGCCCACCTGGAGCAGATAACCTTTTGTAGTCTCAGTATCACTGCCAAAAACTGCAGGGCACCTTGTGAATACAAATGAGGATTGAACTGTGTCTGGTTCAGGGCTTTTTGCCAAAATGAAGAAAAGCTGATGGAGTATATTTTTTTCTTTAAGCTCTGGACACCATAGTGCATGAACAATCAGCATAATCCCAACTTCTGCTGCAACTCTAGGGTAACTAAGAACTGCCTGACTCAATATGGCAGCAACTGAACTTTAGACACAGCTTCAATGCAGGAGTTCCTGGCTGACCTCGATAAGATTATCAATCATTTTACATCCAAATGATGTTGGACTTTTCTCCCCAGAGAAGTATTACAGCTTTGAGCTTCCAATCTTTAAAAGCCTAGTGACAATACAACACGGTATTATTGTGGCCTCCCTCAACACTGTATATGACATAGTTACCCAAAAAGCCTACTTTAATCAATAATGTCCTGATCTTATTTGATCATTATAAAACATTATTAAATACGTTAACATGTAATAGCCAAATGAAAAAAAAAATTCTTCTGTGCAAAGTGGAGCAAATGATGATCATCTTTATAACACCTTTTATGATTTCATTACAGAAGAAATGTTTCCCCAATTTCTAAAGCTACCACACGATAAAGGTGATAACTTAAAAAAAACAATCCAGCATTGTTGAATGCAATTATTTTGCTGAACTAAGATCAGTTTACTTCTCCATCTTCAAGGTGATGACTAATATCCTAACTTTTGCAGAAGAGAAAAGTCTCAATTTCCTTTAAGCATCTTGAAGCTTATATTTCCATTGCACGTTAGGCTCCCACTTGCTCATATGGCTTGTCTTACTCGAAATGGGTGAGGAAACAGGTCTAGACAGATTCCAGGGCCCAAACCCTGGGGAGAAGCCATCACTCATTGGGAAGTTTTAGAAAAGCTTGTTAAAATACTTAACATGTCCTGTGCAAAGATGGAAAGTGGGCTTTCATAGCTGAAAGGCCAAATTACAGGGTCACCAGATTGAGGAAACACCTGACTACAATGGGACATAAGTAAAAGTGATTTGAAAAGGAACATTTTTTAAAAACAATTGTTAGTGACTCTTTCATCTAGGCCATTGATGGGGGAATGGGGAAGGAGTTTGGGGAATCTCTGCTATGGGCAGCCAATTGCTGCTTATATATCAAGGAAGGCCAGGAAGCCTTTGAGCTTGCCTGCAGACCTAGTTCCCCAGTCTGCCACTGAGAACTCACTTGCATTCAGCAAAACTGGCCACTGCCTTCATGGAAACTGGAACAATCAAGGCAGTCTTCTTTAATTGCAATTAACTGAACTCTTAACAAACCTAACTGGCAACCTGTCTTAAAACTCCCTCCACAAAAATGGCCAGAGATAAGAAACCAGCACTCTGCCTAGTGGCTGCCATTTTGGGGCTGGTACACCTCCAAACATGCTCCAAGCCTGCTCAGAATTTCCAAATTAAGTTGGTAGGTTTGTAAGCCATTTCCCAGCACCTACAAATAATTCTAATGGCACTGGATAATGGTCCTCCAGAAACCCCGGTTGCTGTCTGAACAAGCATGATCATATCGTGGAACAAAGTATATTGTGGTGACAGCATGTAGGTACTAAAGCCAAGCTAATGTGCTGAATGGTTAAGAAGAACAAAATTCTCAAGTATTTCTGATGAGGCTGAAAAAATCCTGAAAGAAAATTCAGAGATCAATTTCAAGTCAATTTCTAGATTTGATGGGCTTGAATTCACATCATGCCAACAATAAAGTGAAACAATAGTTGAATCTGTAAGCAGGTGCCCACACGAAGGTAACAATATGATTTCACTAACACTAGCTTGTGGAATTGGTCATTGCCTATTAGAAAAGCACTGCTGGACAAGTTTGAAAAACTTACAGTAGGCCAGCAGCATCAGTTGGGGCTTGAGTATTCTATATGTACTGGAGCCATTAATAGGTTCCATTGGCACATCCAAACCATGAAGGAGGAATAGCTTGCCTCATCCCCCCATGATGGTGTCCAATATTTTCATGACACACACAATCTATATTGGACTAAAATGTGAACAAAGTCTAATCACTCAACAAACTCAAAATGTAACCCAATGCTGCCAGCAGCATGTGAAGAATAGCCAGCCAAGGAACACTTCTAAAGAAACTTTCAAAGTTCCCAATCATGGCATGAAGTCCAATAGGTATCTTAGTGTTACAGCTTGCAGGCCCAGTCAGACAGCACATGGTCATTTTCACATACCACATGTATGTCATCAGAAAAGCTGAATTATTTCACCTCCATCCCTAATGATAAACCCCAAAAGGAATTGGATAACATGCACAGTAACCAAAGATCTATACTAAAACCAATGCAAATATCACCCTTTATGCATCTTACAAGGGACATACCAAGAAATTGGGACAATGTGGTGAAGTCCACAGAAGATAATTTCACAAAGGGTCCAACATTTCATTTATTGGCATTGTCCATCTTAAAGGACAATATAGATTCTCAGGATGAGCATGGTAAACCTTTGACATTGATGAAACCAATGGACTTCCTATCATTGGTCTATCAGCATGCACTGATCTACATATTATTACAATCCACAAGGTGATAAATCCATCAGTTGCAACTCCAAAAAATTCCAGACTGTAATATTAAGTCTAGTTATGACCTGATTAATGTTTACCCTGACAGCTACCATGCTAACGGCGATTTTAAAGATAATATAGCCAAGCATCAATCCACCTAATAAGTGCACATTTACATTCAAGGTAAGCTGAAGCTGGAATCAGGTTCCCTGGTACAAAATGTCATTTCACAAGTTGAACGTCATACTGCAGCTCCATCATGCATTTTGAAGAAAGATGGCACATATAGGCTTGTGTTTAGATCTAAGGTGGCTAAACATTGCAGCAAGACATTCTCTACCCTAGCAGAGTTTAAGCCCAGTGTTCAAGGGCAAAGCATCTTTCCAAGCTTGATGCCAAGAGTGGACATTGGCCCATACACCTTTCAGTAAATACTGTCCCACAGAGTACCATCTGGATTATCCATCAGGAAGGGCATATTGAAGGAAGGAGGCACTGATGTAGTGATAATGTCACTGGGTTAGTAATCCAAAATCCAGGGTAATGTTCTGGGCACATGGCAGATGGTAAAATTTCAGAATGATAGCCATGCTCACTAGAAAAGGCCTCATTGTCAGTTTATTACCAGAAAATGCCTATTACGTTTGCTCCTAAAGGCTAACTAGTTCAACATTAAAGTTTAAAATCACACAACACCAGGTTATAGTCCAACAGGTTTGATTGGAGGCACTAGCTTTCGGATTGCTGCTCCTTCATCAGGTGGTTGTGATGAACCATCTGATGAAGGAGCGACACTTTGAAAGCTAGTGCCTCCAATTAAACCTGTTGGACTATAACCTGGTGTTGTGTGATTTTAAACTTTGTACACCCCAGTCCAACATCGGCATTCCCAAATCATTACTTTCACATTGAAAGAGTGATCTTTCACGTTAAATAGTTTTATACATATTGATTTAGCAAGCATTCCATTGTTCTTAGTTATCACAAACCATTAGAAGAGATTTGTTGAAAACCTCATGCAAATGACCCTTCACAACAATGGTACCTGCTTGTGAAGATCATTGTATGATTCAGAAGAACATGTAAAACGAGTTCCCAAATGGCCATCTCTGATCCTCTAAGCTGACTTACAAAGATACTAAGAACAAAGATATTCCTTGAGACCTCCAAGAAGTACTATTGAATCTGAAGATTGTCTCTCCATCAATTTTATACATTCTATTCACAGCTAAGCACAGCAGATCCAACAAGTTACATCAAATGATGGCCAGCTGTAACAGCTCAAACAGATCATCCTCAGTGGGTGGCCTGAACATATTCAGCAGGTTCCTGAGAAAGTGTGCTCTTTCTGGTCATTCAGAAACAAACAAGAACTCTTCAAGAATGCAATTGTCAAAGGTAAAGTTACAATGGTAACTTTATAAGCTCAAATTAAAACATGCTGTACCATAAACATGTAGGATCACATGGTAGCAGACCAAAACCAAGAGATCAGTGCATTCGTCTATATATTGGCCCAGCTTATGCTCATCGATCATAAGTCAAGTCGTGTAAAATATATCAATTCCATCAAGAATCCAGAGAAATTCTCCTTCCCCAAAAAATTCTTCTGGGTTCTGATGCAGATATCACTGATGTTTTCAATGTCCACACTCACCAAATTTCCCTTTTATAACAAATTAACGATAACATAAGTGCAATGATTGTTGACACATTAACTGCCTTGTTCAATACGTTCAGTATACTGTAACAAATTGTGTTACAATTGACTACTGCACACTTCTAAGATGTGCAGGAAGTGGAATGTGCAATATATGACCTTTTCTCATTCGTACCCTCAGTCACACAGTCTTGCAGAACTCCCTGTTCAGACTGTACAATCCATGATCATTGAATGTAAAGTGACTTGCAAAGATTTTGGATTGTTATGTTGTCTACAGGCTACTCCTCCAGACAATAGTTTATCCTCACTACAGCTCTCTTGTTTCAAGACCAGACCCACCCACATCTTCCCTTCCTCACTATCACCTTCCAACTACACGTACAAGAGGAGGAAAATGCCACAAAAGCACAATCAATGATCATGCAGATGGTTATCCCAATCTTAGCCAGCATATGAGTTCAAAACTTTCATACAAACATCTAGATTCATGTCATTGTGTTCAGCCTAAAACATAAAGCCATGGCAATGAGGAATGGTAAAGTCCAGAGAAGAAATAGGTGACATATTTGAACTGCCTTTCGATAACCAGCCATCCTACAGAATGACAACTCTGAAACTAAAATACCAGACAGCAACCCTATATGTATTACAACAATTTACATTCCATCCACAATGACAGACAGCATACCTCAGAGATAATCTACAAGGCCATGCTGTGGTTACTGGTATCCCCCGCTATCTGAAAGTAGAGCATTCCTAGGAAACCATTCATAAGCCGAAAATGGTGTAAAGCGAAGATGCATGATTTATATGGGAAAAATTCAGTCATTTCCCGTAAAATCAAAAATCCTCTTCGGATTCACGAAAACAGGCACTAATGTAGGTCTTTCGCAAAAGCGAAGTGGTGTAAAATGAACATTCGAAAAGTGGGAGATACCTGTATTGTCGAAGAACTCAATCTGGTCAGATCATACATCCACTGTTGTGTTATCTGAATGTACAAAGACAATATCTCTATGTGCATCATTGTACGTGCAATGGTGGCAATTCATTAAAGAGGAATGGAAGATGTTGTATTATGGTTCCACTTCACCCAGGCACTATATCCATAATGTAGTTACATGACCTTACGAAATTCTGGTATAAAGTTATCCACCTCACCTTTAGTCACCCTCTCTGTGTAATGTCTTCAGTCAGTTATCTGTATGACAGGTACAGTAACATTAGTAAGCACAGAACTTGGAGTGTAAGTCTGTGATATTGCATCTATGTAAATAGTTCTTGTTGTAAATATTCTTCAAGATACTTGTCTCAACAAGAACCACATTCTCTGCGGTACTTATTAAAAGGTCTAACATATAGAAAATCTCTCTCATGAAGGAGAGATACCTTTAGCTAAGGTGAATGACAGTATTACAAGTTTAAACCTCCAAACTAAACATTATGGTTTCATGTTAGTTTTGTAAAAAATATTTCTTTCTTTATATGAGCAAGAAGCTGATGCTCTGTTAACCAATTAAAATCCCCATAACGAACACGTTGAGGAAAGGTCAATTGTTCCAAATGGGATATCTTTGGTGCTGCAGATAATTGTCTTCCATTTTAGAAAAGAGACAGATAGCCACACCCACTCAACCACTGCTCAAAATTCCCATAAAACACGCAGGCTCCCTTTGTCCTGGGACAGAGGTAGCTTTGTCCGTCTGCCGTGCTTGGAACTGGAAAGGTGCTCCTCATTTAGGGCGGCACGGTGGCACAGTGGTTAGCACTGCTGCCTCACAGTGCCAGCGACCTGGGTTCAATTCCCGATTCAGGCGACTGACTGTGTGGAGTTTGCACGTTCTCCCCGTGTCTGCGTGGGTTTCCTCCGGGTGCTCCGGTTTCCTCCCACATTCCAAAGATGTGCAATTCAGGTGAATTGGCCATGCTAAATTGCCCGTAGTGTTAGGTAAGGGGTATATGTAGCGGTATGGGCGGGTTGCGCTTCGGCGGGTTGGTGTGGACTTGTTGGGCCGAAGGGCCTGTTTCCACACTGTAAGTAATCTAATTTGTTTTGCTATTCAAATATGTTGGCATTGAAAGCCCACAGTGTATTGCACTCACAGGAGGGACTTAGTTCGGATTATTGAATTCTCTTCACTGTACCTGTACTGTTTGTATATTTTCCAACATCACAACTAGATTTAATGGGCCATAAAAAAGCTCCGTTCCAGCTGAATGGTAATCCATACATAGCTGCATAAAACTCCAACTGCATTGATGTTTTTGGTACTACATGTTATATCCTGTCATTGACCTCCTTGTTAACACATTAAAATTGCTCTATTAATATTCTTGGCCCCTCATATGAACTGAAGATGGTGGAATTTTGCTGCTTTTAATCAGCTGTTCGAATCAAGACTTGGTTGTAATAGGAATATCATTTCAAGCTTATGAACACTTGATAATATCCCTACCAGGTCCCTCATGTATAATAATTATTCATAGGCTCACTTTGTAGACACCACAAAGTCTAACGTCTCTAAACTGAACTCATTTGTATGAAGCAGCTTTTACTAATTTATACAGCGCCAGTCTGAGATGAGTTTAGAGTCCAATGAAATAATCTCTCCATGGTTGTGCACAAACCATCAATAGATTATCTCCACTAATTCTCTAAAGGAGGCTAAGTATTTTACTCTTGAGTATTGTTGATAAAGAGATATGCTGTCAAAGCACTGTTTTACATTCATCGAAGAACTGTAAGAAACAAGAGGGAAACAACAATTTGTACTTCAAGAGAAGAGGCTGTTAATTGGTTGGCAATTAGATTCTAATTGAAAGAGGTGTTGACATGGATACAATGTATTAGGGAACAGTTATGTGCTAAGCTTTATCTTAACTTCATAACAGGCAAGTTGATTGTGTTCAGTCAAGATATTGTTCTGAGGAATGCATCAGGAAGTGTTGGTCCAGTTTTATCCAGTTAACAAAGATGCATTTTGTGGACTTATGCTTTCTGTTTGCAAAGGACAGAAGCCTGCATATGAATATGTATACCTTGTAGCTTGTGCAATTTTACACATTTGATGTATAGGAATTAGGAGCAGGAGTAGGCGATTCACCATTTCAAGCTCATTCCATCATTTAACTTGATCATGGCTGATCTTATCCTGGTCTCAACTCCACTTCCCTGCCTGCTCTCCTTTCTCCCACTATTCATCAGAAACATATCTATTTCTTTACTGAATCTCATGGTTGATTCTGTCTCCACTGCACTCTGAGCCAGTGAGTTCCACAGATCCACAACCCTCTGAGAGAAGTGAGAGTTTGACAGAGGTTGTTCAATCACAGAACCTAACATTGGCCGTTATGACCTGAAGTTTCAAATCTCATCATTTGCCTTTAGTGGAGTTTTCAGCCAACAGGCTTTGGATTGGGAACTTTCCAACCAAAGCAACACAAATGGCTTCAGCATTCCTCCCAGCCAGCAGTAGAGAGGAGCAATGCTGAAGTCATGTCAGCTTTTCCAGCAATAATATTGTATTCGAAAGTTTAAAGGACCATAAACCATCTTGATGGCTCCTGTGATGGGATTGGGTAGCAGGTGGGTGGAAGGGATGGCATGCTAAGTTCATGATAAGGTTCCAGGTGGGTGAGGAGATACAGGTGGCAGGGCAGTTTGGGTGCCTGGTGAATGGGGGGGGGGGGGGTAAGGAAGTGAGTTGATATTAGATATAAGTGCCAGGTGGGTGAGGAAAGATGCTAAGTGGTTGATGGTTACAGGAACCAAGTGGGTGAGGGGGATAGAGTCGCAGTTATATGGATAAGGGCTTAGGATCCTGGTGTCTGGTCTGGGGGAGACTCTCAGAGCGGTCAGTGTGGTTCTAGTTGGGGAGAGTGTTGATAGGAAGCAGGGGTGACACGTCAGAGGTGGGTGTTGGGTCACCGAGGGAGGTTGCTGGGCCTGGGGAGTCAGGTAGAATGGGTTTGATGGGATGGAACTAAGAGTAAAGAGGGTGTCAGGTATGGGAGTGGCTGGAGATTGGATCAAGGGAGTGCAAGAATGACAACCATAGGGGGTGACCAGGTTGTCAGCAGTGAGTTGGGTTCAATTTTATGCTTCACCATGAGTACAGCAGGTTTTAATCTTTCTGAAATTACAGCAGGTTTTAATCTTTCTCCCCACCTCCCCCCCCCCCCCAAAGGTGTCATGGACCACATCTATATGAGGAACCTTTTGAACACTAATTTTAAAAGATCTGCCTTTTGCTGCCTAGGTCAAGTTATATCTCCCAGATCCCCCACAGCCCCTCTTTCCAAGACATGACACCCAAAGTCCCTTACACTCATGAAAGGTTATGGCACTTCCATACCTATTCAATCACGATATATTGTACAAAGGTAACAAGCCCTATTGTGACAGAAGCATATGTAAAAACAGTTAAAATATTAAAATCATTAATTGAATACTTTCCACTATGTTAAAATTAAAACCTTTCTCCCTGTATCCCTTGCAACAAAGATCCCACCCTTGAGGACACTTCCTCCCACTATAGGCAGGTGGGCTAAGCTAAGAATTTTCCCAACACATGCTACCAACATCAAAAGTTGAAAGCTAGTGATGATTACTTGCAAATAGCATTCAGTAATTTCACTGTAGAACTACATAGATAAAACAGTTACAAATAAAAATTAATGAACACTGTCATCAGTTAATATTAAGCCAAGATCTTTTTTCCTTTACTTATTTACAGGATGAAGGTGTCACTAGCTAGATCAGCATTTAGTACCCAACCCTAGTTGTTCAGAGGGCAGTTAAGAGTCAACCACATTGCTATGTATCTGGAGTCACAGGTAAGGATGGCAGTTTCCTTCCCCAAAGGGCATTAATGACCCAGTGGGTCTTTCTGACAATGAATTCATGGTCATCACTAGATTCTTAATTCCAGATTTTTATTGAATTCAAATTCCACCATCTGCTGTGACAGGGTTCGAACCCAGGACCCCAGACCATTATCTGGGTCTCTGGATTAACAATCCTACTATAATGTGGTTCCTCTTTTCAAGAGGGGAAATAGGGAAATCCCTGGCAATTACAGACCTGTCAGTTTTACGTCTGTGGTCAGCAAGGTTTTGGAAAGAATTTTGAGGGCTAGGATTTATGACTATTTGGAAAAGCATGGTGTGATTAATGGAAGTCACATGGCTTTATGAGGGGCAGGGCATGCCTCACAAATCTTATTAAGTTCTTTGAGGAGGTGACAAAACAGGTTGATGGAAGTTGAGCAGTGGGTGTTGTGTAAATGGACTTAAGCAAGGCATTTGATAAGGTTTCCCATGGTAGGTTCATTCATAAAATCAGGAGGTATGGAATACAGGGAGATTTGGCTGTCTGGATTCAGAACTGGTTGGCTGACAGAAGGCAGAGAGTGGTTGTAGATGGAAAGTATTCTGCCTGGGAGGTGAGTGGTGAGTGATGTCCTACAGGGTTCTCTTCTTGGGCCTCGGATCTTTGTAGTTTTTATAAATGACTTTTTTGAGGAGGTTGAGGGTTGGGTTAGTAAGTTTGCCAATGACAGAGAGGTTGGCGGTGTGTATCAAGGGCTATTGCAGGCTCAGCACAACACTGACAGCATGCAGAGCTGGGCTGAGAAATGACAGATGGAGTTCAACCTGGATAAATATGAAGTAATGCATTTTGGAAGGTTGAACTTGAATGCTGCATATAGGATTAATGACAGGATTCTTGGCACTGTGGAGGAACAGTTGGATCTTGGTGTTCAACTTCATAGTTCCCTCAAAGTTGCCACACATGTGGATAGGGTTGTTAAGAAAGCATATGGTGTTTTGGCTTTCATTGACGGGGGGTGATCAAGTTTAAGAGTCACGAGGTTTTGCTGCAGCTCTATATAACCCTGGTGAGACCACACTTGGAATATTGTGTCCAGTTCTGGTCATTCTATTATAGGAAAGATGTCGAGGCTTTGGAGAGTGTGCAAAGGAGGTTTACCAGGATGCTTCCTGGACTGGAGGACTTGTCTTATGAGGAAAGGTTGACTTTTCTCTTTGGAGAGGAGGAAGAGAGGTGACCTGGTCAAGGTGTACAAGGTAATGAGAGGCTTGGATAGAGTGAATAGCCAGAGACTTTTCCAAAGGGCAAGATTGACTGGCATGAGAGGGTCATAGTTTTAAGGTAGTAGGAGGAAGATATAGAGGGGACATCAGAATGGTGAGCACATGGAATGTGTTGCCGGGGTAGTGGTGGAAGCAGAGTAATTAGGGACATTTAAGTGACTGCTGGACATGCACATGGACAGCAGTGAATTGAGGGGAGCATAGGTTAGGTTATTTTAGTTTAGATTAGGATTAACATCGTGGGTTGAACAGCCTGTACTGTGCTGTATGTTTCTATCCTCATTTTCGCCTAACATTCATATGAGCGCATGCATATTAATAAAACAGCACTATAACCCGATTAACCATGGCAAAGTCAATTTTTTTAAGAACATGTTATTGAAACTGCTATACAGGATACAGTTGAAGTTGGCAGTAAACTATCACTGACAAAACTGTCACAAAAGTGACTCAAGATGAAGTTGCTTTTGAGCAAAGCAAATATGCAGGGTAGATCTGTAACTATGAGCTAGCTATCAACTGAACCACAATAAAAACACATCAAGGACGCCTGGTTGGAGACTTAACAATTAAATACAACATTAAAGAAATAAATATAACCATTAGGATTAGGCTGTCCGTGATCTGGGACGTTGTACCTTTGCTGAGAGATTTAACAAGTTGTTCTCATATTCAAGTTGCAATCTTTCCCAAATCAGGCCAGTCATGAGGAATACAGAGGAGATCACAAAGGCTTTGCAGACTGCAACACAGGGAAAGACACTGTTTCCTAATACAAGAATCATTTAACTCATTCAGAATTGAATTTAAATAGAAGTTTCTTGCTGTCATGTGACTCTCCAGCATTCCTGAAATGGAGCCTTCTCATTTGCTGGACCCAGGTTTATATGAGTGAGCAAATACATAGCAGATGAAATTTATTGTGGGGAAGTGAAGATATCAGCTTTTGTAGGAAAAACAATTATAAAAATAGTTTTGTAAGAAATTGAGGAAAGTTACTTATCAGTTTTGTTAGTATCCTTGTAAACAAATATCATAGGGAATTAACCAGCAGGTACAGCAAGCAATTAAGAGGGCAAATGCTACATGTTAACTCTTGTTATGAAGAGATTGGAGCACATGAGTCAAGCACCCCCACTACAATTACCTACAGCCTTGGTAAGACACCTACACTTTGAGTACTGTGTACTGTTTTGATTTTCTTAACTCAAAGCAGGTTATAACCACATTGCAAAAAGATCTTCTGTAGTGACAATTGCAAATCATGGCAAGTTAAAAATTAATCAGGGAAAATATCCTTCAGATAAAGGGACATAGGTACCAAAGGGTACCAGGTGTTTTCGATTTAAAAAGCAGGAATATCACACAGGTTAAAATTCTCAAAAAAAGTTGTATTACCACATTTTATGTTTAGTTACAAATCAACCAGATAAAATATAATAATGTTTATACTGCATCATATTCAAATAGCTGTTTTGAAAAAAAGTATGATAATGCATTTGGCACAAAGAGCTGCAAACCATTTACCTCAATCCCTATCTATCAAAGAAGGAGAAATTAAAAAGGAGCAGCTAAAGAAATACTTTTGCTTATTAAGATTATTGTGGTCACTTAGCAAACCACACTAGCAGATACAAATCAAAAATTGCAAGGTTTTGCTGAATTTTATATAGAGGACAAGTTAGAATCATCATTACAGAAGTGAAAGGAGTAACACATCAAACAAGAATATCAGAGTAACATATATGAGTGTAACAGCCATTTGTGAGTGCATCACAACAGAACAGGAGGAAGAGACATTGTAAAATTTAAGGCAAAACCGTGCAACCCATGACCACTCCAAGTAACAAGTACACCACAGTAGCAGAACATTGCACTGTAGAGGCTGAGGTTCATCACATTGAGATTGGTGTGCCAATTAAATCAGAAAAAACTGTATTCAACTCTTTGCTACTTATTACCAGTGGCAGAGAAAAATCACCACATCTGTAAACTTTTCATGCTGATATTTATCCATCACTGTAACTCTGTAACAGTTTTCATGAGTTTATTGGTGAGCTCTTTCCCAAAGTGCAACTTAGATATTGCTTGCTTCTCTTCCGTATCATCAGCACTTGAAGAAACAGTTCATGGCAAGCTCCCACACTTATTACCTTAGTCCATTAACAGACAGTAAGGACCTTTGATCAGTCAACATTCTACTTTCTTGTCTCCATTACAGAAGTTATCAATGAATCCAAAACTGATAATTAAACTGCAGTTTTCTGAATCATTGCTGAAGCATTCTACAAAATTATTGTCCATATCTCAGCTTGATGAATAAAGTTTTGACATTTATGCCAGCTAGCTGTCGACCTGAGAAACACCAAAGGATAATTACGCTATGATTGATGCTTCTGCTGTGATGAGTTGGCTATATTTGAGATTGCTTATGTGTTGCAGGTTTCAAAAATTTGCAAGTTTCCCCTTAACTTTAACAACTCATGAACAACAATCAAATTGACCATTTCCATTTTTTTAAAGAGGAAATTATCATTGTAGCTCTAGTTTATAGGTTAAAAGGCTCCAAAGTTAGTCATTTGGCAATATAATGCTAATCTTGAATTAATTCATAGTCAATCCAAGTTAGCCACAGCTGCTCTTTTATAATTTAAAAAATTGCGCTTTTTCTTCTTCTTTGGTTGGAGATCTGAAGCGTGATGTAGTTCCTTGATGCGGAATACAAAGACTTTTTCCCCTGTATCGGGCATATTTACAACTTGCCCCAGTGCTTCATCAATTGATTCATGGCGATCATCAACTTTAACAGGAGAGACCTTAGGGGAACCATAGTCAGGAGAGAAGGACACTTGTTTCATGAGCTGGAGTCGCTCCTTCTTCAATATGCTGCACAGAAAAGACCGACATTTTGATCAGGTTATGACAATCACAATTGAACAATGTAATCTTTTACTGAGCTCTCAACTCACACTTATTAAGACACTCATCACTTTGCAAAATTGTTACAAACTAAATAGAAGGCCGACTCTTCCATCAGTCCATTAACTTGTACAATTGAATAAACTCCCCAGATCATTTTGTAAAATACCCAGCCAGGTTCAAGTATTCACTGCATCCTATAATGCCCTGACTCACAGCTATGCAATGTTTAAACAATTATCA
The DNA here is from genome assembly GCF_020745735.1 of Hemiscyllium ocellatum. Lineage (NCBI taxonomy): Eukaryota > Metazoa > Chordata > Chondrichthyes > Orectolobiformes > Hemiscylliidae > Hemiscyllium > Hemiscyllium ocellatum. The sequence continues at coordinate 28,331,477 of NC_083436.1, read as the reverse complement.
TTTATTCTTGAGATTAGTGTGTTCCTGGCTGGGTTAATATTTGTTGCCTACCTCTCATTATCCTTGAATTGAGTGTTCCTCCAGGTCATTTTGGAGGGCAGTTATGAGTCAATTCTTCTGAGTCTGGATTCATTTGTAGTCCAGACCAGGTAAGGACAGCAGATTTACTATCCTAGTGAACCAGACAGGATTTTAATGACAATCCACAATGGTTTCATGGTCGTCAACAGGCTCCTAATTTCAGATTTTTATTAAGTTCAAATTCCATTAGCTGCCTTGGTGGGATTTGAACTAGTGTTCCCCACAGCATCTGAATAACTAGCCCAGTGACATTACCACTGTTCCACTGCCTCCTTCTAACATTAGACAATATTAGTACCAAGAATACACATCAGTCTTGCTTTTAGGATAACATTATACACCTCCCCATTAAGATAGGTAAAGTATAGAATGTGAGGGATTCTACACATGTCCTTCAACACAGGGTTAAGTAGCTGGAATCCACTACCTAACAGCAACCTGGGTGCCCGCACACAACATGGATGGCAGTGGTTTAAGAAGAGAGCTCACTCAAGAACAATTAGGAAAAGGCAAAAAACTGCTATCCTTGCTAGTAACATCGACATTCCACGAATGAATTATCAATAAGAAGGAAACTAGATGAGGGAATGTATGTGCCAGACTTATTTAGTGGGAAGCCAAGTGCATAGAAGAGGAGATTTTGTGGACGTCTCATCTGATTTCCTGGCTGGAAAATTAGCATTTGTTCAGAAATTACAAAATATTAAAATATTATCATCATAGCAAAACAAATGGAAAATGTGGCAGATTGGTAACAGGTCTTTTATGTTGGTAGATGGAAAGTATTCAACCTGGAGCTGGAAGGGATGATCATACACAACTAGCAAGTAGAAAATTACCCTCAATATTACTAAAAACAAATGAAAAGGTTTCAAACAATTGGATTTCTGCACCAGAAACTTTTAAATAATCAATGGAGATGAAACTTGTAACGAACGCATTGCATATTAAATTAAAATTACATCTCATCTCATTGGAACCTTGACACAGTAGTAGAATTCTCACCTGACGAGGCTGGTCATGGCTTTAAGCCCCACTCTAGAAAGTTCAACAGGTAATCTAGTTTGACACTTCAGCACTTTTGAATGAGATGTTCAACAAAAGCCACACCTGCCTTAACAGGTAGAAGTAAAAGATCGCACAACATTATTCAAAGTGTGTGGAGTTCTCTTTAGTGCCCTGGCGAATATCTATCCCTCATTCAACACCATTAGAAGAGATTTTCTGGTCAAACAACTGACTATTTGTGGAAACTTAATGTTTGCCAATAAGCTACTATGCTTTGACTAGAAGTACTTATTAGTAGTACAGCAGTTCAGAAACTTAAGATTGCAAAGGTATAATACTAAAATAAGTTCTATTTTTTTTTCATCTTTCACCGATTGATTCTAACATTTATATTAATAGCTGGGTACACAATTTCTTCAATAACCTAACAGGCATTTTAGCTTGATTTATTAAACTACTTATGATCATATGAAACCTGAACTTTATACTTAGACTGATTCTGCCATGAAGTTCGACAAAACAAACATAAAAAAATCAATTGGGTTTATTAACAATTGATGATAGCAGCATTCAAAATAACTTTTAAGATAAATGAATACAATTTTCTTTGAACAATCATGACAGGGAAACATAAGTATGCTATTTACAACCCATGATAAATTGCTCAGTAATGATAGTTTAGTTGCTGGGTACTGTTTGATACAAAAAAATTTGATTTAAAAAAAAATGCTTTTGTTCAACTGGAAGACTGGTGGCTATTGTACTTAACTCTTAAAAGCCCTGCTGCAATTACAGCCATACATAGAACATAGAAAAATACGGCGCAGTACAGGCCCTTCAGCCCTCGATGTTGCGCCGATCCAAGCCCACCTAACCTACACTAGCCCACTATCCTCCATATGTCTATCCAATGCCCGTTTAAATGCCCATAAAGAGGGAGAGTCCACCACTGCTACTGGCAGGGCATTCCATGAACTCACGACTCGCTGAGTAAAGAATCTACCCCTAACATCTGTCCTATACCTACCACCCCTTAATTTAAAGCTATGCCCTCTCACAATAGCTGACTCCATACATGGAAAAAGGTTCTCATGGTCAACCCTATCTAAACCCCTAATCATCTTGTACACCTCTACCAAGTCACCCCGAAACCTCCTTTTCTCCAATGAAAACAGCCCCAAGTGCCTCAGCCTTTCCTCATACGATCTTCCTACCATACCAGGCAACATCCTGGTAAACCTCCTCTGCACCCGTTCCAGTGCCTCCTTCCTATAGTATGGCGACCAAAACTGCACGCAATTCTCCAGATGCGGCCGCACCAGAGTCTTATACAACTGCAAAATGACCTCAGGACTCCGGAACTCAATTCCTCTACCAATAAAAGCCAGTATGCCATATGCCTTCTTCACAGCACTATTTACCTGGGTGGCAACTTTCAGAGATCTGTGTACATGGACACCAAGATCCCTCTGCTCATCCACACTACCAAGTATCCGACCATTAGCCCAGTACCCCGTCTTCTTGTTACTCTTACCAAAGTGAATCACTTCACACTTAGCTACATTGAACTCCATTTGCCACCTTTCTGCCCAGCTCTGCAGCTTATCTATATCCCGCTGTAACCTGCCACATCCTTCCTCACTGTCAACAACTCCGACTTTCGTATCATCCGCAAATTCCTAATCCAAGCCTCCAACTAACCCTCAATGCCATACCTCCGTATTTTTTGCAGTAGCCTACCATGGGGAGCCTTATCAAATGCCTTACTAAAATCCATATACACCACATCTATTGCTTTACCCTCGTCCACCTCCTTAGTCACCTTCTCAAAGAATTCAATAAGGTTTGTGAGGCACGACCTGCCCTTCACAAAACCATGCTGACTATCCTTGATCACATTATTCCTATCCAGGTGTTCATAAATCCTATCCCTTACAATTCTAAGACTTTGCCACAACAGAAGTGAGACTCACCGGCCTATAGTTACTAGGGTCATCCCTACTCCCCTTCTTGAACAAGGGAACCATATTTGCTATCCTCCAGTCTTCTGGCACTATTCCTGTAGACAACAAGGACATAAAAATCAAGGCCAATGGCTCTGCAAACTCCTCCCTTGCTTCCCAGAGAATCCTAGGATAAATGCCATCAGGCCCAGGGGACTTATCTATTTTCACCCTTTCCAGACTTTCCAACACCTCTTCCCTACATACCTCAAAGCCATCCATTCTAATTAATTGTGACTCAATATTCACATCGGCAACAATGTCCTGTTCCTGAGTGAATACTGATGAAAAGTATTCATTCAGTGTCTCCCCAATTTCTTCAGCCTCCACACGCAACTTTCCACTACTATCCTTGACTGGACCTATTCCTATCCTAGTCATTCTTTTATTCCTGACATACCTATAGAAAGCCTTTGGGTTTTCCCTAATCCTACCAACCAAGGACTTTTCATGTCCCCTCCTTGCTGCTCTTAGCTCTCTCTTTAGATCCTTCCTGGCTACCTTATAACTCTCAATCGCCCCAATTGAACCTTTACGCCTCATATTTACAAAGGCTGCCCTCTTCCCTTTAACAAGGGATTCCAATTCCTTATTAAACCACGGCTCCCTCACACGACCCTTTCCTCCCTGCCTGACAGGTACACACTTATCAAGGACACTCAATAGTTGCTCCTTGAACAAGCTCCACATATCCATTGCACACTTCCCTTGAAGCCTACTTTTCCAAGCCACGCATTCTAAGTCATGCCTCACCGCATCATAATTTCCCTGCCCCAGCTATAACTCTTGCCCTGCAGTGCACACTTATCCCTCTCCATCACTAGAGTAAAAGTCACCAAATTGTGGTCACTGTCCCCAAAGCGCTCACCTACCTCCAATTCTAACACCTGGCCTGGTTCGTTACCCAGAACCAAATCCAGAATGGCCTCACCTCTTGTTGACCTGTCTACATATTGTATCAGGAAACCCTCCTGCACACATTGGACAAACACCGACCCATCTAACGTACTCGAGCTATAGCATTTCCAGTCAATATCTGGAAAGTTAAAGTCCCCCATAACAACCACCCTATTACTTTCACTCTTCTCCTGAATCATCCTTGCAATCCTTTCTTCTACGTCTCTAGGACTATTAGGAGGCCTGTAGAAAACTCCAAAAGGGTGACCTCACCATGCCTATTTCTAAGCTCAGCCCAAACTACCTCAGATGGCGAGTCTTCATCCATCATCCTTTCCACCGCTATAATACTATCTTTGACAAGCAATGCCACACCTCCCCCTCTTTTACCCCCACCTCTGACCCTACTAAAACATTGAAACCCTGGAACCTGCAACAGCCAATCCTGTCCCTGTTCTACCCATTTCTCTGTAATAGCCACAACATCGAAATCCCAGGTACCAACCCACGCTGCAAGTTCACCTATCTTATTTCGCATACTTCTCGCATTGAAGTATACATACTTCAAGCCACCTTCTTGTTTACAGGCACACTCCTTTGAGGCTGATGCCATGTTCCGAACCTCCCTACACTCCAGGTCCTGCACCCTAAAGCTACAGTCTAGGTTCCCATGCCCCTGCAGAGTTAGTTTAAACCCCCCCAAAGAGCAGTAGCAAACCTCCCCCCAAGGATACTGGTGCCCCTCAGGTTCAGGTGTAGACCATCCTGTTTATAGAGGTCCCACCTTCCCCAGAAAGAACCCCAGTTATCCAGAAACCGGAATCCCTCCCTCCTGCACCATCCCTGTACCAACACATTTAACTGCTCTCTCTCCCTATTCCTCGACTCTCTATCACGTGGCACAGGTAACAAACCAGAGACAACAACTCTGTTTGTTCTAACTCTGAGCTTCCAACCTAGCTCCCTGAAAGCCTGCCTAACATCCAGGACCACGACTTTGGGCTGCTCCCCCTCCCCCTTAAGGACCCGGAAAACACGATCAGAGACGTCATGTACCCTTGCACCTGGGATGCAACATACCAAATGTGAGTCTCTCTCGCCCCCACAAAACCGCCTATCTGTGCCCCGAACTATAGAGTCCCCAATAACTCTGCTCTTCTCCACCCTTCCCTTCTGAGCAATGGGGACAGGCTCTGTGCCAGAGGCCTGAACCCCATTGCTTACCCCTGGTAAGTCGTCCCCCCAACAAATATCCAAAACGGTATACTTGTTCTTGAGGGGAATGGCCGCAGGGGGTCCCTGCACTAGCTGCTTCCTCCCAGTCCCCCTCACTGTCACCCATCTGTCTGCAATTTTTGGAGTTACTACTTCCCTAAAGCTCCGATCTATGACCCCCTCCGCCTCCCGAATGATCCTAAGTTCATCCAATTCCAGCTCCAGTTCCCTAACACGGTCTTAGAGGAGTTGGAGATGGGTGCAAGTGTAATCAGCAGGGACGACCATGGCATCCCTCACCTCAAACATGTTGCAAGAGGAACATTGCACTGCCTTCATTGCCATCCCTCTAAAAGTAACCTTTTAAAAAAAACTAGGTCTAAACACTAGAACAAGCAAAATGCAGCACTTACCTTCTTACCACAACAGGTCTTATTATTACATTAGAGGTGGAGGGCGGGTGAGAGGCACTACCTCTGTAATGCCTCGGGTTCCTCTCCTGCGCGCCTTTATAGGAAAAAAAACTTACCCAGGTAAGCTTGCACTACACCATCTTCCGGGTCCACTCCGCACTTTTTAAAAAAAAAACTTTCAAATTTAAACCGTTAAACAAACGTCACCGAGCCTTCAAGCAGCAACTGCCAAACAGCCCTTACCTGCTCCGCTGAGAGAGTGAATCCAATTAAACCATTTAATGCGTTCAGGGTTTGGGTTAGAATCAGGGACTGGCAGCTCTTGGGTTAATCAGAGCCACAAAAAGAGGCTGAAAGAGCACCTGATGGATCGTGGAGGATTCAGGTGAGGGCTGTGAGTTATGGGGTGAAGGATTTCATGGGTTGAGGCAGGGGGAGGGGGTGGTTGAGGTTACAGAAGAGGAGGGCAGAAACAAGTGGAAATAGCCCCTGTATTTCAAACGTTTCTTCAGAATTATTGCTTCCCATCCCTAGCATCATTTTGATGGGTCAACACTGCACACTCTTAAACAATTTATTATCCTTTTGAGAAGTATCCAAAACAGTTTGCTGTATGTGGCTTAATGAATACTTTATGTAAATTCATTACTATTAAATTATACAGATGCAATGCTCCCATTTATAAATGTTAACTATCCAACGTTCTCTTTACAAGTCTGCCTGGACTTGTACTTTGAGAGTGTTATGAACCTGAAACCCTAGTTTTTCCAATTCACCTGTAGCCTTCAGTAGGTTCCCATTTACTGTATACTCTCATTTTGGTGAGTGTTTAGAATGCACAAGTAGAATGGTTGACTCCAATAGCATAGACACATTTAAGGGAAAACTAAATACAAACATGATGGAGAAAGGACTAAAGAAATATGTTGGTAGGGCAAGATAAAATAGAGTAAAAAGTGAGGTCTGCAGATGCTGGAGATCAGAGCTGAAAATGTGTTGCTGGTTAACGCACAGCAGGTCAGGCAGCATCCAAGGAACAGGAAATTCGACGTTTCGGGCCCACGGGCTTGATGAAGGGCTCTGGCCCGAAACGTCGAATTTCCTGTTCCTTGGATGCTGCCTGACCTGCTGCGCTTTAACCAGCAACACATTTTCAGCCAAGATAAAATAGAGCAATGAAGCTTTGTGCGGAACATAAACATGAGCATATTCCGGTTAACCAAACGACCTGTCTGCGTGATAGGTGGTATGCAAGCCATTTATTGGTTTCCATCTAAAAATGAATTACCTGCTGTTGACTTATACATACTGAATTACATTTTCCACCTGTCTACCCATTCCATCAACCCGTTTATGTCTTACGGAATTCCTTTACAATCCTTTTTTACCATTTGTGAACTTTCCACTTTAGTGTCATCAGCAAATGTACAGATTCATTTCCAAAATATTCCTATTTATTTGCACATTTTGCCCATATCTTATTTATTAACATATTTTTATACTTTCTCAATAAATAATTAGTAGATTATATGTTAATCTATTCCTTTTTGCAACTGCAGCATCTATTCAATCTCTTCTGTCCTTTTCTCTTCTGATTTCTAATTTCTTATTAAAATATACTTTGTCATCTTACAACTCTGATGTAAGTTAAACAGTAGAAACATCATGGCAGCATGGATCACTCATTAATCATTACAAGGAGAGCACCTTTCCATATTTCCTTTTATTCTCTAATCCAGAGATGTTAGAACCAATTGTAGTGCTTCATAACAACCCAGGGCAAAATAGTGGCTCAGTGGTTAGCATTGTTGCCTCACAATACCAAGGATCTGGGATTGATTCTAGCCTTGGCTGTCTGAATGGAGTTTGCACATTCTCCCCATGTCTGTGTGGGGTTTCCTCCCACAGTCCAAAGATGCGCAGTTTACACGGATTGGCTGTGCTAAATTGTCCAGAGATGTGCAGGCTGGGTGGATTAGCCATGGGAAGTGCAGGATTACAGTGTAGAGGTGTGTGTCTGGTGGGGGTGGAGGGAGCAGTTCAGAGGGTCATTGTGGACTTGTTGGGTCAAATGGCCTTCTCCCACACTTCAAGGATTCTATTCTGCTCCTAGTGGTATCAGTTAAACAACAGAGGTGTCTATAAACCTTGGTACTCTAATATGCAGAACCTAAAGCTGCACTAATGATCTCTTTGTTGACTGGACTATCAACATAACTATTGGAATCTTTTTAAAAAGTAGTAGTTAACATTAATAGTATGTAGTCACCTGTATAAGTATTTACTAAAAGTAATTAATTGTATGAAAAAAATTACAATTATTTTTAATGTTTTGCTATGCTAATCTAGCATTTATGCTTCTGAATGGTAGTTTAAATTTGAAGAAATGATCATGCACCATTAACAATTATTACCTTCTTTTGTTGCTGCAGGGTGTATGTATATTCTCCTGGTATTCACCAATGAGCTTGCTTCTCAGTTTTAGGTCAAGTGATTTCTTTGACCTCTGAAGTCTCCTAGCAAAAGTAGATGGAAACTGTGACAAATCAGGTATTCAAAACTCTGGAGTATCCACATTTAGCTCTGAAGATGCTAGTTATTATTATCACACTCTACAGTTGGTTGCAAACCTTAGATTCAGCACTTCACAACCTTCTGGATGCAACACCGAGTTCAACAAATTCTATCATAACCACTCCCTTATTTCAGACAACTATTTACAATTCCTCGGGGTTTTTTTTAATCTTACTTTCTCCTTTATCCATTTTTGCTTTGCACAATCATCACTTTTTAAAAATTTAATCTCTCCTACCTTCCCCTTTGTCACTGATATTCCCTTTGGGTCTTCCCTCCCTCAAAACTAGCTCTGCATTGATTAAAATCTTTTACATCTCTAATTTTGTCCACTTCTGACACTTAATGATTGAGCTGAATTATTAATTATGTCTCTTTTTTCACAAACCCAACCTCTTTCGTGTCTGCAGCATTTTCTGTTTTTTTTTAATACAGAGACAGTTTATGAACCATTTCCCTTTCTCTCTTGTTTGTTTATATTCTTTCTTCTCTCCTCTCCCATTCATCCATTTCTTTTCAAGCTCTGTTTCATCTGTGGTTTCTTCCAGTTGACTTCAGAGCAAGTCAAATGCTATCGTCGAAATTCCATTAAAAAGTGCCAGCTGATTTCCTTGGAGAAAGATTCAAGCCTAACAATTACGTGTAGTGAAGATAATAAAGGGAAGCACGTGAGAACGTACAGGCCTAGGGGGAAAAATGCATTTCTCTGTAGGGAAACCAATTAAGAAAATCACAATCAGCCTGATGAAGACCCTTATTATGAATAAAATTATGCTGCTAACTAATCAATTTCAAATCAGCCAGACACAACATATTGGGATAATATAACAAAACATCACTACAAAGGAAGCCTTCTATCTATAAGAGCAAAAGAAAAAGATCATTTGTGTTTGAGGGAAACAAATAATATCAATAAATAAGTAATTGGATGATAAACAGCAGTTGCTTGAAGATTGCTGTAAGAATTCATGGTTACAATGCATATGGAAATGTTGCAAAGCAACCCTCTGAGCCCACAGTCGGATGAAGATCTGCCTTCTCACTTGGCTGCTTTCAAGAACTTGCTTCTTTATAGGTTGACAGCTCAAGCTGGTTTGATCTGAGGTGACAGGCTGTCTTGCTCAAGCACAGAAATACATGGATTTCCTATTAATGAGTCCCTGGGAATATAAAACTTGGCCAAGATGAAGGACAACTCACAATAGTTGTAATACTGATCAGAACCAGCGACTGTGTAAGGAGGCTTCAAACTGTACATTTTATACGGTTAAGGGGAAAGGAACATATCTGTCACTGAAACACAAATCTGAAATCCTGTCCAAGTTATCTTATAGTTACTGCCTTCCACTTGAATGTGCCTTCTCTAGTTAAGATATCAATCTTATTACAACAAAACTGAAAAGCATGCATCAGCAAATTGCTGCAAAAAGTTGACTTCAAAGACCAGTAACAACTACTTTTTTCTACATCAATAATTCTTACCTTTTCCCACTCTCATCTGCTTTACCCTTATTTATCTTACTGCTAATAATTCTCTCAGAATATATTCCATTTACAATCAGAGTGGATTCCTCCTCAGTAGCATTGGGGAGGAGCAGATTTAGCAGTGCCTGAAACTCAGTCATTGGCACTTCCAGCTGCTCCACAAGATAAGCTGCTAGCTTCATCTCCTACAATAAAGAGAAAAGGTTGATAAGAAAAATGTCACTTTGTGTATTATAGACAAGAATGCATCAAGTGGAAATTCAATAAAAAAACTGCTCAAATGTTTTGATTCCTGCACACAACTGAAAATGGCTGATAGGCATGTACAAAATGTTATGTAGTGGTGAGAATGAGCAGTTTTAAATCCAGATGTTTCAAAATCCAAATAATGGTGGAATCATGTTTTGAGAGTAGCCTACAAACACAATCAGCATATACCAAATTCAAACACTTGAAAATAATTATCATCCCAACATCTAATTTTGCTGTCAAAATAATATCGACTAATGCTACTGGTTATTATTAACATGTAGGATGTACAGAGACTTCAGACAAAAGGTAAATATATGGTTACACACATATCCAAGGATTGTTTCCCAGTTGCGCTGTTCTGCCATTAGTTTTTTGAAAGTCCCGTGGGGCATTTTGACCAAAGTGTGAAAACAAACTCTTGATGGGTGTTTGACAGAAAATGAAGACTGCAGATGCTGGAGAGTCAGAATTGAAATATGTGGCGCTGGAATAGCACAGCAGGTCAGGCAGTGTCCGAGGTGCAGGAGAATCAACATTTTGGGTATAAGTCCTTCATCCTTCATCACAAGACTTTTGTGACTCTTGACGGATGTTGGTTGAATAAAACATGGATGTGTGAAAGACTGAATTTAGCTGACGATTTTGGTTCTCATTGCTGATTCTCTTAAATTGGACTTGCCTGCAGACGCTAAGCAGAAACCTGTAGGTTTAGCACACAAGTGTTAAGGTGCAATTTTTGTGGTGGTTTAAGTGTGGTCTCTTTGCACTCCCCTTCCACTCATGGTGTGCACTGCTGTAGCTGATAACACACCACAGGATGAATCAGGGATGGATCGAGACTGCGCACAGGTTCTGGAGCATTGGAGAGCGCAGTGACAGAGATCCAGGAGGAGAGATATCCTCTGCCTATCAAGGAATAGATGTACATTAGCTTGCACTTCTTTCCATTACAGCTAGTGCAGCCATGTCTGCTCTAATATCCTTCACCCAGTCCTCAGCCAATCCAGAAAGAGTTCTGGCAAGAATACCATGATCAAGCACTAATATCTTGCCTGGTGAACCATATAAGGTATACAAAAAAGGTAAAGGAGCCTTTAGTGAATTTTTAGGATGAAAGTTGCTTGACTGCCCACAAAGTTTTGACAAAACATGTCTGAAAAAGTTTTTTTTGGGGTGTCCTAGTTGTCTAAAGACAGTTCTTCACTGTTTCAGGGGCACTAATTGTGAACTGGCAAATATCCCATAACACATGCTTGAAAAACAAATTCAACACTTTGTTTACCACCAAATACCAAATGCAGTGAAAAGATGGTGTCCATTGAAGTGCTAGCCACTGGAATGCTATGTAGTTTCTCGAATGAGAGCTAGCAGATATTTTCAATGTCTCCCAACTGCTTAACAAGCTTCAGAACAGCAAAAACTAGCTTTAACTCATTTACCAAGATGACCTTGCATTAAATACATGCTCAATTGCCATGCTAACTTATGGCTCCATCTTATCCATCTCTTTACCACCTTGTGGACTGATCACAAAATTGTCCTGATATCTTGCTATCATCCCAATGGTTGCCATGCATTGGAAGTCATAAAGTTGTTGTAGTTGCACTGTTGATACAAACTGAACTGGTCCACACCAAACCAAGTTGTCTGCCATGGTAAGTGTTAAGTATTGGCAATCAATCTAGTTCAGTAAACTAACTACCAGAAGTTCTAGCTCTGTGTCAGGGGGTTTGGGTTCAAGTTCCTCCTGCCCTGTGGGTGTCATAACATGTCTAAACAGGATGTTTCAAATAGCTAACCTATCATTTCTTTAGGATTTAACAGTTTGGCGATTTTAAATAGCAAAACTAAAATGTCAACTTCTTTCTACTTGTTTTTTTTTAATGCAGTCTTTTTTTTGTCTCTTTGTGCTCCTGATTTGACATTGAATTTACTTACTTAACCTTAACACTTCATTCTCAACCTTTTGCTACAATGTTTCAATCTTTTAATCTAAATGGCCAAGGAGATACACAATTAATTGGCTGGTTTAGTCAAGTCCCAGATGTTTATTTTCAGCCATGCTCACAATTTCAGCAGGAAGTGCAACTCTAGCTGTACTGTTTAGTGCCCAGATAACAGCAAAATCTAAGCAAATGATAAACAGACAAAGTCTTTTCCCTGGGGATGGAGGCTTCCAGAACTAGAAGGAATAGGTTTAGGGTGAGAAGGGAAAAATATAAAAGAGACCAATGCAGAGGGTTATGCGTGTATGGAATCAGCTGCCAGAGGATGTGATGGAGGCTGGTACAATGTCAACATTTAAAAGGCAGCTGGATGGGTGTACGAATAGGAAGAGTTTAGAGGGATACGGGCCAAGTGCTGGCAAATGGGAATAGATTAATTTGGGATATCTGGTTGGCATGGACAAGTTCGACCGAAGGGACTGTTTCTGTGCTGTACACCTCTATGATTTTATGATTCTAAATGCACATACATAAAGTCAATAGACAAAACATGATCTTGCCGCCCGCCAATGCAAGAGTGATAGTTTTGCTTTGAGAAAATCACGGAGAGCCAAATAACTGATACTGCCATGGCTTCCATTTGACCAAACAGTTGCCTAATGTACTCTGCGACAATATTTGGCATTGAAATAAATTGCTTAGCTTCTCCTTGAAAATAACTCTGTTTAGAAGCCAGGCCAGGTGTCAGTCTGACCATTTCCATTTGCATTTATAACATGACAATGCTGCCAGGGGAAATTGAGCCTGATCTTCTGTTGCTTGCTAGCTACTTCTGCACAGCACCTGCGCTAAGTCAGAGTTGATTAAATAAGAAGAACGTGGCCAAAAAAATTAATGTTGTGTTTGGACGAGTGACAAAATATAACTGGCCCATAGCCATGTTTTGATTTATTTTCCAATTTTCTCTAAAATGGTATGAGGCCGGAGGAGCTATTTAGCCAGTTGCTTACAAACAAAACTGAAATAGTCCATATGTCACATCAATGGGGTTTAAAAGGGTAATACTTGATTGAGTGCAATAAGCACAAGCCATTGCAGTGTTGTTATGAGGGTTTCTGAGTAAAGTAAGGTCTCATGCGAGACAAACTGAAGTCTAGGAGCCCCCAGCATTAGCAGTAATGTGCAATTGATAAATAGTTGCGCAGATTGGAATAAACTGGATCTTATTCACTCTATAAGTCTCTTCTCATTAGACCAAAGGCTGACCACCCTCAAACATACATGTCAACCCCTTAAGAACCAGAGCTGAAAATGTGTTGCTGGAAAAGCGCAGCAGGTCAGGTAGCATCCAAGGAACAGGAAATTCAACGTTTTGGGCATAAGCCCTTCATCAGGAATCCTGATGAAGGGCTTATGCCCGAAACGTCGAATTTCCTGTTCCTTGGATGCTGCCTGACCTGCTGCGCTTTTCCAGCAACACATTTTCAGCTCTGATCTCCAGCATCTGCAGACCTCACTTTCTCCCCTTAAGAACCACACCTTCATAAGATTGGGTTACAGTACACACACCACAAACTAACAAGGTGGTATCACTCTAGTCTGAATTATTATGGTATCACTCCTGAATTGAAGTGAATGTACTAGCTCCAGCAGATCTTTCCAGGAACAACACAATACCTCCTTGGTGCCAATGAGCATATTTGAACAATGTTCACTCAAAGCTGATTGATTAGTTTGTATATTTTAATGAGAAACCAAAACCATTTCTATCCCAATCCCAAGGTAAATTCTAAATTTGCTAATATTTCAGGTTTAATGGTAATCATTTGCACAAAGAAGTGTTTCAAAAACCTCTCCTTTCTTCTGGAGTATGGATAGAGCTGTCGATACTGTACAAAGGCCAGGATGAGATTTTCTATTAGAATGTGATAGTACACTGCCAGGGTATTTCCCTGTGCCAATATTTCAACATGGTTAAAAGCCATGATGTAGAGGTGTCAGTGTTGGACTGGGGTGGGGTGGGGTGGGGGGAGGGGGGGAAACAAAGTTAAAAATCAAGCAACAACAGGTTAAAGTCCAAAAGGTTAGTTTGGAATCACTAGCTTTCAGAGCGCTTCTCCTTCATCAGGTAACTGTGGAGCAGGACCATAAGACACAGAATTTATCACAAAAGATCACAGTGTCATATAACTGAAACAATATATTGAGCGAGCCTAGACTGTTCTTAAATCTTTCATCATTCAGAATGGGTTTCAGATTTCAGTTCATGAATAGGTAAATCCCAGAACTTCTTTTCAGTCACATTCTCGAGATAACTTAAGGTTGTATAAATAAAAGGTTCTCGAGATAACTTAAGATTTTATAGTCTGACTCAAGATTGGGATACAGACTGACTCTAATTTCACACCTTTAATGCTTTGTCTAATCTGAGAAGCCACCTTTTTTTGATAAAACCTTACGTTATCTCGAGAATTTGACTTAAGAGAAGTTCTAGGATTTATGTATTAATGAACCGAAACCTGCAACCCATTCTAAAAGATGAGAGACTTAACAGCAATCTAGGTTTGTTCAATATATCGTTTCAGTGACATGACACTGTGATCTTTTGCTATAAATTCTGTGTCTTATGATCCTGTTCAACATCTACCTGATGGAGCACCAGCGCTCCAAAAGCTAGTGCTTCCAAAAAAACCTGTTGGTCTATAACCTGGTGTTGTGTGATTTTTAACATGGTTAGAAGCAGCATTTATTGTACTGACCTACTTTTAAATATTTTGTTTAAAAATGTTATGACATCTACAAGACAGGTGAGATGAGCTCAGGCCTCTAGCCCAGAGTTAGGGACGTGACCATTCCACCATAACAGCCCTTGAAATATTTTCACTCAACCTATTTATAAGTGTTAAGACACCTCTGAAACAAGTGGGACTTGAACCCAAACCTTCTGGCCCAGAGGCTGGACATTACCATTGTGCCAAAAGGTTAGGATGCTCTATTTATCTGTTAATAAAATATTTTCATCTCTTGCAGCTGGTAAGGGGCAAGGTTATCAGACAGTCCAGTAATACTCCCCAAACTACTGGAATCACTCATCATAATTGATCACTAGGAAGGATGGGTACTGGGTGTAGGAAAAAAGCAGCTTGTGCGAAGGCCAACTGAAAAGAAAGAGGACATTTAGAACAACTTCACTGCCATTAGCATTTTAACAGTGCTCACATCTCTTCAGATAATGGAGCACCAAGCTGCAGAGCTCACAATTCTAGCTGTTTTTTTTACCTCAGGAATATTCATTATCATAGTGAGTGCCTGAAGAAAAACAAATCCAACGATAAAAACAAATTCAAATAAAGAAAGAGAATTACATTTGACTCAGGGGAATTGGGGCAGTCATTTGCCTCAATCCTCGCTGCTTCTCGGTAAATCCTGCAAAATCCAATTGCAGCAGTCAGAGGCATATGGCAATATCAGGTGATCAATCACTGCAGTGCAATAAAGGAAATATCTTGTCATTAAAGAGAAGCTTGTTCCAAAAGGCTAGAGAAACATTTATTGATCTTTTCAGAAGCTCATTATTCTAATGTCTCCAAGGACCCGATATAGTGAAGTGTCCTTTCACCTCTGGGATTTCATTTTGAATGATGCCATCCCTTCAGCAACTCTTGGATTTTATAACATTTTGTCCTCAAATGTGGCATTTTCATTAAAGAAAGGAAGTTCAATTCTTCTGAACCAGGCTACCAATCTGCAATGCTATAAAAGTGAAACAAAGAAACCTCACTTCCTTTTAGGACCTGTACTGCTCAGCGCACTCAGAGTAACACTCAACTATTCAATAACAAAAACCATCACAGCTCCTTAACCTGAGTTCAAGTTATAATGACCTTTACTTTGGATGGACAATCTTCAATCAAGTCAGGCTTCCAACAATAATACAGACTGATCTCATTTTCACCTTGATGCATAACTTTTCTCCTTATTTACCTTCAATCTTTCTCTCTATATTTTAGCTCGTAACTTGATCAGTTTTTAGTTAAACAACTTTGAGCAACAGCTCCATAATGAACTAACCTTTTACCAGCCTCTGAGAAAAAGAACTGAAAATGGTATCACCCACGTTAACAGACCAAGACACACAAACAGAGAGTGGGACAGAACACCAGTGCTTCACCGGAGGCTCATTGATGATGTTACCTAGCAGGGTGACAACACATCTGAAAATAAACCTGCCAGCTCAGTGTGCAAACTTACAACCTAAACTAACCTTTTATTGTGTTCATAGCCATGCTGCAGGACATTGTTAAATGTAAACTCTTGAAACTAAAAGGGATAAGTAAATTTTTTAGTTCATAGACCATTCTGAGGGCATGTCTTGTGTTGAAATGACCATAGAACAGAGCATCTCGCTTACTCTCAATCTAATAACAAATAATTAAATATTTTCAGTGTCAAATTGTGCAGAAAAGATAGTAAAAAGGAAATTATAATGGGAAATATTAATAGGAAGAGCACTTAGATGTGATACAAATAAATGAGGCATGGAGAGATAGATGAGAAACAACAGGCATTCTGGACACAACACACCAAGTTCCATTTGCATTGTAGCTTGAATGTGAAAACATAAAAAGGAAAAAGTTGGTGTGAACATGGATCAAAGTTAGCCAGTTATAACGTTCCAGTGTGATTCTTGAAAAGGTGGGATTGAACATGCCCTAAATAGGAAAATCAAAAGGCAAAACACTGATGAGACAAATGCTGAAAGAAACAAAGGAAAACACAGAAGATGAGAAACAACAGAAAGTGGAGAATGGGAGCCTCAGCAAAGAAGTTGAAAGAGGAAAGACAAAGTTCGGTCTACGGCTGCCTGTTTAAGAATGTTTTGACTGGTCTGGCCTAGTCCATAACAGACCGGGGGATCTTTGCAGGATTTTAAACAGCGAGCGGTAGGTGCTAGTGTCTTTATTTCGGGTGTTGGCTTGGTTGGGTAGACAAAGCTTGGGAAAGGAATGGCTCTTTCAGTCACCAAACGTTTTCTGGAAGTGGATTTGGTGACTTTGGAGGTTTTGCAGAAAGTGAATAAGACCAAGTTGCTAGAATTAGCAGAGAAGCTGGAATCGGAACTGCCTGTTTGTGTGAGGAAAGGGGAGATAATTACAGCAGTAGCTCGGCATTTAAACTTGGTGGAGAAACCATCCAAATCTATAGAATTGGCGAGAATTCAATTGCAAATGAAGCAGCTTGAGTTGGAGGTGAGAGATAAGGAAAGGGCAGCAGAATTGAAACAGTTTGTGTTATGATTAAAAGCAGAAGAGAGGGAAAAGGAGAGAGCAGCAGAAGAAAGGGAATAAAAGAGAAAGAAAAAGAGAGAGCTTTTGAACTCAGTGAAGATCACAAGGATAACTCACCACAGGGTAAAAAAGAAACCCTTGAGGGGGACAAAGAAGTCAAAAAGCTCCAGTGTTTTCATTGTAATAAAGTGGGCCACATGAAATCACAGTGTTGGTGGGCTAGGAGAAAGCCAGATGTAGGACAACCAGACCAGCCTGCTTGTTTTGTTGGACTAGTGAGAAAAAGCACAAGGGAAGTTAGACAACTGCCTCAGAGTGTACAAGATAATCAGAGGTGCCAGATCTGCTTAGAAAATATACATGCTAGGGTAAAGTTTATTCACGTAGGCCAGGAGTAGTAGGTAAGGAGGTTACAATATTAAGGGACACAGGATCCCCTCAGTCTGTAATGCTGAAGGATGAGGAGATATGTACTCCTGAGGATCTATTGCCAGAGAAGGCACTGGTAACAGGAATTCATAGTGAGACAAAAAAATGCTCAGTTATGTAAAGTGAGGCTAGAGAGTCCAGAGAAGAGTGGAGAATTAGTGGTAGGAGTACTGGACAAACTCTCAGCTCCAGGAATACAATTTGTCCTTCCTAATGATATAGCTGATTCACTGGTCAGCGTGCTGCCTACTCTAGTTGAAAAGCCAGTGGAGCCACAGGCAACTGAAGACCTAGAGAATGGTTATCCAGGAATTTTCCCTGATTATGTGATCACAAGATCAGAGAGGCAAAAGCTGAAGCAGGAGAGATCAAAAGGCACAGATAAGGAAGCTGACGTAGTTTTGTCCGAAACTTTCTTTGATTAGGTAAGTGGAACAGAGAAGGAGCAAATAGGTCAACATGCAAGTAATTTTAGCTCTACTAAGCTGATTGAATTACAGCAGAAAGATGAGGAATTAAAACAGTTATATCAAAAAGCATTTACAAATGAAGTGAACGCATTCCTGTGTGTTATAACTAAACAAATGATGTCTTAATGAGGAAATGGACACCATTACACAGTCAAGCAGATGAAAAATGGGCAGAGATTCATCAAATTGTTTTGCTAGTAGGGTACAGAAAGGAGGCACTGTGAGTGGCACATGGGCTACCACTTGGAGGTCATTTAGAGGTGAGGAAAACACAGGCTAAACTACAAAGACATTTCTACTGGCCTGGACTACATAAAGATGTAATGAAGTTTGCCAGACATGTCAGCTATTAAAACCTGCACCTTTAATACCTATTTGAGCATTTCAGGAACCTTTCACAAGAATCTTAATTGATTGTGTAGGTCCCTTGCCTCAAACAAAAAGTCGGAATAAGTATTTAATAACAATAATGGATGTGTTGACTAGATTTCCAGAGGCAATCCCATTATGCAACATCACAGCAAAAAGGGTTGTAGAAGAATTACTTAAATTCTTTACTAAATACGGACTGCCAATAGAGTTCCAGTCAGATCAAGGATCAAACTTTACATCCAAACTATTCAAGGAGGTTATGGATAACTTGGGAATAAAGCAAATCAAACCTACTGCGTACCATCCGGAATCACAGGGAATGCTAGAGAGATGGCATCACTGAAAACCATGTTGAGGGCTTATGGTCAGGATTATCCAGATGATTGGGATAAGGGAGTTCCATTTGCACTTTTTGTGATCAGAGATGCACCAAATGAATTGATCAAATTCAGTCAATTTTAATTATTTTTTGGGCATGAAGTAAGAGGACCGTTAAAACTGATTAAGGAGAAATTAATAAGTCAGAATTCAGAGACCACTCTTTTGGACTATGTGTCGAATTTTAAAGAACGATTAAATAGAGCTGGAGAGTCGGCTCGACAGCACTTAAAAGTATCACACCATACAATGAAACAAGAAGTGGATAAGAAATCACAAATTCACAATTTTGCAACAGGGGATAAGGTATTGGTGCTACTTCCAGTAACAGTGATTTGGAGATGCTGGTGTTGGACTGGGGTGTACAATGTTAAAAATCACACAACACCAGGTTATAGTCCAACAGCTTTAATTGGAAGCACACTAGCTTTTGGAGCGTCGCTCCTTCATCAGGTGATAGTGGAGGGCTCAATCCTATCACACAGAATTTATAGCAAAAATTTATGCTGTGATGTAACTGAAATTGGACATTGAAAAATTGATTGTCTGTTAACCTTTCATCTGTTAGAATAACATGATAGTTTCTCTTCTTTCATGTGTAAATCACAAAACCTTTTTTTAAAAAGTTGCATTCTCAGGTTAGCTGTTAACAATGGTGATAGCTAGACAATATGTTGAAGGTGTTAGCCCCCTGTGTTCTCTGTCTATGCCATGATGTTTAGATTGAATCTAATCTAAAATGGGAGATAACAGAGTTTTACATTAATTCATGCAGTTTTTGAGCTCAGAGTTCTACATAAATGCATGCAGTTTTTGAGCAAAGTACCATGTAACCCTTCAAGTACAAATTCACCCCGCAAAATATATGTGTGTATGTGGGTCTTTGTCTGTCTGCATGTGCGTGTCTATCTAGGTTGGGGGTTGTGAGTGTGAGAAAATGTGAGTGTGTCTGTGTGTGTGTGTATGTATAGTGAGTGCAGAGTGTCTTAAGTCTGCGAGGAGGTGCATGTCTGAATGTGGAAGTGTGTGTGTCTGTAAGGGTGTGTGTGGGTGTCTGTATACGTGTCTGTGTGTCCGTGTGTATCTGTGCATAGGAATGCCTGTATGTGTGTGAGTGTGTGTGTGAGGTGAGAGTGAGAGTGAGAGTGTGAGTGTGAGAGTGAGAGTGTGAGTGTGTGAGTGTGAGTGTGTGTGTGTGTAGGTGTGTCTGTGTGTGTGTATAGGGCAATGGTGGTCACCTATCTGTGACATGAACCCAAGGTCCCGGTTGAGGCCCTCCCTATGGGTACTGAACTTAGCTATTAGCCTCTGCTCGGCCACTTTTTGCTGCTGCCTGTCCCGAAGTCCGCCTTGGAGGATGGTCACCCGAAGGTCCGAAGTTGAATGTCCTGGACCACTCCGTTATCTCACTTTTTTGATTAGATTCAATCTAAACATCATGGCATATTCAGAGAACACAGGGGGCTAACATCTTCAACATATTGTCTAGCTATCACCATTGTTAACAGCTAACCTGAGAATGCAACTTCAAAAAAGGTTTTGTGATTTACACATGAAAGAAGTGAAACTATCATCATGGTATTCTAACATGAAAGGCTTAACAATCAATTTTTCAATGTATAATTTCAGTTACATCTCACCGTAAATTTTTGCTATAAATTCTGTGTGTAGGATTGAGCCTTCCACTATCACCAGATGAAGGAGCGACATTCCGAAAGCTAATGTGCTTCCAATTAAACCTGTTGGACTATAACCTGGTATTGTGTGATGTTTAACTTTCCAGTAACAGGTGAGCCTTGAACAGCCAGGTTTAGTGGACCTTATCAAGCGGAGAAGAAATTGAGTGAGGTGAACTACTTGATCAGGACTCCAGACAGGAAGAAACCTCACAGTGTGTCATGTGAATATGCTTAAAATGTATTTTCACAGGAAAGGAAAGCAAGAGGAGAAGTTGTTAATGATTACAGCACAGAAGGAAAAACCAAGTTGAGAGGATTCTGAATTGGACATTCCTCAAATCAAATTGGACAATGAGGAAGTTGTTAAAAATTGGGATAAATTATTGAGTTACCTTCCACAAGAAAATCAAAATGGCCTGAAAAAGTGTTATGACCATCACATGTGGATTTATGCGGAAATAAACTGGGAAGTACTAACTTAATTATGCATGATGTAGATATAGGAGATGCGGTTCCGATTAAGCAAAATCCTTATAGGCATAACCCTCTAAAGTTGGCACAGGTTCAGAAACAGATAGAGCACATGCTCCAAGATGGCAGAATCAAAGTGAGTTACAGTGACTGGAGCTCACCCATAGTCATGGTGCCAAAGCCAGATGGTACCAACAGTTGTGTGTGGACTATTGCAAAGTCAATGCCGTTACAAAGACTGATGTATATCCAATTCTATGGTTGGACGACTGTGTCAAGAAAGTAGGACAAGCAACTTACATTTCTAAGTTGGATTTGCTCAGAGGTTACTGGCAAGTACCTCTGTCAGAGAGCAAGGGCAATTTCGGCTTTCGTAACACAAAATGGACTATATCAGTTCAAAGTCATGCCATTCAGTATGAAAAACGATCCACCTACATTTCAGAGACTGACCAATAAGGTCATTGCTGGATTATCCAACGATGTGGTATACATTGATAACCTGGTAATTTTTAGTCTCTCATGGAAGGAACATTTACAGAATTTGTTCGACTGATATAATATTCTGGAAAGTTTCCATCAGACTGGAAAGTAGCAACTATAATGCCTCTAATCAAGAGTGGAGGGAGAAAATAGGAAATCGACCCTTTGGTCCATCCAGTCCATGACAAACATAATCCCACCTGTCTACTTCTGACCTATATCCCTCCAAACCTATCCTACTCATGTACTTATCCAAATGTTTTTTAAACATTGCAATTGTATTCACATCCACCACTTCCTCAGCAAGTTCATTCTGCATGCGAACCACTTTTTGTGTAAATAATTTGCCCCTCATGTCTTTTCTAAATCTCTCTCCTCCCACCTTAAAAATGTGCCCCCTGCTCTCGTAATCCCCCATCCTAGGGAAAAGACAACTGCCATTAACTCTATCTATACCCCTCATTATTTTATAAACTTCTATTAAGGTCTCCTCTCAACCTCCTACACTCCAGTGAAAAATGTCCCAGCCTTTCTTTATAACTCAAATTTTACATACCTGGCAACATCCTGGTAAATCTCTCTGAACCATCTCCAGCTTAATAATATCCTTCCTATAACTGGGTGACCAGAACTGGACACAGTCTTCCAGAAGAGGCCTCACCAATGTCCTGCACAACCTCAACATGACTTCATTGAAGAGGTTATAGCTGGGAACGTAGAAGAATTTATGGTAATTACAAAGAGTCAGTATGGTCCATGTGACAGCAAAATCATATTTAACCAATTTGTTGGAGTTCTTTGAAGGAATAACTTTCATCATGGATAAAGGGAAGCTTATTGGCCTACTGTACTAGAACAAACAGAAGACATTTGACAAGGTGCAACATAAGAGAAGGAAATGGCGTAGGAGGTAACTTGCTGGCATGAAGAGAAGACGAGCTGGGGCAGAACAAATAGAGTGAATGAACTGATCTCTTTTCTGATTGGCAGGCTGTGATGACTGGGGTCTTGCAGGGGTCAGTGCTGGGACATTGGTTTTTTGAGAAGGGTTGCAGGTTGACAGATATAGGTTAAATGAGTGGGCAAAAACTTGGAGTATAATATAGGCAAGTGTGAAATTTACTAGATTGATACCTGGAATGAGTGGGTTGTCCAATGAGGAAAGGCTGGACAGACTGGTTTGTTTTCACTAAAATTCAGAATAATAAGGAGAGACTTGATTGAAGTTGAAAAGATCCTTCATGCTCTTGATAAGGTGGACATGAAAATGGTATTTCTACTTTTAGGTGAGTCTGGAACTAGGGGCACTGTAGGATCCCTACAGTGTGAAAACAGGCCTTTCAGCCCAACAAGTCCACACCGACCCTCCGAAGAGTAACCCATCCCGACCCATTCCCCTTTCCTACTACTCTATATTTACCCCTGACTAATGCACTTAACTAAACATCCTTGAGCATTATTGGCAATTTAGCATGGCCAATTCACCTAATCTGCACATCTTTGGACTGTGGGAGGAAACCCATGTAGACACGGAGAAAAAATGTACAAATTTCACACTGACAGTCGCCTGAGGCTAGAATCGAACCCAGGTTCCTAGCACTGTGAGGCAGCAATGCTAACCACTGAGCCACTGTGCCACTTCAAAGAAATCGCCTTTTTAGGTCAAAAATGAGAAATGTTCACTCTGAGAAGGTTTGTGGCTTTGTTACTCTAACATGGGAACAGGAGTAGGCCATTCTGCCCTCAACGCTGTTCTACCATTCAATGAGGTCATGGCCGATCTGTGGCTTAACTCTCTATACGTGCCTTCCCTTAATACCTTTGCTTAACAAAAAATATCTCAAATTTAAAATTAAGAACATGTCCTGCATCCACTGCCATTTGTACAAGAGAGTTCCAAACCTCTCCCACCCTTTGTGTGTAGAAGGGCTTCCTAACATCTCTCCTGAGCAGTCTGGCCCTATCACTCAGATTAGTGCTAGAATCCCTAATTGGTGGAAACAACTTATCTGTATCAGCCCTGTCTTTTTCCCATTAATATCTTGAAGACTTTAATCAGATGACCCCTTTACCTTCTAAATTCTTCAGAAAATTATTTGTGTAATCTCTCCTCTGAAGTCCTGCTATCATTCTTGTAAACCTACATTTCCCTCCAAGGCCAACATATCCTTCATAAGGTGTGGTGTCTAGACTTGCTCACAGTACTCCAGATGGAGTCTAACCAGGGTTTTATATGACAGTAGCATATATTCTGCATCCTCGTACTGCAGTCCTCTAGGTATAAAGACCAGCATTCAAATTGTCTTTTTATTTTGAATATTTTCTGCACCAGCTCATGACTTTTAAAGATCTATTCACCTGAACCTCTTTGGACATTTAATGTACTTAACTTCACATCATCTAGATAGTACCCCGAGCTGTCTTTTCTTGGTCCAAAACAGATGACCTCACATTTGCTTACATTGAACACCAGCCACAGTTTTGTCCATTCACTTAGCCTATCACTTACTTTGTCACGTGAGATGGTGGAAGCAGTGAGATTGAATATGGTAGTTGATGGATTTTTGTTATGTAAGGGAATCCAAGGTTATTCAGAGTAATTGGAAATACAGGATTCAAAATTCAGCCAGGATCTTACTGATGGCTGGAATAAACTTGATGGCTAAATGGCCTACTTCTGCACCTCATTCATTTGTTGGTATGTATGAATGTTTAGTGTTCAACAGATTAAACCAGTTCTAAAACAGATTAAAGCAGAAAATGCCAAGTTGGCATTTTTCCAAACTGTAATATATCTTATCTCCTCCTTGTCAAAGCAGTTTTAATTTTTGACCTCAACACAACTCTATTCTGATTCGCAAGATATTGTAAGTTATCCAATAGCCATTTTCATTCTAGGTTAACTCCACCACAGTATGACGAGATGCAAATTTACTCCCTTTGATTGTGCAGAACTCAACATTTTCAACAACCCGACACAGGTGTCTATTATATTAACAATTTAAATGAAAAAGATTCCAGTTGATGCAACATAACATGTTAAGATTGGGTCAAATCACATTCTTGGGCAAGGTAGATGGAGCTCAGTTGGCTGGGCTGTGACGCAGCGTGATGTCAACAACATGGGTTCAATTCCTGAACCAGCTGAGGTCACCATGGAGGTCTCACCTTCTTAATCCTTCCCCTCATGTGAGGCATACTAACCTTCAGTTTAAACTCACTGACAATTGTCTCTCCCTCTCCCTGATGAGACAGCAGCCTATGTTCCCCTGGGACAACAGCATCTTTCTACTTAACCTATGTTTTCAATCAATCTGTTCAGAGATGTTATTAAGCACCTCTAGAGCAGATAGAACTTGAATCCAGTTTATGTGTAGGGACATTACCACTGAGCCACCACTTACCATAGCAGGATTTAGACCCATGTCCCCAGACAAGTGATAACACTACTAGGTCATTAGCTCCCCAATAAAAGAAGCTCAGACTCCTTTAAGCTAGAATTGAACTAGCGACCCAAGGATGACAGTCCACTTTATTTCATGCTAACTTAATGGTATTCACACCTGATTTGGATGGCATTCAGATCTGAGTATACTACCGATCCTGAATATCAAAATGGTCTGAGTCACAAGTAAGTGAGTAAGGCATATCCCTTACTAGCCCACAATAAAAGCAAAAGACTGTTGATGCTGGTAGTCTGAACCAAAAATGGAACACTAGGACAAAAGAAGACTCACAGTGGACTTGAAATGTTAAATCTGTTTCTGTCTCCATAGATGCTGCCATTCCTGTAAATTTCTCCAACACTTTCTGTTTTAGGCACTGGCCCATGTCTGGCTTTCACTAAATATCCACTTCATCTAGTCTTGAACAAAAAAGCGGCATGGTGGCTCAGTAGTTAGCACTGCTGCCTCACAGCACCAGAGACCTGGGTTCGATTCCAGCCTCGGGTGAATGTCCGTGTGGAGTCTGCACATTCTCCCCGTGTCTGTGTGGGTTTCCTGCAGGTGCTCTGGTTTCCTCCCACAAGCGAAAGATGTGCAGGTTAGGTGAAATGGCCATGTTAAATTGCCCATAGTGTTAGGTGCAGTAGTCTGGGTAAATATAGGGTAGGGGAATGGGTCTGGGTGGGTTAATCATCAGATGGATGGTGCAGACTTGTTGGGCCAAACGGCCTGTTTCCAGGCTGTAGGGAATCTAATCTAAAGCTAATGCTACCAATCATCAGGCACACTAACATGGTTCAAAAGTAATACACACTTGGGGCTAAACTAATCCAATCTAACCACAGGGGAATTCTGACATGGACATTAGTCAGTTTAATAAACAGCTTCTACTTAATTAGAAACACTTGAGTTCCCCAAGAGAAAGAACTCTAAACCTTTTAGTTGATGTAAATCTATATTTCTCACCATGAAAATAAGCGATGGTCAGGCTGCCAATGACATGGGAACAGCTGACAAAGAACGGAGATTTTTTTGTGACCATCAAACTGAGGAAATGAAACTGTTGGAAGTAATTTGGCAATGAAATGGAACAAAATGATTAGAGACATTTCTGCCTCTCTTCCATATGTCAAACTGCCAACTCAAATAACATGGCATGAAGCAGAGAGAACACTCTCTGCCTGCGACAGGTTATGGTTTGCAGGAGCTAATGGAAATCCTGCCATCATTCATCTGAGGAAAAGGAACTCTTGAATATTAAAGCAATTCTTTCCCAATGGGCAAATTAACTTCAGATAAAGTATTATGCTTGGCTGGGAGCAAACATCCCTCAGCACATACCTCAGCTTTGATAGTCGGTTATAACTGTTTATCCAATATCTCACATCCTTTCTGACCAGGATGTACACCACGTTCAGAATTTAAAGAAACAATACTGATGGAGGTGGGACTGAAATTGCAGTGGAAACTGACAGTGATTAAGGCGTAAAAACTGTCAGAACTGCAGATGCTGTGAATCAGAAACAAAAAAATCAGAAGTTGCTGGAAAAGCTCTGACAGCATCTGTGAAATTAGAGTTAACGCTTTCTGTATGAAATTTACTTGAGAGATCATCACTTGCAAACAATGAATAGGCCAGCTGCTCCTATGCTGTGGCACCCCCACTTGGTGTCACAGCAACTGGGAATCGGGCAGTGAGAAATTGAGATTAGAGTGGCGCTGGAAAAGCACAGCAGGTCAGGCAGCATCCGAGCAGCAGGAGAATCGACGTTTTGGGCGGAAGTCCTTCATCAGGAAGGAATGAGAAATTGAATCAAGTTCAATCCCAATACTTCCTATTTTATAATTTGGGAATTAACAAATCACAGAGTGGTTCTCTGAGCACTGTAGACACTGAATAGCTGTGGCAGCTTTAATCAGATTTACTGTAACATAACTATGAATCTACATAACGCATCATAAGTTTCTCTAGGAGCTTCTCAGTGCAATGACGATAGAGGCTGAATAGCATTCAGCAACTTGAGGGCAGCTGAGTCACTCAACGACTCAGGATTTTCATCACAGATTTTCAAACTGATATGATGCAGTATCATACTGCTTCATTGCTCTTTTGTTCTGCTAGCATCTAGGACCCTGTTAATTTTCAAGTTTTAACAAGTGTTTTTTTAGTTTGGTAAGCGCTGGAGTAGAGTTTTGAGAGAGTGTGTTCATAGATGTTGTAAGGAAATTACTTGGCAGTACTGTACCGAAGGATAGCTATGAGTCACTGAAATGGAGTAGCATTGTGATTCTACTGTAACAGTATTGCAGAGTACATTTTGTAAAATATTTAGAAAACTACAGAGATTTATACAAGAAAGATTTATTGGTGCCCTGATTAATATTCATTAAGCAACCATGACCACCAAAAACCAATTAACTAGCCATCTATTTTGTTAATATTGTAGACATGTCCAATGCAGCGTATGCATCATGGTGCCATAAATCTCAAGAGGTGCACTCTAAACCAATTAGTTGTGTGAGATGTTTGGAGGCAAATATAAATGAAAGTATTTTCAGTAAAGTTGAAAATGACCTAAAGATCAACAGGAGTGAACTTAATATAACCGCTGTGTTTGGAGTTAACAGGGAGATTCAGAAACCCCAAGAAGTCAATAAATCAACAGTTGCAGTATTAGAAGTGACAAACAAGGTCCCCTTTACTGCTTTTACGTCATGAGGGTGTGTTTTCAAACAATGCAGTGATGAAACAATGCAGCAAACCAAAGCCACAGATAGAGCAGCTGGTGATGGTGACTGGGTGGTACAGCTCTGATTCCCTGCTTTTGAGAATGCTTTGCTATCAAGTCGAGTGATGACCCTCAAAACCACACAGATAAATTTGTTTGGGTGGATGATTATGATTACAAGTCTACCTTAAATCTTTCTGAAGCAGTTGGCACACTCTTTCATATAGTGCTAAGCACTTTGCAGGACCCCTGTTACCTGCTTACTCTTGAAAAGCATTTTGTTCCTGCAACCTCTTATATTTCTTCTCATCATAATTATAATACCAAATAAAAGGCTATGTCCATTGGGAATTGACAATTGATCCTGAGAATTGCTTATTTCATTAGTGGCAAAGGTAAAATCTTGAAAATCTCACAGTCCCAAAAGCCTCAAAGTCAGCTCAGAAGTGACTAGCCTCAAAACAAAATAAGAACGCAAAATGTCACCATTGCAGTAATTGCTACTCAGACCTTCAGCAGTTTTCAGACACACTGATTCCCCAATTCCATGTGTCTTAGCAGAACCTAGTTCCAGCTATAAATTATATTGCCCATTCTAACTTGCCCTGTAATCAATAAACAAAAATATGGGCAAGGAAAGTAGTGTTCCTACCTCTGGCCTAGAAGGTCCACAAGTCCTATCTGCATCCAATTTGGGTATAACATGTCCAAACAGGTGGCTTAAAAATAATGTTTAAGTATAAATAATGTGGAACACCATCACTCCAAACATATTTATATTAGCCGCATGTATGCTCTGGGTCAAATTGCAATTTCAGGCATATTGTTTTTAGAATAAACACTGACAGCACTGTCCTCTGCTTCAATTTTCAAGATACTTCAGGACAGTATTTGTTTTATTGTTCACTAGCTGTTGGGAGTTTGAACAGGATGTTTGAAACACATGAGCAGACTTTCTAGGACATTTGTTGAGAAATAACTAAAGTTCTGTCAACATTTATACTGGAAATTGTCCTCAGACTTCACCACAAAGTCAGAAGTCACACAATAACAGTTGTCCAACAGGTTTATTTGAAAACACAAGTTTTCGGAGTGCTGCCCCTTCGTCAGATGAAAGCTTGTATTTCAAATCGACTTGCTGGATTATAACCAGAAGTTGTGTGACTTCTGACCTTGCCCATCCCAATCTACCACTGGCACCTCCACATCATGTTCACTGCAAAGGAGAAAAGATTTTCCTACTCTAACTCATTTGGAGACATCAAAAGGAAAGGAGTACTTGGTTAGGTAGATCTTGTGAGAAATACCTTTTGCTCTGCAGGAGGGGGGAATGAAACCCAAATAGCACAATACCAGATACTGGAGAAAAAGACAGTCAGGCAAGTTGAGCAGCTGCCCCTCTTCCACCCCAGTGCAGGCATAGGACAGACTACCTCCTGTGCACCTCTTCTATCAGAGTGTTCGGTGAAGCTGCATAACACCTCTGTCTCAGAGCCTGAGACATACTGAAATCTACCACTGCCTGTTAGCTAGCAGACTACACTACTTCACTGCAGGTACCAGAAGCCCAATAGATAATGACTGTAAGAAAATCGTATGATGTCAGCCTTTGAGTGGTGAACCTGCAGGTGGCTGATTTAGCAACTTCAGACAAGATCAAATCACGGTAATCAGAGATTTGGTCCAAAATTGCGAGCAAAAACTGCACTTGCACACTTGGTGCCTTATGAACACAGCACCAATTTACTAACTGAAATTTCACAAAAATTAATACCAATAAATGGATGAAAACTAAGCTCCAAGATTTTTATAGCATTGGATTATTGATCAAGCCTTATTTATGTCCTTCACAAAGGTCTTGAGAAAATGCTGGTAATTGTGACTTTGGGCAATGGAGTATAGCAAGTGATATTGATTCAGCTGTCCATTACACATTTCTCATGAGCTACGTTCCTACTGCCTCATTATACTGTCTCCCAAAGTGACTCTCAGTGACCATTTCTCATCAAAGTAAACCTGCAATAATAGAACAGTCACATTCAAGCGAGCATATATATTTTGGTATGGAAGCAAATATAAATGGGAAAATCAAAGCATAAATATGAAATCTGAAAGAAATGTTTGATGCAGAATATAACCTGATCCTGGAGACTCAGCAATGTCTTCACCAGCAGCTGCCCCTTCACATCTTCTAGTAACTGACTTTTCCTCTCTTCACCTCTTAATCTGGAAAACAGTGTGGAAGTTAATATTTGATCTGGTCTCTAATGTTCTATTATTATGCAGCACAAATCCTGTCAGAAAGGCACAAATCAGTGAAACCATGGGCCACGTAAAATGGTAAAGACCATCTCCTGAACCGAAACAATGGGCAAGTGACTGTAGTAATACATTGAGAGACTGTGGAAAACTGATGGGGTTCTAGATTGCTTTAACTGAATACAGAAAATAAATTTTCCAGCTAAATAAATAACCAGACATAGCTTACTGGCTTAACCACAATGGTGTAAAAAAGTGCCAAAAATTTAAGTTACCAAAAGCAACAATGCATTGGCATGTGGAGTTCTTTGCTACAAAAGTCAGGAAATGTTTACAGATTACACTTTAATGTAAATATATTTCGTTTATAAAGAAGAAAACCTCAAATATCACTCAATAATGTGTGACCTCAACAGTCACACATTACCTGGACTTGAAGAGGAGGTGAATTTAAATACTGTAATAGAGAACTCTTATCAGTATGATGTCTATTAGATTGTAAATAAAGAATTTATAGGACTTACAAAAATAAGTGAGAGTTGTTGTTAGATAAGGATAAGATAGTGATGAAGTAGATAGGGCAAAGGAGCAATCTTGCTAGATAGGGCAACCTCAAGAGTGCAAATCAGACTCCTATTGCTCAGAGAACCCATGGCAGATAGAGATTATGAAGGGACAACAATGCAGGCTTAAGTGTACAGAAATAGCACCATTCAGGGATACAGCTGTAGCAGCATAAAGCAAGATAGCATTGGTATTCATTCAAAGCACCTCAGGTACTGGTCAGTCTGTTCGATTATATCATGGGAATCTTCCTGCTTTAACATGGAACTTGCTCTTTACAAGGTCCCTCACTGTTCAAAATGCTGCCTAATAGCCTAAGTATGCAGTGGGCCTTCACCATGAACTAAGCCTCACCACTTCATACTATGGGGCTGTGGTATCTGAAATTGCACCATTGCCTCTTATTTTTTTGCAAATATTAATCTTTCAAATTATTCAGAATGTTTTTCTTTCTCTAGAAAACACAGGGCTGTTACCTCTGAGTCTCTGTGTCTATCAGTTCTTGATACTTGAACATGGCCTGCTGTAGACAGAGAAATATTTGACTGCTGCTCTGTGCAGTATCATCTTCAGTGGGGTGTCTGCTCTCTGTCAACGTCCAGCTGTTTTGTTCTGTTAGCTCACTCTGCATAGCAAGCTCATGCTGTAGCATCTCTGAATGCAAACAGACGAGTTGTTCCAGCTTCTGCAGAAGGAAAAAGCAAGATACTATCAATCTTGGATCAACAGACAAAAAACATGTGTGAGGTCAGAAGAAACACTTTCTGTGGAAGTTCTGGAATGCTGGACATCCAAAGCAACTCTCACAACCAATGGATTGTAATCCTTTAGGCTAACTTTTAGGATATGATTCAATAGACTTATTTCTTAAAAATACACAAGCAGATCAACATTAAGAAAATAAGAGATTGTACAAAAATGAATTCTGTACATTTGAGACAAAATGGTAAAGAGAAAATATACTAAAGGTCAATTAGAAGTAAGGTTGCTGATTTATGCAATACCATTCATTAGAACTTCAGATTCTGATAAAGTGTCACACCTACAAAATGCAAAGGCAGTTTCCAATGTTACAAGAGTTTTGAAATGTTTGTTAATTGCTCTTTTTGCTTCATCCCTTCCATGAATGGAGATCCTGACATTTCTGATAGAGTGTTTACATACAGGAACAGAATAAAGCCATAAAATTGACTGATGACTCAGTCAGTGAATAGCTGAGTCATACAAACTAAGGCCGCCTTGGTTTGATTCCTGAGCTGTGCCGAATTACTTGAGGGCAAGAGGTCTTGTGGTGCAGGGGTAGTGGCCCTACCTCTCAGACAGAAGCTATGGATTCAAGTCCCATCCCAAGACTCGAAGGCCAAAGGAGATCTAGTCATAACTTGGCCAAATGGGTTGACTATCAATTTGTAAATATTTCCAATGTACAACTAGGAGCAGGAGAGGTTCCTGGTCAGCCCCCAATCAGCCCCCGTGTACTGGAAAGGAATAGGAGCTTCGACCATCACTAGCCATAACTCCAGGCTACCTTAAGTGTAAGCAGCTTGGCCTCATTCTGCAGTTGGGTCACTTGGCTGGATAACTGGTGGGGATCAGATTGATGGCAGCAGCTCAATGTTTGATTCCCATTCTAGCTGCAGTCGATTCAGGATCCATTTTCCTGTGCTGTCCATAGTGGATCTGTGGGTCAGGCCTGGCTTCAGGCTTAGATTGGTGAGGCCTCTTCTGGAATACTGTGTCCAGTTCTGGTCACCCAGTTATAAGGAGGATATTATCAGACTGGAGAGGGTTCAGTAGAGATTTACCAGGATGTTGCCAGGAATAGAAGGTTTGAGTTATAAAGAAAGGCTGGATAGGCTGGCGATCTGTTAGGAGTTTATAAAATAATGAGAGGTATAGATACAGTTAATAGTAGATTTCTTTTCCCTGGGATGGGGGATTTCAAGACTAGGGGACACATTTTTAAGGTGAGAGGAGAGAGATTTTAAAAGACATGAGGCACAAATTTTTTTTCACAGTGGGATGGTTGAATGAATTTCCTGAGAAAGTCATGGATGTGGGTACAATTACAATGTTTAAAAGACATTTGGATTGATACACATTTCAGAAAGGTTTGGAGGGATATGGGCCAGGAGCAGGCAAGTGGGACTAGTTTAGTTTGGGATTATGTATGGCATGGACTGATTGGACCGAAGGATCTGTTTCCATGATGTATGACTCGATGACTGTTTGGCCAGTGGCAAAAGGAGGGGTGCCTAGGCAGGGAAAAGAATTCCATTCATGATTCTGTTCCAGATTGCTTTTATGTAAGCCACAGGATTGGACCCAATTGCATTGAAATGGTTAGTCCTATTAGGCCACCCCAGAACCTCCCTTGACAGCACATCTCATCTAAAGCCCCACTTGTTCCCACCCACTACCATGAACGGTGACTCTAAATATCATCTTTAACTCTTCTGGCCCCATCAGTACAGTCTGCTCATACCCACTAGTGTTTTGCACTATTCTCCAGTTGAGGCTATGGTAGTAGTGACCATCCATCACCATTCCCCACCTCCCAGCATTCCAAGTCTCTCTTGCACTATTGGTTTCACCCCCTTTATATATCAAAATCTCTCCTTCATTGTCCTTTTACCCTCCATGTCCCAGGTTGCTGAATCCAATCCTGAACTTTCGGTGTCCCAGCTTGCTAACACATTGGTGTCACAGAATCACAGAATCCCTACAGTGTGAAAGCAGGTCATTCGGCCCATCGAGTCCCACACAGATATGCCCCCCTCCTACATTTTCATGGCCAATCCACATAACCTGCACATCTTTGGATGGTGTGAGAAACCAGAGCACCCGGAGGAAACCCACGGAGACACGGGGACAATGTGCAAACTCCACATAGACAGTTGCCCGAGGCTGGAATCAAACCTGGGTCCCTGGTGCTGAGGCAGCAGTGCTAACCATTGAACCACTGTGTTGCCCATGTTGTTGGATACCCACGCATTATCCTCCAGGACTAACTGTGCTCCAGTCCATAAAGTACTCGGACAGTCAGCTCCAAATGATGACGGGTCAGATCCTTGATCTCTTACGTATCTCTACAACTGACAATCCGTTAAATCTGCTGGCTGGTTACAGTGGAGCTGCAGGGATGACTGTGGTCCACACTCCAGGTTATAGTGAGACAGATCCCCTGACCCAAACTTCTCTAACTGGATGTCTAACTGAACCCAAGCCCCTCGACTGTCTGTGTCAGAACGTCATGAAAGGCAGCAGATATCCTTGTCTAGATTTAACACCATTCCCCTTCGACAATAATGCATAGCCATATGTTTGATGCATAGGCAGAGTAGTTGGCATGCAGTGTGAGATTAGCATAGCACTGTACCATTCAGCAACATGTACACCCACTCAAGCTGCCTGGTTTAGAGTCCGCACTCAACAGCAAGGCAAAACTGTGGGCCTTTAAAAAGTGTGACTGAGGGAGAAAGGCCACCCAAAGGCAAGACAAGCCAAGGCAGAGATGCTGTGAGAATCCAGTTCGGCGCAAAGTGAGTGCGAGTTGAGAGAGTAAGTGTGCGAAGACAGAAATTGCTGGAAAAGCTCAGCAGGTCTGGCAGCATCTGTAAAGAGAAATCAGAGTTATGGTTTCAGATTCAGTGACCCTTCCCCAGAACTTATGGTAGCTAGGAAAATATTGGTTTGGTAAGAGTAAGCGTACCCCCTTGTCCAATCTATGAGCCAGATGTCTATCTCTTGCAAAGTAGCTTTGCAGCAACTCTTCAAGGATAGCTGCCAGTACACCCCAAAACGTAGCATGGCAGGTGTACTGCAGGTGAATCAAAGATGCGTCATGTTGGTACAAAGAGGGTGCCACATGTTGGGTGAGAACATCCATCGGTTAGGGTACATTTGGGTGCTGCCCATGGTGGTGCATTGAGATATTGGTACCCGATATCCAAGATGGAGATCTGAGGAGCGGGGAACGATCTCTGCCTTTCATATCAGGAATTCTTAGTGTCTAATCCTTGTTTCAGGTGGTAGAATAGAAGAGTGCCTATTAATGAGACAAGATTAAGCAACAGTGAGGGTGATAATGAGCAATAATTCCAAGGTATTCTAACCAGAACTCCATCAATAAATGCATCGACTTAGATCATATCTACCTTCCCTTGCAAAAAAGAACTGGAAATGACATCACCCACCTTATGAAACCAAGACTTATACATAGAGAGGCAGGACATACAACCAGTGCTTCACCACAGACTCTCACTGATGTTACCTAGTATGGTGATGAAACGTCTGAAAATAAACCTTCAAGCTCAGTGAGCTAACTGATCATCAACCTGAGCGACAAATCTTCTCCAAAATTGCTAATCCCCAGGTCATTTACTGCTCACTAGTGAGAAGCGCATGTCGATGTCCAGAAATTATTTGAAAGTGCAATTTATTGCTCCCAAAGTCAAGAAAGGCCTTGCTTGATTCATCGGGTGATTCTCCCACATTTCTCACCATTGCCCCACCATTTAGGGAAAAATTCCACCCATAAAGTTTTCTGCACAGAATAGGCAACTAGAATGTGGATTAAAGAATAAGAGAAAGGAAGGAGTGATTGCAAAATGAACTACCAGAGGTCAAGAGATGGGTAGAAAAATTAAATGATGGAAAGAGGATTGAGAGCAACAGTTGGAAGAAGAGAAGGCAAGATAAACAGAGGGTGAATTTGGTGGCATGTGAGAGGTGAATAGGTTTGGAAATGGAAGATGAAGTTTAAAGAATGGAATCCAACTTTGTTGATTAATAAACTGAGTTTTCAAAAAAAGTTACATTATTGACAAGGTATACAGTTCATTTCTTTTCTGTTTAGTTGCAGGGAGTTTAATGGGATACACTGTTATCAGCAAGTGGAGCCTCCGCGGTGTGAGATCAGAACGGAAAATTGTGCATTGAGCCCAAACCTTGAGTATGATATTTCTGATTATGTTATTCATTGCAGTTTACTATGAGTGAGAATTACTGGACACCCTGCTTCCAATGTGCACTAAATGGTTATGGATTGAATGTGAGCTTGCCTTGGGTGCACATTTTCAGAGCTTATATTTAAAACCTGTGCCTCTGGGAAACTTTATCATATTAAGGTTCAAGTTATTGTTGATATATAATTTGCTTGTTCTTAAACTTGGAAGATTTGTCATCCATGACCTAGTTGAGGAAAGCAGCTTGTTAAGTTAAATAAAAGTTAAGCAATTTGAATAAACTAAACAAGGGGACATAAATTTAAGGTGAAGGGTGGAAGGTATAGGGGGGATGTCAGGGGTAGGTTCTTTACCCAGAAAGTGGTGGGAGCATGGAATGCGCTGCTTGTGGGAGTGGCAGAGTCAGAATCATTGGTGACCTTTAAGCGGCAGTTGGATAGGTGCTTAAGCTAGGACAAATGTTTGGCACAACATCGTGGCCCGAAGGGCCTGTTCTTTGCCGTATTGATCTATGTTCTAAACCAGATTACTTCAGAGTATGGTCAGAAGGCCAAGCATATTACTGGTAAGCAGCTAGTAAATTTATACTGGAAAAGTGATAAATTATAAATGTTTGAGTAATCTCCGGGCAAGTTTACAAAATCAAAAAATAGATTGCTTTAGTGGAAAACTTTGATAGGCCTAATGGTTTTCTTTTGTCTAAAATTCTTCATGCGTTGTCTGGAGTTAGGCTTTCTAAACAGAGCTCCAGACCGCAAATTGGAGAACAACACCTTATCTTCCACCTGGGCAACTTGCAACCCGGAGGACTCAACATTGAGTTCTCCAATTTCAAATAACCTTCCCACCCATCATCTAACACCCTCTCCAGTCCTGCCTTCTCCCTTCCCTTTCTCCTACTGACCCTTTCTTCCAGCTATCAACTGGATTCATTCCTCCCATCAAACAACCAGATCGTACCCTCTACCCATATTTACCTATCACTACCATATCATTTCGCCTCTTCCCCCGCATAACCCTCCCAAACCTTTATCTGCAGCTCCCCCTACCCCCACCTCCAGTCCTGAAGAAGAGTTATTCCTATAACATCAAGTTCTCCAGCTCCTGAAGCTGCCTGGCTTGCTGTGTTCCTCCAACCCCCTGCCTGTCTACTTTGGATTCCAGCATCTGCAGACTTTGTCTTCCCTAAAAGGGAGCATTCAACTAGTATTCAAAACCAGGGTGTACAGTGGCCTACATACTATTGCTCACGTTCCAACATAGTAGTTCTCTCAGGAAAGGAAAAGAAGACTGGTAGTAAATCAGTGTATATGCTCCCAATTCAAAAATGGCACCATTATCTATCCATGCAGTTGCAGCCATGACATCATGCCAACATAACCTTATCTATATTTAAGATTTAAGAGTTAAAACAAGGATAACACAGCAACAATTCTAATCAGTCTGTAAATTTCCTTGATAGGAAAGTCCCTGATTTAAATGAGAAAATGATTGATTTGTTGTCAGACAATGTTTCACTGCATCTGCATACAGACCAGACTAATGAACTGTCACTAGAAGTGATTTACAAAGAAATTTACAGACTGATTTATAACTGCTGCTGCATTTTCCTAGATGTTACAATTGGTTTAAAAGTTAATGAAATAAACTGTTAGTCTGGTTACTTGATTCCTGCTTGGAACGTATTTCAGGGCAGCAAACATGGCGGTTTTTGTCATGTTTCGGCCATGTTTAACTCTTTCACCTTTGACACTTGTGGCTCCACCTAGTAATAACATTCCTGGAGACACATGGTCCATTTACTGGGTGTCTTTCAAAGTGTCAGTTTGACTCAGAGTACCTTACAACCAAGTAACTGCTTTTAATACCACAAGACACTGCTGCCTTGCAGCGCCAAGGACCCATGCTCAATTCCAGCCTTGGGCAACTGTCTGTGTGGAGTTTGCTCATCCTCCCCGTGTCTGCGTGGGTTTCCTCCGGGTGCTCTAGTTTTCTCCCACAGTCCAAAGATGTGCAGGCTTGGTGGATTGACCATGTTAAATTGCCCATAGTGTTCAAGGAGGTGTAGGTTAGGTGCATTAGTCAGGGGAAATGTAAACGTAATAAGGTTGGGGAATGGGTCTGGGTGGGTTACTCTTCAGAGTGGAAAATGTGTTGCTGGTTAAAGCGCAGCAGGTCAGGCAGCATCCAAGGAACAGGAAATTCGACGTTTCGGGCATAAGCCCCAACACATTTTCAGCTCTGATCTCCAGCATCTGCAGACCTCACTTTTTACTCTTCAGAGTGGACTTGTTGGGCCAAATGGCCTGTTTCCATATAGTAGGGATTCTATGATGATTGTACAAAGACGTAGAAGCAGAAGTAAGCCATTCATCCATCAAGCCTGTTCTGCCATTCAATGCAATCATGACTGATCAGTAATCCTCAACTTCACTTTCCTGCCTTCTCCCTGTTATGCTTGATTCCCTTACTAATTACAAGTCTGTCTATCTGTCTCAGCTCTGAATATACTTAAGAATCCAGCCTCGACATCTCTCTACCATAAAGAAATCCTCAGGGTCATTATCCTCTGTGAGAAGAAATTCCTCCTCATCTCTGATTTAAATGTGCAACCTCTTACTCTGGGGTTGTGTGCTATGGTCCGAGACTCTTTTCCAAGGGGAAACAATTTTTCCACATTTACCCTGCCAATTCCCCTTAGAATCTTCTATGCTTCAATAATGTTGCGTTTCATTCTTCTATATCCCAGTAAACACAGGCCAAATCTACTCAATTTCTCATAAGAAAGTCCCTCCATACTTGATATCAGCACGTTATGGACTCTCTCCAATGTAATATAACTTTCCTTAGATAAAGGGCTCAAAACTGTTCACAGTATTCTGGCAGAGGCCTGACAGGTGTCTTGTATCATTTCAGCAAAAGCTCCCAATTCTTATATTCCAACCTATTTGAAATAAAGTCCAACATTCCATTTGCCTTCCACATTACTTGTTGAGCTTGGATGGTAGGTTTTTGTGTTTCATGGATGAGGACTCTCTCTGCTATGTAGCTTTCTGAAGTTTTTCTGCATTTGAATAGTATTCAGCTCCTCCATTCTTTGTGTCCAATTCCAAAACCTTACATTTCCCTACATGAAATTCAATTTGCCAAGTTTTTTCTTCAATCTGCCAATATCCCTCTGCAGACTTTTTAGCTCTATCCTCACCCCTTGCCTGCACACTTATTTTTGTGCAGTGCAGTTGCAGTTAGAATGTAGAAAAGGCAGCAGGCAATTTGTAGGAGCAATATACGCAAACCTCAGGGCAATAGTTACAAAGTAATTTCTTTCTATTAGTTGATTGAGGGATAAACTCTTCCCTGAGAAACCTGAGAGGATCAACATAAGCACAACACGTTTTGAGAAGATTTGTAGCTCAGGTTGATGCTAAGTATGGAAGTTAGATCGCTGAGCTGGAAGGTTTGTTTTCAGACATTTCGTCACCATACTAGGTAACATCATCAGTGAGAGTCTCTGGTGAAGCGCTGGTGGTATGTCCTGTCTATTTATAGGCCTTGGTTTCTTCAGGTGGGTGATGTCATTTCCAGTTTTTTTTCCCCCAAAGGTAGGTAGATAAGGTCTAAATTGATGTATTTATTGATGGAGTTCTGGTTAGAATGCAAAGCCTCTAAGAATTCTCATAAGTGTCTTTGTTTTGCCTGTCCCAGGATATGCGTGTTATCCCAGTCAAAATGATGTCTTTCTTTGTCTGTATGTAGAGAAGCTAGGGAGAGTGGGTCATGTCTTTTGGTGGCCAGTTGTTGTTCATGTATCCTGGTGGCAAGTTTCCTGCTAGTTTGTCCGATGTAGTTTTTTTTTAAACAGTTCTTGCATGGTTTATTGTAAATGACGTTAGTTTAAGGAAGGAAATTTGAAGAAGTTATGTTGCATGAATATCCAATTATTCTTTAGATGTGATATCATGAGCCCACACGCCCAATGATTAACTGTGGTTGGATGGTGTGTGTGTTCCAGGTAGCATTATAGCACTGTAGCCTGAATCTGTGCATTCAGTGTACCTAGAATAGTGGAATCAACTATTTCAATCAAAACTACTTCATTAAATTTTGCTTTCAAAAATAACCTGCATTTGTATAGCATTGTAAAGATAGCAAAATATCCCAGAGAGGTTCACAGTTAGGATCAGTTGAAAGGAGTAAAGAGGAAAGGCAACTGAAACCAAACTGAGCAAGGCCTTTGAAAGTGAATTGAGATGTATACAGGAGGAGGTGTTTAGAGAATTAACTCCAGAGCACAAAGAAAGATGGCTGACTGATTTGCCATGGCATAAAAGAAAGTGCATTGAGGGACAACATATGGATCAGGAACAGGTGTAATTGCTTAATTATGGCACATATTAACAATTTTATCTGGAATAGTTGAATTCCAATAAGAACTGAACTACAGGGAAATTACATAGAGTCAAATCGCAGGGAATTTGCCCTCAAGGTTCACGAAAAGTGATACTTTGAGACAGCTAAGGAGACAACTATGTAATCTGATTTGACCAGAAATATGCTTTGCGTCAAAAATAAATCCAAAATGAAAACATGGTAAAGCAATAAGTGAGCTAAAAATGTGTTTATTTTTAACTTGTTCACAACCTACGACAGCTGGAACTTATGCAGTGAAAGGCATTGAAAAGAGTTAGCTTTGGAGAACCTCAGCTATCTTTCCTTACTGGTGTGCTTTCTTTGGATTAGTGTGGTACAGTCCACCATATCACCCATGCAGTCAAATAGTCCCTGGGTTGTCTTGCTGCAGTGCAAAATCCCAGAGCATCTCTCTGGCCCTTTCAGCTTCAAATAGGCAAGCGAGTAGATGGGGATTTACCAGCCTCCTCAGTTGAAGAACATATCGCATCTTTAAGTGCCTCATTTATCAGCTCTGTTGTGCAGTGTTTGGTGTTGTCCACCTCGGCCAATCCGTCACCTCTGTTAGAATCTTCAAGATGACCTCTTGCAGGTAAATGACAATAATTTTTATCTTTGGGCTGTGTGGCCACTGCTCCAGCTCACCCATGGCACCTGAGCATGGTTAATCAATTTGAATCCACCTTAATGTAGGTAGTTGGCAACTGTTGTTTCCATCACCATCCTCCACATCTTGAATGCCATGAACACGGTCCATCCTCCACATCTTCATTGCCATAAACACGGCCAATCCTCCACATCTTCATTATCATGAACACGACTCATACTCCACATCTTCAACACCGTGAACATGGCCCACCCTCCACATCTTCATAACCATGAAGATTGCCTCTAGAATAGTTAGATTCTATTGCCGTTTCTTACCAATGACCTAAATAACCTGAGAATAAGATGCAATCGGTTGTTGATTCTAAGATTCCGAATCATCCTCACTCAATCCATTGATTGGAACTTTGCTGTGCTGCTGAGAGGCAAGAATATCAGCTTGACACTCTTGATACCAGTGATGTTGGGTAGGGCAGGGCAGTTGGTTTGCAATGATGATAATCTTCCTTTTCTGCCATTGATACATTTTGTCCACTTTCTTGATCAAATTTCAAAAATGCTGCAGGTCGTCCTGGTGGGTTCATCACAGTGTGGACAGTGCTTCAGCATCTTAAGATCATCATGGTTGTATTGACGTCCCCCTCACAAGAAATGGGAGCCTTTTAGCACTGACCTTAGTGTCATGTTTCTTGTTTCACTTTCCACTATGACACTTTTCACCTATAAATATCAAAGAGCAATCTTGCAAAAGCCCAGTTTCATCTGCGATTCAGATATTTCTTGGTACATACTCAATCAGGACGTGCATGAAGCCATCTTGCTTCCAATCATCTGTCAGTGCTGCCATAAGTGACATACCCTCATTTCTTGTCACACAGATGACAATGCCATGCTTCATCTTGAATGGGACCAGCCATCCATCGCTGCAGATAAATTCCTTGTTATCCAGGCTCTTTGCAACTCCCCTTTTCCCGGAGGATTGGACTGGAGATGGGAACATTACTTGGCTCAAGTTGCCATGAACCACATGAGTTGTGCTTCTTCAAACTTCAGAAAAACAGCCATTCTCATTCTCTTCCTTGCTAGAGAAGATGTCTGCTTGTTGAATTGTTCCAAAATGTTACCGCTATGCTTTAGAATGGTTGGTAAACTGGATGATGGAATGTTTAACTCATTAGTGAAAGCTGCTTCTCACTTTGCACCACCATCTTCCACTTGTACCAACTTCACTCCCTTTCTGCTCAACAACACTTCGAACTTTCTCACAGGTTTAGCCATTCATACAGAGGTTTGATGTACTTTCATTGGGAGATCTTGATGTCAAATGATGGCTTATGAAGAGCTGGGTGATTTTGTTGTCTACCATGATCAAATTCCATTCTAGTTGGTTGCTTCGGTGATATGAAAACTTGCACAAGTTTGACTGATCTGCAGTTACCAGTCAAACCTTTGATTTATTGCAGACATCCTTTTACTGTATTTGCTGTTCTGCCAGTGTGAATGGTTGACAATTTGAATACAAGCGAATTCCAGATTATCTGAATTTGATTCATTGCAGTTCCATTGTGGATTTTTGCAAGGGAATATTTACAAGTTCAAGTAGCTCCTGTATTGAAATACATTTCTGTTGTATTTATTGACTTTGTTATTAAATAAACCATGTGTAAAATTACTACTATCTATATTACAATGAATGTAGTCACTAAAGATTCAAACTTAATTTAAGCAAACACTATGACTAGAATCTCAATCAATTCACCAAGACATAAAGGAGCAAGTTGTTGAAATTTATTGACAAAATACTTATTTTCTTCAATCTTGTTTCGTGTATTGTTACCAACAAACTACTGAACAAATTATGCAAGGGAATTTCATTTAGCATTGCGTGTTAATTCTACTTTCACCTGCTCAAATTGTTCCTATTGTTATCTATGGTAGTGACAAAACCATACCCCACTTCAATGCTGCACAGCACAACACTCTCCCTTCACTACAATCTACTTCCAAAAGGACTGAGTACAAAGGCCTGATTATATTCAAGGATGTGACTGTTGCATAATTGGGGATGAAGAGGGAGTTTTTGAGCACAGGTAGAAGAATTCAGGGGAGGGGCTTTTGTGGTGCAGTGGTAGCGTCCTTACTTCTGAGCCAGAGTCCTGGATTCAAGTACTTCAGAGATGTGTAATAAAATCTCTGAACAAGCTGATTATAAAATACCTGGACAAGCTCAGGATGAAAGGCTTATACCTGAAACATCGATTCTCCTGCTTCTCGGATGCTACCTGACCAGCTGTCCTTTTCTAGCACCACGCTCTTTGAGTTCAGGAAAGCCCAGGCCAGCTAGTAGTGAGCTTTGGGATACAACTGACCTTAAATTCTGCAGATACCTTACACACAACCTTCCTGAACCAAACTTGCTTCATGGTTATTGAGGTCATGGATACATCCCAGCATACATCATGATTATTGAGGGCATGGATACATCCCATCACACATAAACACTGCTGCTAGTACACATCTGTGGGTAGGTGAGAATGGAAATGGGAGGAAGCAGGGAATTGTATAATAACAGGGAACATCCAATGATTAATCCTTAGATACATAATGAAGAGGGGAATGAAGGGAAGAAGGGGGCGTGCTGTGAAGATTGTAGTCATGGATAGACATCTGAGCAACGTGAGTCCAAAGATCTCTCATGGGATTCCAAACAGCATAACTAAGCTCAGAAGGAAACGTTAAAGAAATGTAAAAACAACTTCCCTGGGATTTCATTGTCCCTAGATCCAATGCATTCTGAGTGAAACATTCTGAGCTTAAAATCCCATTGGAGTGATGCCATCCACCCAGACCATTGGATATTTATACTGATTTTTGTCAATGCATGAAGGACACCCCCACTCATTTCACTGTGCTTAGCACTTCAAACCACGAAGAAATAAGAAGGCAGTGCTCACGTGAAGGTAAGAACGTCTCCTACAATCTAACTTTACACAGAACCCACTCTTGTCAGAAACTCACTTTCCCCAACACTCAGTCAACCAAGTTTTGGCAAAGCTAAGTTTTATAATAATAATTATATTTAAAAATACAGAAAAGGCAACATTCACATTTTGGAAATGCACGGCAGTCATTCAAAGTGGGTTACAATAGAAGGGTTAAAATAAGCATATATAATCTGAATGAGGAGACAGAAAATTAGGTTTCATCTTCATGTATAATTCTCTTAAATAACACTCACGCAAACATGCTCCTGAACAATCCGGGCACACT
Source organism: Hemiscyllium ocellatum (assembly GCF_020745735.1). Lineage (NCBI taxonomy): Eukaryota > Metazoa > Chordata > Chondrichthyes > Orectolobiformes > Hemiscylliidae > Hemiscyllium > Hemiscyllium ocellatum. The sequence goes on along the minus strand of NC_083436.1, from coordinate 28,287,782 downwards.
CAGACTGGGGCACTGACCCTGCTGTGCTTAGTTCGTCTAACAGCAGTGCCTGCAGGTTGAGAACAGCACCATGAATCTCTAGGGCACTGACTTGCTTCTCAGCTTTGCAAAGCTGAATTGAAGCCATGCAGACTCCTAGGCTTTCTTCCAGATCCTTCATCTGATTAGCTCTCTGCTGTAGCAGCTCAGCATGGACCTGGAACGACATTGAGCCAGCATCTTATTGTGACATTCACAGCAAATAAGAACTCCAGAACTCCAGAATAAAAATGCAAGTCACAGGCAGCGTTAAGTACAGCCATTATTTGGAGCATTTTAGGAGAAGAAATCATGTAATGGATGAACTTTTGTCTTTAACGTCACTCAGTCTGCAGTTAACCTCAAATCATAGTACATATTAGAAGCACTAAGCAGATTTACAATCAATTATAAATGCTTGATGAAGAGGCATTTTGTAGTACATTCTAAAACTTTAAATATATACAAAATAAACTTAATTCTAATCTTTAGATCAAAACTTACAAAGAAGAGAGACAAGAGTAAACAACAGAATACTGGTTAAATAAGAGAAACATTGGGCAATGCATATTTATTTAACCAAACTGCTGTCAAAAATTAAAAACTCTGTGACTCTAATAAACATAGAAAATTAAAGGCTAAGTTAAGTAAACAAGTTTGTCATACATTTATCTGACAATAGATGCAGGAGTAGGCCATTCGGCCCTTTGAGCCAGTACCACCATTCATTATGATCATGGCTGATCATCCACAATCAGTATCCTGTTCCTGCCTTATCCCCATGACCCTTAATTCCACTATCTTTAAGAGTTCTATCCACCTCTTTCTTGAAAGTATCCAGAGACTTAGCCTTCACTGCCTTCTGGGGCAGAGCATTCCATATATCCACCACTCTGACCGCAGAAAAGTTCCTCCGTATTTTGCAGCACTCCTTTTCTCAAATCTGCCACGTAAATAATTTTGGGATGTTGGTGTTCAACATCAGTTTTCGAAGAAATAAAGGCCTCCATTTATATACCTGCTCATGTCCGAAAAAAACATGACAGTTCTGGTGGCTGGGTGGGAGGGAACCTGACAATAGCTTAAACCTATTCCCTCCACAATAAATTGTAAAGTGCATAACGCAGGACTCAGTCAAGGATCCCACAAAAGGTTGGTGGGGCCTAATCACCAAAGTAGGGTTGCAGTCTGATTCAGAGAAAAATAAGTTTGTGACGTTCTTAAGAGAAAGTAATGGGAGGCACAACTTGTATGATTCCTGGCAAATGAAGTGAGGAAGGATCTATTAAGATGTGCACCACTTTCAACACTCCTTGGAGGGTGAGGGGGCAGATGAAATATTTAGATTGCAACACATGGTTAGCACTGCTGCCTTACAGCACTAGAGACCCGGGTTCAATTCCCACCTCAGGCAACCGTCTGTGTGGAGTTTGCACATTCTCCCTGTGTCGGTGTGGGTTTCCTCCGGGTGCTCCGGTTTCTTCCCACGTCCAAAAAAATGTGCAGGTTAGGTGAATTGGCTATGCTAAATTGCCCATAGTGTGAGGTGAAGGAGTAAATGTAGGGGAATGGGTCTGGGTGGGTTGCTCTTCGGAGGGTTGGTGTGGACTTGTTGGGCCAAAGGGCCTGTTTCCACACTGTAAGTAATCTAAAAAAAGATGTCCTTCCAAGTCTGCCGTATACACATGATCTCTACCATGAAACACATATACTATAGTTAGACATCTTAACTTTACCTCAATAAAGACCCTGTGTTCAACAAACTGCTGGTTGTACATGTGAAGTATTGTGTTAGAATACCGGCACGGTGGCACAGTGGTTAGCACTGCTGCCTCACAGCGCCTGTAGACCCGGGTTCAATTCCCGACTCAGGCAACTGACTGTGTGGAGTTTGCACGTTCTCCCCGTGTCTGCGTGGGTTTCCTCCGGGTGCTCCGGTTTCCTCCCACAGCCCAAAGATGTGCGGGTCAGGTGAATTGGTCATGCTAAATTGCCCGTAGTGTTAGGCAAGGGGTAATGTAGGGGTATGGGTGGGTTGCGCTTCGGCGGGTCGGTGTGGACTTGTTGGGCCGAAGGGCCTGTTTCCACACTGTAAGTAATCTAATCTAATCTAATCAAAAAAAAAAGTGGGATTGAGGTGAGTGCTGCAGAGCTGTAAGAAAGCAAAACCAAATACAGGGAGATACAGATACATATGGAGTTGTGAGCTGCCAGCAAAACAAAAACAGAGATCAATTTGGTAAGCCACAGTTAAACCATCAGTTGAAAGAACATGGCTTCAGCTTTTCCCATACTGGTCCTGTTCAAAATGACAGGGGATAATGTACAAAATTGGAATTTCTTCCACACACGATGGCAGAGTTTTGAAATAGCAGTAGATTTACTGGGCCAGCCAGAACTGTTACAAGTGACTACACTTTCATCACAATTGGGAACAGACTGTTTCCAAATATATTCGACTCTAAACCTTAAACTTTAAAAGCTTTGAAGGCATACTTCGAGCGCCAAGTTAACATTACAAATGAATGGGCCGTATCCAATATTTGGGGTGAAAGAGAAAGAGTCCATAGATCAAAATATAATACCATTAAGTCAGTTCACAGATATATGCCAATTTTCAGAATTAAAGGATAATCTAATTAAAGACAGGATTGTATGAGCACATGGGACCCAGCTACTGAAGGGAAATATATATGCAGGAGATTGGCATGTGCGGAAATCAATCAGTGGCTTGAACACATTTGTGTTCAAACCAAACCCTCCAGGCACAAAGAGAAGAATAATCATGGACAAGAGATAGGATGGAAATACTGCAGAAAACATCATGCAATGGCAAAGACATGTCCAGTCTGGGCAATGTTCTCACTTCAAGAATCTGAATCAATTTGTGCACAAGGGTCAGGCTAAAACGAACAACAAACAGATACATATGGTTACTATAGAACCCTTGGCTTTGGGTTCTGATAAATCACTATACACCCTACACCAAACTGATTTAGTTAAGTCAATAGCTGAGACACGATTTGTGACTGTTGGAATAAGAACGGCAGAGGAGAACGTCGGGTCAACATAAAATATCAGTAGACTCTACTGTTTCATGAAATGTCATGACCTTATCAGACCTGTGGTAAGTGGCTCAACATCACAATCCAAAAATGAAGCCCTTGGAAGTAAGCTGAAGACTATTTTGACAAGACTGCTGAACCACTGCCAGTGTTAAATATCAGGGAAATGGTCAGGGTACAAACCTTCAATGCTCTCAACAAGTCAGTCAAAGTGGCAGCTTGGGACCTGCAACTGTTACTTCGATCTTACACCGTAGAAGTGAATGACCACATATATCGTTAACAACCACAGGCTCATGCACCCAACAGGAGAAGTTGCTCGTGAGCTGCAGGTGGCTGATCAGGAAGAAGTGAATGTACCACTTGCATAGATCACACAGCAACCATCAGAGCCAGAGGTTGTCAGCTATCCACCAACTGATGCCCCAGCAAGAAGAAATGGCACTCCCTGTTGATCCAATATTACTGAGATGAACAGCCAATGACAATATGTACCAAATCACACATGCCAATAAAGAGATCAGATGATTTAAGGACTGTGCATGCAATGAATGTGCATAGTCTGATGGGAACAATGAACTGTTAAGGCATGAGAACATTCATGCAAATAATTGGCAACTTGGGTAACTTGAAACGAATATAAATGTATGTAATTTTGCTTTGTATATAAAGGGAATCTTTGTATTGCAATATTAGTCATATAAAAATCTCCCTTTTGGTCTGTGGTTATGAGACCTCAAACATGAGGCACACACACTGTAGGCAAACACACTGACTTTACTTCAATAGAGTCCTCCTGTTGAACACACAGACATTATATGTACATTCATGGACTCCAGCATAATTAGTTACATTAATTGTAGGCAGCATGATGACTCAATGGTTAGCACTGCTATCTCACAGCATTAGGGACCCAGGTTCAATTCCACCCTTCAATGACTGTCTATGTGGAGTTTGCACATTCTCCCTGTGTCTGTGTGGGTTTCCTCTGGGTGCTCTGATTTCCTCCCACCATCCAAAGCTGTGCAGGTTAGGTGGATTAGCCATGTGAAATGTACGGTTACAGGGATGGGGTAGGGGGCTTGGTCTGGGTGAAATGATCTTCAAAGGGTCAATTTGAACCCATGGGCCAAATGGCCTATTTCCACACTTTAGGAATTTTATGATTAAGTAGTAGCTCTTTACATGGCCAGAGATATAGGCTAAATAACAGAAGAGCAAATTCTTTAAAAGCTCAAAAATGGTCTCGAATGCAGTGAGATCCTATGACAACCTCCAGAACCACAACTTGAACGCCAAACTCTATTTCTTGTCCCAATTTAAAACTGGGACTTTTGTGTTTTGTTAGAACACAAAGTGCTACCCCTCAAGATGTATCTTGTTACTGGCAGCTCACACTATAGATGGTCCCATGAGAATTATTGCACCACATTTATACTCCCAACAACAGAAACAGCTGGACGTAATTTCAGCAGAGAGCCAACTTATCCTCCAATCCTTTGAATTTTGCAAGACATACCAAAATGCAAAGCTGGAGGCAGTGTAACTTTATGCAGAAATATCATGGCTGCACCGAAAAGAAAACTTTAATGAGACTTAAAACTATGGAAATCATGGATCCAAACTAAGCCCCAGACTGGTCTGCTCTCACTTCCACCATTAGTTGGGATGGCTTATCCCCTACTGTCCTATTAGAATATGGAGGTTTGTTGTCTCAACTTGACCATCTGAGATAAAGGAAGTCCTCCTGGTGAAATAAATGGGATATTAAGTTTTAGAGTCAAACTGCCAAATTTATCCAGTGGCAAATAAACAATCTCACAAGCAATATATCTGCAAGGCTTCTATTTTTCAATATCAGTAATATTGTAACCTCAAGGGAGTCATGAGATGTATTGTTTCATTAAATTTGTTCCATTATGTTGATGGGTGAATTGTTGCATTTGAGCTGAAAATAGCATTACCATACCAGGGCTGGGACTACCCTCAGCGTGTGCCATATATCTATCAGTAAAAACATAAGACAAGGAGTTTTCAGGAATGTTTTGTGGGTCTAATAATTTGAAACATACTTCCTTCTTAATTGGATTTATGAATTATTTCCCACATGCCCCGTTTCAGACATTTGCAGGATTTGTCAGATCTGTCAGTGGACAGATGAAGGGCACAGGAAAATGGCTTTTCACACCCATTCAATAACTCATGACAAAACCTGTCAGATACAAAAAGCAGCTTCCTGCATAACCTACTCGCTTTTAGCAGTTGTGCTAAAAATAAGTTAACAGCAGAAGAAGCAAATCCAAGAACAATAAAATTAATTTTAAAAGGTAGGCAGTGAGAGACACGTAGACACTTAATATTTGTGCAACAATTGTATGAGTAATAACAGGGGCAAGCTCAGACATTTTCTGAAACAAAAACAGAAACTGCTGGGAAAATAAACTAAACAGAAAAGCAAAAGAACTACAGATGCTTGAAATCAGAAACAAAAACAGAAATTGCTAGGAAAACACAGCAAATCTGGCAGCATCTGTAAGAGAAAGCAGAGTTAACATTTCGGGTAAAATGATCCTGTTCTGAGGTCTGAGGGGTCAGGAGGTTCTGAAGAAGGGTCACAGCACACAAAATGTTAACTTTGATTTCAAGGTTTGTGCAAAGATTTGTAGCTCGGTTGCTCGTTGTTGTGGTTCTGTTCGCCGAGCTGGAAGTTTTTGTTGCAAACGTTTCGTCCCTTGGCTAGGCGACATCATCAGTGCTCTGGAGCCTCCTGCGAAGCGCTTCTTTGATGTTTCTTCCGGTATTTATAGTGGTCTGTCCTTGCCGCTTCCGTGTGTCAGTTTCAGCTGTCCGCTGTAGTGGTTGGTATATTGGGTCCAGGTCGATGTGTTTGTTGATGGAGTTTGTGGATGAATGCCATGCCTCTAGGAATTCCCTGGCTGTTCTCTGTCTGGCTTGCCCTATGATAGTAGTGTTTTCCCAGTCGAATTCATGTTGCTTGTTGTCTGAGTGTGTGGCTACTAGGGATAGCTGGTCGTGTCGTTTCGTGGCTAGTTGATGTTCATGTATGCGGATTGTTAGCTGTCTTCCTGTTTGTCCTATATAGTGTTTTGTGCAGTCCTTGCATGGTATTTTGTAAACTACATTAGTTTTGCTCATGTTGGGTATCGGCTCCTTTGTTCTAGTAAGTTGTTGTCTGAGCGTGGCTGTTGGTTTGTGTGCTGTTATGAGTCCTAAGGGTCGCAGCAGTCTGGCTGTCAGTTCTGAAACGCTCCTGATGTATGGTAGTGTGGCTAGTCCTTTTGGTTGTGGCATGTCCTCGTTCCGTGGTCTATCTCTTAGGCATCTGTTGATAAAGTTGCGCGGGTATCCGTTTTTGGCGAATACCTTGTATAGATGTTCCTCTTCCTCTTTTCGCAGTTCTGGTGTACTGCAGTGTGTTGTGGCTCTTTTTAATAGTGTCCTGATGCAGCTTCGTTTGTGTGTGTTGGGGTGGTTACTTTCATAGTTTAGGACTTGGTCTGTGTGTGTTGTTTTCCTGTGTACCCTTGTGGTGAATTCTCCATTCGGTGTTCTCTGTACTATCACGTCTAGGAATGGGAGTTGGCTATCCTTTTCTTCTTCTCTCGTGAATCGGATTCCTGTGAGTGTGGCGTTGATGATCCAGTGTGTTTTTTTCTATTTCCGTGTTTTTGATGATTACGAACGTGTCATCGACATATCTGACCCAGAGTTTGGGTTGAATTTGTGGTAGGGCTGTTTGTTCTAACCTTTGCATAACTGCCTCTGCTATGAGTCCCGAAATTGGTGATCCCATGGATCCCACACCTACCAAATGAAGGATTCTGACCCCACACCACAATTCACCACAAGGGTACCCAACATGAGCAAAACTAAACTCAGATATTTCCTAGCTATTTAGTACAACCCTGATCTGCAAACGTAGAGGACTTCAAATTTCCTGAAATGCGGTCATTCACTCCTCTAAATCTTCAGTAATATTAGAATTTCACTCCCATCAATTGGAATCCATCTACATAATAAGAAAAGGTATTCTGAGTTCTGATCTGCAGTGGCATATCTCACTTGTCACTGGAAATTGCAGGCAATCTGGCTAAATACTAACATTGGCAAGAACATGGATAACCTACTCTGGCTACAATTTGGTCAATACAATGTGGCCATACCTGGAATCATTTTTAATTATGCAAAAAGGAAGTGAAAATTGATTACATATACAAGAATATGAATACCAGCATATTCAGTTTCTTTTACTCTATTTTTTATATACCAGCAAGTCTTATGAACCTACTGAGGGGACTCAAATTCACTCATTCATTACCCAACATTTCATAGGAAAATTATTATTTGTATCTCCTACACTGGCACACGGTCAAGCAGGTTATGTCTACAATTGAATACATGCCTGTTGCTCCACGTGAAGTGTGTCTAATTTGTTCTACAAAAATACATATACAGCAATATTAAGTGAGTGGAAAAATCTTTAACAGTAGTTAGTGGATAGTGTGATAATTCAAAGAACGTGCTGCTTGATTCAATCAGCTAACTTGTGGGACATACATTAGATTAGATTACTTACAGTGTGGAAACAGGCCCTTCGGCCCAACAAGTCCACACCGACCCGCCGAAGCGCAACCCACCCATACCCCTACATTTACCCCTTACCTAACACTACGGGCAATTTAGCATGGCCAATTCACCTGACCCGCACATCTTTGGACTGTGGGAGGAAACCGGAGCACCCGGAGGAAACCCACGCAGACACGGGGAGAACGTGCAAACTCCACACAGTCAGTCGCCTGAGTCGGGAATTGAACCCGGGTCTCAGGCGCTGTGAGGCAGCAGTGCTAACCACTGTGCCACCGTGCCGCCCACATACAGCCCATGTATCGAGCATTACACTGACAACAATCACAATGCTGTTCAGTTACACAGTATACAACAAGTCATTTTGGATTGACAGCAGTATCTTGTGTACCAGTTGCCCATCCATTGCATAGTAGCAGCATGAGGCAGCTTGCTTCATCAATTGCTCAAATGTTTGAAATAGTCTGCCTAACATAGACTGGCCATATTTCCTTCTCCGTGGCAATGCTCAAAGTCAATTTCCAACCCAACAACACCCTTTCCTTTTGTAGTATAAATTGTGCTGAGCATTTGAAATTTGGCATTCTTGCATGTGTCCTGATGAAAGATGAAGACATAAAGTTTTGACAAAAGATTTCCCTTCCAGCAGTATCATGTTATGTAAAACCAAATGATTTTTACTTTTGAAAAATCTAAACATATATTTCCTGCTCTTTCCCAAGCTGTGAAATTAGAATAATTTATCAATACTCATACAGATTTATAAACTGATGAAAGGGCTGGAATGTATCAGGTCACCTTGAAGTCATGTTGCTCAAATGTAAAAAGGTCTAGCTGTTTGAATTGGAGTACCGATAGTTCTTTAAGCAGGGACTTAATCACAGTTCTCCTTTGAAACTTTTCCAAGGCAGAAAGCAACATTATTGAATATCTCTACAACTTACTTCTTAACACATATCAGTTTATTTCCTTCCTATTGCTGCTAATTGACCAGAATCATTAATCACCTCAGCGAGCAGTTTCAAAGCAGACAACCTTTTAGGACTCTGAAAATTTTCTACTTGAAATGTCAGTCTTTTGATCTGTTTCAGCAAGAGAGGACACTGCCTGCCAAGTAATAATTATAGTTGAACTTGAACTTTCCACAGAGTTAGAACCAATGCTACCCTTCAAAAAAAGGCAGTACAGACGGAGAAAAGCATAACATTCAACTTCATGCAAACCCTCACCCTCAAATGCAATTCTTCTCATGTGAAAATGCCATGGTCAACTGCTGGGAAAACGTTTACTTATTCAACAAAAAAAAAAAGAATACTCGGTTCAGAACAAAGGCTGCTCCATTAGGATTATAAACACAAGATATAAAAAAGCTATCTGGACACACTTGATATATATTCGATAAACAATGCACTGTATTAACAGCAGTTCTCAACTGCTTCGCTTGCAGTAATCCCTTAGAGAATGGTTAAAATGTGAGTATGGAGTCAAATAGTATAGATGCAGTTAAGAATGAGTTAGTGAGGGCAAAAACAAAAAAAGAACAGGACAATGAGAAATAAGGATACGCAGCAGTCTCAGTATAGGCAATAGGATGCAAGAGTAAAAGTAGGCCATTCGGCCCATCAAAACTGCTATGCTATTCAATTAGATCATAGCTATTTTGATTGATAATCTTTGACTCCACTTTCCTGCCTTTCCCCTTTAATTCCCTTACTGATTAAAAATCTGCCCATTTCAGTCTTGAATATACTTAAAGATTCAACCTCAACAATCCATTCCTGATATCAACTGAGTGAACATTCTCCGGACTGTCTGTAATGCCAATATATCTTTCCTTAGATAAGAAGTCCAACTGTTCACAGTATTCCTGCTTAGGTCTGACTGCTGCCCTGTCTCGTTTTGCTAAAATCTCACTATGTACATATTCGATTCCCTTTGAACTAAAGGCCAACATTCCAATTAGCTTCCCTATACCAGTTGTACTTTAACCCACCTAGTTTATTAATGTCCTTTAGGGAAGGAAGCTGCCATTGTTACCAGCTCTACATAAAACTCAAAACCCACAGCAATGTGATCGATTCCAAACTGTCAACTGGGCAATTAAGTATGGGCAATATATGCTGGCCTAGCCTGTGATGTGCACATCTTGTGAACGGACGAAAAAATCTTGGATGCTACCTTTTGGACAGAGGCTCCTAAATATCTCTTAGCTGTAGCTTTCTGCAGTCTTTATCCATTTAAATAACATTTTGCTCCTTTATTCTTTCTGCCAAACTGAATTTCCACACATATATTCCATTTTCAAGTCTTTGCCACCTGTTAATACCCCTCGGCAGAGTCTTTGTGCCTTCCTCACCAATTGTTTTTGTCACTTATGTTTTGTAGTGCCTTTGCTGTTAGAATGCAGGAAAAAAAACCGTAGGCAATTTGTAGGCAGCAAGTTCCCACAAAAGTGATGTAATAATTACAAATTATTCTCTATTAAATGATTGATGGTTGAATATTGCATCGAGCACCATAAACAACAGGATCAACATGAGCACTATAATTTTCTCTTTTAGTGAAGGGAACTTGACATAGTAACATGATCTAAATTGATTTTGATTTGGTTTTTAGTCAATATTGTTCAAGAGATGAATGGAATATATTGGAACTAATGAAACTCCGGACTCATATTATGATACAACTAAGGATGAGATTGCACAGAATACTCTAAAGGAAACAGTTAGCAAGTGAGTTAATGCTTCAGAAAACATTCTCAATTTAAGAAATTCTCTTGTCGATGTGGTTTTGAGCAAAGGCACTGAACTGAAGTGGAAGGAGAAGAAAGCATCGAAGTGAAGCTGTTTTGACTCGTTTTGACCCACTCTGATCCCAAGATACAGCTAGATTTTAGCATGTGTTGACTCACCACAGGATGAAGTGTGGTGTTATCTTAATAACTGAAGTTAGTGCGAAGAACCCTGTAACAAATGCTTCATGTACTTTAACAATATCAGACCAGACTGGCTCAAGTTGTGAAAGAGGCATTAGTTATCATTCATGGTGTTACTTAGATCCACAACTACTAACATGATGGAAAAATCATTTTGCTAATTCACGATCAAGTCCTGACAGTCATTTTTGGTTCATAGAAAGGAATAGTTGCCTTAGCAACAGCACTGCTACGGAGATGGGCATTGATTCAGATGGCCCTTCAATATGATATTAAATATCATTAAATTAATAGATTGTGCACATGCTGACTTATTTCAGACTTCCTGTGAAGCCTTATCCATATCTAACCATTGAGGTTCCTGAGAATAATATTACATCTACAAGTGACATGCCAGATAAGTTTGGAGAAAAACTTGTGAGGATTGGTGTTCAGAAAAGAGCTCAATTACCTCATGTATGGTTGGCCAAAAAAAAAAGTGTAATGATGAGAAATTGCAGGAGTATTTCAATATGAACTGAATTTAGATCAAGGCAAAGTTCTTTGTTGTTAAAAAGTCATTATTTTGTCAAGGATTAAAAATAAATTGTAAGAGGGACATTATGTACAGCATCCTGATGAAGGGCTTTTGACCGAAATGTTGATTTTCCTGCTCCTTGAATGCTGGCTGACCTGCTATGCTTTTCGAGCACCACTGTCTCATCTCTAACCTCCAGCATCTGCAATACTCACTTTAGCCTACATTATGAAGAACCTGCAGTCCATATGAAAAAAGTAGTAACAATATATTTTTGGTTTTGGAAGGTAGATAGAGATATAGAAGAAGTGGTTAAAAGTTGTGAAGTCTTTCTCAGAATAAGAAATGATCCATCTGCTGCTCCTTTAATTTCATGATTGCACAAAGGAAAACCATGGGAATATGTTTATATGGCTCTTTGGAGTGGAAAGGAAAGAGTACCTTGATTTGGTCAATATCTATGGTAAACTTATCCAAATTATTATGCATTCATGGGATATGGATACACCTCCACCACATGGACTGCAGCGATTCAATAAGGTGGCTCACCAAGATCTTTGCAAGGGCAATCAGGGTTATGGAATAAATGCTGGCCTATTCACATCCTGAGAATGAATAGAAATCCCTTGATAGTATACTGGTTAGCATTGCTGCCTGTCATGGGATAGACCGGGGTTCAATTCTCTGCTAGGGAGGACCAGACTGTTTTGGAGTTTGCACATTCCCCCAGTGTCTGGTTGGGTTTCCTCTGGATGCTCTGGTTTCTTCCCACAGTCCAAAGATGTGCAGATGAAGTGAATTGGCCAAGTTAAATTGCCCATAGTGTTAGTGCATTAGACAGAGGGAAATGGCTCTGGCTGGGTTACTCTTCGGAGGGTCGATGTGGACTTGTTGGGCCAAATGACCTGTTTCCACACTATAGGGAATCTAATCTAATTACATTTAAAGAAGTGGCTAAATGTTTAGTCTGTCCTCAATTCCACACATCTCAAAGCAATGGAGGTTTGAAAAGTTGATTTATAATTTGTGCATTGTCAGAAATGTCAATGTTAGAAAACAGCCCACAGTTTAAAGTTTAACACACACTAATACCATGATATGACCCAGCACAGAATATCAGTGTAGAAGTCTTTCCAGAAGCATTTTCTAGATAACAAGCTAATCAATAATTTCACAGGTTTTCTTTGACACAAGGAGGAAAATGTGTGGGTTTCTTACCCAGTAAACCCTGAGGTTCCCCACCTACCATGATGCTAGGACGAAATTTAATTTGCTTTAGGCCTCCTATCAGTAGCAAAGTGAAGATGGGTCTTAATTCATTTGATTTGACACTCGGAGAATTCAGTGATAGTTAGAAGGTCATGGTGAAAAACTACCAAGGGGATAAAAAGAAAAGTATGAGATTGAAATTACTATAAACAGTCAAGGTGCATTCATCTATCCAATGAATACTGGAAAGAGACTCCATCGTATTATTTAAATAATTTAATTTAAAGAAGAAATCTGACCAAGGGACAGCATGAGCAACTTCTCTTTTGGTTCCACCTAAAGCTATGACTGGATACATCAGATCCCAAACTGAAATCTGGCTTGGTAAATCCTCTCTTTTTGCTTCAACAAAGTGGTCTTTTACTGAACAACCAACACGCACTGGTGCAGATTCATGTTTAGTAACAAAGCTGAGGTTTATTTTCAAAAGAAGGTAAAATAGAATAAACCAAAATTTTTATTAAATTTAAAGATTTCCAAATACATCGTAAAATGCAATCCCATTAATCACAACAAAACTCCTTTACAGTTCTCACATCAGACAGAGTTTCCTTATTTTCACAACTAATAGGTTTAATTTAGCTGTCACTTCAATTCACCGTCTTGAGGATCTGATAGCCTCTTCCTGGATCTTTTATACACAGTGCTTAGGCTTTCTCAGCTTCAAATAAACCCTTAGGATTTTAACCAACATATCTGGTCACAATGAAGTAACCTCCTTTTTAACAGTCTTAAGCTACTTCTCTTTTTCAGAGGCAACTATTTTACACACTTAGCTTTAGCTAAGACGTCTGCAAACTGCCAAACTGAAACTCCAACCTTTTCTTTCAAGCTTTTTGATGTTTGCTTTAAAAAAAACATTCCAGAGACTTCTGTTTGAAACACAATGCATTACATTGTTTAATTTCTTCACTTATCGACTCTCCAATGTAAACAAATTTCCCTCAGCCTCCAAAACTTTATTTTAGATTGCTTTTAAAAGGAGAAAGCACCATGGCTACAAGAATACCTACATAAACATCTTTAAAGCCTTTCAGCATATAGCAAACCCATATGCCACTATTTCAAAATACAAACATCCAAAATTAATCACATTGAAATATTTAGAAATCACACATATAATGCCACATCAAGTCTCACGGCTTTAGGACTGATTAGGGCCAGTCAACATGGCTTTATGCATGGGAAATCATGTCTCACAAACTTGATTGAGTTTTTTGAAGAAGTAACAAAGAAGATTGATGAGGGCAGAGCGGTAGACATGATCTATATGGACTTCAGTAAAGCATTCGACAAGGTTCCCCATGGGAGACTGGTTAGCAAGGTTAGATCTCATAGAATACAGAGAGAACTAGCCATTTGGATATAGAACTGACTCAAAAGGTAGAAGACAGAGGGTAGTGGTGAAGGGCTGTTTTTCAGACTGGAGGCCTGTGACCAGTGGAGTGCCACAAGGATCGGTGCTGGGTTCACTACTTTTCGTCATTTACATAAATGATTTGGATGCGAGCATAAGAGGTACAGTTAGTAAGTTTGCAGATGACACAAAAATTGGAGATAGAGTGGACAGCGAAGGTTATCTCAGATTACAACGAGATCTTGACCAGATGGGCCAATGGGCTGAGAAGTGGCAGATGGAGTTTAATTTAGATAAATATGTGATGTTGCTTTTTGGGAAAGCAAGTTTTAGCAGGACTTATACACTTAATGGTAAGGTCCTCCTGAGTGTTGCTGTACAAAGAGACCTTCGAGTGCAGGTTCAAAACTCCTTGAAAGTGGAGTCGCAGGTACATAGGATCATGAAGAAGGTGTTTGGTATGATTTCCTTTATTGGTCAAAATATTGAGCAGAGGAATTGGGAGGTCATGTTGCGGCTGTACAGGACATTGGTTAGGCCACTGTTGGAATATTGCGTGCAATTCTGGTCTCCTTCTTATCGGAAAGATGTTGTAAAACCTGAAAGGGTTCAGAAAAAATTTACAAGGATGTTGCCAGGATTGGAGGATTTGAGCTATAGGAGAGGATGAATAAGCTGGGGCTGGTTTCCCTGGAGTGTCGGAGGCTGAGGGGTGACCTTATAGAGGTTTATAAAATCATGAGGGGCATAGATAGGATAAATAGACATAAGTATTTTCCCTGGAGTGGGGGAGTCTAGAACTAGAGGGCATAGGTTTAGGGTGAGGGGGGAAAGATATAAAAGATGTAAAAGAGACTTGCGGGGCAATTTTTCATGTAGAGGGTGGTACGTGTATGGAATGAACTGCCAGAGGAAGTGGTGGAGGCTAGTACAATTGCAACATTTAAAAGGCATCTGAATGGGTATATGAAAAGGAAGGGTTTGGAGGGATATGGCCCGGGTGCTGGCAGGTGGGACTAGCTTGGGTTGGGATATCTGGTCAGCATGGACGGGTTGGACCGAAGGGTCTGTTTCCGTGCTGTACATCGCTATGACTCAGAGTTTGGACCAGGCGAGGAAATATCATGTTGGTTATCATGTACCTTCCTCTCTCAGCTGATGAATCAGTCTCCTTCAGGTTAAACAACACTTGGAGGAAGCATGGAGGGTGGCAAAGGTGCAAAATATACACTGAGTGGAGGACTACAATATCCACCATTAACAGTGGCTCAGCAGCAGCACTATTAACCGAGTTGGTCCGGACCTAAAGTCCACAGCTGCCAGATTGCGTCTGCAGCAATTGGTGAGAGAACCAGTAAGAAGAAAAAATGTACTTAACCACATCCTTACTAATCTGCCACCTGCAGATGCACCTGTCCATGACAGTATTTGTAAGAGTGACCATCGCACAGTCCATGTGGAGATGAAGTCCTGTCTTCACATTGAGAATAACCTCCATCATGTTGTGTGGCACTATCACCATGCTAAATGGGATAGATTGTGAACAGACCTGGCAACTCAAATCCTGGCATCTATGAGGCAGTGTGGGCCATCAACATCAGCAGATTTGTACTCCAGCACAATCTGCAACCTCATCGCCTGGGATTTTCCCCACTCAACCACTACCATCAAGCCAGGAGGAACAAACCCTGCATCAACGCAGAGTGCAGGAGGGCATGTCAGGAGCAGCACCAGATATATCTTAAAATGGATGTGTCAATCTGATGAAGCCACCAATAGCACTAATTGCCAACAAGTAACATAGAGCTCAGCAATCCCACAACCAACTGATCAGATCTAATTCTGCAGTACTGCCAAATCCAATTGTGAATGGTGGTGGACAATTAAACAACTCATTGGCAGAGGAAAATAATCCCATCCTCAATGATGGGAGAGCCCAGCACATCTGTGCAAAACATTAGACTGTACCTTTCACAGCAAACTTCAGCCAGATGTGCTGAGTGATTGATCCATCTTGGCCACCTCCAATGGTCTCCAGCATTACAGATACCAGTCTTCAGACAATCTGATTCACTCCACAGGACATCAAGAAAGGGTTGAAAGCACTGGATACTACAAACGCTATGAGCCCTAACAACATTGCGGCAATGGTCCTGAAGACTTGTGCCCCAGGACCTGCTGCTTCTCTAGCCAACCTGTTCCAGTACAGTTACAACACTGGTATTTATCTGACAGAAATTGCCCAGGTACATCCTGTACACAAAAAGTAGGGCAAATCCAACCCGACCAATTACCGCCCCCTCAGTCTACTTGCAATTATCAGTAAAGTGATGGAAGGTGTCATCAACAGTGCTTTCAAGCAGCTCCTGCTCAGTAATAACCTGCTCACTGATGCCCAGTTTGGATTCCACCAGGGCCACTCAGCTCCTGACCTCATTACAACCTTGGTTCAAACTTGGACAAAACAGCTGAATTCCAAAGGTGAGGTGAGGGTGACAATCCTTGACATCAAGGCCACATTCAACTAAGTGTGGGTTCAAGGAGCCTTAGCAAGATTGGAATCAATGGGGATTGGAATTGGAGTCATACCTGGCACATAGGAAGATGGTTGTAGTTTTTGGAGGTCAGTCATCTCAGCTCCAGAACATCTCTGCAGGAGTTCCTCAGGGTTGTATCATAGAACCCAACTTTTGTCAGCTGTTTCATCAATAATCTTCCCTCCATTACAAGGTTAAAAGTGGAGAGGCTCGCTAATGATCGCGCAATGTTCAGCATCATTTGCGACTCCTCAGATACTGAAGCAGTCCATTGTCAAAGCAACAAGGTCTGGACAATATCCAGGCTTGGTCTAACAAGTGACAAGTAACATTTGCAGCACACAAATGCCAGGCAATGACCATCTTCAATAAGTGACATTCTAACCACTATCCCTTGACATTCAATGGCACTACAATCACTGATATCCCCACTAGCAACATCCTCAGAGTTATCATTGACCAGAAACTCAACTTGTCTCACCACAAATACAGTGGCTACAACAGCAGGTCAGAAGTTTGGAAAAATGCAGCAAGTAATTTACCTCCTGACTCCCCAAAGCCTGACCACTACATACAAAGCACAAGTCAGAAGTGTGATGGAATACTCCTCACTTGCCTGGATGGGCGCAGTTCCAACAACACTCAAGAACATCGATGACAAAGCAGCCCACTTGATTGGCACTACATCCACAAATATCCATTTCTTTCACCACCGATGCTTAGTAGCAGCAGTGTGTACAGACTATAGAAATTCACTGAAGATCTTTAGTATCTTCCAAACCTTGGACCATTTCCATTGAGAAGGACAAAGGCAGCAGGTACATAGGAACACCACCACCTGCAAGTTCCTCTCTAAGCTATTTGCCATCCAGATTTGGAAATATATTGCTGTTTCTTCATTTTTGCTGTGTCAAAACACTAAAGACATTGTGGGTCAATCCATAGCATATGGATTGCAGTGATTCAAGAAGGCAGCTCACCATCACCTTCTCAAGGGCAACTAGGGATGGACAATAAATGCTGGCCAGCCGGCACACCCATGTCCCACAAATGAATACAATTTAACAGTTATTCTCGTCTAAGTTCCTCCTACGATTCTAAATGACAGCCAGAAAGAAAGCATCTCAAAGGAACAATAAGTATACTGGCATCACAGAATTTATCAATTCAGTAAAACCCATCAATCAATGTCTCAGTCTCAATCATTCAATGGGAGATGGTAGCTAATTTCAAAGCTGACACAGTCAGATGTACTGACAGAGTAGAGTCAAATGAATGAAAATGAAAGGAGATACTCTGATAGAAAGGGAAAGAAGGTTAATTACAGGTATGTTGGAAGAAAGAAGAAAATTTTTCTTTAATTATTGCTTGTCAAATGAAAAAAATTGTTAAACACATAACGGTTTGTTGTGGTGAAACAGTTAGATTAGATTAGATTAGATTAGATTAGAGATTCCCTACAGTGTAGAAACAGGCCCTTCAGCCCAACAAGTCCACACTGACCCTCTGAAGAGTAACCCACCCAGACCCATTTCCCTCTGACTAATGTACCTAACACTATGGGCAATTTGGCATGGCCAATTCATCTGACCCGCACATCTTTGGACTGTGGGAGGAAACCGGAGCACCCGGAGGAAACCCACACAAATATGGGGAGAATGTGCAAACTCTGCAGAGACAGTCACCCAAGGCTGGAAATGAACCTGGGAATTACTTCACAAAAAAATGACTCTGGCAACATCTGTCACATCTATGTTTTTGCTGCAATGACTTTAAGACAATTGGAAACAACCTGTCAAATTTTTAGATTTTGTTGATGCTGCTTCAATCATTCTAGGAACTTATGAATATTTTACATTTCAATGTTTGGTGTAAATAATGTGCGGCTTTACGAATGGGAAAAGAACGTTACATTGCAAGATTTGAGCATTTCATTATAATGCCCTCCCTGTTGGAAATGTGAAAACAAAGTTGTTCAATCATGATGGTCTGCAGCTGAGTACATGTTAGCACTACTCTATGCAATGCACAACAGGTGAAATGATCTTAGTTGGAGACTCAACAGACTACACACATTGAACAACTGTCACAAAAATCAATTGTTTGAAAATGTATTCATATTGTTGGGATGTGGGCATTGCTGGTGGGGCCAGCATTTATTGCTCACCCCTAGTTGCCCCCCGAGAAGGTGGCGGTGAGCTGCCTTCTTGAACTGCTGTAGTTCACCTGCTGTGAGTTGACCCACAATGCTATTAGGGAGGGAATTCCACAATTTTAACCCAGCAACAGTGAAGGAACGGCGATATATTTCCAAGTCCGGATGGTGAGTGGCTTGGACAGGAACTTGAAGGCGGTGGCATTCCCATACACCTTCTGCCCTTGTTCTTCTAGATGGAAGTGGTTGTGAGCTTAGAAGATACCATCTGAGGATCTTTGGTGAATTTCTGCAGTGCATCCTATAGATAGTACACACTGCTACTACTGAGCATTGGTGGTGGAGGGAGTGGATGCTTGTGGATGTAATGTCAATCAAGCGGGCTACTTGCCCTGGATGGTGTCAAGCTTCTTGAGTGGTGTTGGAACTGCACCCAACCAGGCAAGTGGGAGTATTCCATCACACTCCTGACTCTGTGCCTGTAGGATACAGGAGGTGAGTACTTGCCACAGTATTCCTCACTTCTGACCAGCTCTTGACACCACTCTGGTGAGTTCAGTTGATTTTCTGGTCAATGATAACTCCCAGAATATTGGTAGTGGATGACTCAATACTGATAACACGGTTGAATGCCTTGGGGCAGTGGTTCGATTGTCTAAATTAACTAAACATTCAGTCATTTGTTGTTTCTTTAGCCTTGCTTGAAAAACTGGAGGCAAATCTAGCCACGTTACAATTGTGAATGAAACAAATTAAGCCATTGATCCCCAAGCATTATGAGATGTCTCAATGATGTAATAAATTAAAATAAAAATGAGAGTTACTTCTTTATTATTGGCCACCAAAGGTCAAGCTACAAGAAAATTAGACAAATGATATAGAAAGATTACAACAGAGGAGACCATTCAGCAAGTCTTCTTTTCGTAACTGACTTGTCTCAACTGTCAGCCCTTTCCTACTAGCCCCGAACATATTTTTCAAATCCAATTTCCTTTCGAAAGACATGATTGAAACTGCCTCCATTACACGTTTAGGTAGTGCAATCCAGATCCTAAGCTCTCCCCGTATAAAAGTCTTCCTCGAGTCATCAATAGTCTTTTACTGTTCCTTAACATCAGTATCATAAGGTTGTAGACAATTCTGCCAATGAGAAGAGGCTTTCTCCATCTCCTCTGTCTTGTCTTGTGATTTTGATCACTGTCATCAAACTTCTTCGCAAACATCTCTGTTCCTAAGGAGAACAACAATACGTCCCTCCATCCCTCCCATGAGCTTGAGCTTGAGGTGAGCCTTCTCCCCCCCATCATGGCAGCTACAATCATTAAATCGTGGAACAGGTACTACAGAATAAATGGCCTACTTCTGTTTCTATGTTCCCACTGATCAATTTGGACATGTTGCACAACTACATTTTAAAATACTTTTCATTTCCTCACAGGCAACTGGCTTCCAATATTCTAAGGAATTTGAAATTACATTTTTCAGTCTGAATTGTATCTCCATCCAACTTAGCAGCAGAAGCTGTCAGATATCATCCTGGATTTATTAACATACTTCAGGTAGAGTTTTCACTTTCATCTTTCAGATTCAGGGTAAATTACATGATTCAACTTACAGAATCCATCAGCTCTGTTCAGGGTGAGTAATTTGTTGGTGATAAGATAAGGGCTTTTAACAGGCGAGTGATATACTTTCGAGCATTCCCATCTTGGCAATTTATCTGCTGCACTTGGGATTTACACAGTCATGCAGAGAGCGAGCTATTAATTATCAACAGCTTATCAGTACTTGATGTGAAAAGGAAAGTGAAGGCTGCTGGAAATGCAAAAGAAATGCAAAGCAACTTGTGCATGTAAAGAGCTTGCATTTGAGGAGTAATTTTACGTCAGGCTAATCAATTCATTTATTCCCACCACTTCTAAGTTTAATAAAGTTAATGACCCTAAAAGCTACTAACATATGAACAAATTCCTCTGTTTTGATGGTGTTGCACAGTCTTTGATATAAATGAGCTAACAGAGTCACTGTAACAGCAGTGGAGCAATACTGGATGACACATTCGGAGCATCTGTACAAGAGCAATCACTGTGCAATCTCAGGGCCGATAGATCTGAAATCAATAATGGTATTATGATAGAAAGTGCAGATGTAAGAATTTCTAAATTCTGATGTGCCATTTTTAACCTTTGCTTTGTAATGTTGGCAACTAGGACTTCAACAATATGCCACCACCAGTCACATATTACCCTCCCCTCCCTTATCTGCCTTTCGCAAGAACTGTTCCCTCTGAGGCAGTCTGGTCTGCTCCTCCTTCAATCCCAATTCAGCCTCACACCCCCACAGCATCTTCCCCTGTAGCCGTAGAAGGTGTAACACCTGCCTCAATTCTTCCTCCCTCCTTAGGGCCCAAACACACCCTTCAGGTGAAGAGGTGATTTACCTGCATTTGGTGCAATTAGCTCTACTGTACTTACTGCTCTCGATGCGGTCTCCCCTACACTGGGGAAAGGAAGTGCACACTGAGTGACCACTCTGTGGAACACCCACTTTCTGTCCGCAGGAAACATCCTGAGCTTCCAATGGCCTGCCATTCAACACACCGTGTTCCTTGGCCACATCTCTGTCTCAGGCCTGCTGCAGTGCTCCAGTGAAGCTCAGTGCAAGCAGGAAGAATAGCACCTCATTCTCTGCCGGGGAATCCTGTGGCCTTATGGACTTAATATGGAGTTCAGCAATTTTAGGACTTGAGCACATTTCCCCATGCTTTCCCCCAACCCCACACACCAAGCCTTCACTTTATATGGGCTGCTACCACACACTACCCACTATCAGTCACTAATAGTCCCCATTAGCAGTTATTCATTCCCCAGACTGACCTTTATCCACTCCTTTCTCTCTCTGTTTGGGCTCTAGCATCACCTAACAATTTGCTCTCCCCCCTGCCCCTACCCCATCTTCTGTATAAAAACCTGTTCCTAGCTACCATCCGTTCTAAGGAAGGTCACTGGACCCGAAATGCTACCGCTGATTTCT
This sequence comes from Hemiscyllium ocellatum, assembly GCF_020745735.1. Taxonomy (NCBI): domain Eukaryota; kingdom Metazoa; phylum Chordata; class Chondrichthyes; order Orectolobiformes; family Hemiscylliidae; genus Hemiscyllium; species Hemiscyllium ocellatum. The sequence goes on along the minus strand of NC_083436.1, from coordinate 28,266,291 downwards.
CTCCACAGTTGTTGCCAGACCTGCTGAGATCTTCCAGCAATATCTGTTTTAGTTTTCGATTTCTAGCATCTGCAGTTCTTTGGTTTCTTTTAAAAGCATGCAACTTGTGCACCCAATCAGCATTGCCAAAACAAACCATGCAGAGTTACAATGAAGCATGATTTCGCTGAAACTGGGCATCTCATCAGATGCCCACTTAGTTAGGAATTCTATTTAAGTTTATTTTTGTTGTGAAGCTGCTGGAAGAGCAAATTTGATTATGGTACAATTGGGTAATAGGACCCCTAAATTTCACTTGTTAAGGGTATACCCTATTGGTTACATTTTCTCGCCAGATTGCTCTCCTGATGTAAATATCTATGATGCTGGGTCAACAGGCATAGGTCAATTAGTAGGTTTGGGAGTAGAGTTGTTGAAGGAAACAGGAAATAGAAGAGATGACAATCGGAAGGGAAGTTAAGATCAAGGTAGACAAGCAGGAGGCTGAAAGAAGACAGTCAAAAAGTGTGGCACTGGAAAAGCACAACCGGTCAGTCAGCATCCAAGGAGCAGGAGAATTGACATTTCGGGCATAAGCTCTTCATCAGGAATGTTGGGGGGGATGGGGAGGGGGGTAAGAAGGGGGCTGAAGGATGAATAGGAGGATGGGGGTGTGGCTCAGGATGAAGGTAGCTGGGAAGGCGACAGGTGGTGATAGGTCAGAGGGGAGGATGGAGTGGATAGGTGGGAAGGAAGATGGATAGGTGGGACAGTTCAAGAGGGCAGTGCTGAGTTGGAGGGTTGAATCTGGGATGAGGTGGGGGGGAGGAGAGATGAGGAAACTGTTGAAAATGACATTGATTCCATTAGGTTGGAGGGTCGCAGAAGATGAGGCGTTCTTCCTCCAGGCGTCAGGTGGCTAGGATTTAGTGGTGGGAGGAGGCCCAGGACTTGCATGTTCTTGATGGAGATGGGGGTGGGGGGCAGTGAAGTGGTTGGCTACAGGGTGATGGGATTGTTTGGTACGTGTGTCCCAAAGATATTCTCTGAAATGTTCCGTGAGTTGGCGTCCTGCCTCCTCAATGTATAGAAGACAATATCAAGAGAAATGGACACAGTAGACGAGCTGTTTGGATATGCAAGAAAATCTCTGCCGGATGTGGAAGGATCCTTTGGGGCCTTGCACAGAGAGGACTCAGATGCAGCCTGGCTTGTTTCGTTCTTCCAGTCTCCTGCTTGTCTACCTGGGATTCCGGTATCTGCAGCTTTTTTGGTCTCTAATTAAGTTAGGATCAAGAGCAAGGGAGGAAAGGGCAGTCAGCTGGGAGTTGGAGCACCATGCAGAGGAGATGTTGACAAACATCGTTTGAGCTGCTGCAGAGCTTGGAAGAGCAATGTTGGTCTTTACTGCATTGCATTCATTATCTTTCTCAGTGTGGCCTCCACAAGCCCATGTTCAAACTGTTGGCTCAGCACCATGTAAGTACAACTGTCCTGAAGGCAGCTGACTCACTGACAGCCAGAATTCAATGTAATCCAATTTTGGGAAGGGATCCAGAAAGAGAAAGTAGGTTTGTATTTGTTAATGTCAAAAAGTGTGGAAATGGAAAAGCTGTGGCATAGCTTTTCCAGTGCCACACTTTTTGACTCTGATCTCCAACATCTGCAGTCCTCACTTTCTCCTGATGTTTGTTAATGCCAAGAGCCAAATTCCTGATTCAGAGAAGGGTCCTGGATGCCTACACTTTAGGTGGTATTAATATGGTGGATAAGGTATCAAAAAGCCACAATGCACATCTGCGGCTCAATCCTTTGTTTAAACCAGTTCTGTGAAGATGACCTCACTTTCTATTCGTGACATGCTGCAGACGAGAGCTAAAAGCTGTCTTGCTTCATGAAGGAAGTTCAATCATTGCTACCCACTAGCCCATTGTCCAAAATTTTTCAACAGCTTGCCAGTTCAGCCAGAAACGGACAGGACTGCTTAAAAGTTGGCCTTAACTCCATTATGGGCGCAGCACCTTAATTCCAGTAGATTTGATTGTGTCGTACTTTGGACATTTTTAGGTTTAGCATTGGATGGCCTGTACCATGTGCAATTCAGGTTACAAAAAAAAAGGCAAACAGGAGGCTGAAAGAAAACAGCAATCCAAGTCAACATTTTGGGTATAACCCTTCTTCAGGTTAAAAAGAGGTTGGGTGGGGTCAAGCGTCACTTGGAACATTGGCAAGAGTGAAAGCCAGTAACCAATCAGGAGTCACACTATATAAGTGCAGAGCCGAACTGAATTTTCCAGGTCTGTTATTTTGTTTCAGTTTTACGGAACTGTAACTGACACACATACAATTTTAAAACCAATGTTTGGACTCTCTTGAATTTACAGGGAGTAGGCTTTGAGCTATCCACTGGTATACACTGTTATGCAGAGGCTTCTTAATCATTTAGCATACGTGCTCTTGAGTTTCAAAGAAGAGCTGAATGTATCTTCCACAACAAATAACAAAATAAGACATATTCCAGGATTTTGCACTGACTGAGATAGGTGAGAATAGTGATGAGTCTGTGTCAGAAAAGAGTACAAAAATTGGATTCTCACCATGGAGATAAAGTTTGAGTTGAATTTCTTGTCCTCGGGCAGTGAAAAGCCAAACTGTAGCCCATTTGCATCTCATCAATTATACAACTCACCAGAATCAACTTCCCCTTCCCAGTTAATGCCTGGCCAATCAGTAAAGGACATGCTTGACATCATTGCTCTTTGGCTTCCCATGCAGATGAGAACACAACTTGGGCTGCCTCCACCAAGACCTCCTCAGTACCTCGATTTCAAAACTTGTCCACTTTTGCTGTCAATTCTATACCTGCAGTAGGTGCCCCCATGGGAACTAAAGCTGTATGTGTCATTGACCCATTGATTTAATTTGATTTATTATGTATCTAGGTACAGTGAAAAGTTTGTTTTGTGTGCAGTACAGGTAGATTACATCATACAAAGTACATTAGGATAATAGAACAGAGCAAAGAATATAATATTTACGGATGCAGAGAAGGTGCACAAAGAGTGAGATCGGCATTAAATTTAAGAGGTCTTTTCAGAAGTCTAATAACAGAGAGGAAGAAGCTGTTTATCTGTTGGTACACAAGATTGCTCCATCCAACTGGGAAAAAGATAATGAAAGGCTTCCATTTCTCGCTTTAGCAGACAGAATCCAACAGTAGCCCTAGATTCCAAATGGCACCTTAAAACACAGAGCAAACAGGTAGCTGACTGGGTCACTTTAAGACCAAGGGAAAGGCAGCAACATGTGGCTATAAGAAACAATGAGTGTTAATGTGAAAGTGAGGACATGACACTAAGGCACAATGCTATGTCAACATACATGTACCAGCAGCTTACACAGCAACACACCGCGTGGACCTGAAAGGCATGGAGATGTGTGAAAGTTAAAGGGTGATCTCCAGTCAGTCAGGGTGAGACTTTCACAATCAGCCCAAGAGCTGGGTCATTTCCTGTCCTGGAGGTGAGGTCAGTGAGTTATGCAATTGATCTGCTGCAAGTCTGGAGATTAGCTCTATTTCAGTCTAAAGATTGGGTTACTGGCAGTCCTGGAAGATTATCAAAATCTATCTGGGTTTCGCTGGTGGGTCATTTGTAAATTCAGTCTGGGACTAGGCTGTTGTCAGTCAGGGCTGCCCTGTAAAATCTGTTTGGTGGATGGGCTGCAGTCAGTCAGAGGGATGAAGTGTGTAGATTCAGAGGGGCTTTTAGGTCGTTCCACAGCATTATCAAGGTTGTAAGTACTTCAAGTCTAGGGGTGGGCCCGGTGGCTGAGTGGTTAGCACTGCTGTCTCACAGTGTCTGGGACCCCGATTTGATTCCAGCCTCAGGTGACTGTCTGTGTGGAGTTTGCACATTCTCCCTGCGTCTGTGTAGGTTTCCTCCGGGTGCTCCAGTTTCCTCCCACATACAAAGATGTGCAGGTTAGGTGAACTGGCCATGCTAAATTGCCCACAGTATTCAGGGATTCATAGGTTTAGGTGCATTAGTCATGAGAGATGTAGCGTAAAAGGGGAAGGGAATGGGTCAGGGTGGGATACTCTTCGGAGGGTTGGTGTGGACTTGTTGGGCCAAATGGCCTGTTTCCATACTGTAGGGATTCTATGATTCTATATTCGCTGTCTGAGCAAATGGTCAGACATAGAAGAAAACCAAATAAAGCAGGATGAGAGGGCATGGTCGGAGGGAGCAGCAGCTCGTCTTGAAGGTTAGGGAGGACAAGGAAAGAGAAATATGAAGCTGGATAAACAATCACACCCAGGGTTCATGGCTGAGCCAGGAACTAGACACCAGTTGTTACATTGCAGGGAGGGAAAAGGGTGTAGCTTTGTGGGTCAATACTTAGAAAACTGGGTTTTCCTTGGGCTCTGCTGAATTATAAAGTGGGGCTGGATGAGCATGTTTTGTCACCACTTGATGGCAGCCAGCAAGATGAAGAGACCAGTTGGTCTTTAAGAAGCCAGTTTTCAGCCCCAAGGCACAGCAGGATTGGAGAGATCATGGATTGTGGACCTTGGATTTAAAAGAAAATGGGCATCACCGGCGAGGTCAGAATATATTGGCCCATCCTTTACTGCCCTTGAAAAGTGTTGTTGAGCTGCCATTTTTAAACTGCAGCAGTCCATGTGGTGTGGGTACACACACAGTACTGATCATACAGTCAGAGGCCTAATGGAGAAAGCAGGGAATCGAGACATTGGCTGGGAGAGGTGGCAAGGTGGGGAGTACTGGTTCTGGTTGAGAAATCCAGTTATGCAAGACTGAGGTTGGAGCAATGTGCTGTCTCTATCTAGTTTCACTACAACAAATCTTAAAATCTCTTGAAATGGTTTATCTAGTTATCAATACGGTCAAATATATACTTCATCCACATTGGATTCTGAATAAAAATATCCGTCAATCAGGTTTCATTAGTAAACAAAATTACTGAATTATTCTGAAAATGTTCACTGTCAGAATACCTTCATGATATTATGATTGTAATATAACACATGGGAACACATGGACTGAGGGTATAAAGGTCTTACATTTAACTTTCTCTAATGCCATGGAAAGCTTTAACTTAGTCTTAACCTAGACAGTTATATGCCTGTGAATGTAATGTTTGTGTAAAATAATTAGCTGTAAGAAAACATGTCGGATTCCTCAACACTCCAATATTCACTCAGTTTCTTATGTTATGGAAATAACATAAGCATTGCCACAAAACCTGGGGATCATATCTCTTCACAAGCTGTACACAAACTAAACTCTCAAGCTATATCAAATAGCCACAACTCCTGTCAGCCATAAACTCAGATGTGTGACTTCCATTAAGTCCAAATTGTTCACTGAAGACATGTGAATTCCAATAAACAAGTTTAAGACTTTAGATTTTTTTTTAAAAGTGCCCTTTCAGTGACCTTCAAAAAATGTTCTCCCAATGCAAGGACTTTACTATAGCTAAACAATTGTGAAAAATTGCTGAAAGTCTTTAAAAATATGGATAACTGAAGCTCCTTCATAACAGCATAACATGCAAATGGAGATTAAAACAGAAGCACAAAGCCCCATTACAGTATTTAAATGAACATAATCCACCTCATAGGAGCAAATTGGTTGGTAAATGCTCTTAAGACCAGAGCGAGGTATTTGGAGCTGGGTGTAATGCTTTTAGTACTTTTACACTGCACCCACTACAAACCTACACAGTTTAAAGAAATGGGGAATGTGGAAGGTTTAAAAGATCCTTACATTACAAAAGTGGTCATTCATTACTTTCATTGAATGTAAAATCCATATATATCCTGAGGTCAGTACATGCAACTAAGTTATTTGTTTTCCTGAGAAAGGGATCAGAAAAGATTTACAAGGATATTGCCAGGATTGGAGGATTTGAGCAATGGGGAGAGGCTGAACGGGCTGGGGTTGTTTTCCCTGGAGCATCGGAGGCCGAGGGGTGACCTTACAGAGGTTTACAAAATTATAAGAGGCATGGATAGGGTAAATAGACAAAGTCTTTTCTCTGAGGTCGGGGAGTCCAGAACTAGAGGGCATAGGTTTAGAGTAACAGGGGAAAGATATAAAAGAGATGTAAGGGGCAACTTTTCACGCAGAGGGTGGTACATGTATGGAATGAGCTATCAGAGGAAGTGGTGGAGGCTGGTACAATTGCAACATTTCAGAGGCATTTGGATGGGTATATGAAGAGAAAGGGTTGAAGGGATATGGGCCTGGTGCTGGCAGGTGGGATTAGATTGGGTTGGGATATCTGGTTGGCATGGACGGGTTGGAACGAAGGGTCTGTTTCCATGCTATACATCTCTATGACTCTATGTACCTTCCTACGTCACTATTCAAGCTAGGGTTGGACAAGAGGATGAAGGTAATGCCAATAATTAGATATTGCAACAGGGAAGTAAATTCAATCCGAGCTAAATTGCTTTTGTCAGGGTAAACATCAACTTGGAATGGTTGGGTCAAAAGGCCTGTTACGGTGTCACAAAGTTTACACAAATTTTAAGTAGAAATGATGATATGGTTAGCAATGCGTATTCCTACAATATGATAATGCAGCTAGGTTTTCAGTAGATGTGTGATGTTATCCCAATCACATACAGTTCATCAGAAAGTGTTGCTGGCTCTTGGGGAATAGGGCTAGTTGTCTCCTATTCTCATTATGATGCTACCTATATTACAGGTGAAAAGTGACAAATGTGGCCAATCATAAATGACCACAACAGATAACATCAGCTGGCTGGAGAACGGGATTAGTGGCTTGGTATTGGATATTTGCTGGAACTCTATGCTAACCATAACAATAATTCAGTCTCTGCTTATATTTGACTATAAACCTGAGTCTGCAGAATATGTGGCGTAGCTGCCAATATTTGTATTATGCCAAGAATTAGAATTAAATATTTCCACAGCAAAAATCTGTATGAAAACAATATGCCTGAATAGTCGCTTCCACAGTTTTCTACTCCCAACCATGTCACCAGCATCCATCTTTTCGATCCAGCTTACCACATGCATTTCTTCATAAACTTTATTATTTTCTTCCTCATACAATTTAATTTTGTCTCTCATACGTTCTTGTAAAGCTAACAATTTGACCTGGTCGCCATGTCCCACTTCCTCCGATTTCAACTTGCCCTACAAAAGGAGGGAAACAGACAGAAAATCTTTCATTAATCACCAGAGAAGTAGCTTTATTTTTAAATCTCAGAATTCAAAAGGTATAAACCAGAATTTCCAAAGTGTAAGGATACACTTAAACACACACATAGAAAACTTATATTTCAGTACAGGTTGCTGCCACTGATCAGACACATTGACAGGGTAATAATGATACAAAATGGTGGATACTGACACCATTCAGAGTGCCTGGCATTGGCATAAGGCCAGAAACTCAGGAGATGAGTACTAAACGGAGGAGGGGAATATGGTGGTTGGCGTCTTCATGAAGCATAGAATCATACATAGAGTCACAGACCTTTTGCCCATCATGTCTGTGCTGTCAAAAATATACAAGGCCCAAAGTAATACTTTTTAAATCTTGCTGATTTATTTAGATATAGGGACAAACTGTTTATGGAAAGAGGGCTCCCTCACAATGATAGCATAGCAAGAGGTGGGTGCAGACTCTGCCCTCACACAGTAATCACAATATGGTTCCCAGGCCAACTCATCACATTGTACTCCTGCTGAAATTGTGGCAGTACACTGAACAAAAGGGCAACTTTTCACGCACAGATTTTAAGAGCCTCACATTAAGACATTATTGATTTTTGTATCCCTGCTCTTTTATGTTACTTTTAATAAAAACACAATGAATTTCCAGATAATCAGCTGTTATGACTCAATGGTGAGACTCGAGATGCTCCTGATATTGAGCCTCTAAGAATGTCTATCCTTTCTTTCCTAAGTCAAACTTTACATCTTTTCTGCATACAACTAAGAGTATAACCGACATTCACTTTTACACTTGTCACAGATCCCCATACCCATTTCTAGACAAAAATAGGTCATATTCTTTGATTTAACCATAAAGTTCCATTTTTGTTCCAGTCACTCCACCTTGAATGCATTTATTCACAAATTTCTTTTGCGTGTATTATATTCTTTGCAAGGCGAGAATCAAAATTGATTCAACTCTGCTGACTTCTCGCAAGATAAATCTGCCCAAGTATGAAATATTTCATGGCCATGTTCTTTCTAAAACTGGAGCCTTTATCACAAGGGTTGGCTTTTATCCAACAGAGCTGTTTATGCCACATTTAGCCAGAAACTCCATTATCATTGTATCATGTATGTCAGGGTGGTAAATGTTGCATGAGAAGCTTCGGCCTATTTTCAGCTAGCAATTCCTATGTGTTTCCAACTATCACAGGGCCACCCAGTCTTTGTTTCACGGTTAATGTGGATTATCATAAAGTAACTGTGAAGTATTTCTGTCATTTCACATTTGAAAATCTGTCAAGATAGATAGATGAAGGTGAATAGATCAAAGGATTCACTGCTTAGAGAAGCAAATTAAACTGCTCACCCAAACATCAAATTTATAACACTTTAGCATTAGTGAGTGGTGCAAATGTGAATGTTTTAGCATAAATCACTGCAATCTGTAAAAGTGATCTATATATAAACAGTCCTCAATCATTACGGATTTAAATTTTCTGCTTATCAGAATTCTCTCAATAAATCGCACAAGCACAAGGGATCTTCGTGCTGCTACTGTCTTTTACGTTATTTTTCTTCCACCCATAACTTTGGCTACAGTCATCCAGCCTCATTCTCAGAAAGTCAAGAAGAGGGATTTATTTTTATGATCCATTTAAATAAATATTGTTAAAAATACAGCTACTGTCTCTAACTGAATGTTTCATAAATATTTAAGTATCACTCAGCTTCATATATAACGAGAGAAAGTGAGGACTGCAGATGCCGGAGCTCAGAGCCGAAAAGAGTGACGTTGGAAAAGCACGGCAGGTCAGGCAGCATCCGAGAAGCAGGAGAGCTGACATTTCAGGCATAAGCTCTTCATCAGGAATGGCAGGGTTGGGGATAGAGGGAGCTGAGAAATAAATAGGAGGTGGGGGTGGGGCTGAGGGGAAGGTAGATGGGAAGGCGATAGGTGGATGCAGCTGGGGAGTGATTGTGATACGTTGGTGAGGAGCATGGAGTGGATAGGTGGGAAGGAAGGTGGACAGGTGGGACAGGTCAAGAGGACAGTGCCGAGTTGGAGAGTTGGATCTGGGATGAGGTAGCAGAAGTTGTTGAGGGTGAGGACCAGTTCCACCAATCAACTGAGTCTGTTGGTGGAGGGGTACTGGTTGGATTGGTGGGCGAGGAAGAAATGGAGGGCTTGGAGGCCTTTGCCACGGAGGATGGATGTGTATGGGAACTGGATGTACATGGTGAAGATTAAATGTTGGGGGCTGGAGAAATGAAAGTCATGGAGGGCATGGGTGGTGTCCCAAATGTATATGGGGAATTCCTGGGCCAAGGAGAACAGGATGGTGTTGAGATATGAGAAGACAGGTTCGGTGGAGCAGGAACAGGAGATGACAAAGGGTCGACTGGGGCAGTCAGGTTTGTGGATTTTCCAAATCTCCCCTCTCCCCACCTCATTCCAGATCCAACCCTCCAACTTGGCACTGCCCTCTTGAGCTATCCATCTTCCTTCCCATCTATCCATTCCACCCTCCCCACCAACCTATTCCCCCTTCCCCATCTGCATCCACCTATCACCTTTCCAGCTACCTTCCCTCCAATCACACCCCCACCCTACTATTTATCTCTCAGCCCTCTTCCCCTCACCAACATCCTTGATGAAGGGCTTATGTCCAAAACGTCAAATCTCCTGCTCCTTGGATGTTACATGATGTGCTGTGCTTTTCCAGTGCCACACTTTTCAACTCTGCTTCTTATATAATGACAAGCACAGTGATTGTAACAAGGCTAGCCAGGTGGACCTCATAGAATATGAGTTCCCTGATTGGTCCAGGTTAACAACCCCCAATCAGGGAACTCTGGCTGACAGACAGGAAAAGAAGTAGAAGGGTCTCTTGTGGTGCAGTGGTAGTGTCCCTACCTTGGCACTGAGAGACCCAGTTTCCCACCTGCTCCAGAGGCGTGTATTCTCTGAACAGGCTGATTAGGAAAAAAAGGTTAAATGAAAAATACGTGTTAGAGGTTCTGTTCACCCTGAGAAAGCTGGACCAGTATTGAGCACTATGTGCGTGTAAATAAAGGGTAATTTGGCAATGGGATACTGGCCTCTGTCGAGTTATTTCAGCAGCTTTGAATATTATATCACTAAGCTGCATCGGAAAGGTTCTCAATTATATTTTATTCACAAGTTAGACTGTATAAGTAGAAAGGACTTTCTTCACTATTCATCAAGCAGAATGCTTGAGACTAATTTTAAGAGGCACTGCCAGGCAGAATCCTATGGAAGGAGAAGAGTTGCAGACGTCTACTTTCTCCATTTCTGCCTCAAGCTGGAGTAATGTGGATGGAGTCTGCAATGACACTGGGATAGCTCCAAGGCTGCCAGGAAATCCTGGCCTCCTTGCTGGGTAGCTCACAGCATCTGTCTTTTGCAGCATAATTCCAGGCTCTGTGTTACCTTGTTTTAAGTGGCAGGCAGTAACTTCTCACTGATGCCATAATCCTTTAGTCAGAAAGTCAGCAAACGGGGGGGGGGGGGGGGGATCTCAAGATGGCGGAGATCTAACAGGTCTGCCTTGCTGCGCTCTACACCATAACTCAGGCAAAGTGTGCTTTTACCCTCCCCATCTTAGAGGAGAAAGTGAGGACTGCAGATGCTGGAGATCAGAGCTGAAAATGTGTTGCTAGAAAAGCGCAGCAGGTCAGGCAGCATCCAAGGAACAGGAGAATCAACGTTTCAGGCATAAGTCCTTCTTCAGGGCTTATGCCCGAAACGTCGAATCTCCTGTTCCTTCGATGCTGCCTGACCTGCTGCGCTTTTCTAGCAACACATTTTCAGCCCTCCCCATCTTAGCGGAGTTGGGAAAAATCGGTAGTTTTGAGTTACTAGAATCGCTATATATTCTTTTCAGTGACTTGGGAAGGTGACTAAAGACAAAGGGCAGCATGGATCACAACAAGCAGGGCACTCCCCTGCAGTAATGGACACACCCATGGCTGCATGGAAGCTCCGTTAGAGTTACTTGCCCAGCAAGGCCTGGCTTCGGAGTTCGTCATATTATCTGTTTTTTGTATTGGTTCATTGTAAGTGTGGTTTTTAAAAGTTTTGGCTTGGTAGTTTTTGTAGATGCGTTCTTCAGGCTCTATAAGTCACCACTTGGCACGTTGTAGTAGGGTTCTTCCTCTCAGGTATTCACAGGCTGTTTTAGATGACTATAGCTAGTTGTTTGTTCAAATGGTGCACCTGGAATATTAAGGGAAGTCACTCACTGATTAAGAGAAAGAAAGTACTCCAAGTCTTAGAAGTGAGAGAGTTGATGTCGCTCTGTTACAAGGAACCCACCTTGATGAAAAGGAGCATCTAAATTTGCAGCGGGGGATGGGAGGGTGGCCGGCATTTGGCCGGGTGTTCTTTTCATCTTTTAACACTAAAAGCAGGGGAGTGGCTATACTCATTCAGAAGAATCTCCAATTCCAGCTGTTAGATCAAATTAAGAATGAATATGGGGGGGGGGGTTGTGATTCTCAAAGCTTTAGTACATGGCGAGGAGTACGGCATTCTGAATGTTTACTGTTCCCCGGCACACCCCCTTAAATTTCTGATAGTATGGTGCTAAGTTGATTGCACTTGGAATGCACCATACTATTATAGGGGGAGACTTTAATCGCCCCATGGATCCCACAGCGAATAGGACTCCCAGGGGTCCCCAGGGCACCTCGCCACAATCTAAACAATTGGTGGATTTATGTGTGGAGTTGGGAATGATGGGTGTATGGAAATGTCTTCACCCAGTGGGTAGGGATTTGACAGTGCAAGAGATACAGGAGGCGGTAAGGCAGCTCCAAAGTGGTAAGGCACCTGGCCCTGATGGTCTTCCAAGTGAGTTTTATACAGAATTTCTGTATATGTGGGCCAGGCTAATGCTGGACATGTACAATTATTCGTAAAGTCAGGACTGCCTCTCGCCCTCTTTGAGAGAAGCTGATGTTTCTCTCATCCTCAGAAGAGGGAAGGCCCCGGAGGACTGTGCTTCGTTTAGATTCCCTACGATATGGAAACAGGCCCTTCGGTCCAACAAGTCCACACTGACCCTCTGAAGAGGAACCCACCCAGTCCCATTCCCCTACATCCATTCCCCTACATTTACCCCTGACTGATGCACCTAGTACCACAGGCAACTTAGCATGGCCAATTCACCTGACCTGCACATCTTTGGACTGTGGGAGGAAACTGGAACACCCGGGATAAATCCACGCAGACACGGGGAGAATGAGCAAACTCCACACAGACAGTTGCCCGAGGCGGGAATTGAACCCGGGTCGCTGGCACTGTGAGGTGCCAGTGTTAACCACTGAGCCACCGTGCTACCCATAAGGCCCATTTCGCTGCTAAACGTGGATTTTAAAATTTTATCTAAGACTCTCACCTTGAGATTGAAGAAGGTGTTGCCCTCTATTGTAAAGGAGGGACAGACAGGTTTTATTAAGGGCTGTAAGTCCTCTAATAACATTAGAACATGGTCCAGGTGTGCCAGTGGAGGTCAATTCCAGGGTTGGCAGTCTCCCTTGACGCGGAGAAGGTGTTTGACCGGATGGAGTGGCCATACCATTTTTATGTTCTGGAGTGATTTGGTGTCTTTACCAGATGGGTGGAAGTACCATATAGTGATCATATGCCAGGGTCCTTACTAATGGTATAACATCTAATAATTTTAGTATCGGTAGAGGCAGCCGACAAGGTTGTCTCCTCTCGCCGCTGCTGTTCATGCTGGTGACTCAGCCGCTGGCAGAGGCTATTCAGAGGGACCCTAGTATAGTTGCCCCAGAGGTGGGATCAGGGGTGCATAAGATCACACTCTATGCAGATGACGTTCTCCTTTTCTGAACCGGGCACTGTCTGTGCTTTATTTAATACGATATATCGATTTATTTGGCTCTTTTTCAGGATACAAGATTAATTTGATGAAGTCGGAGGCCACGTTCCTGGGCGGTCTTGGGGAATACCCAATCTTGATGATGAAATCCGATTCCCTTTCAGGTGGTCACAGGGAGGTTTTCTGTACTTAGGCATTTTCATTACTCCTCCCTTTGACCAATTATATAAGGCTAGCTTTGTGCACTTGTTCGATAAGAGAAGGCAGGACCTTCAGTGTTGGAAAGTTCTTCCAGTCTCTTGGTTAGGCCAAATAGCTCTTATTAAAATGAAGGTTCTTCCTCGCTTATCATGTCCCACACGAATGCTCCCTCTGATGATGCCGAGGCAAACATTACAGAGACTCAACGGTTGGTTCGGCTCTTTTATTTGGTATCACAGATGGCCTCTCATTAATCTTGCCAAATTGCAGCCTCCCCAGGGAAGGGGGTGGGGATAGACTTTCCAGATATTAAGAGGTATCAAAATAGCTCACTAATATCCTCTGTGAATGACTGGGCTTGTGAGGACCCACATTCAATATGGCTGGATACCAAGGCCTCCCATGCGAAGTACCCCCTTATTAATCAGTTATTCATGGATAAGATGAGAACAGTCACGGAGTATTATCAATTGTCATCAATATAGTTAGCGTGTGAAGAGTTATGCGTCAAAGTGAAGGCAGTTTATCAGGATTTTGGCCAGGGTTGATGGACTCTGGTTTTAAATCATGGGTATCCAGCAGAGTCTCTTGTCTGGGAGATTTATTTGAAGGGGGAGGTCATGATAGAACATAGAACATAGAATGTCCTTCAATTAGTTGATTCACAAGTATGAATTGCCCAGCAGGGACCTCTTTCAGATCAGGGTCTTTATCCAGAAAAAGACTACAATCCTCATTCATCCTTATAGGTCTGAGGTAGAGAGGACAGTGCTTCAGACTTCAGGTACTCTCCTGATTAGTACCCTTTACCGTTCACTGGGTGGTGACACCTTCAAAGATATTGATCAGCTCTGCAGGGTTTGGGAGTGGAGATTTCGTTAGAGATATGGGAAGACATTTGGAGAGAAGATAAGAAAGATCTCGATCTGCAACAGGACGCATGCTATGCAGCTACAGGTTCTTCATAGCGTTTATCTGGCCCCAGAGCGACTTGCTAAATTCAAAAAGGGAGAGCCTCCATTGTGCCCCAAATGCAAAATAGGTACTGGCACTCTTACTCATTGATTCTAGTCATATCACAAGCTTGGCAAGTATTGGGTGCTATAGTGAGTGGCAAGGGGGGGAGGGGCCTGGGGACTGAGGTCAAGGCAGATCCGGAGTCTCTTCTCCTGGCCCTGCCAAATTTGCCTTCGTTAAATGAGCATGGGAAAAAGCTGTTTAATATTCTTACACATTGTGCGAGGCAGAACATTTTGATGAGTTGGGCCTCTGAAAGTCCTCCGGGCCTGTCAGGATGGCATAGATTAGTCATGGAACACATCACCTGGATTTCCTTACCAGTGTGGTGCACTAGAAAACAGAACTTTTCTACAAGACATGGCAGCCCTTTCTGAACCACTTAGAAGCAAATCTGTTGGCCTTATTAACTAGAGCCTTTGTTTATCAGATCCAGACCTAGGCCTGGGTCTGATGGGCTGGGTGCCCTGAGAGGAAATATGGGTATGCTAACTGATGCTTCCGATGATGGGGAGCTTTGGTGGGATTGTGCTGAGTGGTCTGATTTAATTTAATTTAATTTAACTTATTTTGTAAATTATTAATTGAATTGTAGTATGGGTAGCTTTTTCTTTTATTATTTATTTTGTAGAGTAGAGTAGTAGTTAGCTTATTGTAATTGTTATACTCTTAGTTTGTTATATTTTTATAATTTTGTAAAGAATAAAAATTATTCAAAAAAAAGCAAGTCAGCAAACAACCTACAAATGAAGTTTTCAACAGTATCACAATCGGGCTTTGCAAAATAAAGACCCTCACTGTTCAGTTGACATCACAGTATGTGCACATCCAGAACACAGTAATAGTCGTGTGCACTGTTACTTCCAGATGGGAAAATACTGATTTGACTGTGGATTCCTTCAGTTATCGAACATCACGGGTCTGAATTTGGAACTTCATGAGAGTTGTGACATAGCTTCTATGATATTTCATTTTATAATTAGAAATACCAGTTAAAAAGTCTAACTTACGCACTGAAATTAGCAAATAAGCTAAAAAACACAAGTTCATGAGGCTGAGATTGAGATAAATCATGATTGCCAGTAATGTGCTTAGGTCAATATGCTGTTTAGCTTCATGTTATACATGTGGCTTTTCATCTGCTGGCTTGCACTTTAGTCTTTAATGCTGTATTGCTTCACAAAATTCACCAGATTATTACTCCAACCTCATCATTTAACAGAAACAATTTTTACCAATGCATCACAGGATGGAAGGTTGTCCCTTCCAAGCTCACTCACCCCATTCTTCCACTGCTGTTCAAGTTTTTCTGTCTCTGTCTTCCTCCAGTCAGTCAGACAGCGTTGGATTGTGAATCTCTCGCACAACTTAGGAAGAGCCAAGCCATTATCCATTTGGCAGAAACTTTCGAGGTAAGTCAGCATGATCTTTTGAAATTCCTCTTCAGAAAGTAAAAGTGGACTTTTCATTAGGTTCCTTTAAAGAAAATAGAAATGAATCATTAGATTGATCCCAGGGATAAATGAAGCAGAAATATTCATCGATCACATATAAATATGGACACATTACACTGATCCAGCTCATTTCACAGATACCCATCATGTATCTAACTTATGTAGAGGCTGTAAAACACTTTTTTTGTTATATTAGTATTTAATAGGTCATTCTTTGGCCATCTAACCATCCCATGTAGTTATGCAAGCTGACTCCAGTCTCTTCGGAGAATTTTGCTTGCCATATATTCCAAAACTCCCCAGTTGGAATCTGAATAGCACGTTACAATTGCAATCTGAAACATAGGGTAATTTTTATAGTTGTTCGGAAACTATGAAAAGTTGACATTCTAATCTTTTTCGAAACATTATTTACAAATACATTCTGTACACCTCGTTTTAAATATTAACCTGTGTCACACACCATAGTTTCACTGAACAATCAAAATAAAAATATTTGAAGAAGAAACTGGCCACATTTCTAACCTATATTAATGCTCACATAATTTCCAAAAGCTGAACATGACAGCTGAAGTCAAATTTGCAGGGAGAAAGATGGAGAATGTTAGGGTTAACAAGTGGATTTATCCTAAGACAATTCTGTGGAATTACCTAATATACGTTTTTTTTTAAATTGAAGTCTTGTGAATAGACTGAAAGGCTTTGCAAGATTCAGTGAACCAGCACTCAAAGCCCCAGAAAATGTACTTTCAACTATTGGCCCCGCTGGCAAAGCAGATGGTAGTACAGATGTCAGCTATTATCATAATTCACGCAATTACTACTCCTGTGTACCATGATTTGTAAGCTGAACAAAAAATAGATTGAGAGCCCTAGCCACACAGCAATGTAGTTTGATACCCAATATTGATTTCAAGCCCTCATAAAACAGTAAACACAATTGCAACATAACTTCATATTATCACAATAAGGCAGCCAATCAAAATCAGTTTTGACCGCAATATTTAGATGCAGAATTAATGGTTGTAGCTGCGTTTCTAAAATTTAATCTTACAATTCCATTTGAATTTTTTAAGATAAGAGATAAAAACAAAACAGCTGGGTTTTTCTATTGCTCAAATCTAAGGGGTCAGCACAGGGCTTGACTACTGGAGCCCTGGTCTGTACTTGCAGCCTAAGTGATTGTCTGTACGAGGTACAGACTTGTTGAAGACTTGCCAGTAAGCAGGAGTCCACTGATGGGTCTGATGAAAATCCAGTTAGTACAGTGTGATTGTCATTGGAATACACAGAAGGCAAAAAAAGGGAAGGAAGAGTGTCAGGGATTGTAACACATCTAAAGGCTGAGCCTGAAATCTTACAAGGAGTGTTTCAAATACTTTTCCTGAAAATTGGCCTGTGTTTCCTAGATGATGGCTTTTGGGATGAACCAATTTATTATGATAGAGAGGGTTTCACAACCTAGATTGGTCAGACAGTCTTTTCTGACCATCCTGGTTCAGATCTTCATAAAGGGTGAGGCAGAGTTACTCTTCTGACCTCTCCCTTTTTCTGATGAGACTTCAGCTCGTTCTGGCACTGCACTAAAGGCAGACTGGCAGTCATTTCAGAGTGTTGGAAAGGGACTTGGAAACAAGGACCCGTTGGCATTTACAGGCAGCAGATGGGGAAAGGGCAAACATCTGTAACAATGCTAGAAAAGAGCAGGGGAGCAACTGGATGACTCATCACCAATTTCCTGATTGAGATTCTGCCTGGCTTAGGGCAGGATAACAAAGTAAAATCTAATACAGAATTTTTTTGGTCCAAAATATTTCGTTGAGAGAGATTCATTGTGCCTAAACCGTCACGGCTCAGAGAATTTTCTTTGCCAACTAGTTTAGGTGGATTGGCCGTGCTAAATTGTCCGTAGCGTCCAGTGGGGGGATTAGCCATGGTAAATGTGGGGTTTTGGGGCTAGGCTATGGAGCAGGGGCTGGGTGGGATGCTCTTCAGAGTTGATGTGGTCTCAGTGGGCCAAATGGCCTCTTCGCACACTGAAGGGATTTTATGATTCTACTCTTCGCCTAATTAATTATGCAACTGAGCTCTTGAGCACTTTTCTTGAAGACTTGTGTGGTTGGAGAGGCAGAATTACTCACCCCTGTTGAGAACGCTTGGTTGTCGCATCACTAACACCTCATATAAAAGCCAGTTATGTACCACTTCAGATACTGCAAGCTAGGAACTCACAGCATGGTGCCTGGGCACATGGCCTGAAGAAAGAATAGCCCATTCTCCACTTCACAGACAGGAACCAGAAGGTGTTTATCGATGGAGTTGTGGAGATGAGGGTAGCCCTGTTTCCTATGGAATAGGAAGGCCATAACACCTAACTGAACCAGCCTGGACCCAAATGGCAGCTCAGGTTAGTCCTGTGTCTGAGGTAAAGCAGGAGGCCTAGCGATGCAGGAGGAAAGTCAATGATCTGTGCTCTGCAAGAGCATGTATCACCATCTTCTCTCTGCTACTACCTTCACACGCGAGGCCACCACTCACTGTAATGCTGCCACAGCACATGCTCTCTCACCAACACTCATGGACTTCAACTCTCACTATTGCAAGCATCATGTCTATTAGGTGCTTTCATGCACTTCATTATGAACCCTTCCCACTCACTCGCTGGGGACAACTTACTTGCTCTCCTCCCCTTGCATCACCACTACTGTTGTTTCAGCAATATTAATGTCTCCCTTTGCGTCACTGCAGGAAGAAGTCATCCATTCCCCTGATATCTTAACAGCAATTCAGTTGGCCTATCTGTAATCCATGAGCTGCTTTCACTCGGCCTACAAGACTAACCATGGTCTACTCACCAGACTTCAAGGAAACAGATCCTGGGCCTAATTGAGTGTGACCAACTCACTGGGGCGAAATAGGATGAACCTCTTGACTGCCTGGCTCAAGTGAACTTAATCACCCTTGACCTCACTAAGGATTGCTTTCCTTTGACTCATACATTTCCATTTGCTTGAAGCACATGCAGTATGCTGGCCACGCAAACTGATGGCAAAACACTGCATGAGAGGTGTTGATGCAGCACAGTGCCATACGGCAACATGCCCATCTCATTGACAACTCCATGCTCCACACTGTGACAAGCTGCCTGCCTCTCTGCCCACAGGATAAAATAATGCAGCCTGTAGGTCAGCGCTGAAGATCCTGTGTGTTACGAAATCAACATGACCCACACAGGGGCTGGTGATCTAAGTCAGTGCTGAAGTCACTGAGTGTGACTCCTTGTTAACAAAGCAATGTGAAGCATATAGAGACTGGCAGTTTTCAGGTACGTGCAAAGTGAGTTATAGAGTCATAGTTAGTGCTTGGGAATTAAGCTAAGAGCCATATCATCTCTCGATACGTGATATATATGTGTCCCTGCATGCAGGATGACCTGGCAGAAACACACAAGACATATATATCCCGGCATTCCAAAGGAAAGGAGTGAAGGGCTGAAGTGGTCTGAGATAGTCCCAGTGTAGGGACAAGGGTATGAGGAAGCTGGTGTTTTGCCACTGCTGACTGATATCAAGGTTGCCATGGAGCATAAGGGACATTGTTGTGGAGAAGCATTTGCATGGTGGCACAGCACAAACACTTGCTGAGCTGCAGCCATCAAGTACTCACTCTGATTTATATGTTTGGAATTTGCAACATCCAATTTCTTGAGGAAGGAAAGAAGTGGTGCATAAATAAGGTGAATTGGACCGTTAATACGGTGCAAATGTGTGGAAATAAGGTGACCACTGCTCAATGGTGGGATTTGGAAGTGAGTTCTGAAATTTTACACCTTCTTCACCACACAAGGCAGGGGAAAATTCCATCCTCTGTTTCTGATCTATGTAACATTTGAGAAAGACAGTGCAGAAATTTCCATATCGATTTTGACATTTTCATGCAAGAAACCTTAGAATATGAAAAGTCAATCATCCTGTCAAACCTATCCCAAAGGACATACCAACTTATCATATTTATCCAGTTATGTGAAAAAAGTTCAATAATGAGGGCACCGTTCCACAAGGACTGTTTGCAGAAGACAGCTCACCACATCTTTTCAGGGACCATTTGGAATGGACAATAAAAACTGGCCTTGCTGGCAAAACATATATCCCAAGCTTACATACTACAGGTCAGGGCAAGACAAAAATCGCCTTGAGTTCCTCAAGATAGACAAGAAAAACTCCAGAAAACACAAACAAGATTTGTGTACATTCATGTCTCTGCTATAATCTTACATGGAAAATAACAGTTGGTCCAGTCATCTCATTCATGCTTTACATATAAACAATGGTTAGTTGGCCGTAAGGATAAAATTTATTGAAACAGACCTCTTCTAATATCAGAGCTTTGTGTAATAAAATATGACTGGGAATGTTCACTTTGGAAATACATTTTGAGCAGGTGCTCCAATTATCTTTCTGGCTAAATTGGCTAAGGCTATTAAAGCAATGTGCACATTAACTTTAAAATTCTTAAGTATTTAATCTCAGTGTTGATTGCTTGGCTGAAGGAACTGAGCTGAACAAGAACGTAACCAATGTCATTTGATTACATTATGTATCCAGAAATCCACTCAGCTTTTAAAAATCAAAGGAGTCAGCAATCTGGCAAAACTGTCCACGAATTGCTAATTAAAATGGTTTTTCATCCACAGTTGTATGAACTCCATGTACCTTAAGGAGAAGGTTTACCACATCTTTCCGAAGGGCCCCTAGTTTAGTAAATGCATGCCTTGGCACTAACAGCTCAAGAATAAATTTTGAAACTTGAAACACACTTACTGGAAAACCAATTTATTCCAATGGCGTAAGAAATTCTGTTCTTCAATTTCTGAATGTAGTTGTTTTGATATGTTTCCCCTAACTTTCTCCAACGATTCATTAATTTTACGCTCGTCGATTTCTGCTTGCTCTGTTTGTTTGTCCTGGTGAATGTTTATTTCCTTATCCTGATCTTCTATCACTTGTCTTAAATAGTCCTTTGGAACGCCAAGATTGACCAACTTCTGATAAAATTCAGCATGAATTGTTTTAATTTTCATCGAGGCATTTTTGATAAGTTGCATATTAAGGGTTTCCAGTTGGTCCACTGCATCTTTGTCCAATTTCTCCACCAATTCTCCGAGTTCTGCACAATGATTGTGTAATAGCTCACGCCAGTCCATGAGGTATTTTTTATGATTGTAATGTCTTTCTCCCAAGGTGTTGAGAAGAGATGCCAGCTGCTTTTGTTGATGCTCTTGCTCACAAATCTAATCATATAAAGAATTAGATTAAACACAAAATACTCATTTTAAAGCAAGACTATGCTAGCCAGACTCCTCCTAGTTCCAGGAAATAGACTTTACAAAAACTGATTAAAAGCAAATTAAAATGTCTCTGATTAAAGGTAAAAGACCTTTGAGCAAAATCATTCATCTTGATGAAAATGGGTCCAGGGACATAAGGATATATCAGGTATGCTACCACAATGTAATTGGCATCTATGATAGGTCTAAGATACAGATCAGGGAAATTCATTGATGGAAGTATCTGGGGTAGCATTGCCTCTCAGATGCCATATTGAGCTACGTTGATTCCTGGTCACTTACAGTGCAGCCTGTTTAGCATTCTTCAGTGATATAAAAGTGAAGAACACTAGATATATCGTCCAGGCAGTGTCTCGCAGTGCAATCAGCCTCCAAGGAATCAATATACTGCATAATAAGTCCATACAGTATCTCTAGAGATGCTAAGCAAACAAACTCATCCTTCATAATACTAGAGACCTAATACATCAATACACTTGGAATATTTTATTAATAAAGGGCCAATTTTCAATGAATTCTAGAAACAAGTGCTAGTCATGTTAATTACAATGCTGCCACCAACTGGTTTTGGTTTACTTTATCTCATTTGTTGAATTTATATCCATTATCCTCTGGAATTATTAATGATTTCAAAATCTCCTCGTGACCCTATGTTGGGCTCTGATTCCACAGATGTAAATGACCTTTTGCTATCTCACCTCAGTTCACCATTATTCACACGTGAGTCACAACAATATATGGTATCCAATTCTCCACAGAGCTAAAACCCATCTTTACCTAACATGAAACCAACCTACAACTTGTTTAGATTTTTTAAAAATAATGTTCATTTTTTCTGAGAGGACAATTTAAAATTAATCTCTAATGTTCTTGTTTACTGAAACAATGGGGGCAATTTTCATGCTGAAAGATGGGAATTGTTAAATGTTAAAAGAAGTTTTCATTTCTCATACACACACTTCCAGTTCCAATGGTGGAAGTAAGATGGGCTTAAATGTGAGAGCCTCATATTCACTTTGCCTTATTAGACTGTTTGGCTAGGTTTTCCAATTGTCAGGAAATCCATGTGGGTGCACGTGGAGTGGAAACTGAGAGGAAAACTTCTCCGAAAACAAAGTTGGAAACAATTGAAACCGAAAGGAGTGAATAATTGTACACGTCAGTTTAATTGGTCAATTGAATGTACAAAAAATTTCCAAAAATCGAAATATCACTCCCTGCTAGTTCTTGTGGTTAGGATTCACATCTCTTAATCAGTCTGATTTTTCTCTTCCTCATCAGAGAGATTCCAAGACAGACTCTTTTAGCACTACAATTGTTTTATGTGAGGTTGATGGATTTAAACTTTGCATGACCCAAAGTTGCACATTTGGAGTGGCAGAACATGTAAAATATATGTAAGGTGCCTAACCCACACCCTTCCCACTCACTCTTGAACTCATTCAGGTAATAGTCCAGGAGGTGAGCAAAATACCAAGATATGAGCGTGCAAAATGTAGTTAAATCAATAATTAAACGTAATTAGGCTTGTTAGAAAATCTATTATCCTAACTGCAATGCTGCACATACCAAATGTATTGTGAATGTGGTGCTGGAAAAGCACAGCAGGTCAGGCAGCATCCAAGGAGCAGGAGAATCGACGTTTCAGGCTAAACCCCATTGATTCTCCTGTTCCTCAGATGCTGCCTGACCTGCTGTGCTTTTCCAGCAACATACTCTCGACTCTGATCTCCAGCATCTGCTTTCGTCACTTTCTTCTCATTAATTTTAACCTCACTGTAAACCCTCTTCCAAGGATTCCTACCTTGAAGAAGTTCCCTTCCTCTCTCCACAAGGATCTCAGTGAGTCTCTCTCTCTCTCTCTCACACACTGTACCCCAGAAGGTCATCTCCTCTAAGCCTCATTCCTGATGAAGGGCTTATGCCTGAAACGTTGATTCTCCTGCTCCTCGGATGCTGCCTGACCTGCTGTGCTTTTCCAGCACCACACTCTCGACTCTGATCTCCAGCATCTGCAGTCCTCACTTTCACGTAAATACTAATGTATGGATGGTGTGGACACTTCGGCAGAAGTAGACAGTCCTATTCCTTGAATGAAAGGCTTTAAAGGGGGAAGAGGAGGTCAGATGGAAAGTACCATCTTCAGGTGGATGCTGGTCACACTTAAAAGGCAAACTCTTCTTCTTCCCTATGTGCCCTGTTTGTCAGAGCCCAATCTCCCAACTCTTTTCTCAAAGTGGTCAAACCCACCCCGTAAGTACCTCTGACTTACCCCACTCCAAAATCCATTGGGACCTCCTCATAGTTCCAAATGTGGCCATTATTACACTCTTAGTGCTGCTGTAACTATTGGAGCTGCTGGCCAATACCTACTGAGGAACAGGAGTCTCACCACTTTAGTCAACCCACAGGTATCATATGGTTGTAGGGTGGGCTCCATCTTAGTCCATCAGCTGGACATTGACTTTCCTTCTCTAGGTGGTTATGCAGTCTGCCTCAGTAAATCTCTAACCTTCAACATGTTGCAAGGTAGTTACCAAATGGCCACTGGGGAAAATGTCTGTGATAATCTAATGTTCCCAGACATTCTATTACTTTAACGGACAACTCACCGAAGTGACTCACTAGTATAAATGCAAAGTGGAGTTAGTTAGAAAAACAGTGCAACTGCAAAGAAACAATTCAGTTCTCAACATTCCCAAGTGGTTTCCTGACGGCTTTGATCAATCTGTTATTTTGCTTTTCCATAAAATCTAGCAAAGTATATCTATTCAGGTCATGAGTTCTGGCATGAAATACTGTGACAAATGCTTCAAATTCCCCCCTCTGATGAGTTTCTTAACACATCAGCAGATCTAATAGCAATGGGAGTATAACATGGTTCTATTTCAGCTTGAAGTACAATTTAGCATCTGCCACAACTATTCTCATCGCTCCAACTTTGTCAGCTCCAACCCCTACCCAAATATTCACATTTTATCACTGCTGGAGTATTTACATTTTATATAAAGAAACAGAAACCCTGCTTTTTGGTATCTTGATCTACTTTTACAGCAAATTCAGCCAATATTCTAAAATAAAGGTATTGCTTGATCACATTTCTCATAGAATGATAGAATCCCTGCAGTGTGGAAACAGGCCCGTCGGCCTAACACATCCACACTGATCCTCTGAAGAGTAACTCACCCAGACCCATTCTCCTATCCTAATACTCTACATTTACCCCTAATTAATGCAGAGCTGAAAATGTGTCACTGGAAAAGCGCAGCAGGTCAGGCAGCATCCAAGGCACAGGAAATTCGACGTTTTGGGCATAAGCCCTTCATACGTCGAATTTCCTGTTCCTTGGATGCTGCCTGACCTGCTGCGCTTTTCCAGCAACACATTTTCAGCTCTGCTCTCCAGCATCTGCAGACCTCACTTTCTCCCCTAACTAATGCATCCAACCTACACACAATGAGTAATTTAGCACAGCCAATTCATCTAAACTGCACATCTTTGGATCGTGGAAGGGAACCAAAGCAAACCCCCACACAGACACGGGGAGAATGTGCAAATCCCACACAGACAGTTGCCGGACGCTGGAATTGAATGAAGGTCCATGGCGCTCTGAGGCAACAGTGCTAACCACTGAGCCTCTGGACTGCCCTTTTTTTCTTGTTAATTACAGGGGAGAACTTCAATGGGAGGTGGTGGGGAAGACTTTCCTAGATCTCCAGCTATTAATTTAGCAGGTCCCCGGTAGAATAGCCTGACGTGGTTTCTCCACAGTTCAAGAATGTAGTAGAAGATTAGGAAATCTGGGTGCTTGGAAATTATTGGCAAAAAGGTGATATTAACAACAGGCAGTTGCCAAAGAACTGATGCACTGATCTGTTCTGTAACATAGTTCAAAACAATTTAGAAGTCTGAAGTAAAATTTGACTTATATGTTTCTCTCAAGACTATTAGCATGCAGCTTCTAAGGATGGCCACTTCATTCTTTAAGGTTCCACGAGTACTTTCTCTCACATTCATTTTTGTCCTTCAAATTCCATTTTTTATTTCAGCTCAGCTATGTTCTGTCAGACATAAATATGCATAGGAATTGGAAAGGACAAAATTGCAGTTCACTTACTTTTTTGAAAATGTGCTCTCGTCTCTCACTGATCAATTTGCAATAAATTAGTTTCTTCTCTTGATCCATGACCTCATCCAGCTTCTGCTTCACAACAAGTACTTCCTGGTGCATAACGTCCAATACAGATTCCAGCTGATCTTCTGTTAGATAAGTAGTGCTGCAATAAAATAAAATACATCTCCAATGAAATAATTCAAAGACATTTAAAATTGTACCATATAAACCCACTGTTAATTTGCAAGGTTTACAAATACATTAAAAAATACTTAAAATGTATTTAAAGTAGGTCTCAGTATGCACAAACTTAAATTTGATTTTCTTGTTGTGATTCTATGCTATTTTACTTCTCCTAACAGGTTTATATTCAGAGCAAACTATGTGCAGAATTATCCAACACACTACCTCATTAGTTTACATTGAATTTTGAAATAGAGCAGGATTTTTGATTTTTAAAATTATATCCAAATAACTGTCAATCTGCTGAGGATAGATGTACATTTTCTGCTTTGAGATTTGGATTTTAACACAGGAGAGTTGATGAAATTAAAGCCAGTTTAAATGAAATGAGTTTGAACTATTCCAAAACAGTTTTTCATAAACTTAAATAAACCTGTAAGCATCCCTAAAGCAATCATTAATTTCATTTCTGTATGAGTCACAGTACGGAAAACAGAAATGTCAAATTGGCCCATTAGATGTTGAATTATTAGATTTTGTTGAGGAATATTCCTGGATGAAAATTGGTTCATACAATACAGAGGAGGATGGACAATCTATACCTGAAGTGAGATGTTTAATGTTAACTCAGAGTACAAATGATAGAAAAGATTAGTGTTTTGTCCGATTTTAATTATCATTTAATTTCATTGTAAAAATGAGTTTCAATTTGATGAGGGCAACCTATTTCTCTTACAACCGCCTAAAATAAATTTTAAAAATGCACTGGGAAATCTAATGTTACAGAATATATCAGAAGAGGGTGATGATTACTTTGTATAATAGTTGATCTCCTGTGACAATGCAAATGGACAGTGGGAGAATATAGTCACTGCCATCATTCCCTGATGCCAGCATGTTGTCCTCCTGTCACCCCTCCTCTACTCTTCATGCTTGGGTTTTTTTTAAATAATGGAAGGAAAAAAAAACCCAAGCATGAAGTGGGGTTTGTCCAAAGTTTGGTGGCAAGCCCAGACAGATGGATCAGGTCAGCGGAGTAGGCCTGAGCATGGAGGTCAGGTGAAGCTATTGAGACCTGAGGCTGGAGGGTGGTTATTGTCAGGCTGAAGGTGGAGACAACATAGTTAGCAACAGCTATGGAGGTGATTGAGACAACAATGGATGCAGAGGAAGAAACGTAACAATGGGATGGGAGAGGAGGAGATGATAAAGAACCAGGACAGAAAAAAAAAATTGCCTGAGTTAAGGACAGGATGGCACCATATGTGACATCCCTAGGAGCTTCCTGTACTGCTCTGAGCCAACAGATGGGCTACACAGCCTTTGCCCAATAGGTGCTGCACTTGTTGGAGGTTGACTATGGTTCTAGCCCCAGTCCAGCTCACCCAACTCACACTAAATCCTAATGATTACTTCTAACATCTTATGATGGCAAATTTAAGAAACTAGAATGGCATTTGACTGCTTTTGATGACTCCTAAAGTAGCAATGATCAAAAGGGATCATAATGTTAGAAGTTATAATACTGAATACTTTTGATGACAAAAGATTATTGGCTCATTGATCAAAACTCGTTCCACATTGCAACTTTCGATAATATACTGATCATTCTGTGTACAACTAAACAGAAAACCAATGTCAATATTTTTTCGATAGGACAGTTTTTCTCGCTTTCTTTTCTGGATTTTATTTGCAGATATCGAGGAGATGGTCGCCCAGTGATGATGCCACTGGATTAGTAATCCGGAAACCCGAGCTAATGTTCCAGTCAAATCATGGAAGCTGATGGAATTTCAATCCAATTAATAAAATCTAAGAAACGATGACTGTAGAGCTATCAGCTGTTGTAAAAAGCCACTTGTTTCTGTATTATCCTTTAGGGAAGGAAATCGCTGTCCTTACCTAGTCTGGCCTATGTGTGACTCCAGATCAACAGCAATGTAAATGACATTTAACTGTCCTCCAAAATGGTCTAGCAAGCCATCCAGTAATTTGAGGTAGGCAAAAAAAAAAGCAGGCCTTGCCACTGACACCCATACCCCTCCAATAATTAAATAAAATATAGAATGAGAAGTGCCAACAGTTTGCTTGAGTGATTGTTGGGCTTTCTCACTTGGGCTGGTTTGGTAGATCAATTCTAGTTAGATGACTAGACAGCGAGCAGCCGCTGGTTATTTGGCTGACTTTGTCTTTCCATTTCTGATGCAATTGGAGTGTTCCAATGATTAAAAACCCATCTGGAATTCGCAGGTCTGTGTGGCTCAGCATTAGAGGATGGGGTATATTAATGGACTGAGAAGTCAGCACTATTCTTATCTCTATATACTTTGGTATTATTTAATGGGTAGCTGGACGAATGACTGAGAGTATTCCCTTTGATGCAAACCTAAAATAGGAATTAAAAGAAGGTCAAATAGTATAAAGTGGAACAACACCAACATTGCTGAACATTGTATACTTAACATTCATGAAGTAAGTATATTGATGGATTCTTTTGATCTTTGGCCATATGCCTTAAGTGAAGAAAGCAAGAAATTAATTTGTGCTCTGCTAATCAAAAAGAAATGCATATTCAACAGGCCCTGAAACTTAGCAAACATGCATTCATAAGTGAACTATTTGAGTGAAAACAGATTGCAGGCAACCACGTTTCAAATCCAGACAGTAAATAATTAAATATTTTAACAGTATGATTTGATTTTGGATCAACAAATTAACCATATTTCAGTCTAGAACATGGCAATATACTTGTAAGAAAGCAATTTCATTGCTAAGTGTTCGAAAGGTAAGTACCAAAATTCCTATGTTACAAGATGAAGATGCACTAAGTTGTTGCAGCCTAGATGGTCACTCAGGGGGTTATGGGAAAAGAGAACAAAAAACTGATAGCTAGTTATGCACTGGGGAGAGGGATCGAGAAGACAGCAAGAGAAAAATAAATCTAATATAGGTCCCATCAATCTAGATTGCTACTTCACACATCTGTACAAGTCTCCTACTTATTATTACAGATTGAGAATGATGCAAACATGAAGCAAAAATGGATTAAACTAAAATGATTTTCATACCTATGGCCTTTCAGGACTATTTGGCATTTGGAAACACAGATGCATTTCAAGTAAATAACTCAACACTATAGTATTCAAGCTACAATGAACAATTAACTTTATTCTGAATTGTACTCAATATTTATTCACACTTTTGTCATACCCACTTGTTAACCATGTGCTTCTTCAGCTAAAAATCAACTCATTAGATCGGGAGGCAATGGCCTAGCGGTATTATTATTAGACTAATAATCCAGAAACTCAGGTAATGTTCTGGGGACCTGGGTTCGAAGCCCCCCATGGCAGATAGTGTGATGTGAACTTAATAAACAATCTTGCATTAAGAATCTAATGATGACTATGAAACCATTGCTGATTGTTGGAAAAACCTATCTGGTTGGCGAATGTTCTTTCGGGAAGGAAATGGGTCATCCTTCAGGTCGAGGGTTTGTTTTCAGACATTTCGTCACCATGTTAGGCAACATCATCAGTTAGCCTCTGGTGAAGCGCTGGTGTTCTGTCCCGCTTTCTGTTGATGTATCTTGGTCTGTTTTGGTGGGTGATATTATTTCTGGGTTCTTTTCTCAGGGGGTAGTAAATGGGGTCCAAATCGATGTGTTTATTGATGAAGTTCCAGTTTGAATGCCAGGCCTCTAGGAATTCCTGTCCATGTCTCTGTTGACCTGTCCTAGGATGGATGTGTTGTCCCAGTCGAAGTCGTGTCCTTCTTTGTCTGTGTGTAAGGGTACTAGTGATAGCTGTACATGTCTTTTGGTGGTTAGTTGGTGTTCATGTATCCTGGTGGCTAGTTTCCTGCCTGTCTGTCCATTGCAGCACTTGCAGGATATTTTGAATATGACATTTACTTTGCTGGTTGTTGGAACAGGGTCCTTTAGGTTCATCATTAGCTGTTTCAGTATGTTGGTAGGTTTACTGCCTACCATGATGCCAAGGGGTCAGAGTAGTCTGGTAGTAATCTCAGAGATGTCTTTGATGTACAGTAGTGTGGCTAGAGTCTCTGGCGTGTTGTGTCTACTTGTTTGGGTTAGTTGTTTAGGAATCGGCGAACTTTGTTTATAGGGTAGCCGCTCCTCTTGAACATGCTGCATAGGAATTTTGCTTCTGCTGCTCATAGTTCCTGGATGCTGCAGTGTGTAATGGCCCGTTTAAATAATGTCCTGATGCAGCTCCATTTGTAGGCACTGGGATGATTACTCCTGTAGTTGTGTATCTGGTCTCTGTGTGTTGCTTTCCTGGAGATGCTAGTCTATGGATCTCCATTGACTGTTCGTTCCACTGTGACATCTAGGAAGGGGAGCCTGTTGTTGTTCTCCTCCTCCTTTGTGAAATTTATGCCAGTAAGGACGTTGTTAATGATATTGTAGGTTTCCTCTAATTTGTTCTGCTTTATGATGACAAAGGTGTTATCCACATAGCAGATCCAAAGCTTGGGTTGGATCATGGGGAGGGCTACATCTCCCGCTTCTGCTAAGAACCCTGATATTGATGATCCCATGGGTGTCCCATTGATTCTTTTGTAGGTCTTGTCATTGAAGGTGAAGTGAGTAGAAAGGCACAGGTCTACTAGCTTGAGAATGCTGTCCTTGCTGATGAAGTTGGTGCTGTCTGGTGTTTATGGTTCACCTAGTAGTGTAGTCAGTGTTTCTTCTCAAACAATTCAAACACCTATGGGCACAATACTCTCAAACTAGCCTGAAGATGGGAAACCAATGCCATCTGACTGACTGCCACCCGCGAACAACTCTACTTCCTATATGAATGCCTCAGGAAACAGGTATTACCAAGATGTGTCAAGTACAAACCACTTCGCAACACCCCACAAGGCAGGAGAACAGCAGAACAGAACAGCTGCAGAATGTTGTGAGACATGATTAATGATGCCCACAACTGTCTCCACAAATACAAATGGGAAATTTCGCCCCTAAAAGCTTTGTAAACCAACACAACTGACCAGCAATGGACAAACACATTAGAACAAGCCAGTAGCATCAAACAACAGCAGACCAAGACAGAGAAAAAACTATCCTTGCAAGAAAAACTGGACAAGCTCGTGCAAAAGAACAACACAGACAATTCAGGAGCTTGGATTAAGAATCTCTCGGACCGACCACTAACAAACACGAAGAAGTCTGTCCCAATAAGAGAGATGAACTATAACCACAGAGACGTGGACAAAAAGGACTTTCTCGCAGCACTTGAATCAACTCTGAAAGACAACGAACCTTTGGAGGAAACCCAGCAGGCTATCAGACAGACAGTTGCATCAACACTAAGCAGGAAGAAAGAAGGGAACACCCTCAAGGCACAGGAAAGGAAAGCCCTAGAAGGACTTAAAAAAGACAGAGACATTGTAATCCTACCGGTAGACAAAGGACGCATGACTGTCATCCTAAACAGAACACGGTACATTGAAAAGACAAACTCACTACTCATAGATACCAACAGGTGGTGATGGGCCCGACTCCACAGCTAGAAAATCGCATCACAGCCGCAGTGAAGAAGCTCCACAAATCAGGCAAAATTAACAAGACAGTTCTCCAAAGAATGAAACCTGATGGATCCAACACACCCAATTTCTATGGATTACTTAAGGTATACAAAACCAGGAGACCCTCCTCCCCCACCCCCAGACCCACAGACTCACTTCCTGGCACACTAACATACAGACCAACAAAAGAACTCCACCATCAACTGAATTACCTCGTAGAAGACTCATGCCAGTCTATCCACTCCACTCAAGAATTCCTGAATATCAAAGACACCAAAGTAGAAGAGGACAAAGTCATGGTCTCCTTCAACGTAACGGCCCTATTCACATTAATCAACATTACCCTAGCCAAAGAAACACTGGCCTCACTGCTAGATAAACGAAGGTCACAAATACCTGACAGCACCAACTCCATCAGCAAAGACAATATAATGTTTAAAGGTTAAATTGTACAATGTGTCTGAACATTAAAATAATGTTAAAGGGTTAAACTGTACTGTCTTTGGGTCAGGTGGGTCAGGGTGACTCAAACTTCATTTAGCCAGCCATTTACTACTACTGTCCTGCTATTGTCAAAGTAAACTCTCATTCCATCCCTTCCATTCAGAAATGCTTTCATAGCCATCCCCCAAAGCTAGGGCATATCACACCTACATTGTCTTGGGGAATTGCTGAGTCAGGACATTGTTTGCATAACGATTCCCCAGGATTAGGGCATTTACATTTACATTATCTCCGAGGATGACCTCATCCTCACCATTGTACTTGGAGTAACGTGTGATTATGAGTGGTGGGGGTGGGGGGGGTGCGAAGAAGAGTGGCCACAGTTCCTGAATAAGGGTTCTGGCCCAAAACATCGATTAACCTGCTCCTCGGATGCTGCCTGACCTGCTGTGCTTTTCCAGCAACACACTCAACTACCTGCAAGCATTACCAACTGACCTGTATAAAGGGGACATGTTTCCTTTATTCGGGGCCTCTTTTGACTTGACTTCACATGTCTGCAAAGCATGTCAAAGGGGTCACACCTAGCTTGTACAGGCTTTAATAAACTTTAACTGTTTGCAGACGTCGGCGTGTGCGAATTGCATCTCGTATGTGAAACCTCGGGAAAAGAACGTAAAAACAATATCCTCAAGCTATGCCTCACTATCCCCTTTACCTTCAATGACAATACCTAACAAATCAACAGGACACCCTTGGAATCATGAGTATCAGGGTTCTTAGCAGAAGTGGGTGACGCAGAGACTAGAACGAACAGCCCTCCCCATGATCCAACCCAAGCTTTGGATCTGCTATGTGGATGACACCTTTGTCGTCACAAAATGGAAGAAATTAGAGGAAACCTATAATATCATTAACAACATCCTTACTGGCATAAATTTCACAAAGGAGGAGGAGAACAACAACAGGCTCCCCTTCCTAAATGTCACAGTGGAATGAAAAGCAGATCAGCGTCTACAGGAAAGCAACACCACCGAGACCAGATACTCAACTACAGGAGCAATCATCCCAACACCCACAAACGAAGCTGCATCAGGACATTATTTAAAAGGGCCACAACACACTGCAGCATCCAGGAACTACGAGCAGCAGAAGCAAAATACTTATTCAAGAAGAATGGGTACCCTATAAACAAAGTTAGCTGATTCCTAAACAACAAACCCAAACAAGTAGACATAACATGCCAGAGACTCTAGCCACACTACCGTACATCAAAGACATCTCTGAGATGACTACCAGACTACTCCAGCCAAGGGCTGCACCAAACACAACAACAGACAAACAGGCAGGAAACTAGCCACCAGAATACATGAGCACCAACTAACCACCAAAAGACATGACCAGTTATCACTACTATCCTTGCACAAAGACAAAGAACGACACCACTTCAACTGGAACAAAACATCCCACCTGGGATGGGTTAAACAGAAACACGGACAGGAATTCTTAGAGGCCTGGCATTCAAACTAGAACTCCAATAAACACATTGATCTGGACCCCATTTACCACCCTCTGAGAGAAAGAACCCAGAAATGATATCACCCACCGAAGCAGACCAAGACACATCAATAGAAAGCAGGACAGAACTCTAGCATTTCAACAGAGGCTCAACGAGCAAACCTACAACTTGAACCTTAACCTGTGCTACAAATCCTCTCAAAAATCACGTGTTATCCTTACTTGGTCTGGCCTGCGTGTGACCCCAGACCCACAATAATGTGGCTGATTCTTAGCTGCCCTCAGGGCAATTAAAGATAGGCAATAAATACTGGCGTAGGCACAGTTGTCCACAATGTGAGAGTGAATAAATAAAACAACAAAAACCAAGAATACAACACTGTTGAACTGGAGCTAGTGACAAACAGAAAAACATAGAATCAGAGTTCGACAGGGTTCAGAAATATTGTGGTAGGGGAGAGACAAGATGAAAAGATGTCCTGTAAATACTGCCCACATCAGAGCACGTTGATTTCTGGGCTTATTAATCATGTTTTCATGCTCTGTTAGACTGAAGCCCAGTAGCAGCTGATGTGAACATCAGAAAACAAAGATTAAATGAATAGTCATGTTAGATTGTTTTGGGATTCTTGCCTGCAGTTCACAATTTATGCCCCAATCACTCCCTGATTTGTTCAACTCAACATCTTTAATGAAAGACTCCTGTGCATTTCGGAAGGGCATATAAAATGTACATTGGTTAATTGGCACCCTGTTAACAGGAGTAAAAAGTGAGGTCTACAGATGCTGGAGATCAGAGCTGAAAATGTGTTGCTGGTTAAAGCACAGCAGGTTAGGGTACCCTCTGTGCCCCTTGAAGACAACCCCACCCCCACCCTCTTCAAGGCCATAACCCTACCTTCAATGCTTAAACCTGGCTCCCTCTTGTTTTCTTGTGGGGCCGATTAGCCAGGCCTTACCTGATGAAGGGCTCTGGCCCGAAACGTCGAATTTCCTGTTCCTTGGATGCTGCCTAACCTGCTGTGCTTTAACCAGCCACACATTTTCAACCCTGTTAACAGGAACCTCTATTTAAATGCAATCATTATTTAGACATTAATTTATTTATTTTTGTAAACTAAGTATAAAGTTTATTTTACTGAGGTAACTTATCATTGACCACATAAGTGCATCATCTTGTCTCCTTGCTCACTTATTTATACAGGGGTAATCTGACCACAAACAAATAGCTGAACAGCTTTCATTGCATGGGTTTGTATCAGGGAAGGGGCACTTTTGGGTACCCTCTGTGCCCCTTGAAGACAACCCCACCCCCACCCTCTTCAAGGCCATAACCCTACCTTCAACGCTTCAACCTGGCTCCCTCTTGTTTTCTTGTGGGGCCGATTAGCCAGGCCTTAACAGTACCCCAGCCCAACTTTCAGTTCAACTTCTATTAGCTCCCCTTCTTTGGAGACTCAGTCCCAGCAATGGTCACTGTGCGCATTTGACATTGCTAGGATTACAGAGCTGCTTGCCACCCATTACTCATCAGCTCGCCCCAAAAATGGATTCCCACTTGGACGGGAGCTGAAATCTCACCCATAGCCAATTAATGACCAGTCGAATGTTAAATGGCTGCAGAGGAGCTAGTATCAGTGAATGTATTTCCTGCTGACTCTTTGGGGGGGTGAGGCAAGAAATGGCACCATGCAAATAACATTGGGTAAATGAGGTACTTTGAGGTAAGTACTCTCTTTCACTGAAATATTCTAAAAACACATTTTTGCTTAGGCGGACAGAAAACATTTTAACTTGCTTAAAATAAATGAATTCTATTGACCTCTGGTGTGTACCTCTATGGAATTTCACAACTACAAGCATTACTCATTATACAATGACCATGCAGCTTCTGAAGACGCATATGACAACTCCAACATATTGCACCAATGACCCATGATTGATATTAAAACCTTTCCAAAATTGGCCTTCTAACTTTTCAGATTTTAGTATTTATTCATTTATGTAAAACTCAGACATAGATTTTCATTTTTAATCTCTTCCAAATTTTCCTTCAATCTCTGCTTCTTCAACATCAACTGAATCAAATTTAAGTTCACAATAATTTTATTTCCGTAACAATGTTCATTTAAATATCACTGCATGTTTTCTAAACAAGCACTTGTGTGTACTGTTAAAAAAATGAAAACTAAAAGGCTTGGCAAGCTATTATTTTTAATCCAAGTAGCGTGCTACCTAAAAATCTGCTCTCTGTTTATAAAAAGATGGTGTAAGGTTATTCTTCCAAATCAAAGAAATTTATTCAAATTAACTGATAAATTAATAGTGCAGGAATAACATTTCAAGTTGTGGTATAGAAATTCTATTGAGGAAGTAAGAGGGGAAATAAATTGCAAAGAACTGACACCAAATCTGACTATATTGAATTCTGTGAATATTGATTGTCTCTTCATGTTCGGTTAAAGAAAAGCAATAACTAATTTGCGTCTGTTGCCGAGACTTTGTGAGAAACCATTGCCCACCAGTACCTTGAGTCAACTGTTCAGGAAGTATTGATCTTGTCAGGTCAATATTTTTCAAGCAGACTGACCTGTGAATTCTTGCAATATTAATTATTTTGTATTTTACCCTTGATCACTGAGTTGGAAACCCACAGGATGGAGTGAAATTAGAGTCTGGCACATTGTTCTACATTACTCTCCACTGAAAAAAAAATGGTGCCGTACAAAACCAACATTGAAACCAATTCTGTCAATTTCCTAATGGGAGAGTACTCCATGCACATTAAGTGTGTGGTGCCTTTAACTAAGCTGTTAATTGAAAATCTTTAGGCGGGCAGGAAGAACTATGCATATCAGGAAAAAGAAAGCCTTTCTTTCTAATTATCTCAATGTTTAAATTCATTTGGGGATAAATTAAACAAAGGTATCCAGAGAGGACAAAGAGACCCACCAGACACCTTTTACAATCAATTTGCTAACGCACATAAGTTACACTGAGCAATGGAAAATGCAAGTAAGGAGAACCCACCTCAATAGTGGTCTCACCTCACTTGTTTTTGGTAACTCGGGGTCCTAACTCTAAATTTAAGCTATACGTTACCATTGATGTAAAGTCGGTCTGACACTACCATTCCAGTACAAACATATTTGCTTATTTAGGTACTGTTCCAAATTGACTCAAGCCTTTCAACAGTGCATCATGTAGGATATGAACAACAAAATTAAATAGCATTTGGGAAGTTAGTACTATTGGTTATGATGAGTTTAAATTTCTCACATCATAAACAATTCTACTATTTTAAACCAAATGCATGTTTGAAAATGAAGAATTCTTTGTATTACTAAGTGCAACAATGAAATACATTTTGAAAGAAGTGGTTCACATATATAATTATATATTGAGCAGAAAACCAATGATAGTATTATTAAGATGTGCTATCTAAAATATTAATTTACAGAATGTCATTAGCTGGACATATATCTTTCAGACAGAACAATTTTCAAAGCAACAGATATCGGTTACATTAGCTCAACAGTTGCATCTTCCAAGAACACAAGGAGTCACCAAGATTGCAACATTTTTAGAGAGCAAACATCTCACCCAGATGGTGGGCGCAAAATATATTGGTTTTGAACACAATCAGAAGAAAAATGCCCAGAGGAAATAAGTTTCTACCCTTCCTCTTTCTCTAAAAACTCATCAAGGTTTGAGAGTGGAAAGGGCATAAGACGATTTCAATGTCACAACGGGAGCTGCTTAAATAAGTTCGAATTCACACCATAATCTCTAGTAAAAGAGAACTGAACCAACCATAACTGATCCAAGGAGAAATGGCAGTACTAAGAAGTTTGTGTGGAAAGTGACTTCAGTCCAGCGGTTAGAAACCCCTTTTCTAGTAGCACTTCACATCTAGAGGATGGAAGGTGATGGCAGGGAATGCAATTCACAGTGGACACCATCACCTCTGGGCCCCACCTGGTCACCAAATACCCCAACATGTCCACTCTACTGTGCATCTTTTGTTACATCAACAGCCCATTTCCACCATCTCTCACGTACGGAGTCTTAACACATTTAACTGCAGCTATCCTCTCAGTTTGCTGAACTCTAGCAGTCCACTCTGATGATGCCCCCATGGGGAGGCCATGATAGTGGTCGCAGTCACTAATCTTCCTCCTCCCATAGACTCCAATGTTGCATGATGCTGCTCCATGTGCATCCTTCCTGATACACTTTGAACTTCCCCCAGTCACTGTCCTATCCCCTCTTTTGCAAATGTCTGTGTTCCATCCCCCATTCGCCTGGATTCCCTCACCCCACCCCGGTTGCCCCTATAAACCCATCCCTGAAATCGCCTGGAAGATAAAGAAACAGACTACCAAGTTCCTGTTCAGCTCAGACCTCTGACCAACGTCAACAGGCAGTCCCAGCACGACTGACCAGATCCTAGACCACTGCTTTTGCAGCTCCACAAACAACAATGCTCAATTTCCCTTAGCTCCTTGTACTGGCCTTACAGAACTGACTACTGAGCATGCCCTGGACAGACACCCTGTCTGTGAGCATCCCAAGTAGGTAACTGGCTATGCCAAAGCCCCTGGACTCTCTGCCTGTGACTGATTGTACGACCTTGATTGGACGGCTCACCTTGACTGTTAAATGCACGTGCAATGTGTTTGCCATGCATGCAGCTGGCACATACTTCAGAAGTTACACTGACACCTCAGTGCGCCATTCATCAATATGCCACTCCCCTGGACCCCTCACTCCATCCCAGACAGTACCCTACTGACAAGCAACCTGCTAAACTGCATCTCAAAATGCCAGTAACGACAATCTTTGGCTCTGGCTGAAGTGCCAACATGCCAATTGGTAATGCAAGGTATAGAAGCTGCAAGCATTCAGGTAGGTGCTAAGTGAGTTAGCGTTAAAAGAGTAATCAAGGAGCTCGGAGGTGTGGTCTGGTTCAATCGGTGAGCTGGCTGCCAGTCACTGTGTGCAAAGTGTCCTAGCAGCAGCCTTTCAATGCTAGTTGCTGATATGCCCTGCAATGTAAGTATGTACTTTGTAAGCAGCCTGCAAGTGGATCAGAGAGGGGCCATGATGGCCCTGATAAATTGGCAGATGCCAATGTACATGGATGGGTCTGGCTGGTCCCTGCTGATTGTACTCTGAACAGCAATTTCATCAAACATGGGGGTCATGTGGAGCAAGCTGTGAGTTGAATCTACCAGATACTCACTAGTTTCCATGTCAAGTTTTCGAGTTTGCTTAAAAAGTTTGTTACACATGAATGAGATGGATCATCAACAAGGCATTTAACAAGAAATAATTCCCCTTTGTTGGGAACTCAGCCCTGCCTGGCAAGAAATTCACCACACCATTTGTGATAAGCAAAAAGGATGGCACAAGATACTCCTGATGTAAAGGTGGGCCTTGCTGGACATCTTGTCTGATTCTGCCCCACATTAGCTAATATTGCTCATCCCCCAGTGTCACTGGCAAGGTTACCATTTGTTTCCCATTGCTAACTGCCCTTGAACCCAATGGGTTGCCGTGGGTAGGTATGAACCAATCTCACTGCTGTAATGCGAGATCACACAAGCACGGCAGACTTCCTTTCCTAAATCTTTTCT
Source organism: Hemiscyllium ocellatum (assembly GCF_020745735.1). Classification (NCBI taxonomy): domain Eukaryota; kingdom Metazoa; phylum Chordata; class Chondrichthyes; order Orectolobiformes; family Hemiscylliidae; genus Hemiscyllium; species Hemiscyllium ocellatum. The sequence continues at coordinate 28,227,752 of NC_083436.1, read as the reverse complement.
TTCTAGATTTTTGTGAATTAATTAAAATTAACCTCGACCACTGGGAATTGAGCCCATATCCCCAGAGCATCAGCCACTAGTCTAATAACATTACCATGATGGAAAATGTAATTCCATTGCTGTATGCAAGATGGTTGGGAAAGATGCAAATCCTTTCTATCATGGGCGTGTACTGGAGGTTAGAGGGATGAGGGGGCTTCTGATTGAAACATTTAAGTTATGACAGGGCTGGACAAACTAGATGTAGAGATATGTTGTCCCCTAATTAGGAGTCTAGAACTATTTAGGATTAAGATGAGGAAAACCTTCCCTACTCAAAAGATAGTGGCCCTGTGGAATTCTCTACTATAGAAGGCTGTGGAGGCCAAGTCATGGAGTATATTCAAGAAATAGACCTAGCGGTGCAGGTTTAAAGTTTCTGGAAAGTGGCATCACAGGTAGACAGGATGGTAAAGAAGGCATGCTTGCCTTCATTGGTCGGAACATTTGAGTATAGGAGAGGGGACATCATGTTGCAGCTGTACAGGACATTGGTGAGACCATTTTTAGAATACTGCATTCAATTCTGGCCAGGATGTTGTTAAACTTGAGAGGGTGCAGAAAAGATTTACAAGGATGCTATCAGGTCAGGAGGGTTTGAGTTAGAGGAAGAGGCTGAACAGGCTTGGGCCTGGAGATCAGAGGCTGAGGGGTGACCTTATAGAGGATTATAAAATCATGAGGGACATCGATAGGGTGAATAGGCAAGGTGTTTTCCCCAGGGAATGGGAGACCAAAACTAGAGGGCATAGGATTAAGGTTAAGGTGAGAGGGGATGTATTTAAAAAGGACCTGAGGGGTAACTTATTTACACAGAGGATGGCGCATGTATGATATGAGCTGCCAGGGGAAATGGAGGAGGCTGGTACAATTACAACAGTTAAAAGGCATCTGGATGGGTATAAGAATAGGAAAAGTTTAGATGGATATGGGTCAAATGCTGGCAAATGGGACCAGGTCAAATTGGGATGTCTGGTCGGCATGGACGAGTTGAACTGAAGGGTCTGTTTCTGTATTGTATGACTCTAAAGAAGTAATTTTCAGATTTAAAAGGGTATGGAGAGAAAGTGGGAATATGGAATTGAGATAGAGGACCACCCATGACCAAGAGTGAAACAGGGCCTGTTTCTATATTTTTAATGTTATGTTAAAGAAATCTGAATTTGGCACTATCGTATCACACAGGCTTCTGAACAGACTGATGAATCGTGATTTGATCACAGCACTTTATCAAGTAATAGCGGCTGACTATCATTTTAATTTTGGACTTGCGGCTTCACACTAAAATAAAAATCACCAGACAGTGTAAAGCATACTAAAAATTCATTCCTAGCAAGTTTATTAATGATTTTTCTCCAGATTAAAACTATTTTAAAAGTGACATATTTCACAATAATTTGACTAAATTTAAGACCAAAATTGTCCTTGTGTCTTTGTGTATCTAGAATATGTATGTTTTTATTTGGAGGCCTCAACATCTCTCCAAATCTGGCCAGGTGTTTCCTTCAAAATTGGTATGCAACACTTCACACATTGTTCTGAGACTGATTAATGCCTCCACCAAAGTAACCAGATTAAAATAAATGGTGTTTCAAATCTCCATGAGATGCTCACACATTTTTCTTTCTACATGACACAACGTAAAGGTCACTGGGCTAAATCTTCCACATCCAAGCCAGTGTTGAGGTTATATCAAAAGATAAAATCCAAAATAAAACAGAAAACATACCCATTTTGAATGTGCCCACTTCTGTACCCATTGTGAGATGAAGTGTGGGTGATCCACACAAAGCAATCCAACAGCAGTAGACCTTTTAATGGGGTCTTAATATTTCTTAAAATTGTATCACATGTGATACTCTTTCCACCTGTGGACGCAGCTTTCATGAATATTCTAATTGATCCGCGCACAGCAGCGTGAGAAAGTATTTTTGCAATTTCTTCACATGCTGCATCACAGACATTTGAAAATTTGTTTCTTTTGATTTTTGGAGCTCTTTTTACAGAAACAAAAACTGGTTGTAGCACTTCTATAGATGTCTATGTTAAAATGTAGAAATCTATTTAAAGCAAACATTTTTTTTCGCAGCTGGGTTAAATCTGTGCTTTCGTGCGGAAATTGGTTAGCTTTGTTGACTAGAGTGTCACAGCGGAATCAGAGCATGGATTCAATCCCTGTGCCAGTTGTGGTAGTTCATGGAGCCTTGCCCTCTAACTGAACCCAACCCTTGTTAGAGTGATCCGCCTCAAGCTATTTATAACCAGTTATGTAATCGATTGTCTCTGTGTAATGCAGAGGGATGACTTTAGCTAATCAGCTTAATTCAGTCACTGCAAATTCTTCCCTGGCACTAGACCCATAATGGGATGTGTAACACAGTGGAAATATCTTTACATAATAACTTTGTTAATACCATTTTCCTTTCAAAAGCAAAGTGGTAGTGAAAGATTTGACAAGGACAAAAGTTCCACTTGTAGGTTTTGAACAATAAAAGCACATATTTACTAATAAGTTTAATATTTCAAATATGAGTCAATTTCTTTTTAACTTAGAAAGCAAATGTTCTGAAAAGGTTATGAGAATGTTGCTAATTACACTATAAGATGTTGATGTTAACTCATTTGTAGAATCAAATGGGTCACTTTCCTAATTAAAAACCATTACCATCACAACTGACACAATGTTTTGATCAGGTACTGAGCTGATGTCTGACTGAGTATTGACATAAACTGTTAGTGGAGTTTTGCTGCATAATTGATTTCCCAAACTATTATTTTTACAACAGGGAGCCAATCAAGTGAGCCTTTGAATGGACAGCTTCAATATTTTACAGTAAAGGATTCAGGTTGTAAGTTTGCTCGCAGAGCTAGAAAGTTTGGTTTCAGACGTTTCATCAACATACTAGGTAACGTCATCAGTGAGCTTCCGGTGAAGTGCTGGTGTTATGTCCCGCTTTCTATTTGTGTGTCTTAGTCACTTAAGGTGGGTGATATCATTCCTTGGCATCATGGTAGCCTACAAACCTACCAACACACTTAAACAGTGGCTGATGAACCTAAAGGACCCTACACAAACAACCAGCAAAATGAATGTTATTTACGAAATACTATGCAAGGACTGTAACAAACACTACATCGGGCAGAAAGGCAGAAAGCTAACCATGAGGATACATGAACACCAACTAGCCACCAAAAGTCATGACCCACTATCACTCGTATCCTTACACACAGATGAAGCAGGACACCACTTTTGACTGGGACAACGCATCCATCCTAGCTCAGGCGAAACAAAGACACGCATAAGAATTCCTAAAGGCTGGCTTTCGAACTGGAACTCCATCAATAAACACTTCGGTTTGGACCCCATTTACTACCGTCTGAGAAAAAGAATCGGAAATGATATCACTCATCTTAAGAGATCAAGACACACAAATAGAAAGGAGGACATAACACCAGCACTTCACCAAAGGCTCACTGATGTTACCTCACAACCTGAACCTTAACCTGAGCTACAAATTTCTCAACCATCACAAACAGTAAAAGATTAGTTGAAAAATCTTCAAGTATTGAGTTCAAGTATTCAAGTTTACTTTGTATCAAAGGAGATCTTTTTCCCAATTATGACATCAGCAACAGGCACAATGTTATTCTCTATCAGCGCAACTCCTGATAATTGCCCATAGCAGATACTGGATGAGTTGTCACAGTGAGAAAAAGGCTATGGATGGTGTGAATGGAGTGAGAGTTAACATAGGGATTTCTAAGGGCAGTGGGGATTATTGGGAAATGAAGGGCCATGGGATGATGGGCATTGGATAATATAGGGATTTGAGGATTTGAGGAGCCACGGGGGATGGATATGGATGCATAGGTCAGCACAGAAAAAATGAGGGATTTTTGAGATGCTATGTGTTGGTGGGAGGATGAGGCAGAGTGTGTTTCAATCTTTGTCTTTAAGTATTGAACAGAGTGCTGCAACTCCCATGCAACCTTTCTGTGCAGCCCAGCTCAGGAACTAATAGCTTCCTTTGCTCTTTCTGAGTTGCCCGGCTTAATTCTAAACCCAGCCTGCGAAAACAGGGAGTGTGGACAGCAATTTTTAAAGCTCAGATTTGCATTCGTGGAACTTCTCCCACCTTTGATCATTAGATACTAAAGTATAAGTCAGCCATTGAGTCTGATCCACCAGTAAATATCATCATAGGTGATCTGACAATCCTCAACTTGAGTTCCTTCCTTATCCCCATAACCCTTAATTCTACACACATGACCTAGGAATGAGAATCTGTGCCTGTACATGGTCATTATCATGTTGCTATTTGTAGAGCCTGACTGGCTGCCGATTTATACACACAGCTCCTACACTACACTACACTACACTACAAGACAAACTTAAAAACCCACTGGGACATTTGAGGTTGTAAACTTTAAATGTGAGTTCTTTTTTGTAATGTTTCTGAGGGTAAGTGGATGCAATAACATTATCTGCATATGCCCTCCACAAATGTAATAGTCATTGAATAACAAGATGATGAACAAAGTGTTAGTTATAATTATAATTTCCTCAGGGGTTTAGATATCTGCAGCTCTATTTATCAATGATAGTCAGTACCTGTCCATTTTTCAATAATTCTTTTAATTGAAATCCTGAGCTCTTTTCCCTTGTTATGCCCAACATTCTGTACATGGCTTCATTACTTTTGCACTATGTCACATCTACACAGATATATCTGTCATTTCTGAAGTATTGACGCAAAATGTAAATGGTTCTCAGCTGGATTCTGAAGCAATACATTTGGTTTCAATGAGAATCATATCTTACTTTTTCAGTAGACTGGTAAAGGCTGTAATATGCAGGGAAGCAGTGTTCAGGAGATTGCGTCTATGGTTCATCCCACGCTGTATCCTGTCGACCAGTCCTTTTCTATGAGCAAGACCCTCATCAAGAACTTTCCTCTGGAAAGCAAGTTGCTGATCCATCAGTGTTTCCAACTGAAACTAGAAAGGAACACAAGATTCAGATTAAAGTGTGTTTATGTGCAATCATTGAAAATGCACAGACCTTTGTGCTGATTTTAAATGAATTAACCATGTTTCTCAAGAACTGAAACTGTCTAGAATTACGACACTTGCATCCAAGGTATTCAGGGTAAATAATCTATTTATGGTTATTAAATAAAATTTATAGGCTAATTAGGTTTAACATTATTTTCTCTTTCATAGTGGCCTGAACACTTTCAATAGGTCCCTGAACAAGTGCATTCTTATGAGTTATTCTCATAACTACCCTGCAAAATGTTCTAAAGGACATGTTAAATGTGTGTGCAGTCACAGAGGGAAAGCAGAGCCAGTGGATTAGCCTGCATACAAACCAACATCCATTTTATCAAACTAACCAGTTTAACTTAACTCAGTGAGTCACAATGAGAAACCGAGTGAGCAGCCACTACAGCATCAAATCTGGTATCAACACGAAGTTATGGCTCCACAGATAGAATTTGTGTATCTGCTTTCATGAAATCCTTCAGTAACATCCATCACATCCTCTGTCACCACAGTAACACTTCCAAGGCACACTGGCTCTGGAGGCAAGGCCCAATCACAACAAAAGCAGAAACACCAGAATTAGAATAATTAACTTACAGCATATCAAAAGATGTTATGGTCAAAACTTATTCAAAGGGGAGTTTGCTGATTTGATCTGTACCCAGACAGATACCCATGAATGGATGGGTACACCTTAGGATCGATGATGGCAAGCGAAGGATATTGATGGGCATAGGTTTGGGTGTACTAGCTCATTGATACCTTATACTCAGCAGTGCCTCTGTTGGATAAATCTAATAATTAAATAAGATCTTCGTTTAAAACATCGCTATCATTATCTTCCTGATATTCTAGTGAAATCAATGTTGGACAGTGTTAAATAAATGAGTCCCATATCCACTTTACCTGATAGTAAAAACAATTGAGATTAAGCATTCTTTTTAAATAGCTCACTTCGACACATTATCATCTTAACAGCAAACTGCCAACTTTTTACTCATTTTTTTCACAGTATATCACTTTGATGGCACCAGACACACAACTTCGTAACAGGAATAGGACATTGTGCCTACCCCACTACTGAATAAGATCATGGCTGATCAGAGTTTGCATTCCCGCCCACCCTTGATAACTTTGCGCCATTTTTCTACCTGAAGGTGCCAGTTTGCTTGCAGTACTTGGCTGGCTGAAGCCTCATCTAATTCCTCTTGTCTGATGACCTCCTGCAGTTGGTCAAAAATGATGCTTTGGAATGCCTGCCTGAGGCACACGACTAACTTTCTTCGGGCCTTTCCAGAAGCTTCTTCGTGTGTCATCAGAAGTGAGTCTCTCAGTTGTTTCTGCTCCCACATGTGCAATTGTTCCAGCTGTTTTCTGCACTGTGAGGCCAGCTGAACAAACATAAAAAAAACAAAGCATGAAATGCACCAAAACACCATCTTCTTAATACTTCTCCATCTTCCTTTTTAACCTCTATTGATCTGGCTTATCCTTCACTGCAACTTTATTCGACATTTATCAAAAAATTCAAAGAAAATCTGATAGACAACAAGTTTTGAACAGAGACAAAGGGCTGAATTTTAAGGCCACCTACTGGATGTGTTTTTGGAGGGGACAGGATCATTAAATATGCAAGTTGACTTCCCCTTCTCCTTCCTGTCTACTCCCAACATGGTGCCCATAATGGGCGGGTGAGGAGGGAGGGGAAGGGTGGTGAATGAAGTAGTCTAGTTAGTGTCTGACCTATCTCCACTGCCATTGTACAGTGAGCAATGGAAGATGTGAGAGTGTGGGAAGGCAGTCTTTCAGCACAATGGATGAAAAGGCAGGAATAAATCAGTGAGTGCCCTTTGAGTATCAGGGGACACTTCTGTCCCCAGAGATTTCACCCTCTCTCTTTAAGCATCCCTATCTCCAAAACCCAAGCAATGCCTAACCTGCCCTGTCTTAAGATCACGTGACCAAGCTGGGTATAAGTGCCATCAGTGTTTTTTGTGCACCTCTCATATCTGAGGCATTGGTGAGACCACTGGCAGGCCTTTATCTTGACTCAAGGCTCAGAAATTCCATCAAACGAAAGGAGGCAGATCAGGTTAACAGCAGTTTCTGTGCTGAAGAGGCAGCGCTGCCAGAGATCCACGGCAAGAGGTGATGCTTGTGGCAAAGGGAAGTAAAGGGGATGAACTTTTCAGGTTGGGGATCGCAATAGCTTGCTTCCCAGAAGGCACAGCCTTGCCTTCTGCCCATCACACAACCAGACATTGACTGCCTTCAATCAGAACGAACCCAGTTTGGGAGATAACAAGCTACCCAGAGCAACAGCAAGAGCGGCAGCAATCATGTATCCAACACTACCACCCTCTCTAATTAAGTACCATTCCCAGCTTCAAATTCACTGCTTCCCAGAACAGAAGACTCTACCCTGAGAGACAGTGGTCCAACTCTCCACTTGTTCATCCATCCTGCAGTGTATTAACGTTGCACAGCAGCCTGACTTGAACTTTGTCAGGTTAAAGTCCAACCATGGGACAAGCAGTATCACAGAATTCCTACAGTGTGGAAGCAGGCTATTTGGCCCATCAAGTCCACGCCAACTCGCCACAGAGCACCACAACTCTATCCCTGCAACTCTGCATTTTCTATGGCAAATCCACCTAATCTACACAGCTTTGGACATTGGAAGAAAACCAGAGCACCCAGCAGAAACCCATAGGGAGAACATGCAAACTCCACACAGACAGTCGCCCAAGGGTGGAATCGAAGCCTAATCCCTGGCACTGAGAGACAGTAGTGTTAACCACTGAGCTGCCCCTTCCCCCATTCCCTATAAAATTTGGACCCAGCACGTACTCATAGAAGGTGCATTTTGAGACCCTACTTCACAGGCAGGGGCTTTGTCAAACTCAGGGGAACCAGAAAATCATTGAACAGAAAAGCTGAAGCTACTTGCGATTTTGTGAAACCCTTCAAAAGAATGTGAAGCCTCACAAAACTTACACCACAGAATAGACAGTTAAAAAAACACATGCAGTCTCACAGTTAATATTTGTATTGATATACAGGAAATTATTCAGTATAGACTTTTCTGTCTATAAAAGTCTTGTATGCAACTTGGTAAACATTTCTCCTAATGTCGTTTGTGTGTTCAGTCTTTATTCAGTTTGGTGCGGTATTGCAAGTGTATTGTGTAGCTGCCAATGAAACTGAGATCACATTAAAGCTTCCAAGGTTTTGTCTTCAGGGCAAATTTCTCCCATCAAATATTTATGCAGTTCCAACCAGATACTTGCTATTGAATCTGCTTCCTCACAACCCTCTCAGGCAATTCATTCCAGCTTGAAATGATCGAATAATGGCTGTTTCCTCATCTCACTGTTACTTCGTTCGTCAATTTTCTTAAATCTGTGCCCTCTTGTCAATACCTCTGCCATAACCAATCCTCAATTGCTAGATTGAAGCCCTTTTTTGATTTTGAACACTTATCAAACATCTCTGTTCCAAGGAGTAGGTCACCAGGTTCTCCAGGTAACTGAGGTAGTAGGGAGTTTAAAAAAGCTTAGCCCTCCTGTAAATTTGAAGATAACCAGAAGATAACCGTGTGGGTGGCACGGTGGCACAGTGGTTAGCACTGCTGCCTCACAGTGCCAGAGACCCGGGTTCAATTCCGGCCTCAGGCGACTGACTGTGTGGAGTTTGCACTTTCTCCCCGTGTCTGTGTGGGTTTCCTCCGGGTGCTCCGGTTTCCTCCCACACTCCAAAAATGTGCAGGTTAGGTGAATTGGCTATGCTAAATTGCCCGTAGTGTTAGGTGCAGGGGTAAATGTAGGGGAATGGGTCTGGGTGGGTGCGCTTCGGCGGGTCGGTGTGGACTTGTTGGGCCGAAGGGCCTGTTTCCACACTAAGTAATCTAATCTAATCTAAAAAAAATTGGAGATGCAAAATCATTGCCAAGATATCAAGAGTTGAGAATTTTTTTTACTTGGAGGTCGTCAGGATTTAGAATGTTTTGCTTGAAAAAAGGTGACAACTGATCACTTAAATGATACTGGTTAGGGAATTGGGCAGATAATTAAGGGTGAGAAACTGAGTGGGCACATCCCTGTTCCCATGCCAATCAGACTATACCTACTTTACTAAAATATGGGGCCCAGAATTGGATCCAAGATTCCTATCGAGCGGCCCATTAATGTTTGATACAACTTCCTTAATTCATACTCCATGCCTCCATTCTTTATTCTTAAAGCCTTTTTACATTTCATTTATTTAACCTGCCTTGCTTTGTCATAGTTGCTACCTTATTCACTTCTTATTTTACAACCAATTGAAAGAAGCTCACCACTTTCACAAAATATCAGTTGTGTTTTACATTTGTATAGATAACCTTCAAATTACTACTGAGTCAACATTACACTGTTAATCTGAACTTAATCAGAATCGACTTTCCTATTAATGCATTGAGAGATGGTGGGGCCAGGGAGTCATATTATATTGAAATGGAGATCATGTGGGTGAATTGCACAGCAAAGTCTATTTGAATGAATCACATATTTCTCAGTTAAATATATATTTTTAGATTACTTTGAAGCTGCCAATGTAATTGGAAGTAATTTTGGAATCTCCAAAATTTAAGTCAGCTAATTAAAGCAAAGCTGACAAAATGAAATTCTTCCTATAATTCAGCTGCTTGACAGGCAAAGTATTGTCTCTTCATGGAATTTCATTGACAGTGGGCTGATGATTCAACTGTGAGAAGAATTTACAGAAGAATGAATCCAACAAAGGTGGCGGAATATTCTGGAATTCAAGGCTTTCTAGCATGATTCTATTCATAAAACAGCATCAGAGGTCTCTTGTGCTACAGTGTGTGGGTTCCCACCTCTGAGCTAAAAGACCTGGGTTCAAAGTACACTTGCCCTGGAGGGGAGTCGTAACATATCCGAACAGGATGATTAAAAAGTAAGAAAATAGCAACAGAGAAGGCTGATGTCAAGCATACTTGCTGCTGAATAGTAGTGGTACCCAGTAAACAGATCCATTGTCAGGCTGTAGAGTCCAGACACTCAATATCATTATTGATAGAAGTTGCTAATTCCAGATAGGTCAAAAAAAAATCGGCATATCCTCCCCCTCACCACCCCACCCAATCTGAGTATCTTGTGATCCATTAAAATAACACTTTATTACATCTCTATTTAGGAACAACTAAAGTAGTCTTAGGATGGACTGGTTTGAGAGTTCAGCGGGAAAGCAAAGAATGGATAAGATGACGAGACATCACTATTGCAAGCACAGAGCCTGTCATTTGGCCCATTATTTCAATGTGAATAAAGAATGGAGCTGGAAAAAGCCCAGCAGGTCAAGCAGCATCAGAGGAGGAGGGGAGTCGATGTTTCAGATCCGATGTCCTGATGAAAGGTTCCGACTTGAAACGTCAACTCGCCTGCTCCTCTGATGCTGCTTGACCTGCTGTGCTTTTACCAGCTCCACACTTTATCCGCTCTGACTCTCCAGCATTTGCAGTTCGCACTCTCTCCATTTTTTTCAATGCCATTTCTTAAAGCATTTGTGCTTCATCTCACATTCCTATTAACCCACTCAGTTCCTCACCCTGGTCAGTATTATTGATTAGATTAGATTAGATTAGTTACAGTATGGAAACAGGCCCTTCAGCCCAACAAGCCCACACCGACCCGCCGAAGCGTTTATCACCCAGACCCATACTCCAACATTTACCCCTTCACCTAACACTACAGGCAATTTAGCATGGCCAATTCACCTAACCTGCACATCTTTGGACTGTGGGAGGAAACCGAAGCACCCAGAGGAAACCCACACAGACAAGGGGAGAATGTGCAAACTCCACACAGAGAGTCGCCTGAGGTGGGAATTGAACCCGGGTCTCTGGCGCTGTGAGGCAGCAGTGCTAACCACCGTGCCACCGTGCCGCCCACAGCTGATAGGATCAGCTGTCATTTACTTCCGGCACAGCATTCCAAGTCCTTGACAACACCAAGTAAAAAAAAAGTTTGCAACTCTTGATATTTTGGCAGTCATTTTGAATTTCTGATTTCTAGCTACTTACAAATTTACAAGAGGGAATAAGCTTTTTTGAGCTACTGTTACCAAAACCCATCCTATTCAGAACTCCTTGCCTCTTCTGTTTTAGGGAAAATGATTTTCATGTTTCCAACCTCTCTGAATAGCTGTTGGTTTGCTGATAAATCACTTTGGTACCTTCACATCTTTCCTGAATTGTCTACAAGACTAATTAGAGTTTTCTAAGGCACTATCTCGTGGCCTTTTTATTCATCATTCTGTTTATAAACCCAGTATCCAACATGCTCTGGCAACCGACTCAACATCGATATCTACTTCCCATAGCTACCTGGACTACACTTCTTCCCACCCCACTCCTGTAAAAATTTAATCCCTTACTCCAAGTTCCTCTGCCTCTGCTGTATCTACTCCCAGGAGGAGCAATCCTATTCCAGAACATCCTAGTTGGCCTTCTATTTCAAGGACCACAATTTCCTCTCCCATGTGGTCAACAATGCCCTCCATACACCTCCTCCACTTCCTGTACCTCCACCCTTGAACCGCAACAAGCATAGAACCTCCTGGTCCCACTAATCTTCAAACACAGCGCATTATCCTCTGCCATTTCCACCACCTACAATCAGACCCCACCATCAGAGACATATTTCTCTCCCCACCCCTATCAGCATTCCGCAGTAACCATGCCTTCCATGACTACCTTATTAGAACCATGCACACCCCACCCCCACCAACCCGCTCCAAACACCTTACCTTGCAGCCACAGGAAGTGTTAAATCTGTCCCCACACCTCCCCCCTCATCTCCATCTAAGGCCCCAAATTATCCTTCCACATCCAGCAGAGATTTTCCTGCACTTCCAAACACCTCATCTACTGCATCCGTTGCTCTCAATGTGGTATCCTCTACATTGAGAAGATATTACACCAACTTGCGGAACATTTCAGAGAACATTTCTGGGACACATGCACTAAACGAACCCCACCGCCCTGTGGCCAACACTTCAACTTCCCCTCCCATTTTACCAAGGATATGCAAGCCCTGGGCCTCCTCCACTGCCAATACCAAGCCACCCGACACCTGGAGGAAGAATGCCTCATCTTCTGCCTTGGGACTCTCCAACCACACAGAATGAACATCAATTTCACCAGTTTCCTCATTTCCCCTTCCTCCACCTCATTCCAGGTCCAACCCTCCAAATTGGCACCGCCCTCTTGATCTGTCTACCGGTCCATCTTCTTTCCCACCTATCCGCTCCACCTTCCCCTCCGCTCTGTCACTATCACCACACCCCTCCCCCCCCACTTGTACCTACCTATCACCTTACCCCACCACCACCATCCTATTTATCTCTCAGCCTCCACCCCACCCCCCTCCACATTCCTGATGAAGAGCTTATGCTCAAAATGTCAATTCTCCTGCTCCTCGAATGCTGCCTGACTTGCTGTGTTTTTCCAGCACCACACTTTTCAACATGGATTTTTAACTGCCTTAAACAGGATGTTAAAGGTTTGTACATACACTCACCATAGTTTCTCGGTTTGTCTACGTTTTCTAAAACCATTCCGGTTACAACATACTGTCTTTTCTCAACAGTTCCGCCAAAGTGCATCATTTCACTTTTCTCTAAATTGACCTCCATCTCTCATGCTTCATTCCATTCCAACACGTAGTCTGCGGCATCACAAAGCTTATAGTACCTCAAAATAGAAACATTCTTGGAAGCTTCAGAGAATTTAAAGAACACAAGACTTACGAGTAGGTCATTACATCTTTAGAAAACACCTTTCAAACCCACAAACACTGCCATCTAGAGGATAAGTGCAATAGGAATATGGGGTAGTGGGAACACCACCACCTTCAAGTCCCACTCCCGCCATAGCATTGCTCACTCACCAGGCCAGTGAGAGGAGTTGTTGCTGGTCCACTATCCTGCCACTGCGAGCTCATCCAAGCTGATTCAGCAAGACGATGCTGGGAAAATGCTGATGCTTTCTGAAAATAGGCCCTAATCCTAATTGGAGGAGAAAGTGAGGTCTGCAGATGCTGGAGATCAGAGCTGAAAATGTGTTGCTGGAAAAGCGCAGCAGGTCAGGCAGCATCCAAGGAACAGGACGTTCGACGCTTCGGGCATAAGCCCTTCATCAAGATTCCTGATGAAGGGCTTATGCCCGAAACGTCTCGAATTTCCTGTTCCTTGGATGCTGCCTGACCTGCTGCGCTTTTCCAGCAACACATTTTCAGCCCTAATCCTATATGGCCAAAATGATTGCTCATCTGCATATGCGGAGTTGTCAATCCTTACCATAGCCTGCACTGATGTGGTCTGTCCAGAGGCAGGACAATATTAGCTTCAGGTCAGACTTCCAGTCTGAATTTCTTCAACCCCAGCTCCCATTCTGTGACAGAAGTTAGCCCATTTTATTAGCATCTACCTTGTCAGCCCCTTAAATATTATGTATGAATTATTACATCATCCTGTACCTTTCTAAACTCCAAGCAATATGGTCTTCATCGACTTAGAAACTACCTTGGTGAGATTTAAATGAATATTTTTGGTTCTGTTCATCTGGAGAACTACATTACTAATACAGCAACATATCCATTACATTACAGGAATATGATTTGACAGTCATTACTTAGCCAGTTTCACACAGATAAGCTTTGCTGAAGCAATGACTGAAGCAAACCCATTGTTGACTTCAGTTTGGAACCATTTAACATACAACTGACTAAAATTAAGCTTAAGGTGTTTCAGCGCAATGCTAATACATGTTTGGGATTCAGGGCAATTTGGATCAAATATTGGCATAGTGGCAGGAAGTAGAGGTTGAATGTTGAAGAATATTTTTTAAAACTGCTGTAGGCCTCTATGACACTCAGACTGGAAACCTGTGTCCAGGTTTCTGGCTCCCTTGCTGTTTGTTGTGTACATTAATGATCTAAGCATGAATGTATAAGGTATGCTCAACAGACGACATGAAATTGGTGGTGCGGTAAACAGCAAGAAAGCAAGCCTTAGACTCCAGACGACATAGGTCGGGTGGTCAGATGTGCTCTACTGTAGCAAATCCTGAACAGTGTGAGGTAATGTATTTTAGGAGGAGTAACAAGGCAAGGGCATACATGTTGAATAATAGGAGCCTGGGAAATACACAAGACCAGAGGGACTTTGTTGTGCATATGTCCACAGACTCTTGAAGGCAGAAGGACAGGTAGATAAGGTAGTTCATGTAAGATATTTGCCTTAGTTGGTCAAGGCATTAAACGTAACAATGAGAAGGTTATGACAGAGCAGCCAAGTAATAGTTTGGCCACAGCTGGAGTATAATGCATAGTTCAGATTGCCACAATATAGGAAGGAAGCGATTACACAGAAGAGCAGAACAAATTCACCAGAATGTTGCTTGGGATGGAATAATTCAGCTGTGAAGAGAGACGAGGTAGGCTGGGGCTGTTTTCCCTCAGAGCAGAGAATGATGAGGGCTGGGGATCCAATTAAAGTGTACAAAATCTGAAGGGACATGTGCAGGATAGATAGGAAGAAATGTTTCCCTGATTAGACAACCAGGGGCACAGTTCCAAAGTACTGAGCTGGAGGTTTAAAAGGGATTGGAGGAAACATGTTTTCACCCTGAGGGCTGTGGATATCAACAACGCAATGCCCAAAAGTGTCGTGGATGGGGGAATCCCTCAAGACATTCAAGAAATATTGAGATGAACACTTGAAATGCCAGTAGCATATAAGACTATGGGCCAAATACTGGATATGGGCATCAGAATAGATGGATATTGGTGACCAGTGTGAAATGCTGGGTCAAAGGGACTCCATGCTGTTAAAACCTCAGTGATTATATCATAGAATCACCACAGAGCGAAGCAGACCATGCAGCCCATCAAGTCCACACTGATCCTCTGAAGAGCATCCCACCCAGATTCACCGCCCAAGGCTATTCCTGTAACTCTGCTTTTTCCCATGGCTGATCCACCTAGTCTGCACATCCCTGGACACTATGGGCAATTTAACATGGCCAGTCCACTAAACCTGCAAAACAGTGGACTGTGGGAGGAAACCAGAGCACCCAGAGGAAACCCACACAGACATGGGGAGATTGTGTAAACGCTACACAGTCAGTCAGTTACCTGAGAGTGGAATCAAACTTGGGTCACTGACAGCAGTGCTAACCACAGAGCCACTGTGCATCTAAGTATCAATTAAAAAAAAAATGAACCTCTAAAGAAAATACACAGACTATCCCATGTTTGTTGTTTATTTTATGATGGGAAGTAAAATATTGCTGGAAATAATAACTCCTGTCGTACACATCGAAAATCTGTACAATCCTAACAAGCTAGACAACTAAACAGAGGGCTACACATTCTGACCAGTAATTTTTAAAAATCCTTAGCTCCAATGGGACTTTTTCTTCCTGTCAAACCAATCTGGCTATTTTCCCTCAAAGAAAGAAAACACTTTCATCGGTCTGCTAGAAAGCAGCAATTTACTCTAATTGACATCCACAAAAGATAATTGTCACTTTCAGAGATGTGGGTTTGAACTGGGTCAGAGAAAAAAATGAAAGTCGACATAATTGGTCACACTATGTAATAATATCTCATTTGTACAGACACAGCCAGCGAGATGCAGAGGTTAGCATGGATTGGGGGTGGGGTGGCAACTAGGAGTGTTAAAAATGATTGGAAAAGGTAGACAATCTGAGTGGGAAAGGGAGTGACATCAAGAAGAATTCCATGGTTTTAATATGGAGCCAGACAAAACACCCTGCACCTCTAGTTGGCTCAATTTTTCCAACAATTTCTGATTTCGTTTCTGATTTCCAGCATCCGCAGTTTGTTGTTTTCGTGCTTTTGGTCTTTTACAGTGATTACCAGGCACTTAGTCCCAAGCAAAAAACACGGTCATGCCAAGAAGATATCAACATTCCATTGTTTCAGGAATTCTCACAGCTCCTCCAGGAACACGGACTTTCATCTAAGCAAAACAGGACAACATCTTGGGAAGGCTTCTCACACCTTAAATGAAATAGATCATCTTTCATGAAGACTTTTCTCAGCTTTTTCAAGATATCAATCTGCCATTTATTTCACTTCTCCCCTACACATACCTGAAGAGGGTGAATTAATTCCTAACCAGGAGACACACTCAGGAGTGAACCTGAGGAGCCTCATTCCTGATGAAGAGCTTTTGCCCAAAACATCGATTCTCCTGCTCTTCAGGTGCTGCCTGACCCACTGTGCTTTTCCAGCACCACACTCTCCACTCTAATCTCCAGCATTTGTAGTCCTCATTTTTGCCTGAAAATGTACAGGCCAGTTTCATCATTTCAGGAAGCAAATTTTGTAATGCCTGACTCTTCAGTCACTAATGCAGTAAATCATGATCCTGTTGACACTCCAGATCAGAATGAACGAATCCTATTCCCGTGGTGATGACAATGTGTGTGATAAACACTGTTAACACATGGCTATAGAAGATGCAATAGGAGTTCCAGTAACATCTAGTTGTATAAGGTAGTCACAAGGATCTTTCAATAGGCAACAAACAGGGAACAGCAAACAATGCACATGAAGGGAAGTGCACAATCTTGACTGGGAACTACATCACCATTCCTTCACTATCACTGGGCTAAAACCCTGGAATTCCCTCACTAAAGTGGTATCAATGTATTTTCTTCCCAAAGGCTGCAATAATTCAAGATGGCAACCTATCACCACCTTCAACTGGGATATATCTACTGGCAGTAAACGCTAGTTTAGCCAGGAGTGCCCTCATCTCATGAATGAATATAAATAAAAGCAGTCTTCTCCCTAAGCTTTGAACTCCTCCCAAACCCTTGACATATCTTTCTTCATTTCAGACACTTTTTAAAATATATCCTTAAATCAAAGTTTCAGTGATCTTTCATAATATCTCTACTATCCCTTAAATTCAATTTTGCTTAACAAAACTCAATGAAAAGCTTTGGGAGATTTCAAATTTCATAGTAAATGCAGGTTGTCATTGTCATTAAAAACTGTTATTGTTGAACATCTGCAAATGCACATCTGTACATAAAAATAAAAGCTTTCCCTCGCAAAGCTTTTAAAATGTGCGCCATATGTTCCTTCACAGTCTCTGTTCTGAAGGTACCACTATCCTTCTAATTAAGACATGATCTGACAAACCACCTCAGTCGGAAGGACCACAGTCAACTGAAACAGACGCTCCTCTACTAGTGTCTTATTTTGCAAACATACAAATATAGTTTGTTAAAAGAAAAGCCTTGCAATTCATGCAGATCAGAAATAAAAACAGAAATAAAATGCTGCACATACTGAGTATGTCAGGTGGCATCACTACAGAGTGAGACAGTTAATGTTTCGGGTCAACACATATTGCCTAAATTGCTGCCCATTTTGGTCATTTTCTGTGTTTAATATCACATCTAATTTCGTGTTGCGGGATGAACTAACCTTCTACCCTGAAAGGTAAGTGACCATGTGCAAAAATAAACATACGTAACTCCTGTGACATTTAGCACAAAAAGATCAAGTGAATGTGAAAGGAACCATCCTGAATGTTTTATCAAGCATACTATCACAGGCTGTTTCTAAATCAACCCCACAGCAATGTAGAGAAACACATGTTTCTGGCATTCAGTCTGCATTACATAGCAATGCTTTGACCATGCATACAGGCCTTGCAGCAAAACTGAATTAAAAATAACATGAAAACTGAGTTCACTCAGAACACTTGAGTTTGAATATTCTCGGCATATTTTTGTTAATTGTTCACCTTTTGATTCCAGTAATTTGTTTGCAATCCAGTTAGCTAACCTTACAGAGTTGGTCATGCGTTCAACCTTGTTTCACAGGCTAATCAGCATGTGTCAATGTGCTAACCTCTTAGGTATAAATCTTCTACACACAGCGACTTATCTGAGGATAAATCAGGTGAGGTTACTAAAAATGAAATAGTCTGAATCTGAGTAACTACAGTATAGACTAAGTGGTCTAAACTTAATGGTGGGCAAATCTTGTTAAAATTAGTCAATAGTATCAAGCAATTCTGGCTCTAGTGCATCGTTAATTTGTACGGCTCCACATTTAAATACCAGATCCTAGGTGCAGGAATACCATGCCGCCACAATATCTCT
Source organism: Hemiscyllium ocellatum (assembly GCF_020745735.1). Classification (NCBI taxonomy): domain Eukaryota; kingdom Metazoa; phylum Chordata; class Chondrichthyes; order Orectolobiformes; family Hemiscylliidae; genus Hemiscyllium; species Hemiscyllium ocellatum. The sequence continues at coordinate 28,209,457 of NC_083436.1, read as the reverse complement.
CTTCTTTGAAACTCGCTTTAAAACCTTCAACAAATATTTGGTCAGTGGTCTGAAATCCAAATAGTTGGTTGTCAACCTTTAGCTGAAAGCGTTCCTGTGGCTTATCTTGGGATGCTTTATGGTGTCACTACATAAATGGAAGTGGCTATGATTGTTATCGTCATCACAATTTCAGGTCCAGAAGAGATACTTCTCAGTTCAATTCTGTCAGTCGATCCCCCATTCCTTCATTAGAGAGAAGCCACTGGTGGTGATTTAATCTGAGGGCCATCAGACCTTAGGTGAGGGATGAGGTTGAGAAGGAGAGTCCTTCATGGTAACCTCATGTGTTGATGATATTTGGGTTCAGGCAATCAGGAAGCTGCCCAATGTATGTTGCCCAATATTTAATGATAAGATCTTATATCTGAGGAATCTAATAAATAGGGTGGAACATTCCATCCCTGGTGTGGTGTGGTTAACAGTGGGAAAGTTGAGAAAATACAGCAATAATGAAAAAACAACAGAATCTTTACATCAAGCAAGTGTTTTCAATTTTTCCCTGAAGCTTTAAATGGTGGTTTCAGAGTCTTGCTATTGAGTGAAAACTATCTCTTTCCATTCACTTGCATGCTATTACCAACCCAACTTTTCTTAGAGATACATCACTTCCACTTCTCCTCTCCTTCCCTGAGAGAGTAGATGGCAGATGTGAATGTCAGGGTGATTACCTCACAGCTTCCTGATTGGATGATATTTGCGTTCAGGCAATCAGATCGTCAACACATGATTTTCCATGAAGGACTCTCCTTCTCAACCTCGTCCCTCGCCTGAGGACTGGTGGCCCTCAGGGTAAATCACCGCCAGTCGCTTTCTCTCGTGAAGGGAGCAGCCCCTATGGTCTGGTAAGATTATGGCGACACAAGACAAGACAATGTTGCTGCATGTTCCATGGTCACCATCCTCCCTGGCCCTTTGTCCAGATACATCAGCAGCAGCACACCACCAGGGTGACCACAACAACCATCAACCATGCCTGCTTACAGACACAAACAGACATGCACACACACACCTCCTCCAACCCCCACTACTGCCCAACCCACCCCAATTCAAAACGTAAACACTTGACTTTGGAGCTTGAGTACACCTATGAACTGAGGCCTCTGCCAGATTGCTTTGTAGTCACAGACACATATCCATCTGCACAGGGATGTACGTTATGGCGTTTACTTTGCATTCATAGTGCTCACTCAATTTGTACTTACTTGGAAGCTGCCAGTTCTGTACACTTCATATTACTTTCTTAGCACACGGGGGGAGGCTGCAGCTTGTCACTGTCAGGGGAAGTGAACTGCAAGGACAGTAGACATGTTGATGTATAGCAAAAAAGATGCTTGCACATCAAACAAATGACCATGTTCTAAAGATCAATGGGGAGCAGTACTTAGTGGGGTCAAGTGGGACTACATCAGTCAAAGAGTACTGGTCAGTCAAACGGCTGGTCCTATTCAAGTCTGGGGGTTATCCATCGTCAGGTGCTTGATCCTAACAGAGTCCATGGATCCATGTCCTTGTAATCTGAGGACTGCGTCACTCTGTGTCCTATAGTTCAAGTGCAATCAGCCTGCTGATTACAGGTAGGTCAGTCGTGATGTTGTGGAGATATCAGTCTAGGGGCTGGGCCAGGTATTCTTGCAATGAGACAAAGCAAGGAATTGCTTCTGAGGATTGAACACTGCATTAAATGAATATCACAGGCTCTCTTCCTGCACTGTTGGGTGTTCCTTTTAACTGGAGACATCTCAGGACCAATAGCCTCACCAAACTGCATGGCGATTGGTATTAGCGTACTGAATGTGCCATTGGCTTCCAGCTCTGGAAGGTGCTACAATCCACACGTTTTGAAAACCCATGCAGGCGGAAAGAAAGTTAGAGGGAAGGCTGATCAGGACTGCTGTCTGAGTCCATCTGGCTGGATCCAGAGGGGTGGCCTCCTGAAGCAGGATAAAGTATGGCCCTGAGCTGAAAATGTGTTGCTGGAAAAGCGCAGCAGGTCAGGCAGCATCCTAGGAGCAGGAGAATCGATGTTTCGGGCATGAGCTCTTCTTCAGGAATGAGGAAAGTGTGCCAAGCAGGCTTCACCATGGACATCCAGTCCCTGTACACCTCCATCCCCCATCACAAAGGACTCAAATCCCTCCGCTTCTTCCTTTCCCGCCGTACCAACCAGTACCCTTCCACTGACACCCTCCTTCGACTGACTGAACTGGTCCTCACTCTGAACAACTTCTCTTTCCAATCCTCCCACTTCCTCCAAACCAAAGGAGTAGCCATGGGCACCCGCATGGGCCCCAGTTATGCCTGCCTCTTCGTAGGATATGTGCAACAGTCCATCTTGGCGGCTACACTGGCACGACCCCCCACCTTTTCTTCCGCTACATCGATGATTGTATCGGCGCTGCCTCGTGCTCCCACGAGGAGGTGAACAGTTCATCCACTTTACGAACACTTTCCACCCCGACCTCAAATTTACCTGGACCATCTCAGACTCCTCCCTCCCCTTGCTAGACCTTTCCTTTTCTATCTCAGGCGACCGAATCAACATGGACATTTACTATAAACTGACCGACTCCCACAGCCACCTTGACTACACCTCTGCCCATCCTGCCCCCTGTAAAAACGCCATCCCATATTCCCAATTCCTGATGAAGAGCTTATGCCCGAAACGCCGAATTTCCTGTTCCTCGGATGCTGCCTGACCTGCTGCGCTTTTCCAGCAACACATTTTCAGTCTAGTTCTGCTCCCTACAACCCCATGCTATAGAAAGTCACACCATAGTAAACCGCTATAGAAAATCATGCTGTACAAGATGGTATAGAAAATTGCTATACTGTTCAGTAGAAAATTTGCATTATCCAAACAGCGTTCACAGTTCATCAATCGCATTGTAGTCAACTCCTGTTAATGAAATGCTCGTTATACCTGAACAGCCTGTATAGGCTTTAAGTGTAACACCTTGTGTATACTGGAAGCTAAATACATTAATACACAGGGCCGTCATCCTTGCACGCTGAAAGACAATGTACATACCCTGCCTTTCAACTCTACAAAATAGGTGACCAATGATTTCTGGTTCATTTATTAGCCAACACCCTAACCAAAGTCAATCTTGCTTAAAATTTAAACAAAAGATAAATAAAAGTTAGTTATTGTATAGCTGTACATATAACATCAGTCACAGTCCATTTAGCTCTCATACAGTATAATGCTGTTTTCCCTTTGGTAATTTTTGCAAATTGTCCTGATGAATGCAAGACAAAAAGATTTGATAAAATTAGACTTTTTTTCAGCAATACTCAAGACCCTAAATATACATTTCTAAGGCTGTTCTTTTGTAAAATATGATATATGACATGGCAATACTCTGAGATACTCTCTCTCTGTTGTATCTGACTAAAAACAAAAACTATCACAAGCCTTGACATACCTGTTCATCCATTTTCTGTATGAGCAGCTCAGTTTCTTCTTCCTCTTCCCTCTGTCTCAAATGGAGAACTGCCATTCTCTCGCCAGTCTCTTGATCGCTTTGAGTCGCTAATGCAGCTAACACCCCATCATGCTCTATCCATAGCCTGGTTTCCATCTCCTCAAACTGTCTTCGGAAGACATTGCTGAACCTTTCCTCTAAAGCTGGTGAAAGGTCTTCCTTAGGTTTAAGGTTCCTCAGCAACAACACAATGGCATCGATGTGCATTTGTTTGCGACAGTATTCCAGATGTGTATCCATCTGTATGGAGTTCCATATGTGCAAACTGTAAAAGAAAACTGAACGCTAGACGGTCTCTAATTTATGTGGTCAGGAATGTAAGCAAGAACAATATTTCTGATTAAGAAAGAAACCACCAATACTGGAAACAGAAGCTCTAAATAGTGCAAACACACATGCAGACTTCTTAAAAGTTCATTTATTTTGATGTTATTTCTGTAAGAATGTACAACCAGTGACTCATGTCATTAAAGACTGAGGTCATGAAAGGCTAACAATCAAACATGATGTAACACAAATAGAATGGTTTCGTTATTTCTGACAAAGCGAGGAGGATGCGGTTTCTTTCAACAGATTTTAAGCAGACATGAGTTGAATGATGCATAAACATAATTGATGTAGAGTTTTTATTTTTGTTGATACGTGTAATGTGAATGAAATGCAACTGGACCCCAGATATGCCAAACACTCTTTCAGTCTCAGGCATGGGGTTCTTTAAGACATATTCAAACACAGCTAAATTTCCCATCTCTTCAACTCTAAAGTTTATATCTGAGTTTCAACTATTGATGTTTTTAAAGAGAAAAATACTATAGCCAGAAACAGGTCATGGACATGTAACATTGGTAAGTCACATAATTTGTGTGATTCCAGAGTTAACTGAACACCAAAGGAAATTGCTGCAGGTAGTGGAAATTAGAAATAAAACAAAAACACGCTGGAAATACTCAGCTGGTTGGACAACATCCACAAAGAGAGAAGCAGAGCCAACTTTTCAGGTCGAGATGATCTTCCATCAGAAGGGGATGATGAACGGTCTTCTCAACCTGAGATCTTGGGCCTGGATTTTCATCCTTGAGGGAGGTAGTGGGTGTCAGGAAACCTCCCAGCTCAGCCCACTCCCCCTGAGAGAAAGTGGGCATAATGGAAGGAATATTGTTGCTAGGGAGATAGGTGCTTCACACCCAGTTGTGCCAGCTGACAAGGACTACCAGGTGTGGAGTCAGGCAGTTTAAAATGCCTGCCTTGGCACTGTGGCATTCTGTCTCAGTTAGAAAACAACCAGAATGGGCATTCAGCTATTAGCTGCCATGCATTTCCCATGTCCGATCCACAATACTACATGCTCCCTCCTGCAATCCTTCCATGTCAGGCTATAGCAATTCCATTGCCATACTCAAAATGAAAACAGTATTTTTCAGGGGATGTGGGTACCATGGCTGGGCCAGCATTTATTGTCCATCTCCAGTTGCCCTTGAGAAGGTGGTGGTGAGTTGCCTTCTTGAACAGCGGCCATCAATTGTGGTGCAGATACTCTCACAATATCATTGAACAGGGCATGATTTGGAGATGCCGGTATTGAACTGGGGTGTACAAAGTGAAAAATCACACAACACCAGCTAGTATGCTTCCAATTGGACTATAACCTGGTGTTGTGTGATTTTTAGCATTGAACAGAGCATTCTGGAGCAACACTGAAGTAAAGGTAATATATTTCCCAAGGCTGGGTAATGAGAGGTTTGAAGGGGAATGTGCATGGTGGTGGCGATCCAATGTATTTGCTGCCCTTGTCTTTCTAGATGCCCATTGTTGAGGGTTATGAGGGGCATGGATAGGGTAAATAGGCAAAGTCCTTTCCCTGGGGTTGGGGAGTCCAGAACTAGAGGGCATAGGTTTAGGGTAACAGGGGAAAGATATAAAAGAGACCTAAGGGGCAACTTTTTCACACAGAGGGTGGTACATGTATGGAATGAGCTGCCAGAGGAAGTGGTGGAGGCTGGTACAATTGCAACATTTAAGAGGCATTTGGATAGGTATATGAATAGGAAGGGTTTGGAGGGATATGGGCTGGGTGTTGGCAGATGGGACTAGATTGGGTTGGGATATCTGGTTGGCATGGATGGGTTGGACCGAAGGGTCTGTTTCCATGCTGTACATCTCTATGACTCTATAAGTAGCCTTGTTGTATTTCTGCATCTTGTAGATGGCACACATTGCTGCTACTGAGCATTGGTGGTGGAGGGAGTTAGATTTATGGATATGATGCCAATCAAGCAGGTTTTTCAGTCTGGATGGTGTCAAGCTTCAAATGTTGTTGGGGCATCCTTTATTCCTGCAAGTGGGGAGCATTCCACCACATTCCTGACTTGTCCCTCACAGATTGTGCACAGGGTCTGGGCAATCAGGACGTAGCCTTAAAGTGAATAGTAGATATACTATTAAAATCTGTGTAAAAAACAAATCATTCATTGATAACTTTCTACCGTGTTAGAAAGAGTTTTTTTTAAAACAACACAGCAATAAAAATGGACAAATCTAGCCCATTTAAATTTCATTCACTGAAACTGAAAAACTTAAAATTCCTTTACCTTTTGCAAGGAAAGATTGACATCAAGTGCTCAGACAACCGAGATGTGTCAATCAAGTGAGAGCTCAGGTGTTTCAAGAAAATGTTTGGATGTCTTGGCTCTCAGCCAAGCATATATAATGGGCTAAAGGCAATCGCTCTGGGGATGTGAATTCAATCCCACCCTGGCAGCTGGTCAAATTTGAATTTAATTAATAAATCTTGAATAGAAAGCTTTTGCTCAGTAACAGTGACCATGTAAGCATATCAATCATTATAAAAACTCCGACTGCTGCACTAATATCCGTCAGGGAAGGAAGCCCGCTGTCCTTACTGGATCTGGCTCATATATGACTGCAAATCCATAGCAATATAGGTGACTCTTCACTGCCTTCTGAAATGGCTTTATTCAGGGCAGTTAGGGATAGATAATAATCTGGGAGAAAGTGAGGACTGCAGATGTTGGAGATCAAGCATGTGGTGCTGGAAAAGCACAGCAGGTCAGGCAGCATCCGAGGAGCAGGAGAATCTATGTTCGAAACATCAATTCTCCTGCTCCTTAGATGCTGACTGACCGGGTGTGCTTTTCCAGCACCACACTCAGAGACAATAACGTGCTGGCCTTGACAGCAGCACCCACACCTCATGAATAATTAAAGAAGAAGAAAGCAAACTATTTTGGTACATCACAAAGCAAATGGTTAACCAATGAACTCCAACATCCATTCCGTACACAGTGAAGCCTGAGACAGACAATAAAGAAAGGAAGAAGGAAAAGAAGCAGATGGATTAGAGAAATAGAGACAAAAAGGTAGAAGGTTGATCAGTATCTAGTAGTTAAAAAAAAACTCCTGGTGTTATTCCCCACTGCTACTGCACCACAAGGGAGGACACTCAATAGTTATATGCATTCTGCCAGAATGATGCCAAATTTCTGAAATTATTTTAGCAGTATAACATTTTACTGCTACATTAAAGATTCAAAAGTAAATTTAAGACACTTTAGAGGCAAATGAATTTCTTTTAAGAACTGCTGGAGGGAATTTAATCCTTTGGGTTGTTAGAGTTGAAATACAGCGCATGGAATTCAGTTACATTAATGAACCATATGCTGCCATATACCAAACCAACCGGATTATAAGAACTTCATTCCACAGAATAAAACGAAAGAGGATCACTGCTTTTGCTCTAAAAAGCAATACAGCATATAGAATTAGAAATAACAAAGTAAAGTGAGTGAATAATTAGGTTGAGAGACGCCAGTCTATATATCAGAGCAGAATATAAAAAAAACAATAAAAGTCTGTAACAAAGAATGGTGACTGTTTTAGCATAGAAGGTGGTAATTTGGCTGTCATGTCTGTGCCAACATTAGATTTGGCATCAAACTCAAAATATCTGAGGCTTTAATTAATCTGACTAACAGTATTAAAAAATTATACTTAACCAAGGTAACATCCATGAAATGTCAGGAGTTATAAAGGACCAAATAAGCCCTAAGTTTCAAACAGATGATCAGATAATTAGGTTGGACATTTCATCATGGATGAGATCATACTTTCCCACATTCTAATCCATCTGCCAATTTCTTGCCCACTTGCTTCATCAATCTATAACCTTTTACACATTTCTTGCATAGAATCTTCCACATCCACCTGGAGCTTTTAGAAAGACAAGCAGTGGAACTTCATTGACAGGAAGCACAAATTCAGTTTTTCTGACAGGAGGCCTCTTTAAAAAAAAGACACTCCCTGATAGTCAAATGGCTAATAGTAAATGCTTGGAAACAGTTAGTGGAAATGATCAGTGTTATAATTATTCACTTATAATTATTCTTGTGCAATTGAATTTAAAAGATTATGGAGTCCTTTTTCAAAATGAGGTCCATGATAGAGGATTGGAACTCTTTTTTTAAACAAAGCATTTCTTGGTAGTCATATATCTTCTAATAACTCTTGTTTACTGCAGATCAGCTACCTAATGGGTCTGTCAGGTTTTAGTTTCTGCTCTGGATACCAATCAGAGTAGCCTGGGAGAAGCCTTCCAAAAGAAATGGACTCTCTAGTTCTAATCTCCTGCTTCTGGAAAATAACTCATGTTGTTTTCATGTGGTTCCTGGAGCCTGTTCTAGCTGCTCTCACGTTAGAAACCATTAAAAGGGTTTGTTGCTATTTCCTAAATGACTGTGCCTGCAAAGATCCCCAGAAACCACGGAGTGTGTTGGGTGAAATCTGACTGTGTGAAGGGCTTATGCTTGAAACGTTGATTCTTCTGCTCCTCGGATGCTGCCTGACCTGCTGTGCTTTTCCAGCACCACTCTCTCCACTCTGATCTCCAGCATCTGCAGGCCTCATTCTCTCCTAGAATGCCAAAGTGTCCAACTGACAACCGTCTTAGCATTTCAAACTTTATCCTTTTTGTTTCAAGAGAGTGAAGACATATTGGCTAAAAGTGTTTTTAGTCTCTGCAGAGAGAAATCAATTTTCTTCACCTTATCTGGTGATGTGTTTTTAAGACATGTAGAGGTTGTGATCATTTATGTTATCATGTTACAAACTGCATGTTTTAATCAGCTTGATATCTCTATGAAAAAGGTTTTGTTTTATATAAATCAATAATTTTGGAATTTTAAAGAAATCTGGTTAACGGATCTTCGATTTCTAAACCTAATATAGATAAAATATATAATTAGCCATATAGGTAACTGAGTAAAGCATTCAAGTTTATGTTATGATAACTGGATGACCAGCCATTGCTGAGTTCCCTCTAATCAAGGGAGTATTGACTGTGACCATTCCTGTGTGCTCACTATTTCGGAGTCTGTCATGATACTTACAATCTGCATAACTCTCAAGTTCCTCAAACCTTCACTCCTCTGCGTCACTCCCAGGGTAATTCGTGGGTGATAAGGGGTAACTCAAAAGGCATGGCTAATGAGCACAGTGCGAATCCTTCAGCCAATGCCAAACAATGTTGCAAGGTTCACCAAGCATCCAGTAAGGCCATCATTAGATATACAACGTCCGATGCTTCTGTTCCCTGGACTGCTCAGAACAGCCATTCAAAGCCACCATTGTGGCTTTATCCTTGTCCCACGTGAGCCTTTTCTGACAATCTACCCACGTGAGCCTTTTCTGACAATCTAGCAGATATGGTCATTCCCCTAATTGTGAAGAAAGGTCAGTGAACTATTGTGCATGAGTCACTGAGTCTTGTATAGTGTATCCTTTTATCATTTTAAGTGCAAGCCTTGACTGATGTGTAGGAGACAGCAGCTTTGTGATGCAAGTAGTGCTACATTGATAGCTGTAACTAAGTGACAGATATTGATTGTCCTCAAAACATCTGATGGATATTCCTGACATCCAGTCTCATCTGTGAGAGTCCTCTGCAGTGGCAACCTGACAATGCTAGCTCATAGGGCTGTGAAGCATTCAATAGACAATGATACATATCTTGGCTGAGTGCAGTACAACATACATCCTCTTGAGGCATTGAAACCTGGGTCTCCTGATCTTCTACAGCTGCAGGGAGAGGCTGAATAGATTGGGTTTTCCCTGGAATGTCGGAGGCTGAGGGGTGACCTTATATAGAGGTTTATAAAATCATGAGGGGTGTGGATACGGTAAACAGACAAGGTCTTTTCACTAGGATGGGAGAGTTCAGAATTAGAGAACATAGTTTTAGGGTGAGAAGGGAAAGATATAAAAGGCACTTGAGGGGCAACTTTTTCACACAGAGGGTGGTGCGTGTATCGATCGAGCTGCCCGAGGAAATGGTGGAGGCTGCTAAATTGCAACACTTTAAAGGCATCTGAATGGGTATACAAATATGAAGGGTTTAGAGGGATATGGGCCAAGTGCTGACAAATGGGACTAGATTAGGTTGGGATATCCAGTTGGCATGGACAAGTTAGACTGAAGGGTATATTTCCATGCTGTACATCTCTAGGACTGTCATGGGTGCTGGCCTCTACAGTCACCTCTGCCCAACAAAGTTCACCCTATGTTGCTCAGCAGCTGGGAAATTCCACGCACATTGATCAGCATGCTGACACATTGATTCTGCATGCCTCTGCCTAGCATGGATATTGAACAGCAGCAAGAAACTTAGAGGGAATGTCACTGTCCATGTTTCCTTCATCAGTTGGCCTTGTCTGCTGTCCCCAATCCCTGGGAAAAGAACTTTTTTTTTTAGACTTACAGTGTGGAAACAGGCCCTTCGGCCCAACAAGTCCACACCGACCCGCCGAAGCGCAACCCACCCATACCCCTACATTTACCCCTTACCTAACACTACGGGCAATTTAGCTTGGCCAATTCACCTGACCCGCACATCTTTGTGACTGTGGGAGGAAACCGGAGCACCCGGAGGAAACCCACGCAGACACGGGGAGAACGTGCAAACTCCACACAGTCAGTCGCCTGAGTCGGGAATTGAACCCGGGTCTACAGGCGCTGTGAGGCAGCAGTGCTAACCACTGTGCCACCGTGCCGTTCCCTTTGTCCTCTCTGCATATCCCTGTTGCAGAGAGTGAAATGTTGTCAGGGTACCTTGTAAATATGTTGGGAGAGCAGCATGATGGTCCTCTGGGACAACGTTGAGTTTACCTTTAACTAATGACACCAGAAGGCAGCACAATTGGTTAGCGGTGGTGCCTTACAGTGCCAGGGAACCAGGCAACAGTCTGTGTGGAGTTTGCATATTCTTCCAGTGTGGGTTTCCTCCAGGTGCTCTGGTTTCCTCTCAGTTCAAAGCTATGCAGGGTCCGGTGAATTGGTCAGGCTAAATTTCCCATAATATCCAGGGATGTGCAGACTAGGTGGATTAGCCATAGAAAATGCAGGATCACAAGGATAGAGTTGGATGATCTTCTGAGAGTCAGTATGGACTCAATGGGCCTGCTTCCATACTGTAGGGATTCTATGATTCTAAGTTGGAACCTGAAAGCACCCTGTGGGGACCGAACAGAAGCTCCAATTCGCTTACTCATAGAATTTGGAATTTTATCCATCTGCACATTTTTTAAGATAGGAAGAACATCATTGCAGAAGAAAACCTGACCAACCTCTAAATTAGAGTACCTCCTGCTTTTAGACCTGCCTCTACAATGAGTCTCAGACAGAAGACACCACCCTCTATCTCTCTTCACAACTGGCTTTCCTAGCTATCTTTGTGTCATCGGCACATTCAGTTCCTGTAAAGTTAAGTGAGTTATATCTTCATTCTAAATATGGCTACTAAGCATGTGCAAAAGGACCTTGTTCATAGCGATCACAGATCATTTGGAACTGAGTCAGGAGGGCTCTAAGTAAGATGTCCTCTCTGCATATCCTGTGTATGTAGTTATGTTCAATAAAGCTTGTTTCTGTACATTCAGAAGTATGCAAATCTTACACCATCACAGTCACTCCAAAGTGATTCATACAAGTTGTAAATAGTTGCCATCCAGTGCTGATCACTGTGGTACTTAATTAACTCCAGCTTGCCAACATGAAAAATGGCATATTTATCACTACCCTCTGCTCACTCGATCCATGCTAAAAGCCAGTCAGATCCCCACTGTATAGAAGACCAAGAATGTACTGGACAGATTACAGGTCAGATTCATGAGGACCTCACCAGAATTGGAAAATTTTCACTTCCAGGTTTTGATAGAATGGTTGTTTTGTTTTCTTTGTCACAGAGGACGCTGGCGGTAGATTTAATTGGGGTTTGCATAACGATGACTTAATGATGATCAATGATGATTTAAATTAGGTGTGTATAATGATGAGGAGCTGAAAGACAGGGGATTAGAAAGAACTTCTTTCCCTTGGCAGAGGTTTCAATAGCTAGGAATTGCAGAATTATAGTAATTGGCAGAAGGAACAATGGGGAGCAGCAACTGGACAGTGGGTGTCAAGAACTCACGACCTAAAAAAGGGCAATTATCACCATCACATGGAAACTGTGCTTAGACGACACTTCTTGGTCCAAGCGGCCTCTGTCTGCACCATACATTTCTGAAATTCTGAAGTAAGTAAACGTGCACTTTAAGACTTCCACTCTGGGAGGCCTGTAATGCCTAAAAAGCAGGAAAGACACAACCCTACTGCTAAGCCAGTGTCCTTTTCAAGTCAATTTCAAAATTTTCTTTTTGGACAGTAATGTAGGAAGAACAAATGATCTACTTGGGTAATTTTGAAAAAGAACTTAACAAAGGTCTGAATCATGTTCTGTGGGCATTCAAGCACTGGCATTACTTCAGTGGCTGAATGTTAATCAGACATATCCCAGCTGTGCTCTACTGAGCTTGTTGGTGCACACATCATACTGTTAGACAGTGTGATTTAGTCTGGGACCAATTTAGTTAGTCTGAAATGAGAATACAATGCCACCATCTGAATTAGTGAAGAGTTAATTCTTCCACCGACATTCTCCCAGTCTGTTGCAATATTGATTTCTTGCCATATGATTATTTCTGAAACCCACTTGTAACAGTGACTTGATAATTTTATCTTCAAACACCAGTCCTTAACTTTGTCAAAGTTTAACATGGCTTGCCTCAGTAAAGTTTGCCTTCCCAAAATAAGGTGAAGTGATTGATGATAACAGTGTACAAAACCAAGCATTTACTTGGATAATTCTTAAAAATAACCCTTACTCATTAAAAGCCTGCATCATGTTCTCTGGATCATCAAGCATCAAAATGCTGATCGCTTTGTCCTCAATTTGGAGGTATTTCTCGAAATGCTCTGCTGCATCACCGATTGGTGTACAACTAAATTCTGACTGTTCCTTTTCCACCTATAAAGAAACACAGTACAAGTTGCATACTTTGTTTTAGCCAAGACAAAATAGACTAAACATTATTAGTAATGCTCACTTAGATTTAGCTGGTACCAAGTTAATATTGAGTGGCAACATGGCAACTTCATACTTGTTCCAACTACAGCAGATTGAGGCAGAATGGTCAATAGGCTCACCATTCCTACATGCTGAGCCCTTGATCAGAAAGGTAGTATGTTGGGGAATCACAGTATAAATCTCAGATATTTCATTGTTCTTGAGAAGGTGCAACTGCAATGCAAGTCACTGGGTCATGTGTATGCAACTTCTACATTATAAAATAGCCCCAACAACTTGCGAGCAGGATGCCTGACCGAGTCTTTGGCTGAGTTAGAGTGCAACGTGTACAATGCCTGAACAGTAAAATGCACTGAATAGAAGTGAATGAAATTGACAGTGTCACCAACAATTAGAGGGCATCTGCCAGAAATGCAGTTGCAAAGATCAACCTGTAATTCTACAGCTACTTTTTGGGGCTAAAAGAATGAAGTTCACTCTTTAACTCTCAACATTCAGAAGACTAAATAACAGAATTTATCACATTAATTTGGAGCTAACTGCAGTGAACTGGCATATTTGTTTAGGGGATAGATTATTAGAGACAGAGTAGTTCACATTTAGTTTTTTGAATGTTGAGAGTTAAAGAGTGAACTTCATTCTTTTAGCTCCAAAACTTACAGCATGATCTTTGCAACTCTATTTCTGGCAGATGCACCCTAATTGTTGGTGACACTGTCAATTTCAGGTGACTCAGATTAAGAATATTCCTACTCTAAATTAAATTCCAAAAGAAGGGCCTACCATTTGTGGTTAACAAAATAAGTTAGGGAAAGCCATCAAACTGAATGAAAACACATCTAACTGTGAAAAGATGTGGCAGGTCAGGTGATTGGGCTGAATGGCATAAGGATAATAAAGTGGAAGAAATTACAGAAAGAGAGAAACCTAACTAGAAATGCAAAAACAGAAAGTGAGAGTTACTACAGATATTCAAAAGAGAAAGAGAAAGAAAGAAGCATGAGTTTTGTTCCTTTACAGAGTGAGAATAGTGAGTTAGTGGCTGACATCAAGGAAAAGCCGATGCAGTGAACAAATATTTTGCTTCAAAATTCACTACAGAGCATACATAAACATTTTATTAATAGCTATCAGTAAGAAGGTGGAAGGGAGAGAGGAATGGGTGAAATTACAATCATAAGGCAAGCAGTACTAAGCAAACTGATGGAGCTATGGACTGACTAGTGTCTGGACCCAGATGAACTTTACCTTCAAGTCTTCAAAGAGATGGATAATAAGATTATAGATGTGTGGATGTTAATTCCTCAAAATTCTGCCCTTGTGTTAGAACACTTGAGTTGAGTTATTTGCTCCTTCAGTAGCTAAATAAACATTTCCAATGTTAAGAAGTTCAACTGAACACTTTTAGATTTTGCATAACTTCAGACATGCATTATGGCACTAATCTCTATTGACTGAGGCATAACAATGATGCTTGATTCTCACCCCCTCACCTCTTTTATTAACATTAATTATTAAAACGGTGCACAGAATAAGCTAGACAAATAATATTCCACACAAAATGTGTGCAGGTCATTCTGTGGATACACTGAAGAGCCTGAGGTAGTGCGGCAGATTCATTAATTATATATGGGAGCACTAACTGATGGGTATTGGATTCTGAAGGTGTCATTGTATTTAACACAACACTAACCAACATTCAGCCATCGGTTCGGGTGGTTTTGGCATTGACAACATACTGAGTCAAACTAAACAAGATTTCTATCAAACCTACAACACTGCTGATGTGAGATTCAGTAAAACAAAAATACAACAGAAGCCATCACAGGCATGGGAAAATTAATGTTCCAATGGATGCTCTCACAGTAATTACCTAGAAGTGCCTTTAGCACTTACAATTTCAGATGTTCTTTTACTCTTTCATCAAAGTTCTTTCGTTCTTCCATCACAAAAGCAGGAGGAAATTCTCCCCCTGCCAAACTCTGAGAGCTTCTAGATAGACCTTCATTCCTGATTTAGCTTCTGAACTTCAGATAATATTTCACGAATCCCATTAGGATCCACAAGAGATCCCTATTTTGCTACAGATTCTTAAATCACCCCTCTCATGTAATATAAAATTTTACAATACGACTGTAAGATGTAGGAGCAGAAGTAGACCTTTCGGTCCATCGAGCCTACTCAACCATTTAATAGGATAATGGCTGATCTGATGATCATCAACTGCACATTGCTGCCTTATCCCCATAACCCTTGCTTCCTTTACCAATTAAACATCTGTCTATCTCAGCCGTGAATATACTTAATGACTTATACTTGACAGATTTCTGCAGTGAAGAATTGACTACTGTCAAGAGAAAAAGTAATCTCTGTCTTAAATGGGTGACCTCTTACTCCAAGAATATTGCCTCTTGCTCTAAATTCTTCCATAATGTGAAAGCAACCATTCTGGCTGATTGTTGCTGGAATCCAACGGAACAACTTGTCAATTCACTGACCTGCTGCTGACGATTTCGGATTCTTTTGAAGATGATGAGAATCAAACACACCAAGGCAAAAGGAACAATGAATGCAACAATAAACCCAAGAACGTGGATACCGTGATTTGGAGAGCCCTGAAAAGGAAGGCAGATTTTAAAAAGGCTACTCAACTAATCATTTTTAACGTCTTCTTCTACAGCCATTCCCTGGAAATCACACACCAAGAAAATCAATAAAGTCTATTACCTTTTATTCCCAACTGTTACTGTAAAAATAGATGCTCAGGGGAAAATATCACAAATATCAGAAATAATAGGCAATTAAACTACTTTTAAATTTAAAAGTAGTGCATTTAAACCAACAGATGTTTCTATTTAGGCAACAGAGTTGACATGATGATTCACGTGAGGTATTTGGTTTACTTCAGTGAGTTTTGCCACTCCTTGACGGGGGAATTGCGCTCGAGATTTCATGTGTTAAAGAACACTGCAATTGAAAGTGTGTGTGTCTTCAACTCTATGAACATAAATATCCATTGAAGGTGCAACATTGTGGATTCAGGATTATTGTTTTATAGAACCTATACTGGTACAGCACTATAGAAAAGTAGGTTTCTGCTTGCTCCACTATTTTTGAGGACTTCCTTAAATAGTAAGTGCTGATCCATCAGGAATATTGAATTCAAGTGTTGTTTTAGAAGGTAAAATATATCACACTCTTGACTCTATAACCTGCAGTTCCATGAGCATTGCACAAAAATTTCAAGCTGCCAAGTTTAGTGTAAAATTTGTATATGTGAATAAGTCAGAGAGGGTAGCAGAATAGATGGATTGAGTAGTTAATAAAGCATATAGTATCCTGAGTTTGATTAATATGATCAGAGGATACAAGAACATGGAGGCGACACTGACTTTGTATAAGGCTCAAGTTGGCCTCAGCTGGTGTTTTTGGTCCAATTCTGGGCTGTGAACTTTAGGAAGGATGTGAAGACACATTTAGGGCTGTTTTTTTGGAGAAAGGAAGGATGGAGATTGGATATAGATATACAAGGCCATGAGACGTCTGGACAGAGAGGATAAAGGGAAACTGACCAACATAAAGAAGACAGAATCTAATCATTGCCCCTTGACATTCAATTGCATTACTATCACAAAAATATCTTCAGGGTTACCACTGACTGGAAATTCAACTGGACTCCCCATAACACTGCAAGTCGGAGGTAAGGAATTGTGCAAAAGGGAGGAACTCTCATCACCCCAATGCCTGTCCACCATCTACAAGGCATAAATCAGGAGTATGTTAGAATACTTTACTATTTCTGGATGGGAGCAGGCTGAACACCACTCAAGGAGCTCAACATCATTGAGGAAAAAGTAGCCCTATCCACAATTATCTACATTCAGCCCCTTCATCACTGATGCACAATCGCAGCATTGTGTACCATTTACAGCATGCAATGCAGCAACTCACCCAGGATCCCCTAGATAGCAAACCCAATACCACTACCACCTGGAAAACCAAACAGATGTAAAGAAACACCACCACCTGCAAATTCCGCTGAATTTGCACACACCACCCTGACGTGGAACAATAGTGTCATTCCTTCCTTGTGTAGGAACTCCTTTCTTAACAACATCGTGACTGTACTTGGGCTGCTATATTTTAGGAAGGCAGGTCACCATCAATTTCTTGAGGGCAATGAGAAATGGATAATAGTAAGTGCTGGCCCAGTCAGCAACACTCACGTCTCACGAATGGATTAAAAATGCTGTGATCCGGCAACATTGTGATTATAAGTACCAGTGATTATGTAAACCATATCACAGAATGAAGAATGATAAAATGTTGTTGCAGGATGCTACCTATTACCGCATGGTAAATGACTACACCTTATGCAAAACCAGGCAGGAAAGCAAAGTGAAATCAACCTCCTGCAGCAAACTAGGTTGAACGTACAGCAACACATTCAAACCTCGGAGGCTCAGTTTGTATTACCTGCATGTTCTAATTGCTAAACACACACAAGGGCTTGGACTAGCTTTACCCCTTTACCCTTTAACAATTTCTCCTTTGAATCCTCCCACTTCCTTCAGACGAAAGGGATAGCCATGGGCACCCATACGGGCCCCAGCTATGCCTGTCTCTTTGTCGGCTGCGTAGAACAGTCCATCTTCTGCCTGCACCACTCCCTACCTCTTCCTCCACTACATTGATGACTGCATTGGCGCCACCTCGTGCTCCCAACTTCACCAACACATTCCACCCTGACTTTAAATTTACCTGGACCATCTCTGACACCTCCCTCTCCTTTCTGGACCTCTCCAACTCCATCAAAGATGACCAACTCAACACTGACTTTTTTTTACAAACCCACAGACTCCCACAGCAACCTGGATTACACCTCCTCCCACCCTAACTCCTGCAAAAATGCCAACCCATATTCTGAATCCTTCCGCCTCTGCCATATCTGCTCCGAGGAGGACCAGTTCCACCACAGAACACACCAGATGGCCTCCTTCTTTCAAGACTGTAATTTCCCCTCCCACATGGTTGAAGATGCCCTCTAACACATCTCATCAACATCCCGCACCTCCGCCCTCAAACCCCACCCCTCCAACCGCAACAAAGACAAAGACAGAGGCCCCCCGGTCCTCACCTTCCACCCCACCAACCTCCTTATAAACCTCATCATCCGCCAACATTTCCGCCATCTACAAATGGACCCCACCAACCAGGGATATATTTCCTTCCCCACCCCTATCCACTTTCCGCAAAGACTGTTCCTTCCATAACTACCTGGTCAGGTCCCACCCCTCCCCAACAACCCAACCTCGCCTCTTGCCACCTTCCCCTGCCACCATAGGAATTGTAAAACCTGTGCCCACACCACCCCCCTCACCTCCATCCAGGCCGCAAAAGAGCCTTCCACATCCATCAAAGTTTCACCTGCACTTCCACTAAAGTCATTTATTGTATCCGTTGCTCCCGATGCAGTCTCCTTTACATTGGAGACTGGACACCTTCTCGCAGAGCGCTTTAGGGAGCATCTCCGGGACACCCGCACCAATCAATCCCACTGCCCCGTGGCCAAACATTTCAACTCCCCCTCCCACTCTGCTGAGGACATGCAGGTCCTGGGCCTCCTTCATCGCCACTCGCTCACCACCCGATGCCTGGAGGAAGAACACCTCATCTTCCACCTCGGAACACTTCAACCCCAGGGCATCAATGTGGATTTCACCAGTTTCCTACCAGCCAATCTTCCTTCCGACCTATCCGCTCCACCCTCCTCTCCGACCTATCACCTTTATCCCCACCTCTGTCCACCTATTGCACTCTTAGCTGCCTTTTCCCCAGCCCCACCCCACTCCCATTTATCTCTCCACCCCAGAGGCTCCCATCCTCATTCCTGAAGGGCCCCGGCCCAAAACATCAATTTTTCTGTTCCTTGGATGCTGCTGGACCTGCTGCGCTTTTCCAGCACCACTCTAATCTTGACTCTGATCTCCAGCATCTGCAATCCTCACGTTTGCCTACACCTATTAGCACCAATATTGTGTCTTGTTTTTGCTGTTGCAAGTGATAATAGCAGCATCACGCTCAGTTGGAAGTCAAAGTAAAAGCTTCAAGTAATGATTAGCACCATTCCATCTGTGAGAAAGGATGGGAATGGAATGTCAGATCAGAAAAAAGTGAGGAGATCAGAGTTGAAAGTGTGGCTCCACATCCGACAGATGTCATCCACCAATGTCATCTACTGTGTCCGCTGCACTCGAATATGGTCTCCTCTGCACCAGCGAGACAGAACACCAACTTACAGACCGTTTCAGAGAACATATCTGTAACACCCGCACAAACCAACCCCACTGCCCCATGGCTGAACACTTCAACTCCCCCTCCCAGTCCACCAAGGACATACCGGTCCTGGGCTTCCTCCATCGTCAAACCCTAACCACCCGACACCTGGAGGAAGAATGCCTTGGGACCCTGCGACCAACCAGGATTAATATGGGTTTCACCAGCTTCCTCATTTTCCCTCCCCCCACCTTATCCCAGTCCCAAGCCTCCAACTTGTTCACTGCTCTTGGCCTTTCCATTGTCTTTCCCATCTATCTGCTCCACCCTCCTCTCTGACCTATCACCTTTTCCCCAACTTCATCTACCTACTGTATTCTCAGCTACCTTCCCCCCACAACCCCACCCCTCTCCCATTTATCTCTCAGTCTCCCAGCCTGCAAGCCTCATTCCTGATGAAGGGCTTATGCTGAAACGTTGATTCTCCTGCTCCTCAGATACTGCCGGACCTGCTGTGCTTTTCCAGCACCACACTCTCGACTCAGGTAAGATCAGTCACCTGCTATTCTTCTTCTGATGGTTGAACAAGCCAGTTTTGGAAAGACAAACTCTGTCTTGAGTACCACACATGAAGTTGTCCTTTGTTGCTGTTGCTGAATGATTTCTGCTGATGCGTTTTTTGCTTTGCTATGGAGCCACTGAAACCGGATGCGAGGGTGTTAGTGAATTCTTACCTAAAGCCTGCGTTGCTATTTGGATTGATTGTCAGCTCCAGTTTCTAATTTGTCCTCATTGATTTTAAGAGCTTTCAGATCTCTTTTGATAGCATCCCTCGGTCTGTGCTTTGGGTACCCCGCTAGTCTCTTGATGAGCTACACACCCATTCTGTATATACCCAGAGCAGCAATGCCTTCCTTTCCTTTTAATTCAAAACTCACTCCTTGCTGGAGCTTCGAACCTTCTTGTGGGGATTATACAGTCCTTCCAGCAATACCATTTGCTTTTTGCTTCACGATAAAATCTCATGCTGCTCTTTTATTGCTCTACTCCTCGGTAACCCCTGTTACTCTTTGTTTAAAAGTGGTTCTTTCTTTTCTAAACCATTTTACATTACACTCCTCAGGCTGGATGCACCATATTTCACATGTCTTAAGGCTCCATTGTAGAGACCATTCAAACGTTAGGATGGTTTTTCAAAATGTATGCCACTAATTGACAGCAGCTATCATGGAAGGAGGTTTACATTGTACACAATGGATGTGTCATAACCTCTCTGTAAGATCCCCACCTTGTACTTATTTATCAAAACTGTAATAGCTTGCATTCAGAAATCCATATAAATTTTCATTTTTTAGATGTTTCTACCCTCGTTGATCACTGCCTAACACATTTTAAAAGGTAGAAAGCATTCAGATTTAAGAAAGATTACAATGTTAATTTCTGAATGGGTCAGTATTTTTGACTGTAAATCTTCAACTGGACTAATGAAGCATGCTCTTATCAGTAACAGGTACATGATCATGAAATAATTACATGACTGATTTCCCACTGCACAGCTCAGGTTCATTTCAGATCTCAATGTCTAATATTCAAAATCCAATTTTGAATCCAACGTGATAAATTACTGCTGCCAAGAATTTTTCATCCTACATGAAAAATGCATTCATTATATGCTCTTATTGTATAGGGCAGCAATACAAAATTATGTAATTATAGTGAAGAATATCAAAATCTGGAGAACTGTAAAAGTGTTAGCATCAAACACTTCCAAAGGTTTTGCAGCTTGGAAAAGAAACAAAGTAAGCTCCAACTATGTCTTAATGCAAAAAGTACTACCCTCCTACAGCTGGCTCCAATTTAACAGATGTTACTTAATGTAGGCATTGGAGGTCTCAGCCACTGACTGAATAGGCAGGGACAGCCTCATATCTCCTCCTTATGGTAAGTGCCATTACATTCAGTGCCAAACAGGCACTTAACTAGGCAGCCCTGTGATTGTGGACCCTGAGGGTTGGAAACCTTGATCCTGAGAGGAAGAGGTGGCTACTGCCCACAAGGCTAAGGCATCCAAAATCCAGGATTGCCGAAAGACCCCAGGCCACAGTGACCTACGACAGGAAGGAGGTGAGTCACAGGGGAGGGTGGAGGGGATCGGCAGCAAGAAAAATGTTGGGTGTCAGCGATCTGATGGTACTGTGGCTTTAAGATGTATATTGGGTCATGGCTTTTTTTATAATGAAGGAAGGTGAAGACAGAGGCATCAATTAGTGGTGCAACAGGTGAGCCATCCACAAGCCTTCCCACAGAGACGGGAGGTCATGGGATCCCCAGCCATCATCCTCCCCAAGTTAATGCACCATTACAAAACTTGCCTTGGGAATGGACTCCAGCCAATGTAACAGACAGTGCAATGCAGATACTATCTCTAAAATGGCACTATCCCAATTGATTTCATTTGAGATCTTCCAACTAACAAAAAAGACTTGCATATTTCCACTAGAGATAAAAATCAAGCTCCACTAACCTATTTCAGTGCTTAATTCCCACAGTGAATTAATTCGATATTAACAGATTGTCCAAGATGCGCACTTTCCAAAACTGTACACCAATACCAACATGCAATCAAGCATAACTTCAAATAACAGTATTTAAACTCATGGTAATCAAGACTGAAAAATCAAATCCTGTAAATCAACTTACCTCAATTAAGGCCTCCTTAGTCAGCACGAAGTCTGCCACCAAGGGTTCAATCTGAATATGATCATCCTGACAGACAGTTTTGGATTTTAGTTATCTTATGGTTTGCCCACATTCAATATCAACAGTTACAGTCAAGTTCAAGTAATGTACAATAATTAATTCCTGTATGGTAATTGCCAATCTGGTAATAATTAGCACACATGAACAATAAAAAGCAGAAAGGTCGCACATTGTTGGGATTAAGTTATGCGAATAGCCTTATGAATGTCAGGTTGTATTTAACGGGGAGAAGTGTATTATTTTCTCCATGACAGGCAATTCAAAGCATCTCTATACCATGTTTAATGTCCATTCAAAGCAATGAAGGAGGAGCTTAGTTCCCATTCACCAAAGGTGCAAACTACAAATATGAGGTTGCCAAAGGAAAAGTAGATGGGCTTTTGGATATATTGCCAAATTATTGAAGTGAAAAACTTCAGAAAATATTTCCATTAATGTGACTTTAGTTTGCCTTTACTTGCAATGTTAATTAGTCCCTATACCTACTAATGAGTATAGAGGCACCAGAGAGGAACACATACTTTAATAAGAACCAAAAATAAATATTGATTTATTTTTGCAATTAGAGGTTGCTTAGGACATTTTAAGATAATTTGGTTAGAAAAGCATAAGCTTTAGGAGATATGACTGAGGTATTTATAATAATGACGAAGCATTAGATGGGTGGCATGGTAGCTTAGTGGTTACACCACTGCCTCACAGCGCCAGGCATCTGGGTTCAAGTCAAGCCTTGGGTGACTCTCTGTGTCGAGTTTGCACCTTTTCCCTGTGTCTGTGTAGGTTTCCTCTCACTGCCCAAACGTGTGTAAAATAAGTGGATTAGCCATGGGAAATGTAAGGTTACAGGGATCGGGTAAGGGGATGCTTTTTGGAGACTCGGCATGGACTTGCTGGGCTGAGTGGCCTGTATCCACACAATAGAGATTCAATGATTCAGACCTCACAACACTTCTAAAAGGAAGTCAATAGTGGGAAGAAAATAGAAAATAAACTAGCAGTCAGAGTGGAGACCAGGAAGTCTTTATACTCTCAGAGGACGGTTACCACATAGAACAGGTTTAGGTATGATATAGTTCTTGAAAGAAGGATAAGACAACCATCTGCACGAAGAGGATCTAATAAGTTAGCTACATTAGTGTGTGACATACCAAGATCCCAAAACCAAAAGGACACTGTGCTAATGCACTGGAGTAGAAAATGTTCAGTGGAGGATTCCAAAGTGGGTTAAAAGTATTGAAACACCAAACTTACAATAAAAAAAAAGGATCTTGAGCTATTATCATTCAAAAATGTTTAGTGAAGGCAGTGATAAGTTTTCGCCAGGTGGAAGCATATTTGGTACAAAATTAGAAAGAATCAGAGGGTGAAACAAATTAAACTGGACTTTCTAAATACATTCTCATGTTCCAGAGTTATTATGGAATAAACACTGCCTATTGCAAACCTCACCAGCAAATCATGTCAACATTCGAAAGGATTTGCTTTCAGACCTTCTCTTCTTTCATGTAGGAAAGTATTTGGCCTGAGACCAACATCCACCAATGGAAACAAAAACCTTATTTAGTTAGCAGTTAGGAGATGAATTAATCTTTAAATAGAATACCTGAGACATCTTGCCAAAGTTGAGGTAGGCAGGTAATGACATGTTCCTCCAATCCTTCGATCCGCCAGTATTTAATACTGCAGTATAGTTTATTACAAAGTATTCACCAGCTGATGGACAAAAGATCAAATGGGAATGTTAACACATGTGCCCGGAAAGGTTTGTAGAATAACTCCTTTGAACCAGTATTCTCATGATGGTCTGTTTGTTATAATGTTGTCTTCTAATCCATTCAGAAGGCAAATAATGCACTGCCAACTAAATTTGGTTGATTATTTTGAAGGATAGTTTTGTGAAAAAAAACAACAACATAAAGTTATTCTTTTCCTACTTTTTCCTTTTCTTTCCATGGATACAACCTCTTAACAACTTGATTAACTGCTCACACTTCAACTGTTCAACTCAATGGTAAAGCTTGTCTAACAGTCTAATTGTATCCCTGCATGCACATTGACCACCCATTCCACCAATGGACTAGAAATAGTCATAATATCGAATGAACAATTCCAATTCCCAAGAGGCAAGCTGGGGAATTTAAGTTGAGTTAGCTAAGACTGGAGGAGATGCAAAAAAACTCAAGGGCAAATTCTTCCAATATGCATTTTAGAGATGATCGATGTGGAAGTGAGCGTAATTTCTCTTTGTGTGGGGTCAGCTTTTCTTGTGCAATTATTTGGTTGTTAGCTCATTGCTTATGCATAGTTAAGGAGCATTGATACCCTTGTGGGGGATGGACAAAAAGTCATTGCCCCCATTGTTGGTTCAAGGGGCCGAAAGTCCTGGCTTTGTATTCAAAGAACACCCAGAAGTGGCAAATTTAGAGAGCTATGCAGACTCATGGAATGATCGCCTCCTGCTAGACACTTTTCCACCCTTCCACCCTTTCCCAATCACTGACCATGCCCACAACACTCAAGTCTCTCTCCCTCCTGCTCCGAGCAACCAACATGATGGCAGCCCATTCTCAATCATGGCATGGCATAAAGAAATGCTCCCCAAAGAGGACTGGACAGCAGTTACTCATTCCAATGCCAACAAGTACAGCACCTCTCGCACGTCTCTTTTATGCTGTTGGAATGTGGAAGACATGTAGTGATCACTTGCAGAGAAATGAATTGGGAAGGCAAACTTAATTCTGGAGGTTTGGCATTTCAATGAACAGGTGAGATATGCAAATTCATGGAAAAAAAACAGACACAGAAAGCATCTGCTCTTAAAGTTACACAAATTTAATTGTAAACACCCATCTCACTGTCCAGAACCTGATTTTAGGCTTTCCATTTAATTAAGTTTCCACCTACCTTGCTTCCTACTTCCAGCAGCAACACAAGGTTCCCAATCCCAGTATCAGTAATAACGACTATGATACCCTAAAATGCCCTTTCGGAAAGGAAACTTGCTGTCTTTATCTGGTCTGACCTAATAATAATGACAGATCCACTGCAATGTGGTTGACTCTTAAATACCATCTGCTCAGCATATCTCAGTTCTGGACCTATCCCAAACATTTGTGAAAGCTAATGTCACTCCCAATATTTGGACCGCAGCAGCGGTTCAAGATGACACATCATCATCCTCCAAACAGCAATTAGGATTTCCAATAAACGCTGACCTTGCCAATGACGCTTACATCAGGTAAACAAATTGAAGTAACTAATCAGTACCAGAGGACCAGAAGAAAATCCAGACTCTCTCGCCCCTCCCTTAATAAGCAAAAGCTCATTCCGTGAGGAAAGCCAAGTAAGGACCATATATGGATTCAGTCGTGAGCCCAACAAAAATAAGCAGTAGATGTTGAATTGTCAGCTAAACAAAAGAATTCAGCTGCTCTGTCAAAAAGATTCCTGAGGGAGGAGACAATGACAGATGGAAATGTCAGGGACCCGTAACCAAAGTGCCCAGGTAAACGCACTGGAGAAATTGGCTTCCATCCCAATACGGCAATGGGTGGGGTGGGATGCTAGACAAATTCAAATTATTGAAATCTGGAATTGAAAGCTACCTCAGCAATAACAATTACCAATCGTTGTTTAAAAAAACCCATCTGCTTTGCTACTATTTTTTAGGGAAAGATATCTGGTCTAGCCTAGATCTAATTCCATATCATGGTAACTTGGTTGGCTACTAACTGTCCTCTCAAAGCCATTTAGTTCAAGGGTAATTAGATATAGACAACAAATGCTGGTCTTGTCAGTGATGCCCACATCCCATGAAAGAACAAAATAAAACACTACAATATAGCAAATTCCAGAAATCACTTGAAATTACAAAATAGCAAAATACTTGACCATATTATGAAACATAAAGTAAGATATCCACTATGTTTCAATGCAACACTCAAATACCCACTTGCAAAAGTGTTGAATATGTTTTAACTTTCTTTTAAACTAACTTGTGACATGACTTTATCACATTGAATAAATAAAGTTGACACATAGGGGCAACGTACCTTGAAGAATGTCTTTGGTGTACGTCTGGAACCCCAATTCAGTGTCTTTTCCCATGTTACTTTGAATGCTTAGACCACTGATAGCATCTCGGATAGTAAGCTGAGAAATGTTATATGTGGATTGCACATCCAAACTGCTTATTATCAATTTCACAGTCACTATCTGGGATTCATTTCTTCTGCTCACCTGAGAAAGAGTACTGTGTTAATACATGCATTTGGTTCATATATTTAAATTTATTCAACATCAAAGAAGCTCAGCTCAGTTATGTACAATTCTACAACTTTTGTTTAAAGCCTGATGGAAGTAATTTTGACAATCTTGTTAAATGCCTTTCCAGATGCTTTTCACCCAGTGACTCTGTAGCAACCTGTGGTCCATTTAAGGGACTGCATTCAGAGTAGCCGTATTGTGAAAAGAGGGCATCAACCATGAACATACTTGTGAAAATCCCAGTGCCAATTAATGGCTTACACTTTGGATGCTTTTGCTGCAGTCCTTACCAATATGGCGGATGACACACGTGCATGTATGTCTGCACACATCAAGGACATCAAGGCACTGATTTTTATGATTGTAAAGTGGGGAAGCACCAATAAATCTCAAGTTCAATATCACCTGTAAAGGAACCGCATAAATATTTCAAAAGGAGGAACTTAAAAAAAGGAAACAAGCCAGGAAATTAAATTATCTAATATTCCTCCTGTTAAATGGATGTAACAAGCTTAATGCTTCATCTGTGCTGAATTTTGCATTGTCCTAGAAATGGAACATATCCACGTCAACCTTGAAAATAAAAGCAATTCAATAAACAATGTGCTGCAGTGTCACCCAGTGGTTGGATTCATCACTGAAATTTTAATATTTTGATCTTCAATAGACAGGTTTAATGCACCATCTAATGGCGAAAATAATCTATAGCAGCAGAACCTAACCATCATACCAAACTTCAAAATTGCCATTACTTTCAATATGCCCCCATCCCAAAAACAAACAAAAACGTTAGTTTGACATATCAGCATTTTTAAGTTAAACTTTTCACTATGAATAAAATTAATTTCTTTGTCAAACAAGGGTGGCACCATCTTTCTAGTGAGTTTTCTCCAGGTCACATCCTCCAACATTCACGATTTGCGAACAACATCAGATTTTACTCCAGGGCAGGGTGAGGAGGTGACCCCCAACTCTACTTCAATTAGAGCAGAGATTGTACCATGTACTAACCATCTAGCCAACAGAATTAACTTGCCTCTAAAAGAGATCTTAAACCAAGCATGCTACTATTTGTATTTTAAAATGATGCACAGCAAGGTCTCACAAACATTAAGGTGATGATGACTAGATAAGCTGTTTCAAAGATGGCGACTGAGGAATAGATTCTGACTATGACATCTGTTCTTCAGAGAAATTGTGCAAAGGGATCCTACACACCTACATGAGAAGCCATATGGGCTCTTTCTTTAATGTTTTACCCTAAAAGGGCGCTCGTAACAGAGTAATGCTTTCAGTGTTACAAACGCACAGGAGTACCATCTAAATTTTATGTTTGAGTTTCAGTACTGAACTCAGTCTTGTGATGCTGAGGCCAATACAGAATCCTTTTCTGCGTCTTTTTTTCTGTCTGAACAAAACCAGAAAGAGCAAAGAAGGGGTCGGATTCTAACTTACTATTAAAAGTCAATGTTAGTACAAATTCTAGAATGGGACTATTGTCAAGATTCCACAGGCTGGTCTTGCACAGTTGCTGTTAGTTGCAAGTAGGTTAGGAGGCTGATTGAAGTGAGCATTACAAAGGCTCACTGTCACTTTCAAGTACATCACTTTCAGCGCGCAGAGAACTGGAAGAAGGAAGGGAAATAAGGTAATTTAAACACAGAACACAATCTGCAGGGGTGCAGAATGAAGGTCTCAGGATAATCGCCACTTATTTAGTAATTAAACTGTTAACTTAATATCCTCTCCTGCTGTAGTACTGACTTTTAAGAATATCAAATAAAATACTTTCCCCTACAGGTGATGAATATTGAGGTGTTGTCCAGCACAATTTACACAATGTGACATGTTTTAAAATGAAGTGCCAATAAACACAATATAGTCCGAATTGCAGAAAGGCTCTCACTTAAAGACCGAAATGGTCACCCCTAGTTTTCATCAACATGAAATCTAATTTTAATGGTCTCTTTTGTGACAGTGAACTAACACTTCGATGGTTACAATTTTCAGCCCAAACAGTTTTAGCAATACCAACTGGTCTTACACAGCACAGAAAAAATGTAAATGCAAAAATAAAATTCTGATGATTATTTAGCATGTAAATGCAAAAGCAAAAGGAAACTCTTGGCAAGTACAGCAGCGCCGGCAAGGCAACACCGGCAAGGCAGCACCGGTAAGGCGGCGCCAGCAAGGCAGCACTGTTAAGGCAGCACTGGTAAGGCAGCACCGGTAAGGCAGTGCTGATAATGCAGTGCCAGCAAGGCAGTGCCGGCAAGGCAGTGCCGGTAAGGCAGCACCGGTAAGGCAGCGCTGGCAAGTCACCACCGGTAAGGCAGTGCCGGTAATGAAGCGCCAGCAAGGCAGAACTAGTAAGGCAGCACCGGAAAGGCAGCACCGGAAAGGCAGTGCTGGCAAGGCAGTGCCGGCAAGGCAGCGCCAGCAAGTCACCACCGGCAAGGCAGCGCCAGTAAGGCAGCACCAGCAAGGCAGCGCCGGCAAGGCAGTGCTGACAAGGCAGCACCGGCAAGGCAACGCCAGCAAGTCACCACCAGTAAGGCAGTGCCGATAAGGCAGTGCCGGTAAGGCAGCACTGGTAAGGCAGCGCCGGCAAGGCAGTGCTGGCAAGGGAGCACCGGTTAGGCAGCGCAGGTAAGGCAACGCAGGTAAGGCAGTACTAGTAAGGCAGTGCCGGTAAGGCACCGCTAGCAAGGCAGCACCGGTAAGGCAGCATTGGCAAGATAGCACCTGTTAGGCAGCACAGGTAAGGCAGCGCCGGTCAGGCAGTGCCAGTAAGGCAGCGCCAGTCAGGCAGTGTCGGTAAGGCAGCACCGGTAAGGCAGCGCGGTTAGGCAGAGCTGGTTAGGCAGCACCGGTGGAGGGGGAGAAACAGGGCTGACAATTAGGGTCATCTTTTCTCTTGTTCTTTTTCACCACTCTTCTCTTTTTCATTTGCTACAAACCCATTTTTATTTACCCCACTGCAAGTGAAAAGTCATTGACCTGAACTCTGTTATTCTCTCTCCACAGAAGCTAGCTTATCTGTTGATACTTCAAACATTTTCTACTTTTAATGATAGCAAGAGAAAACCCTGAATTTGAAGTTAAAGCAGAACTGGGGTTAATGTAAGTCACAATTTTACATTAAATGACAAGTCAAGATACATGACATTATTAAAAGTTATTCAGTCAGTTAAGACCAACTCTAACCTATGAAAATATTGTAGTTATTAATACTTAACATTACATTGATGAATGTTTATCATGGTGACCAAAAAGAAAACTTCTATACGGTAAGAATTTTACTAATTTTTGTGAGATTACCTCTCATTCTTCACAAGGCTAGACAATCCAGACCTAGTTCCCTCAATCTTCACTCGGAAAACAATCCTGCTATCCCAGGGATTAATTTGGGATTAACTTGGCTGAACCGTTATTAAACTCCCTCTAGGGCAAATACTGTATATCGTTCCTTAGAAGAAGAGACGAAAACTGCATATAATATTGCAGGAAGGTCTTACCAAGACTCTACACAAACAGCAAGAAATCTTTACTTCTGTTCTCAAATCCCTTTGAAATGAATGCCAGCATACTGTTGCCTTCTAATTGCTTTCTGCACCTGCAGGACACCTTTCAGTGACTCATGAACAATGAAACCCAGATCCCTTTAGGCACCTGCACTTCTCAACCTCTGACCCTTAATGAAATATTTTCCTTCTTCAAAGTGAATAATTTCACACTTGAAGTTTCATCCCCTCCTTCCCACCACTCAATTCTCTCTGTTCCTGTTTTCCCCACTTCTTAATGCTAAGAAAACAAATCTAAACCTAAGTCATGCAGCACCATGTCAGCTGTGCACTTAAGTTCCAATGCGAACAAAAGCTGATACTAAGTTTTCTTTTTTATTATGTCGGCTTTTCTCTCTCTAGGTGTCCGTAAAGCATTTCTACTTGCACTGCGGCAGCTTTGGAAAGATAACAGCATGGATCAATACAGCGTCAGTTAAAGGAATATCTCAGGAATATACCTCTTTGGCACTACAGTGCCTCAAGGTCTCAATATCGATTTCCACAACTTCAGAAACTGAAGGTTGGTTCTCCATTTTTATTTTTTAACATTCTTCCCAATCATGCTCCCCCCAGCTTCTTTTTCATCTTCTTTGCTTTGCTCTTTGTAGAGAGGACCCAGTCTCTTCCTTTCACACCATAATTTGTACTAATTTTTCCATCTCCTTTTTCCCCTCTTTCACCACCATTAGTGTGGAGGTGCTGGTGTTTTGGACTATAACCTGTATCATGTGACTTCTGACTTTGACCACCATTAACACCTCCTATGCTTTTGCACTGGCCCTCTACACCATCCTGATCCCCTCAATCCTCTGCTGTCTCTGTCAAAAGTATAAAGCAAAAAAGTCCTACATCTTTCAGTTCTGAACCGGAGTCAGATTGGATTTGAAATGTTAGCACTGTTTCTCTCTCCAAATGTGCTGCCAGACCTGCTGAGATTCTCCAGCATTATCAGTGTTGTTTCAGATATCCAGCATCCTCAGTATTTTGCCTTTATATGGCTCCAGCCTATTTCTCTCATTTTTATAACAGAAACTGACTGGCCTGTCAGTCAAAACTTTTGCTGCAATTTTTTATGAATTTTAACTCTCAAAATCTCAGTTAGATACAGAAGAGATTCCATACATATATTTCAGTTGCATGCTTTCTATAAATCACGTAAATGTAACATCTGTATTTCTACCACATTTCTTGAATATTGCTTTTTATTGAAATAAATAAAGCTCTTCGCTATCCCCTGTCCCCAAAAGTGCTGACTGTTGTTGTGTTTATTATTCCACAGGCTTTGATAAGACTCTAGAGACTTACTCAAATGATTCGTTCTTCATGTGTGCATTTAGACAGCAAAGGCTGCTAAAATGGCAAGTTGGCTCAGTGATTAGCACTCCTGCCTCATAGCACCATGGACCCAGGTTCGAATCCAGTCTCAGGCAACTACCTGTGTTGAGTTTGAGCAATCTCCCTGTGGCTGTGTGGGTTTCCTCCAGGTGCTTGGGTTTCCTTCCCCAGGTTAGGTGATAAATTGTCCAGAGATGTGCAACCTGGGTGTGTTTGCCATGTGAAATGCAGGGTTATAGGAATAGAGTAGGGACAGGGGCTGGGGCTGGGTCTGGGTGGGATGCTCTTCAGAGGGTTGGTGTGGACTCCATCTGCCAAATGGCCTACTTTCAAACTGTAGGATTTCTCTCATTCTAGGTTAGTGACCACACAATACCTCATATCCACACATAATGAGTCACTGGATTGGGAACTGCTGGCATGAAGCGATTATTTTGTGAGGCCAGGTTGACCTCTTATCTGTTGCTGTTTAGAAAAATGAGAGGAGATCTTATTGAAAGACAAGATCTTGAAGGAATTTGAAAAGGTGGATCTTGATAGGATATTTTCCTTTGCGTGAGAGACCACATCTAGGGAATAATATTTAAAAACATGAGGCTGTCCCGGTTAGGATGGAGAAGGGGATAAGTTTTTTTTTCTTTTCATTGTCTTACCCAGACAGCAGGAGGCAGGTCATTGATTTCCTTCAAAGCCCACATATAGATTCTTGACTGACAAGGAAATCAAAAGATATGAGGTAGTCAAAAAAAGTAGAAACCACATTCAGATTAACCACAATCTCATCAAATAATGGACCAAACTAGAAGGGCTGAATGGCCTACTGCAGGTCCCAAGTCATATGTTTGAATGGTCACAGTTTTCTCTTTGGCATTCCCAGGCTTAAGACCAACTGCAGCTGTGGACTCTGCAAAGGTAAAGCCACAATCCATACTTCCATTTTGGTGGCAAAGCTTCATCAGGATTAGCTGTTGGTCTTCAGTGCCTGAAAGACCGATTGTGTATTGCTCCTGCTGTTCTTCCTAGTTTACAATTCCAATGTTCAATTTGGACTTGTCTAGTGTACGGCAAGTAACTCTGCTCTATCAAACATTTTAGGCAAAAGTGAGGACTGCAGATGCTGGAAACCAGAGTTTAGAACAGAGTGGTGCTGGAAAAGCACAGCAGGTCAGGCAGCATCCGAGGAGCAGGAAAATCGACGTTTCAGGCAAAAGATTCCTGATGAAGGGCTGCCTGACCTGCTGTGCTCTTTATCAAACATTTTGTCATGCAACTTATTCCAAAGATAACCACTCCTTCGTCAACTGTACAGGCAGCTCCCCAATATTACAACTTCAATTTCCTTGACCCAGCAAACTCTGTGGTCCAACATGTTTGTTGGCATGAACCCTGCTTCCCTGTACTTCCTATTATCAGATAGTAAATCTGAAGTGCTTCTGGCTTTCCAGAGTTGTGATGACAGCTAAAGAGATCCTCTAGAAATTGAAAATATCTAAGTTTTAAATTCTCATTTTATTTCACATAACATTTTTTAAAATGAGTTTTAAAACTCTCATATTGACTCTGACAGATGACCTCCCATTCTGCAGTAAATTCTGCAGCCTAGGAAAGGCCATACAGTTACCACCTATAACTTGCTTGAAACTGGTTCAGGTGGAAATTAGGTAGTCTCCTAAAACTGAAGAGTTAATTCTCCTCCTGAATGAGCGTTTCAGTCATTACGGTGCTTAAAGACAACAGGCCTCAAATAAAATTGCCTTTGGTTTCAGCCACCTTGATAAATGCTGCCAAAATGCCACAGTCAAAATAGGAAACCTACCTCGGCACATTTCTGAAAAGTCAAGTTGAAAGGTGAGAAACCTGCAGATCCTTCCGTGTTTCTGCGCTGTTGAAAATACAAGATACAAGATATTATTGCAACACATGACAAACAAGTTAGCTAAGCACCAGCTCCTATACGATCTTCATGTCTCCAGTTGGGACCTAGCTCCATTGACTCTAGCATGTACAGGTTTACTCTGCAATCCTCCGCACCCAAGAAGAGTAGCAGCAGATGTGAGTACAATTGGCAACACGGGGCCAGCGAACCAGGTTCAATTCCAGCCTCGGCCCACTGTCTGTGTGGAGTTTGCACATTCTCCCCCTGTCTGCATGGGTTTCCTCCAGGTGCTCCAGTTTCATCGCGCAATCCAAAGATTAGGTGAATTGGGTGTGCTAAATTGTCCCATAGTTTTCAGGGATGTGTAGATGAGGTGCATTAGTCAAGAGTAAGTGTAGAGTATTACAGTAGGGGAATAGGTCAGGATAGGTTACTCTTCGGAGGGTCGGTATGGACTTGTTGGGCCAAATGACCTGTTTCCACACTGGAAGGATGCTATGAAGTTAAGAAATCATAGGATCAGAGCCTATAGATTAAGCCACATTCTCAAATACTGTTTCAAGATATGTATTAACCAGTCTTATACTTAACAATTCCAATCAAAATGAGAAAAGATATTCCTGGGCAAGCTCAATACCATTGATCATTCTTACACAAAAAAAAAATCACACCTGGTTCACTAATGTTCATCAGAGAAGGAAATCTGCCATCTGCAGCTGGTCTGGCCTACATGTGGACTCCAAAATCAAAAGCAATCAATTCTGAAGTGGCCCAGCAAAGTACTCAGATCAAGAGCAGTAAATATTAGTCTGGCCAGCAATGCCCATATCCCAGAAGAGAATGAAGAGAAAAGAAGTAACAATTAATAAATTATTGTTTTAAGGCTGGAAATTCTACAGGAAAGATGTTTTCAGTTTGTAATATTGTTGAATCCCAAAAGAAGGAAAACTGCTTTGCCAAGAATAATGAAAACAGAAAATGGATCTGAGTTAAAATGAACATTTCAGTTGTGACTTTGCATCAGAAATGAAAAATTAAAAACACAATGAGTTTTGTTCAAGTTATTTCAAGGCAGCTATATATCTACTGGGGCATGTGTAGGTTCTTTTCAACAGTTATAGTGTTATCATAGAGTCATATAGAATCCTACAGCACAGAGACAGGTCGTTTGGCCCAAACCGGTCCATGCCGACCATAATGTCCATCATCGCTAACCCCATTTCTCTGAACTTGGCCTTCTAAACCTTTCCTATCCATGTATTTGTCCAAATGTCTTTTAAATGTACCCATCTCAACCACTTTTACTGGCAGCTCATTCCAAATGCATACCACCCTCTGTTTAAAAATGTTGCCCCTCAGGTTCCCTTTTATTCTTTCCCCTCTAACCTTAAACAGATGCCCTCTCATCCTTGATTCCCCAACCCTGGAAAAAGACTAAATGCATTCACCTTTTCAACCCCTCTCATTATCTTATACACTTGAATAATATCCCCTCTCAGTTTCCTACGTTCTAAAGAAAAAAGTCCTATCTTGTCCAACCTCTCCCTATAATTCAGTCCTGGCAACATCCTTGTAAATTTCTTCTGCACTCTCTCCAGTTTAATAACATCTTTCCAATAGCAAGGCAACCAAAACTGAACACAATACTTCAAGTGTGGTCTCACCAATATCCTGTAAAACTGCAACACAACTTCCCAATTTCTATCCTCAGTGCCCTGACTGATGAAGGCCAGTGTGCCAAAAGTTTTCTTCATGGTCCTGTCTACCTATGATTCCACTTTCAAAGAACCGTGCACCTGAACTCCAAGATCCCTCTGGCTCCACTATACTCCTACCATTCACAATGAAATTCCTATGTGGATGTGACTTTCCTAAAGGCAAGACCTCACAATTATCTATATTAATCTCCATTTCTCATTTCTAGACCCATTTTTTTCCAGCTGGTCAACGTACTGCTGCAATTTCTAATAACCTTTCTCACTGTCCACAACACTTCCTATTTTAGTGTCATCAGCAAACCTACTAATCCTGGAACCTTATCAAAGGCCTTAGTGAAATCCATATAGACTACGTCTACTGCCCTGCCCTCATCACCCTTCCTGATCACTTCAGCAAAGAACTCTAATAAATCTGTGAGGCCTGATCCCCCATACACAAAATCATGCTGACTATTCCTAATCAAGCCCTGTCTTTCAAATGAATGTATGTCTTATCTCTTAGATCTTTTCTCAAGTAACTTACCCACCACAGATGTTAAACTTACTGGTCTATAGTTCCCAGAATTTTCTTTGCAGCGTTCTTGAATAAGGGAACAACATTCGCTACCCTTCAGCCTCCTGGGACCTTACCCGTGGTTAACAATGATCCAAAAATATCAGCCAGAGCTTCTTGCAGTGTTCTTGGATATATCTGGTCAGGACCAAGAGATTTATCCACCTTCGTACATTCTAATACATCCGACATCTGTTGACTGTGATATGGACTGTCTCCAAGATATCACCACTAACTTCCCCAAGTTCCCAATGTCTTCATATCTTTCGCCATAGTAAACACATAAGAAATATTCATTGAGGACCTCTCATCTCCAGCGGTTCCAATCATACATGTTCACTTTGATCCTTGAGGGGCCCTATTCTATCTCTGGTTATTCTTTTTCCTTTAAGTATACTTCAAGTACCTCTTTGGATTCACCCTAATCTTCGCAGCCAAGGTCATTTCATGCCCACCTTTCGTCATCCTGATTTCCTTCTTTAGGAAACTCCTGTATCCCTCCAGGGATTCCCTTGATCCCAGCTGCCTGTACCTCAGCCATACCTCCATTTTTTTCTGGCCAAAGCCTCAATATGTCTTGTCATCCAGGGTTCCCTATTCCTGCTGCAGAGTCATACAGCACGGAAACAGCCCCTTCAGTCCAACCAGTCCATGCCGAACATAATCCCAAACAAAACTAATCCCACCTGCCTGCTCCTGGCCCATATCCCTCCAAACCTTCCCTATTCATGTACTTATCCAACTATCTTTTAAACGTTGTAATTGTATCCACATTCACCACTTCCTCAGGAAGTTCTTTCCAAACTCAAACCACCCTCTGTGTAAAAGAAAATTTGCCCCTCACGTCTTTCTTAAATCTCTTTCCTCTCACCTTCAAAATGTACTCCCTAGTCTTGAAATTCCCCATCCTAGGGCAGAGACAATTAACATTAATCCTACCTATGCCCCTTATTATTTTATAAACTTCTATAACGTTGCCTCTCAACCTACTATGCTTGAGTGGAAAAAGTCCCAGGTTTTCTTTATAACTCAAACCTTCCATACCCAGCAAAATCTTATAACTTTCTTCTGAACCCTCTCCGGTTTAATAATATGCTTCCTCTGTCTGGATGACAAGGACTGGATATGGTATTCCAGAAGTGGCCTCACCAATATTCTGCTCAACCTCAACATGACTTCCCAACTCCTGGACTCAAAGAACCTGGATACCTTTAATGCAACTTGCAAGCCATTAGACAAAGCAAGTACCAAAGATGTAGCCCCTGCAAAAGGATGACAGCATGTGATATTAAAATGATGCACCCTTTCCTTGCTCCCTCAACATTGCTGGATTTGCGACCCATTGGAGTGATATTGCTGTGCTCACCTTTGGAGGGGGCTGTGACTCTTTTATCTGAGGCTCGACTGGTTTGGTCCATGACACGAGAGAGGAGAATACCGAATGGCTCCAAGTGCTGCCTGATGCTGCTGAGGTGAGAGAATGGTACGGATGTTTCTGTGTCACAATCCTTAACCCTGTAAATAAAGAAAAAGAGAAAACAGATGCAGCATGCAGCAATAAATCCTTTCAACACCAAAATCAGATTGAGCATTAATCAAACTTGACAAAGTGTAAGCACAGTCGATTGATTTGGTATTCTGAATGTTTTTCTAATTTGACTGTAATATTGTGCATTCTGTTCACAGCCAGTAGAAGAAATTGAATGGACATCCTAACAGCAATGTTTTCATTTCACAGAGGAGATGGTGCTGGACTGGTAAGCCAAGTGTCCAGCTTAATAATTGAACCTATAGAATACATATACAGACAGGGAGACCTGGGATGGATAATGCAGAGACATTGGTTGAAATTCCCCTGTTGCAACTGGCAGGATTAAAATTCAAAATCTGTAATAGCAGTAATTGCGCTTGAAAAATAAATTGTGCAACTTATTCAAATGGATACATTTCCTCACTTAATTGTACAGTCACCTCTCAAATATTACTGGTTCATCTGGCTCACTAATGCTTTTTAGATTGGGAAAATCTGCTGTCGATAACTAGCCTAGCCTACATGCAGCTCCAGATCAATAGCAATGTCATTGATTCTTAACTACTCTTTGAAATGGCCAGGTAAGCCGCTGAAGTCAAGGGCCATTTGGGGCACGGAAATAAATGCCAACTTAGCTAGTGGTGCCAAATCCCAAAGAATAAATAAGTGGTATTCTGTCGCATAATTGTCTATGAAATGAAAGCCTTAAAAGTGTATTTTTTTCAATGATCAAACAATTTTTAAAAATTACATTAACACTACAATTGGAACAGGAAATTTCCTTGAATAGTTGCACAAAATTGGCTAGCAGTTTATCAACTGGATTTCAGGTTGTTGCATCATCAGTAACAATCCCTAAGATAGGCCTGAGGAGGGTAGGGAGCAAGTGACCAAGTGGATAGGAGGCAATTGTGTGTAGAGGATGAAAGGGACTGGGAGAAAGGCAACCAGGACAATAAGCAAAGCAATTGTTGTGGAGGTGACTGGAAGGAGAGGATGAGGAGACAGATTGCCTCCATACACATTTTAAAAGTTGAGTTTGCTAATTGTAGCCTTTAGGAATCGCTGCCTGGCCTAATTTTCCAGGATGCAGCTGGTGCCTCACCGCAAACCCATTTTGCAGTAGACGCCTTTTCATTGCGTATGTATCATTGCACATTGCTTCACCTGCAAGTGAATTTTCTGACCCTCACCAATATGGCAGACACCGTAGTTCCGTTTCATAATGAACATGCATTTTCTGCCCTCCATATTGGAAGCCTGCTGAGGTGTGGTGACCCTCAGGTTAAACTACTACAAATTGTTCCTCTCTCTTTTGTGAGAGAGTAACCCTGTGGTCCTCTGACACTATGGTGACTTTCCCTTTATTGGAGGTCATTCAGCACCCAAAGCAGGTGCTGCACAGCTGGACCAAGGTGATGATCCCATTAAATAGTTTCACTGAGCCGTGGAAAGGCATAACAGGAAGAAAAGTACTTGAAAACAGCTAGATACAGTCGAAAAATACTAACGCAAGATAACTGAAAAAATAAAATGCTTTCATATGAAATCTGAAAGATTCATGAACATACAGATATACAAAAAGGTGAACTGCTGTACACAGAATCCCTGGAAAAAACTGTTTATTGAAATTTCCTGAGTAAAAAATGTCCAACTGTCTCCCCTCATAGTTACCTAATGCATTATGTGCATTTCCAATGTATGCTTCAATGGATGAAGTTACACATGAAAGCAGAATGGAGAGATCTTCAAGCAAGGATAGTAACATTTTTTAAAATTAAAATATGTATTTATTTTGGTTGGCTTACAAAGGTCAGCACAAATCTGCAAGTTACTGGAAAGGTTTTAATAAAAAGCCATAAAAACATGCTTGCACTATCATATGGGAATTTTAACTGGATATTAAATGGTGTTTCAATAGCAGTTGCAGCAAGAATTAGAGGAGCTTTCCAAAGATGGTAGACAGTTATGTCGTATGATATGTTTCAAAAGAATACTTTCTTTAAAAAAAGACTGTGCTTGATCCAAGGTTGACCAAGAATAAGGACACTGTGGTAGCAGTTTGAGTAGAGAAGCAGTGACATGGTCATAAGGGTCAGGCTACGAAAGGGGTAACAGTGGGATTACACCATTAATTTTGGGAAATACTGTGCACTTCCAGATTGGTGGGACATGCATGAAAGAAAATGGGCAGAATGTAACTAAATTAAAGAGGATAAAAGAAAATTAAGGAAGGGGGTGAAATGTGTTATATTATCAGAAATTGGAGGAAAAATGATGTCTAAGAAATGCAAGTCCACAAAAGGACTGTAAAAGACAGGCACAGAATTCAGGGTACAACAGAAATAGAAATATTGAAGAAAGCTCCCTTTCATATACCATTTTGGACAATCTCAGGAATGCTGCAAAGCACTTTTTATCTAACTAAGTACTTTTGAAGTGCAGTTGCTGTTCTAGCACAGGAACTCAGCAGCTATTTTATATACAGAATCATAGTCATACAGAATAGTAACAGGCCTTTTGGTTCACCATGTCTATACCAACAAATAGACACCAAACGACACTAATCCCATTTACCTGCACTTGGTCCATAGTCTACTAAGCTACAGCATTTTACATATTCATCCAGATGCTTCTTAAATGTTGTGAGAGCACCTGCCTCCTACACACTATTAGGCAACATGCTCCATATATCTACTTTTTCTTGCCTCAGATCTAGGTAAAAACAATGACTGCAGGTGCTGGAAACCTCAGATCTAAACCATTTGCTTCTCATCGTAAAGTTATGCCGGCGGTTTTTAGATACGTCTGCCATGGGGAAGACATTCTCATGATCTATTCTGTCCATACCTTTCATAAATTTGTAAACCTCAATCAATGTCCCTCTGCTGCCAGGAAAACAAACCCAGATTATCCAGTTTCTCCTCAAAACTAAGACTTCACGTTGAATGTCCTCTGCGTCATGTCCAGCGTAATCACGTCTGTCCAATATTGTGGCAATCAGAACTGCACATGGTATTCAATCTGTAGCCTAACCAAAGTTTTTGTACAAGACTTCTTACTCCTATATTCTATGTCCTGGTTAATAAAGGCAAGCATCCCATATGTCTTCTTCACCACCCTGCCTAACTGTGCTGATACCTTCAGGGACTTGAACACCAAGGTTCCTTGGCTCCTCAATATTCCTAGGGACCGACCATTCACTGTGTATATCCTTCCCTCATTAGACATCCTAAAAATGCTTCACCTTGCACTCATTAGGATTAAACTCTATCTGCCATTGCTCTGCCCAATTTACCAGCCGATCAATATCAGACTGTAGCCTGAGACCATCCTCTTCACTATCAACAATACTCCCAATTGTCCTATAATCTGCAAACTTACTAATTAAACTTTCTACGTTCACATTCAAGTAGTTAATATACATAAAAACAGTAAAGATCTCAGCACTGATCCCTACAGTACACCACTAGTCACAGGAATCCAATTACAAAAACAACGCTTTGTAAGCCAATTTTGGATCCAGTTTGCCAACTTGCCTTGGACCCCATAGACTCTTACTGTTAGGACCAGCCTTCCATGTGGAACCTTGTCAAAAACCTTACTGAAATCCACGTAAACCACATCAACTGTGCTACTCTGATGAACACATCACCTTTTCAAAACACTCATCTAAATTAGCCAGACAGAACCTCCCTCTAAGAAATATGTGCAGACTATGTCTGATCAATTCTTGCCTTTCCAAATATTAATTAATCCTGTTCTTCAGACTTTTTTCCTCAATATGTTCCATACCAGTGAGATCAGACCATCTGGTTTGTAATTACCTGGCCTATCACTGCTGCACTTTATGAACAAAGGAACCACATTAGCTATCCTCCAGTCATTTAGCACTTCACCCGTGGCCAGTAAGGTATGGGATATCACCACCAGGACCCCAACAATCTTCTCCCTTGCCTCCCATAGCAGCCAGGGAGACATCTCATCAGGCCCTGGGGATTTATGCACCTGTAAAAGAGCTAAAATATCTGACACATCCTCTTTAATAAGGTGTTCTAGAACCTGATCATCCCAACTGGTATCCCCAGCTATAATGTCTTTCTCCTCTGTTAACACAGATGAGATGAATATCATTTAACACTTCATCCATGTCCACTGGCCCCACGTATAGGTTACTCCTTTGGTCTCTAATCGATCGCACACTTTCCCTCTTATGCTTAATATATTTATTTAAAACTCTTGGGGTTTTCCTTGATCCCCGTCTACTAAAGATATTTCATGGCTTCTCTATGTCCTCTCAGTTTCCTTTTTAAGCAAACTCCTACACTCTCAATACTTTGGAAGGGCCTCCCCTGTTTTTAATGTGCTCTACCTGACACGTGCTTCCTTCTTTTTCTTTATAAAATATCCCTAGTCAGGACTTGCTGTCCTTGTCCTTCACACTGACCCTGAATTCTCACTATTATACCTTTAAAAGACTCCCGCTTTCCAAGGTTAGACCTTGGTCCCAAGTAGACTTACTTGCTGGTCGCTAGTTCCTGTTAATGTTGATCAAATCCTGACAAATGATGTTGAAATTTTGCCTGCCTCCAACTTGGACACTTAACTTCTGCACTATCCTTATCTCTTTCCATGTTAACTTTGAAACTGTTATGGTCACTATCCCAAAATTCTCACCCACTGCAAGTTCAACCTCCTGACCTGTTACATTCTCTACGGTTAGGTCCAACATTGCCCCATCTATGATTGGACTATTTCCGTACTGGCATAAAAAGGTCCCCTGGATGCACGTTAAAAATTCCACCCAATCTAATCCTTTCACTCTAAGGTGATCCCAGTTAATGTTAGCAAAGTTAAAATCCCCTACAACTATAACCCTGTTTCTTTCACATTTTTCTGTGATATACTACATATCTGCTCCTTTATTTCCCTCTGACTGTTGGGAGGCCTGTAATATAATCCCAACAAAGTAACCTCTCCTTTTTTTATTTCTAAGATCTACCCAGAAGGCCTCATTTCAAGTCCCTTCTAGGTCATCCTCTCTCATTACTGCAGTGATAGTTTTCTTTATCAATAATGCAATGTCCCATCTGTCTTACATTCCCACGACACACGATCATGCCTGAAGCTTCTATATCCTGGAATGTTGAGCTGCCAGTCCTGTCCTTCCTCCAGCCATGTCTCAGCGATTACAACAATATCATATTCCCACATGCTCATCAATGCTCTCAGTTCACCTGCCTTACCTGTCAAGCTCCTTGCATTAAATGAGATACACTTTAGCTTCCAGGACCTCCCACGAGCCTTATCCCACCTACGTCTTCACCAACTATTAGACCATCCAAGCATTCCTTCGATATCTGATTAGACCTTGTTCCCAACATTATATCTACCCTGTGCCCCATTCCTTTGCCAAATTAGTTTAAAACCTCCCCCACAGCAAACTGCCCAGCAAGGATATTGGACCCAGTCTAATTTAGATGCAACCAGTCCAGCGTGTACAGGTCCCTGAGGAGTTGTCTCAGTAATCCAAAATTCTAAAGTCCTCTCTCCTTTAGTCATGTGTTCACGTGACCTATCTTCCTACTCCTACACTCAGTAGTGCATGATACTTAATGTAATCTAGGCAATACAACCTTAGTAGATTTTGTCTTCAATCTATTACCTAATTCTCTTAATTCCTACTGCAGAACTTCATTTCTTTTTTTACCCAAGTTGTTGATACTGACACGTATCACGACTACTGGTTGTGTACCCTCCCCCATCGGAATGCCCTGCAGCGACTCTGTGACATCCCTGACCCTGGCACCAGCGAGGCAACATACCATTTCTGTCTCAGTTGTAGCTACATAACTGCTTGTCAGTTCCCTGTACAATCGAGTCCCCAATCACAAAAGCTCTCCCAGTCTTGTTCCTCCAGTGTTGCGCAGCAGAGCCATCTATGGTCACTCAAACTTGACTGTCGCTGCTTTCCTGAGAGGCCATCCTGTCCAACTGTATCCAATACAGACAGACCTCCTGATTAGACAAGCAGGAGGCCCGAAGAACGCAGCAAGCCAGGGGGGACTCCAGATTAAACAAGCAGGAGGCTAGAAGAACATAGCAAGTCAGGCAGCATGAGGAGATGGAGAAATCAACGTTTTGGGTATTAACCTTTGTTCAGGACTAGATGTGGGAGGTGTGCTGCGGAGAGTAGCAGAATAATGAGGTCATGATAGGTGGACATAGGTGGTGGGTACAACCTGGTTGTTCAGGAGGAGGGATGAATCTGGTTGGTAGCCGAAAGGAAGGGGTGATAGGTGCAATGGAAGGGAGGAGGTGGGGCTAAAAAAAGGAGTCAGGGGATGGATGGGAGGGTTATTTGAAATTAAAGAACTCAATGTTAAGCCCTCTGGGCTGGAGGCAGTCCAGGCAGAAGATAATGTATTGTTCTTCTAATGTGTGGTCTGATTCACTGTGGCAATGGAGGAGGCTGAGGATGGACATGTCGGAGAGAGAAAGGGAGAGAGAATTGAAATGGGTGATGACTGGGAGGCCAGGCTGGCCATTCCAGGCTTAGCAAAATGTTCACCTAGTCTACGTTGGGTCTCACTGATGTACAGAAGAGCTCATCGGGAGCACCGGATGCAGTAGACGAGGTTGGACAAGATGCAAATGAAATTCTCTCTCACCTGGAAGAAGTGTTTGGAACCCTGAATGGAGGGGCGGGAGGTGATGTACAGACAGGTGTTGCATCTTTTACGGTTTATATGGGGAGGTACCGAAGGAGAGGTGATTAGTGGAGAGCGTGGTGTGAACCAAGGAGTGGCAAAGAGACCAGTCCCTGTGGAAGACAGACAGGGGTGGGTTGGGGAAGGTGTTCTGGGTGGTGGGGTCTAATTGGAGTTGGTGAACATTTTTGAGGAGGATACGTTGGATGTGGTGGCTGGTGGTGGAAAGTTATGTTTGGGGAGGTTTTTAGAGCAGTGGAGTTTGGAATGAAGGAAGTGCAGTGGAGGGGTGTCAGGATGACAGAGT
This sequence comes from Hemiscyllium ocellatum, assembly GCF_020745735.1. Lineage (NCBI taxonomy): Eukaryota > Metazoa > Chordata > Chondrichthyes > Orectolobiformes > Hemiscylliidae > Hemiscyllium > Hemiscyllium ocellatum. The sequence goes on along the minus strand of NC_083436.1, from coordinate 28,165,617 downwards.
GGACAAAAAACACATTGTTTGAAATAGGACAATTTGCTTGGGAGTGGAATATCTCCTCATCAGAACAGATGCAACAGAGACAAAGGAACTGGACTCCTGCACTACCTGCCTACACTTACTAATCTTCCTGGTGGTCACCCAATGCTTTTCTGCCTGTGTAGCCGTTGCTTGTGGTGTGACCAGCTCACTAAACATGTTCCATAACAAGACCATCCATTGCTCCAGATGCTCCATGCAGTCAAACAAAAGCTGCAGCTGAACACATTTCCTATGTACATGGTCACCATGGAAACCAAAAGTGTCACAGATTTCCCACACAATCCACGGAGCTGAATTCTTCTGCCATCGTGAACCTGAACAACTACAGACAATAAACTAGGAACCAAATACCCAACCTTCTCCAAGACTCATCAAAGCTGATTTCTCTCTCTCTCATGTGATATCTCTCTCTCTGTTCTTAAACTACAAACAACTAAAATAAAAGTCTTCACACACTGCCTCCCTCTTGATACTATTCATTCAATCCCTAAAGCTGATTCTAAAGCAGCCAATCTCTTGTCCTATGTCAATTTTTGAAGCCTACTTGCTCAGTCCCCAAAGTTGGTTCCAAAGCAGCCAAACCTCTTACCATATGTCACAGGAAGGCCCACATAAATCTGTTTTAGTGGCATGGGTTGAGGGTTAAATTAGAGCCAGAATATCAGGAACAAACCCTTGTCCTTCTAATAGTTGTCATGAGATCTTCCATGTCTACCTGAAAGGGCATATGGAGCTTTAGTTTAACAGTGCTAAATAGGAGGATAGAGCAGATGAATGTGTGGCTGAGGAGCTGATGCAGAGGAGAAGGGTTCACATTTTTGGATTATTGGAATCTCTTCTGGGGTAGAAGTAACCTGCATAAGAAGGATGGAATGTACTTGAATTAGACAGGACTAATACACCAGCAGGGAGATTTGCTAGAGCTGCTCGGGAAGATTTAAACTAGTAAGACGGTGGCGGGGATGGGGGGACCCAGTGAGATAGTGAGGAAAGAAATCAGTCCGAGATTGGTACAGTTGGGAAAAGGAGCAAGTTAAACAGTCAGGGCAAGCAGGAGCAAAACAGAGAACGAGGTAGGATTGATCAATTAAACTGCATTTATTTCAGTGCAAGAGGCCTAACAGGAAAGGCAGTTGAACTTAGGGCATGGTTAGGAACATGGGACTGGGATATCATAGCAATTACAGAGACATGGCTCAGGGATGAGCAGGACTGGCAGCTTAATGATCCAGGATACAAATACTACAGGAAGGATGGTAAGGAGGGCAAGAGAGAAGGTGTGGTGTTTTTGATAAGGGATAGCATTACTGCTGTACGTAGGGAGGATATTCTTGGGAATATGTCCAGGGAAGGTTTTTGGGTGGAACTGAGAAATAAGAAAGGGATTATTATCTTATTGTGATTGTACAGTAGACCCCCCTCCCCAGTAGTCAGCAGAAAATTGAGAAACAAATTTGTATGGCGATCTCAGTTATCTTTAGGAAACATAGGGTGATTATGGTAGGGGATTTTAACTTTCCAAACACAGACTGGGACTGCCATAGTGTTAACAGTTGAGATGGAATGGAATTTGTTGAGTGATTTTCTGATTTAGTATGTGGATGTACCTACTACAGAAGAGAGTACGGCCCTTCAAAGATCAGCAAGGCAACCTTTGTGTGGAGCCGCAGGAGATGGGGGAGATATAAGGAGTATTTTGCGTCAACATTTACTGTGGAGAAGGATATGGAAGATATAGAATGTGTGGAAATAGATGGTTACATCTTGAAAAATGTCCATTTTACAGAGGTGGTGGTGCTGGATGTCTTAAAACGCATAAAAAGTTGGATAAATCCCCAGGAGCTGATCAGGAGTACCCTAGAACTCTGTGGGAAGCGAGGGAAGTGATTACTAGGTCCCTTGTTAAGATATTTGTGTAATCGATAGTCATAGGTGAGGTGCCAGAAGATTGGAGGTTGGCTAACATTTTGGTTATCTATAGGAAAGGCGGTAAGGAAAAGTCAGGGAAATATAGACAGGTGAGCCTGATGTCTGTGGTGGGCAAGTTGTTGGAGTAACTCCTGTCCCTCAGGATTCCCATGTATTCGGAAAGGCAAGGATAATCAACATGACTTTGGGCATGGGAAATTATGTCTCACTAACTTGACTGAGTTTTTTGAAAAAGTAATGAAGAGGATTGATGAGGGCAGAGCTGTGGACGTGATCTATATGAACTTCAGTAAGGCATTCAACAAGGTTCCTTATGGTAGACAGGTTAGTAAAGTTATGTCTTGTGGAATACAGGGAAAACTAGGCATTTGGATACTGAACTGGCACGAACGTAAAAGACAGAGGGCAGTGGTGGAGGGTTGTTTTCAGACTGGAGGCCTGTCATCAGCAGTGTGCCACAATGATCGGTGCTGGGTCTACCGCTTTTCATCACTTACATAAATGATTTGGATGCGAAAATAGGAAGTATAGTCAGTAAGTTTGCAGATGACACCAAAATTGGAGGTGTGGTAGACAGTGAAGAAGGTTACCTCAGCGTACAACGGGATCATGATCCAATGGGTCAATAGGCCAAGGAGTGGCTGATGGAGCTTAATTTAGATAAATGTGAGATACTGCATTTTGGAAAGGCAAATCAGGGCAGGACTAAAACACTTAATGCCAAGATCCTAGGATGTGTTGCTGAACAAAGCGATCTTGGAGTGCAGGTTCATAGTTCCTTTAACGTGGAACCGCAGGTAGATAGGACAGTGAAGAAGGCATTGGTATGTTTTCCTTTATTGGTCAAAGCATTGATGTAGAAGTTGGGATGTCACGTTGTACAAGATATTGGTTAGACCACTTTTGGAATATGGTGTGTAATTCTTGTCTCCCTCCTCTAGGAAGGATGTTGCGAAACCTGAAAGGGTTCAGAAAGTATTTACAAGGATGTTGTCAGGGTTGAAGGATTTGAGCTATAGGGAGAGGCTGATTAGGTTGGGGCTATTTTCCCCGGAGCGTCAGATGTTGAGGAGTGACCTTATAGAGGTTTATAAAATCATAAGAGGCATGGATAGGATGAATAGACAAAGTCTTATCCCTGGGATGGGTGAGTCCAGAACTAGAGGGCATAGGTTTAGGGCAAGAGGGAAAAAATATAGAAGAGACTAAAGGGACAACTTTTTCATGCAGATGGTGGTGCATGTATGGAATGAGCTGCCACAGGAAGTGGTGATGGGGTGCTGTGGTGGGGGGGCTGGTATAATTTTGAAGACATCTGATTGGATACGTGAATAGGAAGGGTTTAGGGGAATATGGGCCAAGTGCTGGCAAATAGGACTCGATTAGTTTAGAATATCTGATCGGCATGGACATGTTGGACCAAAGGGTCTGTTTCTGTGCTGTTACATCTCTATGACTCTAATTTATTCAATAAAATGCAATATTAAAGGAGGCATTCCTTCAGTACTACACCAAAGAGTCAGCCTTGATTTTGTTCTGTTACTAAATATAATGTCAACACTTACAGGCAAGATCAGGTAATATACAATAATGATAACTGCCAAACCAATTTGTTAGCATCAACTGAGTGGAAATGTAGGGCATTCCCCAATGGCTAGTATCCGTGCTGTTGGAAAATGTAGGGATTCTTCAAGAAAAAATAGCATCGGAAAACTGAAGAACAATATTCATAATGATCTTATATAAAAGCAATTGAAGGAAGGCATGGGAAATCTAGACTAGTTATTAAGTACTTGCATTCATCTACTTGTCAACTGGACTTCGCTATGCAATGGTTAATATTAGGGGTTCACACATCATACGAATACCATTGCTTATTCGTGACTTCTAACTTGCTTTCTGCTCCATCTGCAATAGTTTTGCTCAAAACATACTTTCTTCTCATCCTGGAGAATGGAATGCAGTTCAAATATTAGCAAGTTTTTTCTCTTTTCAGATACTGCTGGATTATTTGCATGTTTCCAAATATTTGCTTTCACAGAAGCATTTTCAATTTTTTTATTCAATACTTAACTGAAAATGATCTTGATGTCGAGGTGAACGCAAGGAAAAAACATTTGGTACCTCAAAGTGGATTTTCTGTGATATTTGCTGATCAGTTTTGTACCGTTAAATTTAATGATAGCTGTGCATTATGGAAAATAGTTAACATTCTAATGTTGTTCTCAAGTGCAGAGAAATTCCCCACACTGAAGTCTACCATGATCATGCAAATACCTGTTTTACTGTATTTCATCTTCACATTGTATGGTCACCTAACATTTAAATCAATATGACGAAAATGATTTTCTCTTTTATAATCATAATTGTAGTGCATATGATAAGTACAAAGGTTATTTCCCAAAACTAGTTCATTCTTGTGTGTATTGCAAATTAATGTTTAAGTGTAACACTACCTCATGGACACCTTAATAGCAACACATTGTTAATTGTGATATAATATCAAGACTAAGAACTGAAGGACTGAAGAACAGAACGAGCTGGTTCTGAGGCACAGAATTATTTTCATCATAGGTTACACAGGAACTGCTTTAACTTGTGCTTATTATTTTGGTTGCTTTGTAAATTCAGTTTTCTGACATTTTAAAAAACATGAAATTAAAACAACTACATTTTAAGCAGACAACATTGTTCTGTGCTGTGTATTTTGCCTCATGTGCTCTAATACTGTATGATATAGCATGGGCTCGAGAGTTAGACGGAGGAAAAATGTGCACAGAGAAAGCTAAAACATTCAAATCTAGAGACGAGCAGTTGTTAAGGCTCATTAATTTCCAAAATAAAGAGTACTTTGTACTTTTAATTAAACACATTCAACTTCAAGTTCTTACTGTGAATTATTTCATCTTTACTTGCACATGATTAACCTTTAAAATTGAATCTGTTTTCGGTGAATATGCTGCATTTAAAGGAAAGTTGAATTCAAAACTGAATTGGACGACTGTCTTTTACATACATTGACACTGAGACATTATTTTCCATCAGGATCACTACGCAAAGAGAGTTGTTAATGAACCGTTTGGAGAAAGTGAAAGAGCAGGCAAACAAATGGCTTTTGCTGAAATCTGATTACCATCTTTTACAGTGTGGCAACCTTTGACCCAGAAGCAGTCCTACAAAGAACACTTGGAATTTCTTTAAAATGTTTGTGGAATCTTTTTAAGAACTTTTGAAAAGGACTTTTTTTAAGAGATTGCATCATTTTAAAGGAATCAACTGTAAATTGGATGTGTTTATTGGAGTCACAACATTATTACGAGACTTACTGCATACGTGTATTTGTGGGTCAGTAGCAGAGAAGCAATCTCTGACTTTATTATTTGCAATGAGACTGATATTCTAAATTAAATTGAGATACAAACAGAAACCTGGATTAAAGGGTAAATTTAGACATAACAATTTCAGAATTGATAGTTTCCTCACAACGTTCTGTTCATCTGTTTGATACTATTCACAAATTTATTGTCAGAAAAATATTTTGTTTCTATTATCAGACATTTTTAGATGCTCTCCAATGGATTGATTTGGTAGATATATATTAAATAAAATAGTACTACATTAAAAAAAAACACTATTCAGTGTGGGGGTTTGAGGCCATGCACCGACCTTCTATGGATTCATTTTGCTACCTCTGGTTTTGAAAGTCAGTCATTTACTAACCAAGGGAAAACATATTATTCCCACAACCATAATACACTGTGGTGGTGTTAATAGGGACAGAATGGGACTTCCTCCCCTCAGTGGGAGGAGATCCTGCCCAGAAGACCTGCTGGCCAATCTGATTAACCAACAACTCCAAGCAGACATACATTTTATTGATCTTAGACCTGGGTAACTGGTGACATTAGAAGGGAGAGTCCAACCCTCTTAGTGAGGTAGATGGATTGGTTTTAAAATACAGGTAGGGAAGCAGGAAAGGGCATGCTATCTTCTGAAATGCTGCACAAAGGGTTCTGACTGACCCTCATTCTTTCTCTTTTTTTAAAAATAGCTTTCAACAAAAAATAATTAACCCATAATTATTTGTTTAAATATGCCTGAGGTCTACCAAATTTGGCAAACATCCACATAATTGCTTATTTTATGGGAAACATCTTGGGTTTGATGAGAAGATGGTCAGTTATCCATCAAACCTATTTAATCTGTAGTTGCTTGCCAAAATTTCCAGCCCCATGATTATGCTTAAGAACTCCATCACCTACCAATTAAACTAGCCAGTGATTGGTTTCACAAAGCCTTTCCAAACATTCTTCAAAAGACTGTGGCTTAAAATTGTAATCACTGTTTCTAGCTTGTATATCTACAAAATGGAGAGGAACAGTGTGGAGGAACAGAGGGATCTTGGTGTGCAGGTACATAGATCCCTTAAAATGGCCACCCAAGTGGACAGAGTTGTTAAGAAAGCATATGGTGTTTTGGCTTTCATTAACAGGGGGATTGGGTTTAAGAGTCGTGAGATCTTGTTGCAGCTCTTCAAAACTTTGATTAGACCACACTTGGAATACTGGTCTCCCTATTATAGGAAAGGTGTGGATGCTTTGGAGAGGGTTCAGAGGAGGTTTACCAGGATGCTGCCTGGACTGGAGGGCTTATCTTATGAAGACAGGTTGACTGAGCTTGGACTTTTTTTCACTGGAGAATAGAAGGAGGCGAGGGGACCTAATTGAGGTATACAAGATAATGAGAGACATGGATAGAGTTGATTGCCAGAGACTATTTCCCAGTGCAGAAATGGCTAACACGAGGGGTCATAGTTTTAAGCTGGTTGGAGGAAAGTATAGAGGGGATGTCAGAGGCGGTTCTTTACACAGAGAGTTATGAGAGCATGGAATGCGTTGCCAGCAGCAGTTGTGGAAGCAAGGTCATTGGGGACATTTAAGAGACTGCTGGACATGCATATTGTCACAGAAATTTGAGGGTGTATGCATGAGGATCAATGGTTGGCACAACATCGTGGGCTGAAGGGCCTGTTCTGTGCTGTACTGTACTGTTCTACGTTCTAATATGTTGAAAGCTCAGCAGTATATGCTAATAATAAGGTAAAAATGTGAAATGAGTTTGGATACCCCGCAGCCTTTTACATGCCAGTGGCGCTCCTGCTATCAAGTGGATAGACATCAGGATTGGTTGCATGTATGTTGGTGGCTACAGTACAGTCATGTGTGCATTTGCAATTATACCTGATGCATTTCTCGTCAGCAACAGCAATTAGTGTTGTAATTTTTGTAGGCAAATGGAAATTCCTGCCCCTGTGGTTATTGACCTGTGTGTACTACCAAAAGAAGGAAATTAATATACGAGAGCTATAAAAAAGCCAAGCTGGCTGACACAAAGAAACACCGGAGTCTGAATGCAATCAGATACAGATACAGGAACTCTTGGAGACATTTGCTAAGCAGGCTAGATTCTAGAATGGTATATGACTTGTTCAGAGATGGCAAAGATTTGTGTATTTTTACCAGATGCTGCAAAACCATGAACCCTCTAAATTCTCTGATTTGAATGGAGATTTTCAGAGTGCTCCAGGCATACAGAAATTGCCCAACAGAACATTCAATTTCCTGGACAGTTTCTTCAGAGCATGCTATGTTTGCCATTCCACTGGTCCCCATGTGTAACTCCCATCTACATTGGAATAATGACTGTCTGACCAAACTATCAACTATAAATAATATTAACACCAATCTACTCTTCATGCAAGAGAACTGTAGATATTCATTATTGATTGAGATTATTGTTTTAATATTTTGATCAAACTATGATACTTGACCTTCTGTATTGTCCCAGTCTATCTGATGTCCCTCTTCATCTGTGTGTGACATGAGGTCGACTGGGACAATACATCCATTCTGGGACAGTCTAAACAAGACACACAGAGGAATTCTTGGAGGCCTGGCATTCAAAATGGAACTCCATTAACAAACATACTGAACCCCATTTACCAACCTCTCAGACAGAACCGGAAATTTTATCACCACAACAAACTGAGACAGATAAATAGCAAGCGGTACAGGACACTAATGCTACACTTGGGGCTCACTGATGATGTTACCTAGCAGGGTGACAAAACATCAGAGAACAAACCTACCAGCTCAGTGAGCAAATTTACGTGAGTGAAAGGCGGGCCTTGTCTCCCAATTCCCCACCTACCCTATTCCATGACCACTACCTGCCCCAAGTGTAACAGAGCCTGTGGTAGTTGCATTATTCTATACTGCCACCGAGAGTGGAAGTGAGTCATCCTTGTCTGTGAGGGACCGCCAATGATAATTTCTTTTTTGTCAATGACTGAATATCAATGCAATGCCACAATGATGTTTAATCTTATGTTTATAGTTTGAGAGTGTGAATTACTTCCTTTACATTAAAGAAAGATTTTCTTCTACAATTACAGCTAGATTCTGCTGGCCCTTGGCAAAACAAAAATCTGCAAACAGAGTCACAGGTAGATAGGATACTGAAGAAAGCATTTGGTATGTTTTCCTTTATTGGTCAGAGCACTGAATATAGGAGTTGGGAGGTCCTTTTGCGGTTGTACAGGATAATGGTGAGGCCACTTTTGGAACATTGCATGCAATCCTATCGGAAGGATGTTGTGAAACCTGAAAGGATTCAGAGAAGATTTGCAAGGATGTTGCCAAGGTTGAGCTGTAGGGGGAGGCCGAATAGGCTGGGACTGTTTTCCCTGGACCATCAGAGGCTGAGGGGTGGCCTTATAGAAGTTTATAATATCATGAGGGTTTTGGATAGGGTATATAGACAAGATCTTTTTCCTGGGATGGGTGAGTCCAGAACTAGAAGTTAAAGGTTTACGGTGAGGGGAAAAATTTAGAAGGGACCAAAGGGGCAACTTTTTCACGCAGACAGTGGCGTGTGTATGGAATGTGTTACCAGAGGAAGTGGTGGGGCTGGTACAATTACAGCATTTAAAAGGCATCTGGATGGATATATCAATAGGAAGTGTTTCGAGGGATATGGGCCAAGTGCTGACAAATGGGATAGATTAGGTCAGGATATCTGGTCGGCGTGGATGAGTTGGACCGAAGGGCCTGTTTCTATGTTGTACACCGCTAGGACTCTAACTCCATCACATTTAGAATCAATTTACAATTATGCACAAAGGGGATGGCTAAGTAAGTGACATGAAATGCAGAAACATTAAGGAAAGAGATCTACATACCTGAATGAGTGTTTGCAGTGTCATACAATATGAAATCTGAGGAACCTGTCTTCAGTCTGTGCTGTAGTGATGAGTCCTGATCTCCCAAACATTTCAAAATTAAAAGTAATAATATTAAAAATCATTTAGTAGTTCAGCATTTGTATAATGCTGAGAAAAGACATATTTTGTCAAAGCTTTATATCTTACATTCATCATGACAATTTGCCAGAATACCAGTTTAAGAACAAAATGAGCATTTGTACTGTAGGGGAGGACAGTGCTGATTAGTTGGTTAATAAATATTTTACTTGACCGTGCTTTCCAAATGCACAAAGTTGTTAACAAAATAAAGCTCATCGGTTGGTCTCCGTTATATTAGTGGACTGAAATATCTGAATTTGGGTCAAGTAAGACAAGAGAGACATAAAGCAAACTAGTGCGATACTAAAATCTGAAACAAACGTATAGAGCGCTGGAGAAACTCAGCAGGTGTGGCAACATCTCTGGAGGGGATAAACAGAGCTAGGCAGAGTTAACGTTTCAAAGATTCAGACCGGACTGAAAGCGTTATGACTCGAAACGTTAACTATTTCTCTCTCCACAGATGCTGCCAGATCTCCTGAATTTCTTCAGGATTGTTTGTTTCAAATAATTGTGGGCCAACATGAGCACCGAGTTCTACCTCTCAACATTATAATAAAAGTTCTTACAATACCAAGTTAAAGATTGAGAATTAATGTTGATGCAAAAGTATCAAAACAATTAGCATTCATTTGGAAAATAGAACACTTCCATTCTCTAAAGTCCGCACTCACGTATGCAACAGCATCGCCACCTTTCCAAACCAAATCTGGACTGTGCCCACAAACAGCTGCCGAGTGGTGAATGCCGGTGATGGGCACCTCCAGAGATTTCCTGTAGGCACATTCAAGGGACCCGCTCGGCAAATCCACCGAACTTGCTGCAACTCGAAATTCTTTCCCAGTTCTCAATCTCACTCGCCACTGCAACGTGAAAATATTGATCAAGGGGTGCAGGGCGCTTGCGGATTCGTGACTACACACAATGTGAATAAACGCAGTGAACAGGACGAGAGAGATGCTAAATCTGACTGCAGAATGACATGTTACAAATGGGGGACCCTGGGCAATCCACATCACAGAGATTCCTCATGCAAACAGTACAACAGCTCACAGAAGTGGATAAAGCATTGCTCTGCTATTGATTAGATGGGAATAGATATGCTCCATCACAGTCTCACACACTAGCCACCATGACTGCAGACAGAGAAGCTGGACTGTTCAGTGAGGGAGACCAATCTGTCCATCATGTTCCTGCCAGCGTCCCAATTCCAGCGCCCAGAGCCCCTGCCATTGTCCCAGGGAAGATCATGTCCCACCCTCACGCCCCACTCCGATAGGCCGGATGGTCCAAATCCACATTCTGATTGGACAACTCTGCCGCCTTCTGTGTGGCTAACTCAACCTTCAATCCAGCTGCCGCGCGAGGCATGCCGGTACCTGTAGTCCAGGAGCGCGATTGTCTCCGGGTTTCTCCACTGGGTGTGTGCCAGAAAGAACTACAACGTCCATCATTCACCGCCGCCCCTTCAATTGGCCTGTGCCGAGAGTTGGGAGAAAGTTTGAGCTAAATTGGGAAAACTTTGCTCTTTGCCATGAAGGGCTGAAATCTCTTTCATCTCCCGAATTTTTTTTAAAAAAGGGGAGCGAGAGGGAGAGAAGGAATAAATTCATTTTCAAGCGAAGTTTCTAATTAAACACAACTGGGGAGGACAATCCTATTTTCCAAATAACATTCCCATTTTGAAAGGACGGTTGCCAGGAGCACAGAAAAAAACAAGACCACCCAGGGAGCTCTATTACGTGGATTTCACTCTAAAACACAATAATCTGCGGGGGAGGACTAAACATTGGCGTCTCAAAACCTTCTGCCTTATTTCCCTCGCAATGTTTGCAGATGGCAAAGGTGTCTTGAAAGTGTTTGCTGTTTGCGATGGAGAGATTGTTCGTGTTATTTGAATGGCGGCCAGGAGCAGTCCTTCACTGGCCTCCTGTTCAGGCCGAGCCGGATTGACTATCCCTTCCAGTCAGTTGCAGGTTAATCCCACTGTCCTGGCAATCGCTGTGGTGCTGGGCTTTGGCTTGGGGATCGCTTCTGCAGTCCTGCTTTATATATTTGTGCTGGAAGCAGCCTTGCAAAGGAAGGTAAACTGCTCTGATTGATCAATGTGCCTTTCAACACAGGGAGGATCTGCATCTTGAAATGCACCACCATTTACTGTCATATGTGAATCCAGGAGGAGGAACAGTTTGCATATTTGTTACAAATCTTATTTATTTTTCAGGAGCATTGTTCAAGTGGGACTGATGATGATTCCTGTTCTGAATATTCTGATGACAGCCGGAGTTTCAAAAGCAATGAGGACGAAAGAAGAGCTAAACGTGGAGCTTCCCCTTATTATGAAGTGGGTGATACTTGTTTTCTCTTGTCCTGTGTTGCTCTAGAGAGGAATTCATCAGTTTTATAGCAGCAATCTGATCACCCAATAGTTCTGTTTAGTTATTGATCATCTCAAAAGAAGCAGAAAAGTGATTAAATTCCACCCACTATCAGTAGTGATAACTCCGAGAGACAGCATCACCTTAGTCACAGAATAATAATTGAACATCACTTATGAACCAACCCAACATACAACTCATCGGGGCAGTACAGGAGATCTGCTAATACATAACAGTTACATCTCTTTTCCATCTCATGTCCCCTAGATGCCCAGTGCTGAAATTGTGCTGTGCACTAGGAAGACTTATTCCATTCTCTTCACCTGAATTATGCACTTTACAGAGTCATAGAGGTGTACAGCATGGAAACAGACTCTTTGGTTCAACTCGACCATGCCCACTAAATATCCTAAATTAATCTAGGCTCATTTGCCAGCACTTGACTCATATCTTTCTAAACCTTCCTATTCATATACCCATCCAGATGCCTTTTAAATGTTGCAATTGTACCAACCTCCACCACCTCCCCTGGCAGCTTGTTCCATAAGTGCACCACCCACTGCATGAAAAAGTTGCCCCTTAGGTCCCTCTTAAATCTTTCCCCTCTCACCTCAAACCTATGCCCTCTAGTTCTGGACTCCCACATCCCAGGGAAAAGACTTTGTCTATTTACAGAAACAGACTTAATGTTTCAAGTCTGTATGACTCTTCTTCAGATCTCATGAAGAACTCTTGAAGACATTACACCAGTATCTCTTCACAGATACTGCCAGACCTGTTGATTCTTTTTCCCAGAATTCTCTGCAGTTGCTTTAGAATTCTTCCATGATGGCCCAGGGTCCTGAAGCCAGTTGATAAGCTAAGGGGGAGCAGAATTATTTTAAGTAGATTTGTCTTCTCTCGGCTATAGAAAGTTTCAACATGAGGTCCACTGAAATTTAAAAGCACAGAATTCCAAGTTTTTGTTAGGCCAGGATTTTATGGGTTATGGAACCAAAGCAGGTCGATAAAGTTAAGTTTATCACATATGTAATAGAAGCAGGGTAGACCAAATAAGTAGACCCTTGAGTGTGCTCAGTCATTCATAACACTAGCTGATTTTTTTGCCTCAGATCCATTCTTGCACTTTCTGTCAATCTCCCTTGTTTCTTAAGAGACCAAACATTTATCCATTTCACTCCGAATTATACCCAATGATAGACAATTTCAAAGATTCACATCACCTAATTGAAGAATTTTGTCCTCCTCTCAGTCCAAATTCTGAGACTCTTTTATTCCCCCATCCTCTAGACTCCCCAATCAGGAATGACACCTTTCAGTATCTGCTGTATGAAGCCTTTTCAGAATCTTGCCTATCTCAATGATTGTTCTTACAGTGTTGTTTGCAGCATGCCTATTCAACAGTGTTACAATTCCAGTGCTGGGCTTTCACCTTCCATAGGCACAAGGCAGCATGGTGGCTCAGTGCACCAGAGATCTGGGTTCATCAGATTAGTTGGATTGGGCGTGCAAAATAGCCCAGAGTGTCCTGACTAAGTGGATTAGCTATGGGAAATGCAGGGTTACAGGAATAGGGTAGGAGGATGGGTCTGGCTGGATGCTCTTTGGACTCGATGGTGTGGACACGATGGGCTGAATGGCCTGCCTCCACACTGTAGGAATTCTATAATTCATTGTGGGGAAACCTTCAAAATTCTGAAGGTGGTTTAGAGACTAAAGGTATGGTGCAGTGGATCTCAATTTCCATTTCCCCTTTCCTATGTCTGTATTCTTAGTGTTCAGAGGCAACCAAGAAGAAAAACATATTGAGTATCTCTAGGGCAAGCAAACATCATAATCCAGTTTAACGTCCTGGATGTTTGGCAATGGTGTGTGCTTCTGCATTGAAACTCGAGCACATTCCAATCAACAAAAGTTTCCTCAAACTGTTAATTGAACTCCCATCTGATCCTTTGCAACAATAGTCTTTTAGCTGTTGTAAACAAAGAAACAACATCATTGCTAACATGAAGCTGTTATTATTGCATGACAAATTTGCTTAAGCAATTAACATGTTATAAATGAGGAAGTAGGAATGTTTAATAAGCATATAAAATGAAGCATAGCATCTGTGAGTTTAAAATTGACAATAGACAATAGGTGCAGGAGTAGGCCATTCTGCCCTTCGAGCATGCACCACCATTCAATATGATCATGGCTGATCATCCTTAATCAGTATCCTGTTCCTGCCTTATCTCCATAACCCTTGATTCCACTATCCTTGAGAGCTCTATCCAACTCTTTCTTAAATGAATCCAGAGACTGGGCCTCCACTGTCCTCTGGGGCAGAGCATTCCACACACCCACCACTCTCTGGGTGAAGAAGTTTCTCCTCATCTCTGTCCTAAATGGTCTACCCCATATTTTTAAGCTGTGTCCTCTGGTTCGGCACTCACCCATCAGTGGAAACATGTTTCCTGCCTCCAGAGTGTCCAATCCTTTAATAATCTTATATGTCTCAATCATACCCCCTCTCAGTCTTCTAAACTCAAGGGTATACAAGCCCAGTAGCTCCAGTCTTTCAGTGTAAGGTAATCTCGCCATTCCAGGAATTGACCTTGTGAACCTACGCTGCACTCCCTCAATAGCCAGAATGTCTTTCCTCAAATTTGGAGACCAGAACTGCACACAGTACTCGAGGTGTTGTCTCACCAGGGCCCTGTACAGCTGCAGAAGAACCTCATTGCTTCTATACTCAATCCCTTTGTTATGAAGGCCAGCATGCTATTAGCTTTCTTCACTACCTGCTGTACCTGCATGCTTACCTTCATTGACTGGTGTACAAGAACACCCAGATCTCTCTGTACTGCCCCTTTACCTAAATTGATTCCATTTAGATAGTAATTAGCCTTCCTGTTCTTGCCACCAAAGTGGATAACCATACATTTATCCACATTAAACTGCATCTGCCATGCATCTGACCACTCACTTAACCTGTCCAGGTCACACAGTAATCTCCTAACATCCTCCTCACATTTCACCCTGCCACCCAGCTTTGTATCATCAGCAAATTTGCTAATGCTATTACTAATACCATCTTCTATATCATTAACATATATTATAAAAAGCTGCGGTCCCAGTAAAGATTCCTGCGGTACCCCACTGGTCACTGCCTGCCATTCTGAAATGGAGCCGTTCATCACTACTCTTTGTTTCCTATCAGCCAATCCAAGTTAGTACTTTGACCCCAATACCATGTGCCCTAATTTTGCTCACTAACCTCCTATGTGGGACTTTATCAAAAGCTTTCTGCAAGTTGAGGTACACTACGTCTACTGGATCTCCCTTGTCCATCTTCAGAGTTACATCCTCAAAAAATTCCAGAAGATTAGTCAAGCACGATTTCCCCTTCATAAATCTATGCTGACTCTTGACCTATCCTGTTCCTACTATCCAGATGTGTCGTAATTTCATCCTTTATAATAGACTCCAGCATCTTTCCCACCACTGAGGTCAGACTAACTGGTCTATAATTTTCTGCTTTCTCTCTCCCACCTTTCTTAAAAAGTGGTATAACATTAGCCACCCTCCAATCCGCAGGAACCGATCCCGAATCTATCGAACTCTGGAAAATAATCATCAACGCATCCACGATTTCTCGAGCCACCTCCTTCAGTACCCTGGGATGTAGGCCATCAGGCCCCAGAGACGTATCAACCTTCAGACCTAACAGTCTCTCCAACACCAATTCCTGGCAAATATAAATTCCCTTCAGTTCAGGTCCTTCAGCCACTGTTACCTCAGGGAGATTGCTTGTGTCTTCCCCAGTGAACACAGATCTGAAGTACCAATTTAATTCTTCTGCCATTTCTTTGTTCCCTGTAATATATTCCCCTGTTTCTAGGTCTTCAAGGGCCCAATTTTAGTCTTAACCATTTTTTTGCCTTTCACATACCTAAGAAAGCCTTTACTATCCTCCTTTATATTATTGGCCAGTTTACCTTCGTACCTCATTTTTTTCTCTACGTAGTTCCTTGTTAGTAATCCTCTGTTGTTCTTTAAAAGCTTCCCAGTCCTCCGTTTTCCCACTTATCTTTGCTATATTATAGTTTTTCTCTTTTAACTTTACGTTTCTTAACTTCCCTTGTCAGCCACGGCCACTCATGCCTCCTCCTAGGATCTTTCTTCCTTTTTGGAATGAACTGATCCTGCAACTTCTGCATTATACACAGAAATATCTGCCATTGTTCCTCCACTGTCATCCCTGCTAAGGTATTGCACCATTGAACTTTGGCCAGCTCCTCCCTCACAGCTCCATAGTTCCCTTTATTCAGCTGAAAAATTGTCACTTCCGATTGTACCCTCTCCCTCTGAAATTGCAGATTGAAGCTTATTGTATTATGGTCACTACTTCCCAATGGCTCCTTCACTTCGAGGTCCCTGACCAATTCTGGTTTGTTGCACAATACCAGATCCAGAATTGCCTTCTCCTTGGTCGGCTCCAGCACCAGCTGTTCTAAGAATCCATCTCTGAGGCACTCCACAAAGTCTCTTTCTTGAGGTCCAATACCATCCTGATTCTCCCAGTCTACCTGCATGTTTAACTCCCCCATAACAACTGTAGTAACATCTTTGCGACAGGCCAATTTCAGCTCCTGATTTAACTTAAATCCGACATCCAGACTGCTGTTTGGGGGACTGTAGATAACTCCCAAGAGGGTCTTTTTACCTTTAGTATTTCTCAGCTCTATTCACACTGACTCTACATCCCCTGATTCTAGGTCCCCCCGAATATCATCCCTTACCAACAGGGCCACCCCACCCCCTCTGCCCGTCAGTCTGTCCTTACGATAGCACGTGTAGCCTTAAATGTTCATTTCCCAGGCCTTGTCCACTTGAAGCCACGTCTCAGTTATCCCCACAATATTGTATCTGCCGATTTCCAAAAGAGCCTCAAGCTCATCTGTCTTATTTCTAATTCTTCGTGCATTCATGTATAGTATTTTTAATTTATTACTGCCCTCACCTTTCAAATCAACTCCTATTTCACTCAACCTTACAGCATGATCCTTTTCTGAGTTTTCTGCCTCATTGATACAGTTGTCTTTCTTGACTTCTTGTTCTAACTTTCCCTCCAATTTCCTCGTTAAACATCCAGTTTGTCCACTCCCCCCCCCCGCTGCTTAGTTTAAACATAACTGTGTCGCAGTAGCAAACCTGCCTGCCAGAATGCTGGTCCCTAACCTATTAAGGTGCACACCGTCTCTGGTAGAATTTATGCTTACCACAAAACATACCCCAGTGATCCAAGAATTTAAATTGGATTGAAATATATCCACATTCCCTGTTTCGACTATTCCTGGCCACTAAGCCTGAAATATTGAAGTGGATCTTGACTTTCTAGATGGTTTCTATTTTGTCACAGAAGCATAACATGGTCGCTGCATCCACTCAGTTGTTGGATATTATTTTTCTAGCAATGGAAGAATCTTCAGATTAAATCAGATGTGAGAATGGGCCAATAATAGGAACTCACCCAGTCTGACAGGATTGATTCATGAATCAATTAATGCCAATTATTGCTGCGCCTACTTCAATTTAGAGGTAGTTCAGGGATTAAATGTGAGCTGCACCATACAACTTCCAAGTGTTTCCCAAAACGGTGGCACGGTGGCTCAGTGGTTAGCACTGCTGCCTCAGAGCACAGGGACCCAGGTTTGATTCTAGCCTCGGGTAACTGTCTGTGTGGAGTTTGCACATTCTCTCTGTGTCTGCATGGGTTTCCTCCGAGTGCTCCGGTTTCCTCCCACAGTCCAAAGATGTGCAGGTCAGGTAAATTGGCCATGCTAAATTGCCCATAGCATTAGGTGCATTAGTCAGAGGGAAATGGGTCTGCATGAGTTACTCTTCGGAGGGTCGGTGTGGACTTGTTGGGCTGAAGGGCCTGTTTCCACACTGTAGGGAATCTAATCTAATCTAATATAATCAAAAGCCATCCAGCAAATCTGAAATGGCATGTTGGTGTTACTGTCAGATGTTCTGTGCCTGATTGAGGTACCGTGTGTTGTGAAAGTAGATTAGATTAGTTTAGATTACTTACAGTGTGGAAACAGGCCCTTTGGCCCAACAAGTCCACACCAACCCGCCGAAGCATATACCACCCAGACCCATACTCCTACATTTACCCCATCACCTAACACTACAGACAATTTAGCATGGCCAATTCACCTAATCTGCACATTTTTGGATTGTGGGAGGAAACCAGAGCACCCGGAGGAAACCTACGCAGACACGAGGAGAATGTGCAAACTCCACACAGAGAGTCGCCTGAGGTGGGAATTGAATCTGGGTCTCTGGCGCTGTGAGGCAGCAGTGCTAACCACTTAATAAAAGCAATGGTCACTGTGGATCTGCCTTGGATGCCAGTTCCTGACACAGTTAAACCAGGCACAGGTCTCTTGTTCTGTTAACTGACATTGGATTCCCTACAGTGTGGAAACAGGCCCTTCGGCCCAACTAGTCCACACCGACCCTCTGAAGAGTAACTCACCCAGACCCATTCCCCCGAGCTAATGCACCTAACTCTATGAGCAATTTAGCATGGCCAATTCACCAGGCCTGCACATCTTTGGATTGTGGGAGGAAACCGAAGCACCCGGAGGAAACCCACGCAGATACGGGAAGAATGTGCAAACTCCACACAGACAGTCGCCCGAGGCTGAAATTGAACCCGGGTTCCTGGCGCTGTGAGGCAGCAGTGCTAACCACTGCACCACTGTGCCACCCCTTCTTCTGTCTTTAATCTTCCATTTGGTGCATCAAACCCCTAAGAACCATGGCTTATACTCTTCAGTAACAACTATCCCTTGTACATGAACAGAGACATTTGGAACTTTAGTTATCTTTTTGGTGTATGAACCACACATAAATCATAGTCAATCCTAGATTGGTGCCTTGGTAGTATCTGCCCAATTCCTGATTGTTTATTTAAAAGTGATGGGCATCTTACTGACATCACTTCCTGCAGTCTCAGGATTCATTCATTGACATGACAAACAATTTGTTAAATAAATCCCTTTTGTGACAGCTTGTGTCTCTTAGCTTTCCAAAGCCAGAGCTTTTTACCAAGGTAAGGTGGCACAAGTAAGGCCACTTCTGTGACTGTTTAGGTATGGAATCAACACTAGATAATTGATGATCATTACAAATATCCCAAGTGATGCCACTAAAAATATTTTAAAAACTTAAAAGACTACAAACGCTGCTGTCAAACTGAATTCCAAAATAACACATACAAAATTTATAGACGTATTACTTCTTTAACTTACACTTATCCAATCCAAAGCATGCATAATTATATCTTTAAATAAAAGCTGTGTCCATTTCAAAAGCACTTTCACATTTGTTAGCCTAAATTTCTATTAGCCTGAGCCATAAACAGCAATAAAACTATAAACTAATGACCTTCATTTTGACTGGATCCGATGGCTTTCTTCATTACAGAACTGTTTACAACAAATCCTGAAAGAACAAAGTATAATCTAATTCCTCACCTGCTTAACCAAATCAAAATGATTAATTATTGCAAAGTATCTCAATCCTGCAAGTTGAACCCACATCAGGAACCTTAAATCTGCAAAGCTAAATCCTGTTTCTGTCCAATCGTGTCCCAAAATTAGCCTGACTCTTTTGGGCAGACAAAGTGAGATGTTCAGGAAGCCAATGGAGTCCGATATTAAATGTACAGAAGTGCAATTTTAGGGTGGTAACAATATTTCATTTTGTTTAGTCTTGAGGTTCACTCACCTTGACATTCTCTGCCTGACTCCACCACCACTGTCCATCCCTTATTATAGAGCCATCGAAATATACAATACAGAAACAGACGCTTTGGTATAACCATTCCATGCCGAACATAATCCCAAACAAAACTAATCCCACCTGCCTGCTCCTGGCCCATATGCCTCCAAATGTCTTTTAAATTTTATAGTTGTACCCACATCCACCACTTCCTCAGGAAGTCCATTCCACATGTGAACCACCCTCTGTGTAAAGAAAAAGTGTCCCTTATATCTTTTGTAAATCTCTGTTCTCTCAACTTAAAAATGTGCATCCCAATCCTAGGGAAAAGACAACTACCATTGACGCTATCTATACCTCTCATTATTTTATAAACTTCTGTAAAATTGTCTCACAACCTCCTACGCTCCAGTGAAAAAAGTCCAAGCCTATCCAGCCTTTCTTTATAACTCAAGCCTTCTGCACCAGGCAACATCCTGGTAAATCTCTTCATCATGACCAAACACCCACTCACAAATTAACTGGGAGAAGCCTATGACACTGAGTTCCTGTTCCCTTCCTCTAGAAAAATAGTGAATCCAGCTGGGATTGAACTTTTCACCAAGAGAATTTCAGGAAATGTGCTCTAGACATTAAGAAGCCAGAACATCAATAACCCTGGAATCATTCCGTGCTCCATTCACTGAATGGATGTCTTTTAAAATGTCATAGAATCATCAAGATCTACAGCGCAGATAAAGCTCCTTTGGCTCATAATGTTCACACCAGTGAAAAGCAACCACCTAACTTTTCTAATCCCATGGAGCCTATAATATTTGACATTATTAAACAGCATAATATCATATCATAATTAATGTTGTTGCGGAATCTGTTAATAAGTTATCAATTCATTCAAAATAATGGTTCATGAAATTATATGAAATGGCATTCTCAATAATTTAAAAGGTTCTTATTGGAATAATTGAAGTAATCCTTGGTTGTTTCAAGTTTGAATGTTGTTTGGACTTTGAAAATGTGCATTTCTTGGATTGTGCTTTTTTTTGTAATTACAACTTTCATTTTGCTTTACATTGAAATATAAGCATTTAGTTAAAATTTAAACATGGCATGAGTGCTCTGTGATATCCCTAAGCTCCCAGAAGGAGAAATGACTTGTAACACTTCAGCAAAACATTTTGATTCGCTAATACGTTTTTTATTTGACAGGAAAATGAAACATCATTGAACAGTAATATAGCTGCTTTTGCACTGAAGGCAAGAGTCGTATATCCCATTAATCAAAAATTCAGGGTAAGGATCGCTGTTGTTATAATGAGTGGCAATTTTAGTAATACATTAAGCAGTTGATAGTTTTTTTTTGGTTTGCATTCATTAATAGATAATATATGATATCATGCTTTTGGATTGAAAAGCTGCATTTACTGGAAAAATAGTTATAAAATCTGGTTAAATGACAGTTTTTATTAGGTTTGCAATTTAAAAGATTTTTATAACCAATAATTTAGTTGTCTAATTAAATACTCCAAATGCAAAATGTGAATTTTCCACTTCTAGGGTGGGATGTTACTCCCTTATTCTTTTTTATCAAACAATGATTGAGAATAATTTTTCAATCATAAAAACAAATTAACCAAGGATGCTGGAAATCTGAAGAAGTGCTGGAAACACTCAGCAGGACTGAGACCAAAGAAGAGTCATTCATATTTGATTTAAAACATCAACTCTCTCTGTCTGTCCAGAGGTGCTGGCAGAGCTGCTGAGTCTTTTAGCTGATTTTCTATTTACAAGTTATGAATTGTGACTGGTATTTTATTTCCAGCCACTAGCAGATGGATCATCTCATCCCTCTCTATTAGAAGGATTGAAACAGAGAGATTCCACCAAAAGAACAAAAGAAGACTTTGTTTTATCAGATTCTGAGATACTCGATCACAAGAGTGAGAGAGGTTCCTGTTGCTTTCCAGGGGATGGTCCACCATCAACAACAGTCTTTAATGAAAATAACACCGTTCCGAAAGTGACTTTCTTTTCTGAGGTACTGGGATATACAAGGTAAAATATCATCAAGAAGTGTACTCAGGACAGACATATGTCAATTTATCTCAGTGTATTTCACTCAGTCACGTCAAATGTGTTGCTCACATGAATGGGATAAGGAAGTAGCTAGGGGATAATTGGACCAAACTTGCAAAAGTAATTTTAATGTCACACATTCTATCTTCGCTGAAACAAAGTTTAAGACTGCGAGTTAATTAGAACAAAATGAGAAGATTTACTTCATTTTACAATATGAAGTCATGCATTCTATCTTTAATTTATTTATTAATTGCATTTTATAATATTTATAATTAAGTATCAAAGCATAGGGGAAATTGGAAGAGTAGAAAATTGGAGCAGATATGCTTTACTCCAATTAAGTTTTAAGAATCTGGGAAAAATAAAATAAGTTTATTGTCCCCAGTGGTGGTTGGATGTTACTGCAGCATACAAAAGTAAAATTAGAGGAAGTGAGACATCTGAAATGAAAACATAGAACACTGGATATAGTCAGAAGGTCTGGCTGCAGAGAGAGAAATAGAGTTAGTATTTCTCTTGCATGAGTTGGTGCCAATTATCTCAGTGAGTCTCTCTCTGACTGCAACCATGAATCTCAGTGAGTCTCTCTCTGACTGCAACCCCCAGGTAATCTCCTCTGCCCTGAAGCTCTTCAACCATGTACTAAAACAGACTCTTCCTCATTTCCCCTCCTCCCACCTTACCCCAGTTCCAGCCTTCCAGCTCAGCACTGTCCTCATGACCTGTCCAACCTGCCAATCTCCCCTCCCACCTATCCACTCCACCCTCCCCTCTGACCTATCGCCTCTATCCCCACCCCCATTCACCTACAGTACTCTTTGCTACCTTCTCTCCACTTGCCCCCCATTTATCTCTTCACCCTGGAGGCTCCCTGCCTCCATTCCTGATGAAGGGCTTTTACCCAAAACGTCGATTTTCCTTCTCCTCGGATGCTGCCTGACCTGCTGTGCTTTTCCAGCACCACTCTAATCTAAACTCGTTTCCAGCATCTGCAGTCCTCACTTCTGCCTGGTATGTTTCCAGAATGTTCTGCTTTTATTGTTACTCTGGCATGAGAAGTTTGCATAGACCATTTCTACCATAAATATAGATGTAGGAATCTGTAATGGAAAGGTATACATTGTAAGAAGTTTAATAAGTAAAAATGCATGTTTACAGATCTATACAGATGTTTCTACCTTTTCAGAATTTTAAAAATATTATTCACTGTTGATCATTTGTGATTTTGTGTTTTTGCCTACTTAACAGTCCTGAAGCAGAGCTTGGCCTGTATAGGCTCTGTCTGCAGAGCCTGAGGCTTTTAGATGCAGAATTACGACAAGAAAAATATATGGTATGTCTTGAGAAATAATAAGGTCCTTCTTATATATAGAATATCCTAACCTAGAAATGGTGATGGTATCATTGCATTGCTCTGTATAGCCACAATTTTGTCCCTTTTAAGTTGGTTTTGTCATTATCCCATTCCAAATGAGGGGAATCACTTATGGTGTTCATGCCAGTACCAGCGCTGTTAGCAGGATCTCCCCTTGAACTCAGAATGAATACAAGACTGCCAGTGAGCGTCTGATAAATACTTTGTTCCCCTTTATTGTTCGTATGTAATGTAGATTATATGTTGCTTTTATTAATACTGTAAACTGCATATAACAAAATAACACATATATAGGTGATATTGCTGCGTTATTTCCCAAACCTTATTGTTCAGGAACTCTGAATACGTCCCTCTTTCATTTTAGATGTTTCTTCAACTTCTGAAAATACAACTGAATGATTTGTACTTGAAAGAGAAAATAGATGAGGAGTTTTACAGAGACTTTCTATCCACACAAGAAAAGGTAATGTTCAATCTCACACTTTAAAATCGAATTAAAAATAAAACAATCACTTAGTTTAATGTAATTTAGCAGTGCAGAATTATTTCATTGTACTAAAATTGTGGCCTTATGACTCAAACAAAGTTTTATTCTCAACTACTCCATTTGAAAAGACAACAAAAAATAACCAACTAAATGATTTGTATCGACTGGTCAAGGGTTATGTTTGTTGTAAAATATCATAAAGCTGTGGACGCGGGCATAGCTAGTAGCAGACGTGGAAAGAAAGATTTACATTTATGTAGCGCTTTTCATAACTATTGGAGTCCTTAAAGCACCTTGTAGCCAATCAAGTACTTGATCCTATTAAGTCACTGTTATAATTTTTAAAATTTGTTCTTGGGTTGAGGGCATTGCTGGCTGAGCCAGCATTTATTGTCCATCCCTAATCTTCCTGGAAAAGGTACAGGTGAGTTGCTTTCTTGAACTGTTACAGTCCTTGGGTGTAGGGACACTCTCAGTGCTTTTAGGAAGGGAACTCCAGGATATTGAGCCAAGGCCAGTGAGCGAACAGTGATATATTTGCCACTCAGAATGATGTGCGGCTTGGAGGAGAACCTCTAGATTGTGGTGTTCCAACGTATCTGCTGCCCTAGGCCTTGTAGGTGGTATAGCTCACAGGTTTAGGAAAATACTGTCAAAGAAGTCTTAGTGAATTGCTGCAGTACTTCTTAAAGATGTAACATACTATTGCTCTGTGTGTCAGTGATAAAGGGAGGAAATGTTGAAAATGGCAGGTGCAGTGCCAATCAGTCAGACTGCTTTGTCCTGGATAATGTCAGGCATCTTAAGTGTTTTTAGAATTCATCCACTCAGGCAAGAGGGGAATATTCCACACACTCCTCACTTGTGTCTTGTAGATGATGAACAGGCATTGAAGAGATAGGAGGTCAGTTACTCATCACAGGATTCTTAGCCTCCTGGGCATCCTCCACCGCCAAATCCAAGACCCCGACAACTGGAGGAAGAATGCCTCATCTTCTGCCTTGGCACCTCCAACCGCACGGCATCAACATTGAATTTACCAGTTTCCTTATCTCCCCTCCCCTCACCTCATTCCAGATCCAACCCTCCAACTCGGCACCGCGCTCTTGAACTGTTCTACCTGTCCATCTTCCTTCCCACCTATCCACTCCACCCTCCTCTCTGACCTATCACTACCATCCCCCCACCTGCATTTACTTTTCACTTT
The DNA here is from genome assembly GCF_020745735.1 of Hemiscyllium ocellatum. Classification (NCBI taxonomy): domain Eukaryota; kingdom Metazoa; phylum Chordata; class Chondrichthyes; order Orectolobiformes; family Hemiscylliidae; genus Hemiscyllium; species Hemiscyllium ocellatum. Next base: position 28,140,984 of record NC_083436.1, on the reverse strand, counting down.
CCCCAGCTACCTTCCCTCCACCCCCATCCCATCCTCCTATTTAACTCCTAATCCCCCTTCACCACCCCCACATTCCCGATGAAGGGCTTATGCCCGAGACGTCGACTCGCCTGCTCCTCAGATGCAGCCTGACCTGCTGTGGTTTTCCAGCACCACACTCTCGACTCTGATCTCCAGCATCTGCAGTCCTCGCCTTTTTTCCTAGCCTCTGACCTACTCATGCAGCCACAGTATTTATGTGGTCCGTCTAATTCAGTTTGTGGTCAATGGTGACCTTAGGTCACTGATAGTGTGGATTTGTCAATGGTAATGCCATTGAACATCACGGGGGAGATGGTTAATTCCGTCTTCTTGGAGATGGTCATTGCCTGGAGTTTGCATGGCTTGAATGTTGTTTGCCACTTCTCTGGTCCTGGTGAATCCATCTCATTCATCTTTTTCCTTGGAGTCCAGTGACAGTTTGAGCTGTGGATATCTGATTTGTTGGTATCTGACTGAGGGGGGGAGCATTGGATTTCTGGGTAGAAAATTCCCCTTCCAGGAATCAGGAAGCCTGACCAGGTGTGTGCATGATCCATGTTAAGGTCTATCGGGTCTTGCAGAAAATAGTGGCAGTGGACTCGTCATTCCCTTCCATCTGGTGAACAGAACTTCTGCAGCGATCTTTAAATTTAGTCTCATGTTTCTACTTAGTGATTTCAGTTACTTTCTTAAAAGCTAGGGGTACTACATAATTAAATAATTAATTTTAAAATGATATTGTTACGTGGGGAACTCAACAGCACAATGCTAGTGTATTCACTTATTGATGAGGAGTGTTTTCCCTTTAGAGTTACAAAATTGTAATTTCCTGACCTCAGTTAGGCTGTTAGGAGGAATCATTGAGAGAAGTTGAGACATTTCTTCACAATAAAGAAAGGAAAATAAATATGTTTGACTTTTGTCTTTAAGGACCAGTTGCATAGTGAAGTTTGCAGTGGCTCCAAGAGGGAAGGGTGGAGTGACAGAAAGCTGAGAGAAATGTTATTCCAAACATAATTAATTTCAATAATATTGCAGTGAGGAATTTACCACCATTACATTATTTTTGAATCAACTCATTTTAGTTTTTAACTTTTTGTCAAGTGATATCAATGCACACCTTACATGTCATAGAGTTTTATGCATGGAAACAAACCCTTCAGTCCAACACATCTGCGCCAATCAGATATCCCACACTGATCCAGTCCCACTTGCCAGCACTTGGCCCATATCCCTCTAAACCTTTCCTATTCATATTCCCATCCAGATGCCTTTTAAATGTTGTAATTGTTTCAGCCTCCACCACTACCTTTGGCATCTCGTGTAAAAAATGAGGTCTGCAGATGCTGGAGATCACAGCTGAAAATGTGTTGCTGGTCAAAGCACAGCAGGCCAGACAGCATCTCAGGAATAGGAAATTTGACGTTTCGAGCATAAGCCCTTCATCAGGAATGAGAGAGAGTAGCCAAGCAGGCTAAGATAAAAGGTAGGGAGGAGGGACTTGGGGGAGGGGCGATGGAGGTGGGATAGGTGGAAGGAGGTCAAGGTGAGGGTGATAGGCCGGAGTGGGGTGGGGGCGGAGAGGTCAGGAAGGAGATTGCAGGTTAGGAGGGCGGTGCTGAGTTGAGGGAACCGACTGAGACAAGGTGGGGGGAGGGGAAATGAGGAAACTGGAGAAATCTGAATTCATACCTTATGGTTGGAGGGTTCCCAGGCGGAAGATGAGGCGCTCCTCCTCCAGCCGTCGTGTTGTTATGTTCTGCCGGTGGAGGAGTCCAAGGACCTGCATGTCCTCGGTGGAGTGGGAGGGAGAGTTAAAGTGTTGAGCCACGAGGTGGTTGGGTTGGTTGGTCCGGGCGGCCCAGAGGTGTTCTCTGAAGCGTTCCGCAAGTAAGCGGCCTGTCTCCCCAATATAGAGGAGGCCACATCGGGTGCAGCGGATGCAATAGATGATGTGTGTGGAGGTACAGGTGAACCTGTGGCGGATATGGAAGGACCCCTTGGGGCCTTGGAGGGAAGTGAGTGTGGAGGTGTGGGCGCAAGTTTTACATTTCCTGCGGTCGCAGGGGAAAGTGCCAGGGGTGGAGGTTGGGTTGGTGGGGGGTGTGGATCTGACGAGGGAGTCACGAAGGGAGTGGTCCTTGCGGAACGCTGATAGGGGAGGGGAGGGAAATATATCCTTGGTGGTGGGGTCCGTTTGGAGGTGGCGGAAATGACGGCGGATGATACGTTGTATGCGGAGGTTGGTGGGGTGGTAGGTGAGGTGGGGTTCTGTCTTGGTGGCGGTTGGAGGAGCGGGGCTCAAGGGCGGAGGAGCGGGAAGTGGAGGAGATGCGGTGGAGGGCATCATCGATCACGTCTGGGGGGAATCTGCGGTCCTTGAAGAAGGAGGCCATCTGGGCTGTGCGGTGTTGGAACTGGTCCTCCTGGGAGCAGATGTGGCGGAGACGAAGGAATTGGGAATATGGGATGGAGTTTTTGCAGGGGGCAGGGTGGGAGGAGGTGTAGTCCAGGTAGCTGTGGGAGTCAGTCGGTTTATAGTAGATGTCTGTGTTGAGTCAGTCGCCCGAGATAGAGATGGAAAGGTCTAGGAAGGGGAGGGAGGAGTCTTAGACAGTCCAGGTGAATTTAAGGTCGGATGGAAGGTGTTAGTAAAGTTGATGAACTGTTCAACTTCCTCGTGGGAGCACGAGGCAGCGCCGATACAGTCATCGATGTAGCGGAGGAAAAGGTGGGGGGTGGTGCCAGTGTAGTTGCGGAAGATGGACTGTTCCACATATCCTACGAAGAGACAGGCATAGCTGGGGCCCATGCGGGTGCCCATGGCAACTCCTTTAGTTTGGAGGAAGTGGGAGGATTGAAAAGAGAAGTTATTCAGGGTGAGGACCAGTTCAGTCAGTCGAAGGAGGGTGTCAGTGGAAGGGTACTGGTTGGTGCGGCGGGAAAGGAAGAAGCGGAGGGCTTTGAGTCCTTCGTGATGGGGGATGGAGGTGTACAGGGACTGGATGTCCATAGTGAAAATAAGGCGTTGGGGACCGGGGAAGCGAAAATCCTAGAGGAGGTGGAGGGTGTGGGTGGTGTCCCGAACGTAGGTGGGGAGTTCTTGGACTAAAGGGGACAGGACCGTGTCGAGGTATTGGGAGATGAGTTCGGTGGGGCAGGAGCAGGCTGAGACAATGGGTCGGCCGGGGCAGGCAGGTTTGTGGATTTTGGGCAGGAGGTAGAAACGGGCGGTGCGGGGTTGTGGGACTATGAGGTTGGAGGCGGTGGATGGGAGATCCCCTGAGGTGATGAGGTCCTGGATGGTTTGGGAGATGATGGTTTGGTGGTGGGAGGTGGGGTTGTGGTTTTGGTGGTGGGAGGTGGGGTTGTGGTTTTGGTGGTGGGAGGTGGGGTCGTGGTTTTGGTGGTGGGAGGTGGGGTCGTGGTTTGGTGGTGGGAGGTGGGGTCGTTGCCCCTCAGGTCTCTTTTAAATCTTTCCCTCTCACTTTAAACCTATGCCATCCAGTTTTAGACTCCCCTACCCCAGGAAAAATATTTTGGCTATTCACCTTATCCTTGCCCTTCACTATTTTATAAACCTCTACAAGGTCACCCTTCAGCCTCTGAGACTCCATGGAAAAAAAAGCCCTAGCCTTTTCAGCCTCTCCTTTTAGCTCAAATTGTGATTGAACTCTTCTGTTTCAAAGAAACTGGAAAAGCTGGAGAAGACAGAGCAGCTGGTGTTGCTAGGTGAGGCCAACAGGAAAGACTGTGAGCAACATTATACTTTGGAAGAAACTGAACAAGATGAACATAATTATTTGCAATATACTATACAACAGGTAAGACTATTTAAATGTATAATGCAGTCTGTTGCAACAGCAGCAGGAGCACATCAATATAGGAGAAGGCAGTGACCCAGTGGTAATCTGATTGGAATAATACTGTGCAACTTCAGGCTAATGGTTTGGGCACATAGCTGGAATCCTATTGTGGCAGATGGTGAAAATTGAATTCAATAAAGTATGGAATTAAAAGCTCATTAATTATGTTGATTGTCATGAATAACCATCTGAGTTAGGACTGAAATAAGGAAAGGTTTCTTTGCCCAGTGATTGGTGAGCCTGTAGAATTCACTATAACAGAAAGCGGTTGAGGCTAAAAGATTGCATATTTTCAAGAAGGACTTAGGTATAGTTCTTAGGGCTAAAGGGATCAAAGGGTAAGTGGAGAAAGCAGTAACAGGGTACAGAGTTTGATGACCAGCCATGGCCATGTTGAATGGTGGTGGAGGTTTGAATGACTGAACTCTCTTTTTTTTCTACATTTCCAGCTGGTGCACTAATGTCCTTTTTTGGGAAGGGAATCTGCGTTCCTTGTCTGGCCTGCCTATAGGCGAATCCAGACCCACAGCAATAGATTTGATTCTTAACTGTCCTGTGAGCAATTAGGGATAGGCAATTATTGCTCTCTGGGCCAATGGTATTCATTCCATGAAAGAATTTTTAAAAATTTATGTCGGATGTAATGATTTGATTTTGCAAGCTAAGGTCATTTCAACAGGTTCCCAACACAAAGAGTGCAATTCCACAGCAGTGAAGGGATAGAACTCATTATAGCCCTTAAACAGGTTAAAGGTAAGACTTGTTAAATGTTTGTTAGCCTTATTGAAGGCAGCAAGGGGAAAAACCAGTTGTAAGACCAAAAACAAGATGCGTCTAAGTATAGATATAAAACTGAACCTCTAGTAAAGTAGCAGAGCAGCACAATACATCCCATTTTATATGACCGACAGAGTACAATTGCAATTATATAATGTGAACACAATGATAATTTGCCTTGTTTGGCACTCCAGTAGCTATGCTTTGACAACCAGAGATCGCAAATCCTCTGAGGAAGTGGTAGTCATGCTCAGCACTGTGTACCAGCAGGATCCAAAAACAGATGTGGGAAAATACAGTATATTCTAAGGAACAGCAACATTATGCTACTCTACAGTACCATCTATTAGGTGGATGGGCCATGATAATCTGCTGCAAACTTTGCTTATTAACCTGTTCCATGTCTGTTTTTTGTCCTAACCAAATCACCTATTGCCCGTACAATAACGACATTGTTTCCTGACATTTTAGTAGGAACACAACAAAATGCAACTGGAAACCTTTGGCTCACAAATTCCAAGACCTTCATGTACCAATAAAGTAATGCAAACGTGGCTGGTTATTGTTACTTAAGTCAGTTGACCCCTTGAGAAATATTCCAGTACATGCCGTTTCGCAGCATTATTGATGATTTAGCTGGAAAAAGAGACAAAAGTGCCGGCATATTGTATATTGTTTGAAAGGCTTACTTGGTTAAATGTAATAAGTACCACCAATTGAGATCATGTCACATGGATTTGATCAGATTAAAGAAGGAGCTTGTTTGAGATGGATCTGGCCGACTGTGCACCTACAGTCTCAATAGTGATGTAGGTTAGATTCTCAGAACCTATGAATAGTTGCAATAGTGCAACAAACTTTATATAGACAATTGGTGGATACCCTAAATCACAATCAACTGCTTTGAGTTTGGAGGAACCCACACACAACTCTGTCTCATGTATATGTTAACAGTTTGACATGTGAGACGCACTCTAAGTGATATTGCAATCCTAAGAGAGAATCTGCCTTGTGCATCCTTAGATAATTCAGAATTGTGATGAATGAACTTTCCAACCATTGGAATTGCTTTTGTTGTGTTACAATTTGACTCTGGGAGCAGAACACTACATTCACTTATCAGTGGGTTTGCAAGGGTAGGGAGTTGTGACCTAATAAATGTTTTGGATGGCCTACCATCAGCTTTTGTTTGCCCAGACCTGTCTGCTGTTTTATAATGTGATAGGTGAGGCTAAAGCTGATCCACTTTTGGCCCAGCTTAGGCTTTTGATTGGGAAAACGTTGACCACCTAAGGACAGTCTTCCACCCAATATTGCCACCCAGTTTCCATCAAGGGCTTCCATTCAATATTGGATGCTACACGACACCACAGCACCCCAAACCCTACTGGTGTGTTACCCACAGTGCTCTCTCACCTCTTTGGTTTCACCATAAACATGCGCCACCTCCAGCCTGTGGATACTCGAAGATGGACCTGGGCTAATGTACACCAACAGCCTCAATAGTGGTGTGTTGGTGAGCTTCACCTCACCAATGCACCCTGCGTGAAAATGAAAGTCCTGTTTCCAGCCTTCTTAGATGCAAATCCCACTGTTTCCTGGGGATGGTAGGGTCCCTTGTTGCAGTCATCAAAGTCTTGCAACTAAACTGCCACAGCTATCCTACACCCTGGACTGGAGTGTTGAGTACCCAAGAAGACATCAATAGATGTTCCAAGATCCTTAGGTAGGTGTTGGTGCTTTCTGATCTTCCTGTTCTTCTCGTAAATTCTCAGTCGCATATTACTTTTTAAAATGAATTTAAGTTTTAAAAATAACCTTTATGCTGAAAACTAGCAGTTATTAGGCAAACATTTAGAAATAGCTTTTAAAAATGCCAAGAACAATTTTTGATTTTTAAAAAAATATTGTAAGCACTATAAAATTTAAAAACAAACCGCAGCATTTGAAGTTTTTTTTTAACCTCTGGAGTTTCCAGTCCACATCCACACACAAGGAAAGAAAGAGCAATCCCAGAATAAATCCAAAAGAAACGAGGAAAACATTAATGTTCCAATCTAGTTCAGAAGCAGTCAAAGCACCAAACTGGGACAAAGAACCGAGTGTGAGAAATACTGCAAACTGCATGATGGCAACACTGATGGAAGTGGACCCAAGGGTCTGTTATATTGTAAGTAGTGATCTCAGCCAGTACAGGAATTGAACCCTCGCAGTTGACATCATTGTGCATTGCAAATGAGCTGTCCAACCAACTGAGGTCACCATGAAGGTCACGGCTTCTTAGCCTTGGCCTCATCTGGGGCACGATGACCCTTAGGTTAAATTCACCGCTGTCTAATGAGAAAGTGTGAACTTATGGTAACCTAACCTTGTCCATGGCATGAATATAAATCTGTGATCTTCCTGTTCCCATTTTTCACCTATTATTCCAACAGAGAATTTATCCCAAAGTGTTCTTATTTGCCTCGTTTCCTTTAGAGCAAGTGTGCTGCAGTACACCCTTGTTCTGAGGGTCTGTTGGCCATGTAAATATCTTTGCAGGTTTATTTTTCTCTAAAACACAGGACATTTTCTGTCCTGTGCATTTCTTAACATAGTGGAAACTCTATTATGCAAATATTTTATTTTTTCGAGATGTGATTAATGCGTGATGCTAATATTCCTCACTCTCCTGCTTTCCGATAAGTTGTTTTTCTCAATCTATAAGTTTTAAGCTGCCAGGAAGACCCTCATTGTGAGCCAAGGTAATCTATAATGTTGTTAACAATTGTTTCTGTCAGCTCAGTGGATTCTTCAAGCAAATTGAAAGTGTCCGGTTCTCCCTCTTGAATCATTCCAAACTCTCCAAGATCACTGGACAGGAGATAATAAGGAACATGAGTGAGAAAATGTCACAGGTGGAAAATCTGCTAACTGACTCCCTGACTTTTCAAGTCACGGTTAGTATACATTAAAATATTCCTAGGTATCTTTGGACTGGAATTTAATATCTCACTTTTATAGCAGTGATACAAATTCACCTGTTTTACCAAATTGTGTGATGCCAGTCCTTGCTAATTAAAGTAGGTTGCTAGCAAACAAAAACACATGATCTCCAGCACCACAGACTGGGAAGTGCAAAGTCTGTCAACTGAGCAACCGTTAAATGCAAAATAAAAAGAGAATTATGGTTGGTAGAAAAAATAAGAATGACTCTTTGAAAACGTGTATGCAACAATTTTTAACTTACAAGAAATACTTGGAAAGCAATGGGTGTGCCACAAAGTCTGCCTTATTTCATTTTCAGATGAGCACCCAGCACTCCTGCCCCAAACAGGCAGAAAGCTACTCCCAAATTCATTCTATAGGAGCTGTGGCATTTGGTCCTATGATTGTCAATTGAGGGTCCTGAGATAGAGGGGATAGATTTCTTTTTGGGGTGTTGATACCTGTTTGAGTCTGGCAATTACCAGCTGTTGTCTGAACCCAGCAATTGGCGGCTGCAGAGGCTGGTGTGGGCAGAGAGAAGAGTCAATTCTTTTAACTTCACAAGTAACTTTATTAATGTATTAAACCATGCACTTATGTTCTCTTATGGAATAGAGCCGTTATATTTTCCAAAAAAACAAATTAAAAACCTATTTATATCCCCACTTGAGTCCCCCCAACATGCCTGAATAGTCACAGAATATGCAAGATCATTCCCGATCTGGATAACTGTTTCTCTGCTTCTCTCTCTCTTGCTCTCACTCTTTTTCTCGCTCTCTCTCTCTCTCTTCTCATTGGCTCAAGCTCAAATGTTCATTGTATGTCTTTACCTTATTGGCTCCAGATAAACGAGTTAGGTAGCATTATTTCATTAACCTTTGTCCAAATAAGGCTTCTGTATTACCTCGTTTTTCTTACTTTTTCTCTGAAGAATATGTGTTGGTACCCAGCAGTACTAGGACTCTGGTCATTCTCAGTTCACAAGCTGTTTTCCCTTTGGTGTGTCAGCAGTTTTTATATACTGAGCATTCCTAGCTCCTGTCAGTGATTAGTATCTCTGTGTCTCTGCAGTCTCCTGGCCAACAGGGAAGAGTGGTGTAGTGATTATGGGGTCAGCTTAGCAGTCAGTCAGGACTACACATTTGATAGCTTAACCGTTCCTGAGTGACTATTTTACTTAATTTCATTGCCAAACTCCAGATTTTCTGATCCAAATGGATACTTTTGGAAGATTCCAGACATAGTGGAATTGCACTTTGGAATATTTAATTATGTGGGCAATTGTTTCGGAGTCTGCTATAATGGATGTTCTGCAGGGACCCCAAATGTAACTTCCATCTATGCTGGGCTAGCACTGCGTCTCTGTTAGAAAATCCACACTTACTGTGCAAGCTGAAACAATGTTAGACCACCTCTGATGACTGATCTTAAACACCACCAGAAAACACCTACATCTAGACCAAGTTAGCAAAGGCATATTCATTGGGTTGCATCTGTGTATGTTGCCTTATACCATCACTCCTGTTAGGATTTGAATAACATGTAATAGAATTGAGCGAAGAACTAAATTATTCAGCAGCGAGTTTACGACTGACACGGTTATGCTCTTGTTGTAGGTTATTCTGGATAAGTTGCTGCGTTGGGAGTTCATGACAAAGAGCCTTCATTCCTTGACATGGCTTGTACAGCAAGAAAGCAAAGACAAGTTAATGATGCTGACATCAGTGCTGAGTGTTCTCAACAGGGATAGTGCATTGGCTTTTTGGCAAAAAGAAGAAGTTTTAGCCAGATTACAGCATTCTGTTCAAGACAGTGTGGACACATACATCAATGGTAAGGCTTAAAGACGGCCTTTGAGCTGAATTGTTGTTCACAGTAGAAGTTCAGTTTTATAATTCCAGTATCACTTTTTTACTGACTCAGGATTGTCATGTCCACAAGTGTTCAAAGCTGATAAAAAAGGTATGGATTGTATGAACCTAAAAATTGCTAACCATTTACTGTCATAACTAAAGATGATAAGTGTTTGAGCTCCAATGACAGTCCAAAGGACATTAATTCAAAGCAAACAAGAAATCCTTGTTTGGAAAACAAAAAGGAATATTTGTAGAGCATAAAATATACCATTTTTAAAAGAAGGATATATTTTTGGCCAACGCCATTTCCACTAGTGACCAAGTGGACACCACTCAGTTAACATTTTGCCTGGAATGTGTAATTTGATCCAATTTTTTTTTCACAATTTATTGAGTTTTGAGTGATTCGTAATGTATATCCAACATATCTTATGAATAAAGTATATTTTTGAGATAAAATGATCCAGTGAGGCTTGAGGCTGACAGTGCAGCCTTTAAGCTTGGCTTGATTATGCCGAGATGTCAGTGCCTGATAGAGCTCCAGCAGAACGCCTCAGAATTGAGAACGCGAATGCTCCCCACATTTCGGAAATGTATAATTTTTAGAGATTTATAGAAGCGGCAGCTTTACTGTGTTGAGTAACCTTTCAGAATGTTCCCTGCTGTATCACAATACTATGATATGGAATCCTCAATGTGTTACAGGTCATGTGAACATTTACAAGGACAGTCACTTTGATATGAAAGCTATAGTTGAAATTCTACTTGTGTTCTAAATCAAAAAGTAATTTTAATGAAATTTCTCTGAAATTAAAGAGCCTGAATATCACTTGACTTCTTCACTTTTCCTATTGTAACTGGAATGTGGCCTTTGGTGGAACAGCCATTTTTAACTTTTTGCTCAATTCTATCCAGCCGTTCTGTTGATCTCCTCCGAAAGAATCCCCATGAAAATTGCTGAGTAACATTGACACAAATTCAAAAGTGCTTTGTGCTTTCAAACATTTCCATATACTCTATCCACATGTAACTTAAATATTTCTTTTACAGAATGTGCAAAACAAACTAAAGAACTCATTTTGGAAATGAAGGGAAGACACGGTACTTTGAGGAAACAACTTGAAGAGACAGAAAGAGATGAGAAAATGAATCTAACAGAGCAGGCAAAACAAATGTTTACTCCAACTGAATTTATTCAGGTCAGACAATAACATATTCATGAGATGAATTTGTTGGACATAATCGTTGGAGTTAACACGTTGGGCTCAATCAATGTTTTCAGCATGAGAGAGTAAATTTTTTGTAATAAATCTAATCACGGGCTCCATAAGGGTTCCTCTTCAGCAAATGTACCCATCGATTTCCTGTTTTGATTAAGCACCATCTAGGAAGGTCAGTGTTCCATTTACAAAAATTAATTCTTCAGCATTCCGATTCTGGTGATCAGATCCTTCTGTAATGAAACCAAGTCCTCCAGCATTACATGGCGTTGGGACCAGAGTGGAATTCCCTGCGCCATAAGCTAAAGCTTTATTGAGCTTGATTCTTGAGAACAAAATTATTGAAATCTCCCAGGATGTGGCAGACACTGGAAAACAGAAGAGGGAGCGAATTACTGCAGATGCTGAAAACAGTACTGAAAACAAATGTTGGAAATCACAGCAGGTCAGGCAGCATCAGTGGAGAGACAGCAAGCTAATATTTTTAGTCTAGATGACTTTTCATTAGAGCTGACGTGAAATGTCTGATGGGGGAAAGTGAGGACTGCAGATGTTGGAGATCAGCGTCAAAAAGTGTGGTGCTGGAAGCGCACAGCCAAGGGGCAGGAGAATTGAAATTGAAGAGTTATCTTGACTCGAAACATTAGCTTGCTCTCTCTCCATGGATGCTACCTGAATCACTGAAATAGGCACTGGTCTATCTTCAACAGTAGCTCAACTGTTTGAAGACTTCAGGAAGATTTCATGGAAAACATTTGCCCTTTGTTTTACCATTGCGCTCCAACTATACCTGGATCTACATGAAGATTACATTGTTGAAAAAAGAGCTTTACAATTTTTGCTGTTGTGTAGGTTGCAGAGAAGGCTCTGCATGAGCTGCATTTAGTTCTGCCCAATTCCTGAAAGGGGTCCCTAAGCAGCCACTTGGCCTCTTGTTAACATGTGGAGCAGATGCCAATTTTAAGGGAACTGCTGACATGCCTGAATGTTATCTGATTCCAATATTGCTCTAGAAGCATTGGCATTGTTTTTGGACACAATGTATATACTTCCTGGGAATTTGATCATGCTGACCCCTGTTTCATACTGATAGAACTCACACAATGTCAACCAGTTTCTTCCTTCCTATTCTGTAAATTTCCTCCCTGGTGTAAAGTTTTCTATATGAGGAGTTCTGTTGATTAATGTTCAGTCACTTGTACAAAGAGTCCAAGTATCTGAGCATTAAAAAGCCTATTGACAGACCACCAGATAGATTAAGTTGTAGCTGGGGAAGTTTCAGTCATACTTTTTTTTTTAACTGAATTCGATTGTAATCCTGCACGCCTCTGTGTTTTGACACAAGAGAAACAACATGCTAGAGAAAGTGGATGATGAGTTAACATAATAAAGCAAAGAAGTGTGGATGCTGGAAGTCAGAAACATGCAAAAACATAAATTGCTGGAGAAACTCAGCAGGCCAGGCAGCATCTGTGAAGAGAAAATAGAAAGTTAACATTTCAAGTCCAGTAACCCTTCTTCAGAATTGACCACAAATGCTGCCAGACCTGCTGAGTTTCTCCAGCAGTTTCTGTTTTTGTGAATGTTTGGTTTGTTATTCTTCCCTTCATGCTGAATTTGGATATTTCAGAAAGAGATTTTTATTTTTGTGTCTCTGTGAAAATGTTATGACAAATGTGCTGTGCTACATTTTTCTCTCTGTAAATCTTCAGAATAATGTCTCCTTCAGCTATTTAATTCTTTGTGCATTCTAAAATTAATTAGAACAGATTATGAGCAGATTGAATGAAGACATTTCACTTGTTTATTGATCGCTTGACATAACGTAATATAGTTGTGAATTTTATAGAGTTATCATGAGCTCGCAGAGAGACACAGACAGACCCGCTATGACATTGAGGACAAAGAGGATCGTAATGATGTCAAGGCAATTACTAAGCTGTGGAAGGTAAGGATCCATCAAATCTATTTCATAGATTACCCCTAAATAGATTTCAGTTTTTGACACATTTTACAAAAAAAATTAAAAGGTTTTATTCTGCTGACTGAAACTTAAGGAGTGCAAAGTTTCAATAGCATTCCAGTGCTGCGATAGGCTTTTCCTGATTTAGAGCAAAGGATTTAATGATGTACCATTTCTTGTTCGGTCATGACCTTTATAGCCACAATTTATAAGTTTAACACTGATTAAGTGCTTATGGACTGATAGTACATTTACTAATGGTATAATAGGTTTTGAAAATCCACAATGGGCCACTCCTCCCTGTAATTGGTAAGTTACACCCTTTACAAACCTTCACCATCAATTTTGCAGCTGAAATTGAATATGCATGTGGTTTCTGACTTATGTTTACCTTAGAAACATTCGTACTTAGGAACAAGATACCATATTACTATTAATTTTAAGGATCTGATAGGTGAGTGTTCACCCGTGCTTATGAATAGGTATTGTAATCGATTGTGTTCTGACTTGTGTACAAATTGACTCACAAACATACTCATGAACAGAATCCATTTGTAAGCCAGGGATTGCCTGTAGCATCAGATCTGGATGCATAACCAAAAATGCTTCATGAACATGAAAACATATAGAATTGTTTTACTTAGTTATTACCAACCAGTCCTCCCTTAAATTTGTGGTTCCACTCCTGAAAATCTTGATTTTAAATGAATGGACTTAAGTGATTCAGGGATTCCTGTAGAAATCAAAGATAAACTTGAGGTTAGGTTCCTTCGGGCATTCCCTTGCCCAGAAAAATAAATGTACAAGTTGCAATACAAGACCATGCATGTACAGCACTGAGCATTCCTAACTGAAATAACTTACAAAATAAAATATAGAATAAATGCAATACATTGGCCAAGGGGAAGCAATGTGTTGCTGGAAAAGCGCAGCAGGTCAGGCAGCATCCAAGGAACAGGAGATTCGACGTTTCGGGCATAAGCCCTTCTTCAGGAATCTGAAGAAGGGCTGATGCCCGAAACGTCGAATCTCCTGTTCCTTGGATGTGCTGCCTGACCTGCTGCGCTTTTCCAGCAACACATTTTCAGCTCTGATCTCCAGCATCTGCAGACCTCACTTTCTCCTCAAGGGGAAGCAATGCCAGGAGGCAAGCTGAACAAGGGTAGCACAGAAAGAAATGCTGTGGGATGGGGGGAAAAGGCAGCATTGAGGGGATAGACAACATCTGGAAGTAACAACAGTGAAACGGAAATGATCTAATTTAAAGAAACAACTCAAAGAAAATCATTGAGATTCAAATGAATTGACTTGAAGTGGAGCAGCACAAAATTGAGGATGACCTGTATTTGTACTTTTCCAGATGAGGATTGTCTATTCAAGGAAGTGAGATGTTTTGTTTTTGTTCCCTGGAAAAATTGAATGTTTTGATGGTGACTTAAAAGTAGAGTTTTGTGGAAAGTATAGCTGCCTTAACTCCAAGAGTCACAGAATCATGAAAGTTTATAGCATGAAAAAGGCAATTCATCCCATCATATCTAGGTCTGGCTCCTGTTGAAGCAATCTAATGTCAATCTTACGTCCCTGTTCTTTTCCTTACTTGTCAAACAGATTTGTGTAACATTATGCAGCAGTGTGATATTTCCATGTACTTTACCAGCCGGCCATCCTTCTGGTTGAGTGTGTCTGACAGTTTATTGCAACATCTGCTGTAGTATGCAAAGTCCCATTCTGTAGTCCTGCATCATTAGATGAAGATTGCTTCAATTTATTTCACCTTAGCTATCATAATCAGGAATCTGGGGAGACTTGCCTATATCACGAATACTCAATTTTTCGAGGTGAGGAAACTGCGTATAAACTGGTGTGTCGCACAGTCCTTAACTTAACCAATTATTTTCAAGCCTGCATTCAAAATATTTGTCATGTGTGAGTAAAGTGAAATCATAAATTTGAAATGTATTGGGATAATTTTCTAATTTTTTGCCTTCATTGAGAAGTCTCCTACACTAGTATCACACATCATAAATCCAGATGTTGTACATGATTTCCATATTTATTTTGTTCAGAAGTTTGTACACAACACTTTTCCATGCTTTGCATGCTTCTAGTGGGTGAGGCTATTCACTAACAGCATGAATTGAAAATAAATCCTTTTTAGTTACATGAGGCTTGGACAGGGTAGATTTCACTTTGCAAACATTTGAGTTGAAAATTATTCTTCGGTGTTTTTCTCGTTGGTTTCAACTGCAGAAAATTGAAACTGCTGTTATCTTACTAAAGTAGATACATAGCAAAATAAGAACTGCTGTATCATACAGAATCTGCATTCTACATCATCACGGACTCTGGACATACTGATTGAGGAGCTCTTCACAGAAACCCTCCCAAAACTAGCCAGTGTATCATTATCTGCAATGGAATCTCTAAGAAGCCGTCTGCTGCAAGACCTAACGGCAAGAAAAAAGGCAGCAGCAGCAGAAAGAAAACAACATTTGAAACAGTTTCAAGAAGAACTGGCCCAAGTGAAACAGGTATGCAAAATAAATTATTGGTAGTCCCTTTTTTGTTTCGTAATTCTCTTCCATTCTATTTTGCCCATTTCCACATGTCAAATGTTGATCTGGTGATCAAATGTTGATCTGGTGACCAGTATTCAGGTTATTAATTATTTGGCCAGGTACTTGAATTAGTTAGAGATTAAATGGTTAATGAGGAAAGTGTATGAGGAAAGCTAGCTAGAAATGTAAAAGGGTGTAACAAGAGTTTCTACGGGTAACTAAAAAGTGAAAAGGGAAATATTTTTGTCCTGTAAAGAATGAAAATGGTGAGTAAATACATAATGAAGAAATGTCAGATTAAATTAATTAGTGTTTTGCTTCTGTTTTTGCTATAGAGGGTACAAAAAATATCTCGGTAATAGCTGTCATCATGACACGGAAGGAAGAGAAAACCTTTGTCAAGTTAGCATTGCTAGGGAAGCAATGCTGAACCAATAAATGGGGCTGCAGGCTGACAGGTCCTTGGGTTCTGATGGATTTCATCCTAAGGTCTTAAAAGAGGCAGCTAATGAGGTAGCAGATGTATTGGTTTTAATTTTCCAAAGTTCACTAGATTCTAGAACTAGCAATGAATTCTTCTGTTCAAGAAGAAAGGGAGGTGGTTAAAAAGGAAACTAACAGCCAGTAAGGTGGATATCTGTCATGGAGAAGATGTTAGAATTGTTATGATCCTAGATGATGTTATTACTGGTCATGTCAGATTCCTGACACAAATCTGGGTTTATGGATCATGTTTTGTTCATTTTAATGTGGTGGTGTTCCACTCAAATGCAGACATGCAATGTTGTAGATTATTTGAGCAATAACTCAATATTTATTACACAAATGAAATGAAGATAACAAAGAATAAACCAAACTCTTCACATAGAAAGACAGTTAAGGATTTCAAAACACAGTAAAAAATATAGTCCCAACACTATAATTTTACAGAACTCGAACACCAGAGAATTCTCCATCTTATTGTATCTATAGGTTTGATTTAACAGTTTCTTCCAATTCCCAGTGTTTGATCACCTCTTCCTTGATTATTCTCACAACTGAGCTGAGTCTTTCTCAGCTTCAAATAACCCATTCAGAGTGCTAATCAAATACTTCTAATCTGGAATTTCAACTGAAATATTAAACTGAGGTAATGTATTTCCTAACCACTCTAAACTAACACGTTTCTTCAAAGAGGAACTTCAATCAGTACTTCTGCAAATTGACTCAAAAAAGCTTTCTAAGCTGAGGGGCTTTCCACTAAGCAAAATAAATAATTTCTTTTTTTTAAATGAAAGCAAGCTAATCATTCTAGGGTCTCTCTCTCTCTCTCTCTCTCTTTCTTTCTCTCTGTCATTTATATTGGTTTATTCAAAGTGATCATGAAGAGTCAACATGGTTTTGTGTTTAAACAATTTACTATTGTTCTTTGAAGGTGTAACAAATGCTGTGGAAAAACGATAGCCTGTAGATTAACTGCATTTGGATTTGACCAGATTTCACATCAAAAGTTATTGTGTAAAGTAGAAGCAGTTGGTATGGGGGATAACCTATTGTATGGTTGGCAGAAAATAAGGAGTATGACATTTTTTATGATTGACTGAAGTCTTATTAACAACTTAGATGAAAGAAGCAAAGGCATAGTAGATAATTTGCTGCTAATACAATGATAGGAACGTATGATGTGAAGAGACATGAGGAGGTAGCAGTATTCGAGGTGCAGAGTGATCTAGGTTTTCTAGTGAATGAGTCGAAAGAAAGTTAGCATGCAAGTATAACAAGTAATCATTAGAGTTAATGGAACGCTATCCTTTATTACTAGAGGAACTGATCAAAATAACGATGTTATGCTTCAGTTATTTCGGACATTGATGAAACACTATTTTGAATATTGTGTACAGTTTTGGTCTCTTTATTTAGGGAAAGTTGTAAATAAATTGAAGATGTTTCAAAGGAGGTTTACTAGATTGATACCTAGAATTAGCAGCTGGTCTTACGAGGAAAGATTGGACAGACTGGGTTTGTTTTCAATGGAGATTAGAATAGTGAAGTGTCACTTGATTGAAAGATATAACATCCTAAATTCTTTTGACAAGGTGAATGTGAAATTGATATTTCTTCATGGGGGTTAGTGTAGAATCAAGGGCAGAACCAGCAGAACTGTTTTAAAATTAGGACAGGGATTGGAAGAATTTTTTCTTTGTGAGTTTGCACTATGGAACTCGCTAAGGGGAAAGATTTAAAAGGGACCTAAGTGGCAACTTTTATACGCAGAAGGTGGTGAATGTATGGAATGACCTGCCTGAGGAATTGGTGGAGGCTGGTACAATTACAACATTTAAAAGGCATCTGGATGGGTATATGAATAGGAAGGATTTAAAGGGTGTCAGGCCAAGTACTGGCAAATGGGACAAGATTTGTTTTGGATATCTGGTCAGCATGGGAGAGTTGGACCAAAGATTTTATTTCCATGCTGTACACCTCTCTGACCTCAGAAGACAGTGGAAACAGCATAATTGAAAAGTTTTAATGGGGAGATAGATAACTTTTGATTTCTTTGCTGATCAAAAATATATCAGGAGTAGATGGAAATGTGTCACAAAGTCACATAAACAGGTCAGCCATGACCACCTTGAATGCTAAAGTGGACTCAGGCAGCTGAGATTTTAGTTGAGATTTATGTATTTGTATAGGTGGGTACTCATTTTGAAAGTACAGATTTTGTGTGAAAATTCCATCTCTCAATGCAAAAACTAGGAATGGATGGATGAGAAAGTAATCAACTCGGTGAAACAGAAATATCTGGTCGATAAGCAGGAGAAGATCATTCAAGGATTCCTACTGAGGCAGAGTGACCTAGATGAGAAGTAAGTATGAATTATTTAATGGTGACCAAATTGGAAAGTTACTCATGCCTTTATGTGGTTCAATTAAACTATTCCTCTATATTTTCATTATTCATTTACTTTTGTTTCCTTGAATGTTCTGCCCTTCGCTTAAAAGTGCAGAGATCTGGCTGATGTCAGCTATGACCATTTTGTCTTATGCAACTCTGCCATATTAGGGGATACAATTAGTTGCTTAAGCAATCTAAGTGTTTTGTTTTTCTTTCCCAGATTTGCTTATTTTTATAAGATCATAATGTATAGGAGCAGAAGTAGCCCATTTATCGCATCGAGTTGTTCAAGGAGATCGTGGCTAATCTGATAATCCCCAACTTCACTTTCCTACTTTTTCCTCATATTCTTCGATTCTGTTACTGATTTAAAAATCTGTCTATCTCAGCCTTTAATGTATTTAACAGTGGAGCTTCTATGGCACTCTGCTATTTTGAAAAAAAAATTCCATGGATGATGCCTTATTCTGAAATTAAGCCCACTAGCCCTACATTCTCCCACAAGGAGAAACAACTTGTCAGTGTTTACCTTGTCAAGCCCCCTAAGAATCTTAAATGTTTCAGAAAGATTGCCAATCATCCTTCTAAACTCCAGTGAGATTAGGCGCAAACTAGGGGAAATGTTAGTGCTAAATCGCACTAAGGTGGCTACTTATGTTTGCTCCCCATACAAATTAACTTATCTGAATCACCTCATGAGAACCTAGTTTTAGCTGGTTCTTAGTTAAGGTGATCTTTCAAGCAAGCAAACCTGTGCTTAAGGCTGGCATCTATAAATGTTAAACTACATATTTTAATTTAATTACAACTACTAAGTAACTTAGGCTTGTACAAAATACAAAATCAGTATATTTCTTACCCAATGATGCACACACAGGGTCTTGCTGGGATGCTGTTTCAAAATGGCATGCCTCTCTGTCCAAGAACTTGTTTGTTTATTTCGGATTTAGACCACAAGTGTTAGCATCAATGCAAGTCTTCATAATTAAGTTTGATACCATTATTCTCTCACTTGCAATGAACTTGCAAGCAGGAATCTTTGGATTTAATCTTGTGTTCCTTTGATTTTAGCTTAGAACTGCTGGGATCAGAGCCTTTAGTATTGGCTAAAACTCAAGACAGGAGGTGTGTACCTTTAAAAAAAGCAAAATACAGTGGATGCTGGGAGTGCATAGAATCATGCAGCATGGAAACAGAGCTTCAGTCCAACTAGTCCATGTCGACTATGTTCCCAAACTAAACTAGCCCCACTGGAGTCTAAATTTGGCCCATATCCCTCCAAACCTATCCTATTCAAATCTCTTTTAAATGTTGTAACTATAGCCACATCCACCACTTCCTCATTCCACACAATAACCACTCTCTGCGTAAAAAGAAATGCTCCTTATGTCCTTTTTAAAACTTCCTTCTCTCACTTAAAAGCATACCCACACCCAAGGGAAAAGATCTTTGCTATACACCGTATCTATGTTCCTCATGATTTTATAAACCTTTATAATGTCACCCCTCTGCCTCTGACTCTCCAATGGAATAGATCCCAGCCTTTCTAACCTCTCCTTATAACTCAAACTTTCAACTCCGGGCAATAGCCTGTAAATCTTTTCTGATTCCTCTCTAATTTAATAACATCCTTCCTATAGCAGGGCAACCAGCACTTTGCACAGTACTCCAGAAGAGGCCTCACCAACATCCTGTACAACCTCAGCATCATGTCCCAACTCCTGTACTCAGAGGTCTGAGCAATGAAGGCAAACATGCTAAACACCGTCTTAACCACCCTGTTACATGTGATGCAAATTTAAAAGAATTGCGTACCTGAACTCCTCGGTCTCTCTGATCTACAACCCTACCCAGGGATCTACTATTAATTTTATAACTCCTTCCCTTTTTTGTTTTATGAAAATGCAATACCTCACATTTACCCAAATTAAACTCCATTTGCCACTCCTCAGCCCATTGACCCAGATGATCAAGATCTCTTTGTAATCGTTTACAACCTACTTTGTTGTCCACTATACCACCATAACAAGACTCATATCAAATTCAAACATTTAATTCTATTACTTTGTCTAGAAATGCTGCCAGACCTGCTAAATTTTTCCAGCACCTTCTTCTTTTAATTTTGGGTATGGACTGAGTCACCTTGTGCTAAACAGGACAATGCGTTTACTTTCTAAATCATTGCTGAAGCTGTCTACTAGACTCTAACAATAAATGGCAAAGTTTATCTGCTTCCTCATTATGGACACATACAAATCCTAGTTCTATTCAATTGCCCCTGTGTGCCCAAGGCATTGGAGACCCTGAGGTGCTAAGAACCAAGCATTGTCTGAATAATCTGTGTATGTGATCACTTTTTGCACTTACTCATTCTTCCAGGGTTTCTGAAGGCATTATTCTGGAGCATCAGGTAGCTTTACAACCCATGGTTAGGCAGCTAACTCTGAGGCACTTCAGTCTCATGATACTCAAAGAAATGAAGCTTTTCAAGGCAAAATGTCTACTCAATGAACTTGAGGAACAACGGATGAAGGAACCCCCTATTT
Source organism: Hemiscyllium ocellatum (assembly GCF_020745735.1). NCBI lineage: Eukaryota > Metazoa > Chordata > Chondrichthyes > Orectolobiformes > Hemiscylliidae > Hemiscyllium > Hemiscyllium ocellatum. Next base: position 28,120,335 of record NC_083436.1, on the reverse strand, counting down.
GGGATCAGTTTGAGGATGGAAACATGAAGCTACAGGATAATGAGGTACAGAAATAATCTGTCGAGAGTGTGGTGCTAGAAAAGCACAGCCGGTCAGGCAGCACCTGAGGAGCAGGAGAATCGATGTTCCGGGCATAAGCCCTTCATCAGCCCTGACCTGCTGTGCTTTTTTAGCACCACACACTCAACTCTGATCTCTAGCATCTGAGTCCTCACTTTCTCCACGCAAATAATACGCACCATCTGTTTGCCAAAGTTAATGATAATAAATAATCACCACTGACAGTTGAGCTTTAGTTTTCTAGATTTACTTGTCAGTAATGTAACATTTAAGGTTAACAGGTCGTAGATATAGAAGAAGGGTTTTATTGTATGTGTGTTTGGATTAGGGAAAGGCAAATCATTCATTATATCTCTTCAAATGTCTGCCTTTGACAGTTGTTTTGGATTTTGTTTATATTTCAAAAGATATCCAAATTCTCAGAAGAACAGCGGAAGCTGTGGAAAAAGGCTGAAATATTCGTTCACCAACAGCTGGCTGCAGAATCTCAGGTTTTCATGGCTCTTTTACAGCAGCACATGGCACAGGAGATTGGCCGTGCTCTTACCCATCAAGCCAGAGTGCACTCACTCAAGCAAAACCATGACGACAACAGGCAGAAACTTAAGGTGATATTCGTTAGAAGCTAACGTAGCCTTGCATAATTGGTCTCAAATTTCAATTCCTATAAACCAATTCAATGAAAATTCATACAGTGGACTGGTTAACACAGCTCAAGAATAGATATTTGCATTTTGCATTCCTTATTTCAGCCTGGAGTCATCACCTTGATAATGATTTGGGGTTATACTAGACTATCACAAAAATGAGTGTTTTGTGAATATTTGCATACTGGCTCACATGTTTCAGTATACAATCTTCTATTTTAAGAATTAAAATTTAACCAGTGGAAATGAGATAAATGAAATTAGTGCAAGCCTGCAGTCTATTATACTTAAAAGGTTGGGGTCATCTTGACTTTAGCAATTAACAACTCAAAAGGTAATGATATAAAACAACATGTGGATTTATGCAGTTACAGAACTGGTGATATGAAGTCTGCAATCTGCAATAATTACAATCCATAGAGATGCTTTTGTTTTGTGAGTTGGAATTAAATTAGTTCCAACATGTGTGTTGAACCCAGATGATTATAAAACCCATTTATTTAATCAGATCTAAACAGAAATTTTAAACAAAGGAATAATTTATCTAAAGGTCAGTTTGAGAACACTTTAGACCAGGCTATGTCAACATTTATATGAGTGGAGCTTTGGAGGTAGTCTGTTTTAAATTTATTTGGGTCCTTTAGTTTCACTTTGAATCTTGGGTGATTTGTAGCCCACTAATGAGTAGCCATAGTACATGGCAGTTAGGTAGACCTGGATTGTAAGCAGAGTAGAACCCTGAGATCAGCGTTCACCTTGCGAAATATGGGTGAGTCTTAATCTCTGCTTACACTTTATGAAGGAACAGAAACTGGAATATTGCCTAGGATGAAAGTTTTCGGAGAATCTAGAGTGGTCCTCCACAGAGTCTTGTGAAAAAGAAAGTAATCAGCTGGAAAGTATTCAGAAAATAACCAGAACAAGGGACAAGCTATCCAAGTCAAGAGAGGGTAAATGAAGAGGGTACCCCTGATAATCACTGCAGGTGAGGAGAATTCTGCAGAGGACTGTGGCAAACATCTGGGTGGTCCCTACGGAAATAAAGGTCTTTTAGCTTGATGTATCTTATAAAGGCATTATTGGGGAATGTAAGAATTAAACAGAGCGCACGTACGTAATTGTGAGCCATAATGTTAGTAGTGGTCATTTCATTTACTTTTCTACACATTACAATTAGAGCATAGAACAATACAACACAGAACAGGCCCTTCGGCTCTCAAATGTTGCACCGACCTGTAAACTAATCCAAGCCCACCCCCCTACACTATCCCATCATCATCCATATGCTTATCCAAGGATTGTTTAAATCTCCCTAATGTGGCTGAGCTAACTACATTGGCAGGCAGGGCATTCCATGCCCTTACCACTCTGAGTAAAGAACCTACCTCTGACATCTATCACCTCTCCATTTGCAGCTATGCCCCCTCATACAAGCTGACGTCATCATCCTAGGAAAAAGATTTTCAGTGTCAACCTATCTAATCCTTTGACCAGCTTATATGTCTCTATCAAATCCCCTCTTAGCCGTCTTCTTTTGAATGAGAACAGACCCAAGTCTCTCAACCTTTCCACATAAGGCATTCGCTCCAGACCAGGCAACATCCTGGCAAATTGCGTCTGCACCTTTTCCAATGCTTCCACATCCTTCCTGTAAAGGGGCAACCAGAACTGTACACAATATTCCAAGTGCGACCACACCAGCATTTTGTACAGTTGCAGCATGACATTGCACCTCTGGAACTCAATCCCTCCACTAATAAAACTTAACACATTGTGCTATTAAGACATACAAACAACCTGGTGGCAACTTTCAAGGATCTATGTACATGGACTCCAAGATCCCTCTGCACATCCACACAACCAAGAATCTTTCCATTGATTCAGTATTCTGCCTTCCTGTTATTCGTCCCAAAGTGAATCACCTTGTTTTGTTTAGAAATGTGAAACCTTATAGCAGAGGCTAAAACTGGTTGTTTGGAATTTTTAAAAAATGTTAACACTTTTTAAGTAGGCCATAACAATAGAGAAATAAATTTACCCTTAATGGAATAAGTGCAGCAGTTTAGAGTTGGACTAATGCATATGGAGATACAGTCTCTTTGTTTTTGTTATATTGCCTGAAATAGTGCACTAGATACAGTAGAGGGTGCTCTTCTGCATTAAACATACCAAGGGTAATTCTACACAAAAAAAGGAAAAGAACTGCGGATGGTGGAAATCAGAAACAAAAACAGACATTACTGGAAAAACTCATCAGGTCTTGCAACATCTGTGGAGAGAAAGCAGAGTTGACCTTTTAGCTCTAGGGAACCTTCTTCAGGACTCATTAATTCTACCTTTGGTGATAGTGAGATGAGTGATATTGGAATAGTCTCTCACTATACATCGTGTCCAATTGGAAAAGCAAGGGAGATATGTTGAGAGTTACCAGTTTGATGTTATCCATTTTACATGATTAGCAAAAGCTAAGTTCATTCCCACTCCATTTTGATGTCAAATCAATGTGCTACAGAATCTTCATCTTGAATCCATCATACTGAAGGATGGTGAAAACATAACAAAATTGTCTTCCACGCCTGACACTTCAACTTTGTTTGGATCTAGGTAGAGACCAGTATCTTTTAGGAAGAAATTTAAATTCCTAATCATTAACTTAGAAAAATATTTTATATGATTTGACATGTTTAACAAAAACCTTTATGGTACAGGAGTTAATTAACGAAAGCACCACTAGCTTAACATTATATTGTGTAAACAGATACACTTTACAGAGTTTGAATTTTACTTCCATCCAAGAGTTCCCCTACACTCTGCAGGAACTTCTTAGTTCTGGACCCAGGATCTGCCATAGCTGTCTTTACTTAGCTCTTCCATTGTGTTCCAGCTGTACTCCATGATGCAAGATTTCCTGGATCCTTTAACTAGCATCTAGCTAGAAAAGCCTCCTTTGTTACCTCACAGTTATAGACTCCTCAGATCAAGCACTGGGGCTAACTGCATTCGTTATGGCTTCAGATCTGAAAATACCTTTGGTTTCTGAAAACCTTTTGCTGCTAGTCCACAGCTCTTTTGAAATCACAACTGGTGACAGTTTTCTCTATTCTGATCCTAGCAGTTAACACAAATCAACTGTCTTTTCTGTCAAAATCACAGGAACAGCACCAAAACTTTAGTCCCATTCACATCCCTTAGCTTTATATAGTAATAGGACACATCTGGGATTTTCAATATATATATATAAGCTTGTCAGCTTTACCTTCAATGTGCACATTTGAGTATTTGGGACCCATATGAATAAGTTCCAACTTTCATTGCAAAAAATATGGACTTTCTGTCTCCACCAAAATGTAGAGAAAAAGTTGTGCATTTTTTATATTTTGCTGTCAGTGCTTCTTTGATCTGGGGATATTACGCACATAATTCAAACCTCACCGATTTATGCCAAAAATTTAAAGGCTTTTTTGAGGAGCTTTGAGGCTACCCATCTCCTGCAGAAAAAAACACTATAATCTGAGGCATGAATGCAAATACCCCTTACCACTATCCCACAAATAAAAAAAGATTTTCCTTTGAATTTCTAATCACATTAGAGTGTCTACTGGCTTATCAAGTGTCTTCAATTTTCTTATATTTGAACATTTCTCATCTTCAACCTAGAAGTTATATTCTAAAACATACAAATGATATTTTTTAACAACAGTCAGAGAATTTGAGGGCAGAGGTCTGTGGGCCATGAGAAATTTTTGTTTATGAAAGGTTTCATTGCCAGAATCACAACTCTGGAAAACTTACCCTGATGTCTCAATAAATTCTTCAGGTTCTGGATGTAAGTTAGCTCGTTGAGCTGGAAGGTTTGTTTTCAGTCGTTTTTCACCGTACTAGGTAACATCATCAGTGAGCCTCTGGTGAAGCACTGGTGGTTTGGCCTGCTTTTTGTTTATGTGTTTAGGCTTCTTTGGGCTGGTGATGTCATTTCCTCTGGTGATGCCATTTCCTGTTCTTTTCCTCAGGGGTGGTAAATGGGATCCAAGTCAATGCGTTTGTTGATAGAGTTCTGGTTGGATTGCCATGCTTCTAGGAATTCTCAGTTTGGCTTGTTCTAGGATGGATGTGTTGTCCCAGTCAAAGTGGTGTCCTTCCTCATCTGTATGTAATGATACTAGTGAGAGTGGGTCATGTCTTTTTGTGTCTAGTTGATGTTCATGTATCCTGGTGGCTAGTTTTCTGCCTGTTTGTCTAATGTAGTGTTTGTTACAGATCTTGCAAGGTATTTTGTACATGGCATTAGTTTTGTTTGTTGTCATTTATAGGGTCCTTCAAATGTGTTGGTGGGTTTGTGGGCTACCATGATGCTAAGAAATCTGAATAGTCTGGCAGTCATTTCTGAGATGTCTTTGTCTTTGATTAAGGGGAGAGTGGCTAGGGTTTCTGGACACATTTTGTCTGCTTGAACTTAATGACGTGAAACTACCTTACTAATTTTGTCATCAAAGTTTGACTTTCCATAGATATTTATAATTAATTTTTTGAATCTCAATGTTAAATATCAAGGTGTATTTAAAATTAAGCTAATGCACTGACATTGTGACATTGTGTGGAATTGTTTTTTCTATAATATTTAAGGCATAATTATACAAATATTAACTTGCAAACATTCAATTTCTTTGAAGAATCTATTAATGGAGAGAGCAACTGAAAGTGTCTATGTGACAATGGAAGGCATAACCAATCTAATCCAGAACTATTACCAGAAGATAGAAGAAATCATGGATGTGTATCGAAAAGACAAAAAGATTCAGCTGAGTATCCTGCAAGGTCTTGATACTTTTCCATTCTTCCTATAGTTTTATGTGGGTGGGGTTTTTTCATGGGATATGGGTGTCACTGGCTGGGAGAGAATTTATTGCCTATTCCTAAATTCCCTTGAACCGAGTGGTTAGCTAGGGCTATTTCAGAGAGCATTTAATGGTCAATGACATTGCTCTGGATCAGGGGTTGCATGTAGGCCAGACCAGGTAAGGATGCCGATTTTCTTTCATAAAATATATTGTTAAACCAGGCAAACAACACTTGAAACGTGGCTGCTATTAGGCTAGTTTGTAATTCCAAACTTTTAATTAAATTTGAACTTTTCTGTCTACCATTTCAGAACATTAGACTTAGGCTCTGGATTTCTGCACTATCACTGCACCACAACTTCTCTTAGTCACAATGATTTTCAAAATAGATTTGTAGTATTTTGAGACACATGTTCTCCCTATAGTGGTCAGGTTTAACTGAGAACATGTTGACTGTCCACAGTGAATCACTGGAAATAAGCAGACATTATTAATGATAATGTTAAGAAAGCAAAGACAATGGTATTTCCATTTGATTTTTAAAATTTACATTTTTGTTCAGTTCATGATATATGTTTTGAAAAATTTCAGGTATAATATGTTCGGTCGAGTGAATGACTGCAATATGTTGAAAATGTAACCAATTCGTTTAGTCAATATCAATTAAATTGTTAGCTGCAGGACCAATCCTACATTAGAACAGTTTAGCAATGTGTTAGTGTTATATCACTTGCATATTAGTTCTCAAATTTGGACTTTCAGTAGAGTTGTGGACACATTATACTGCTTCAGTAGTTTTGTTGATAAAAAGAGCTGCACCTGTTATGATAGATTTTCATCTTGTGCTTATCAGGACAATTCACAAGAAATACCAATGTAAAGAAAAGAAATAATTCATACTTGGGATATTTTGTGACAGAAGTTGCCATGTCAATACAAGTTATTGTTGTGTAGACATTTGTTCACAAAGGAAAAGGAAATTATGCCTTTACACAATCGATATGATGTTCAGTATTTCATATTTTGTAGTGGAGTCTTTTATTGGTGTTTGCAATTGTGATGTTGTGAGAGTTGAAATTTTAAGTGATGTGTGTTGTTTAAACAGAAACGTTTAAAAGACAAAAACTCAGCAAGGAAGAAGCTTTGGAAGACAACCTGAACACAGACTTAGTCAGTGTGAAAGCAAATCCGCTTCTGCCCAGAAAAATTCAGCACCAGTGAGTAAAAGTTTAGATTGTGATCTTTCACTGAGATTTTAACAGTGGGAAAATTAGGGCTAAACCATTTGGAAACTACACTAGCTGTGCAATATTGCATGGTTTGGTGTGTTTAGTTGATTTCATTCTTAAAGAGCCAGCATGTTTTTTTTTAAGGTGAATTTTGAGATAAGGCAATTATGATCTGGTATGATGTGGTCTCCTCTACATCAGGGAGACAGGACGACTTCTTGCAGATCTTTTCAGGGAACATCTCTGGGACACCCGCACCCTCCAACCCCATCGCCCTGTGGCTGAACACTTCAACTCCCCCTCCCACTCTGTCAAGGACATATAGGTCCTGGGCTTCCTCCACCACCAAACTGTTACCACCTGATGCCTGGAGGCGGAGCGCCTCACATTCCGCCTTAGGACCCTGCCACCACATGGGATAAATGTGGATTTCAACAGCTTCCTCATTTCCCCTCCCCCCACATTATCCCAAGTCCCAAGTTGGCACTGCCCTCTGGACCCGTCATCACTGCCCCCTCTGACCTATCACCTTCTCCCTCACCTTTATCCACGTATTGCTTTCCCAGCTACCTCCCCCCAACCCCAACCCCCTCCCATTTATCTCTCAGCCCCAACCCAAAAGTCACATTCCTGATGAAGGGCTTTTGCCTGAAACGTCAGGTCACCTGCTCGGATGCTGCCTGACCTGCTGTGCTTTTTCAGCACCACACTCTCTACTCTGGTATTATATCAGTGCTGATAATAACATAAAATTTGGAAATGGAAATAATCTAGTGTTATGGTGCATTTTTGTCACCACTTGTTCTGTTTGGTTTGAATTTCTGTAGTTATTTATCTGATTTAACTTATTCATTTCCAAGGAATGTAGAGAGAGTTTCTGAATTCAAACAATTTATTTATAGAAGTGTAAAATTTTGTACAACTTATTGAAATTAAGACACCATGGTTCTGATTTTCTTTCTCTATCCATGTCACTGAATTGGGAGAAATCTCAGCTCCACAAACAAGACTATTAAAAGTGGCTACCCGTATTTCGATTTTTGATATAGATTTGAGGATTAATTAAACTGGCAGTCTGCCCAGGTCCCTGGGGAAAGTCATTTCCGCCACCTCCAAACAGACCCCACCACCAAGGATATATTTCCCTCCCCATCCCTGTCAGCATTCCGGAAAGACCACTCACTCCGCAACACCTTCGTCAGATCCACACCCCCCACCAACCCAACCTCCACTCCCGGCACCTTCCCCTGCAACCGCAAGAAGTGCAAAACTTGCGCCCACACCTCCCCCCTTACTTCCCTTCAAGGCCCTATGGGATCCTTCCATATCCATCAGAAATTCACCTGCACCTCCACACACATCATTTACTGCGTCCGCTGCACCCGATGTGGCCTCCTATACATTGGGGAGACAGGTCGCCTACTTGCGGAACGTTTCAGAGAACACCTCTGGGACACCTGCACCAACCAACCCAACTGTCCCGTGGCTGAACACTTTAACTCCCCCTCCCACTCTGCCAAGGGCATGCAGGTCCTTGGCCTCCTCCATCGCCAGACCATGGCAACACGACGGCTGGAGGAAGAGCACCTCATCTTCTGCCTAGGAACCCTCCAACCACAAGGGATGAATGCAGATTTCTCCAGCTTTCTCATTTCCCCTCCCCCCACCTTTTCTCAGTCCCAACCCTCAGACTCAGCACTGTCTTCTTGACCTGCAATCTTCTTCCTGACCTCTCCGCCCCCACCCCTCTCCAGCCTATCACCCTCACCTTAACCTCCTTCCACCTATCACATTCCCAACGCCCCTCCCCCAAATCCCTCCTCCCTACCTTTTATCAGGCACACCCTCCTCATTCCTGAAGAAGGGCTTATGCCTTTAGGAAATCAACAGGCACAGGGCCCAGAAAAAACATATTTAAACTGACTGCTGGATTAGAGCTGAAAGAATTTTGTTTTCAAAGCTAAAACAAACCAGTCAGTCCCCGTGAAATAATTCACAGTATCATAGAATCTGTACAGCGTGGAAGCGGGTAAGTTGACCCATTGAGTCCACACCAACTTTCTGAAGAACACCACAGCTCGATCCATTCCCCTACCCTATTCCTGTAACCCTGCTTTTCCCAGGGCTAATCCACCTGGTTGCACATCCCTGGATACTTATGGGCAACTTAGCATAGCCAGTCCACCTAACCTGTACATCTTTGGACGGTGGGAGGAAACCAGAACACTCAGGAAACGCAGACACTGGGAGAATGTGCAAACTCCACACAGACAGTTACTCAGGTCTCTGGCACTGTGAGGGAGCAGTGCTAACCACTGAGCCACTCTGCCATTCTGACACCTAGAAAGCTTTCAGTAAAATTTGGGAATTTTTTTGAGAAATTGGAGAATCTGGGGCTGCTGGAAGAAGGTGAAATGGAAGAAGATGAGCATTCATCGTTTTGTTTTGCATTAAAGAGAAATTAAGAAAAAAAATTACAGCTAATGAAGACTGAGTAAACTTAATAATATTGAAAATCCTTAGAAAAAGAGTCAGTGACATTATGTACCAGCATTTCCTCCCAGTTAAATTGAATTAGTTGTTGCTAATAGCTGAATGAAGAGTAATTTTGTGTTCATCACTCTATAATATATGCATCTGATTATTCTGAACAATTCTAACATGTTAGTATGCTGGATTTCATCAACGTATGCTTATATAGCAGTATCTTCTTGCATTCAGACATTTAATAATGTTAAAGACTTTAGGTAGTATAAGCTATTGTATACTTCAGAGATAGTTGCTGTGAGCATCACTATCCTATCACTATATAGCCTAATAGATAAAGCTGTACAATTCATTTAACAGAAACTGGGAGAGTAGAGCATTTAACTTCAATATAAGTGTTTCTGTCTCTATCTTTGAGAACAGATTGGTGCTATGGCAGAAAAGAACTATATCCAAGTTGTTGCTTGAAGAGGAGACAAATATGGAGTTCCTTACGCAGAGGACAGTGCTGCTTCATCAGCTGAAGGAGCAGGTTGATTCACGCTTAAAGGTGTAAAACAGTGGTCATCATAAACAAAGTAGCAATTCTGTGTTATTGGTTTATTAATGCTTCTGTAAGGCATTCATTGCCCACTGTTTTTGTGCAGACATTAAGCAATTTAAAATAAGACTAATACGCATTAAAATCTTGGCTATCTTAAGAAATTCAGCTCAGTAGTTTTTAGGTGTTGTATGTAAAAACAACCAGTGAAATTGAAAGAAAAAGGTAATCAGCAATATGGTGCATCAGCAGCTTGAATTTATTAAGTTGCTCCTCAGCTAGTTAACAAAAACAGATAGCTAACAACAGTATTATTACAAATTCTGCAGGACTAATACTTGTGGCTTTCCAAATGAAATTTAATCAGGTATAACTGACAGGATGAAATTAACAAATCAGATCCACCCATAACTTATAGCCTAGTTTAGCTTAAGTTGTACAAATCAGAAGGTTTTTTAAAAACACTTACACCACTATATGTGCTGAACTAGATCAATGGAAATCAATTAGATCAACAGAGACAGAAATGTGACAATTCGAAGAGTTGACGCAAATTACGAAAAGGGCAATTCAATTGAATAGTCTTCTGCTCTCTCTTTAGATTGACGACTTCTGCAAATACACTTGTCGGCACTGGATGTTGATGTGATGGGTCTATTTTTGGTTCTAGAATCAAATGGAACTTTCAAAATAGCCAAGACTGTGCCATTGATTTTGATATTAATGCCTGTTCCATCTTCACCTTATTTCAGTATAGGAATGTGAGGAGGTCACTTGCCTTGCTTGAAAAGGAAGTGGTATGTGGAATAGGGCAAAGGTGTGGCACAGTGGGTAGCATCATTGCCTGTAAGCAGTGGATTTAGGTTCCACTCTCAGACATGATGGTTAAGGAAGGTACATTCATAATGCTGTCAAGCAGTTTGAATATCAACTTGTAAATATTTCCAACACAAGCCACCACTGTCAGTAGGAGCAGACGAGATTCCTGGTCAGCATGCTACTGCAAGAAACTACAGCTTCTACCATTGTTATTCAAAACTCCACTCTACAACATGCATGTAGGAATATATGTTGCCATAGCAACTTTAGGTTTCTTGCAAGGCCATTCGGATGGATAGTCTGTGGATCAGAGATTGCCTACAGCACATGGTTCAGACCTAATTCCATCTGTGCCAGACTGGGAACTTGCCTCTGTACCCTATCCATATGAAGCTCTTGGTGCTGTGGATCAGATCTGCCACCAGGCAGAGAACTGAACAAGACATCAAGACAAAGCTGGGGTGTTGTGGTTCATCAAAGGCATACATCTGCTCTACTTAAACCTTTTAAAGCAAAATGTATCCACGCCTGAAAAACAAATTTTCATTCTGCATAAAGCAGCCCAGTTGTTCAGGGTGGCCTTGCATTTCTTGAGAGGCCCTTATCATTTACTAATGCTCATACTTTCTAGGGGCTTATAGGGAATTGGGTGTTTTATAGACATTGTTTGCATATCAGGCATAACCCTTTTGTTTCCTCTTCCGACTGGAAAATAGGCAGTTTCAAATGCCAGTATTTTAATTTTTTATCTTGCAATATTAGATTGAGCAACAGAACAATTTTGTTGCGTTTCAATACTTGGAACTGTAATACAGCAGTTTTTCCTCACAATTTCAATGTTAACGTGTCATTTAATGACATTGCATGAATTTTTATTTTTTATAAAGACATGAAATGTTTGAATTGGGGAATGGAAGAGATTCTATTGAAGCCTAGTATTAAAGCTCCTATATTTCTGCAAAAACTTCAGAAGAACTGCCCTATTGTTCTAGACTGACAGTTTTTGCATTTGCCACAATACTTATTCTGGAATCTGAATGAAATTGTTAATGCAGTGCCATTTGATACCAAGTTAGTGATTGTTTTAAATTCTTATTCGGATTTCACATAGGAAAGGTTTGTCCTTTGGTAACATACTTTCTGTTTCTAAATTCACCTTTTAGGTGGCAGAAAAGAAATTCATGTCACAACTTGCTGCTTTAGCAAGAGTTCCCAAAGCTGATTGGAAGACGCTGGAGAAGAAATTCCTTTCAGGTAGTTACCAATTCTAATTTTATTTAAATGTTTAAAATCTCAAGAGTTCTGGACCTTCTTTGAGTTGAGATTGACACTAACTAAATGCAGAGATTCAAGAACAAATGAAAATCACAGTTGCTTCATTCTCAATATATAGCCAGGCACTTTCTTACCTTCTGCTTCTGTATAGGAAGTTGTATTTGTTATTTAGCAACTTATTCCATTTTACTTAATATCCTATGTGTGTGTATATGGCATGTGATGTGCTAAATTATATGTTGCGGAATGTGATCTGCTATTTTTTTTTCTGTCCTACGCCTATCACATTTCTAAACTGATGTGCAGATCAGATGAATTGGCTATGCTAAAATTGCCCATAGTGCTAGGTGCATTAGTCAGAGGGAAATGGGTCTGGGTGGGTTACTCTTCGGAGGGTCGCTGTGGGCTGGTTGGGCCCGAAGGGCTTTTTTCCACACTGTAAGTAATCTAATCTAATCATTTATTCTCAATGTAAAATGTTTGTACTTTTCCAAACAGGACCGACAAGTGGAAGATGTAAAAGGAACCCAAAGGTTACCTATTTTTGCAAACAACTGAGTGAAACCACATAAAAACGGCAATGGGATTATGCTGTCTGACCATTGTGCAATATTACAGTATGCTAATGGTTCCACTCTCAACTTTTATACCAGTGGCTGTGACCAACATTAGTTTTATTTTCATACTGGATCACACATTCACAAATTGTTATGGGACAGAAGGAGACCAATCAGCCCATCATGTCTGCACTGGCACTCTGACTTAGTGTCAAACTCCTTCCAAGCCTTGCACGTCAATTCTCTACAATAATTATCTAATACCATCCTGAATGGCTCAATTGAACCTCCCTCTGTCATATTTCCAGGCAGCGCATTCGGAATCTCCATGGAAACATTTCTCATCCCATAATTGTTTCTTTTATAAATCATTTTAAAATTGTGCCCTCTGGTTCTCAATAATTTTACAATGGGAACAATTTCTTCCTATCTACTCTGACTAGACCATCATAACTTCTCAGTCTTTGTATGTGTCAAATACTCTGGATCAGTAAATCATCTGGTCCTGATTGTGCTCTTGCCATCATCCTAATTGTTTTATTTCTAAACTTAATTTCTGTTCTTTATCCCCATTTTAATCTGTCTTACACTTAGTCCATCTTCTCATATTTTCCTCCCATTCTTCAGAACAAGGTTCCATCTTCTTACGTCTGCCCTGTCGGCTTTACATTTATAAGTTCTCATGTTTTCAGACAAGAGCGATAAAAATGTACAGCACAGAAATGCCGACCAGATATCCTAAATTAATCAGGTTTCATTTGCCAGCATTTGGCCCATATCCTTCTAAACCCTTCCTTCTCATATACCCTTCCAGATGTCTTTTAAATGTTGTAATTATACCAGCCTCCACCACATCCTCTGGCAGCTCATTCCATACACACACCACCTCTCATGAAAAAGTTGACCCTTATATCACTTGTAAATCTTTCACCTCTCACCTTAAACCTATGCCCTCTAGTTTTTTATACACCTGCACCCCAGAGAAAAGACCTTGTCTATTTACCCTATCCATGCCCCTCATGATTTTATAAACCTCTAAGTTCACTCCTCAGCCTCTGACACTCCAGGGAAAACAGCATCAGCCTATTCAGCCTCTCTAGGAGAAAGTGAGGACTGCAGATGCTGGAGATCAGAGCTGAAAATGTGTTGCTGGGAAAGTGCAGCAGGTCAGGCAGCATCCAAGGAGCAGGAGAATCGACATTTCAGGCATGAGCCCTTCTTCAGGCTCATGTCCGAAACGTCGATTCTCCTGCTCCTTGGATGCTGCCTGACCTGCTGCGCTTTTCCAGCAACACATTTTCAGCGCTATTCAGCCTCTCTCTACAGCTCAAATCCTCCAACCCTGGCAACATCCTTGTAAATCTTTTTTGAACCTTTCAAGATTCATAACATCCTTCCAATAGGAGGAAGACCAGAACTGCACATAATATTCCAAAAGTGGCCCAACCAATGTCCTGTACAGCTGCAACATGACCTCCCAACTCTTATACTCAACGCTCTAATAAACTCTGTTCTTATCAGCTTTAACTTCATCAAAATCACAAATCTATCATGACTTTGAAAATTCAATCTCAAATTTTAAATGCAAGACTTGTTAAAGGTGTGTAAGATTATGATAAAACTAATAGGAAGGCACATTTTCCATTAGTAGAGGAGTCAATAACTGAGTATAGATTTAAGGTATGATGTAGAACTCTGAGGAGAGTTGAAGAATTTGTTTTCACTCAGACCGTGGTACAAGTCTGCAACTCCCTACCTGAAAGTGTGGATGAATCAGAAAATCTCATAACATTTAAAGAATGTTTAGATGTTCACTTGAATTTCTGTAGAATTATGAGCCAAAATGTGGAAAATGGGATTATGTGGACGCAAGGATGAACAGCCTCCTATGTTATAAATGTCCATGAATTTAAAAGTCAGTTACCAAAATCAATTCCATGGACTGGCTTTCCATTTCTTTCTTCTATCATTTGTGGCTCAGTGGTTAGAACAGCTGACTGACAGCACCAGGAACCTGGGTGCAATTCCAGTCTCTGCCTGTGCGGAGTTTGCACATTCTCCCTGTCTGCGTGGGTTTCCTCCCGCAGTTCAAAGATCTGCAGGCTGGGTGGATTAGCCATGGGAACTGCAGAGTTACAGGAGTAGGGTGGAGGGATGGGTCTGGGTGTGATGCTCTTCAGAGGTGCAGTGTAGATTCAATGGACAAAATAGCCTGCATCCACGCTGTGGGGATTCTATGATTCATTTACCTCTATATAACTATTATTTACACACTTAGTAGCAACTTCATCTATTGAAAGCCTCAATTTCCAATTTTTTACTGATATCAATGGAACTTTCTTGCTGGGCTACATTTTTGTTCTGCAGTTAGGATTGCAGTCAGAAAAAGTCCCACCTCGACAAGCCTAAGAGAACGGACCTTCATTCTGGGATGGTGGGTACTGAGTGGACGAACCCCCAGGGAAGGATTCAGAGTCAGTCACAAGGGCCATCCAGTTGTTTAAAAGGTCCATCTTAGGTTCAATTGTAAAACAAAAACTAAAGCAAAAAAACATACCTCGCTTTGGTAGCCCTTTATCTCCACATGTTCCATATGTTTTGTCCATGCCAACAGATGCTAGCTCATACCTCAAACCACTTTCCAAGGCTGATCATGCCCATTGTGCCAATCATATCCCTCTAACTACATCCCAGGGTCCCTCAGACCCTTCTGATCAATTCAAGACTCATCACCTGTCTTCATCGTCCCTTTGTCAACCCATGGTACGCGCATGCATCCCTCTGGTCCTTAATCACCAGCAAGTCATGGAAGCCCATAGTGTTGTGAGAAGGAATCACCCCAACCTCTCAAAATGTTCCCAAGTCCTCAGCAGGCTTCTTCCAAGGTTCCTGAACCCTCTAACCTGATAGGTATTCTGCATTCAGCCAGAAGTGCCAAGTGGATGATCCATCTCAGCCTCCTCCATTTTCCCCAGCATCACAGATGCCAGTCTTCTGCCAATTCGATTCATTCCACGTGATATCAAGCAATGATTGATGCCATGGGATATTTCAAAGACAATGGGTCCTGACAACATTATGGCAATTGTACTGAAGATACTTGCTCCAGAACTTGCCTAGAGAAGCTGTTTCGGTTGCCTGGATGGGTGCAGCTCTGACAACACTCACAAAGCTTGACACCATCCAGGACAAAGCAACCCACTTGATTGGCACCACACCCACAAGCATCCACTCCATTCACCCCTGTACTCTGGACGCTCGGTAACAAGTGTGTACTATCAACAAGATGCAATGCAGAAATTTACCAAAAATCCTTAAACAGCACCACGGCTACTTCTAGCTGGAAAGACAAGGGCTGCAGATATAAGGGAACATTACCACCCAGCCTTGGAAATAGATTGCTGTTCCTTCACTGTTGCTAGGTCAAAATCTTGGAATTCCCTCCCTCAGGAATATGGGTGAGTCAACCCACACTACATGGATTGAAGTGGAGGCAGCTCATCACCACTTCTCGAGGGCATCTTGGGGCAGCTAATAAATGTTGACCAACCAGTGATGATGCTCATGCCTCACAACTGAATAAACAAAACAGCTATGCTGCAGGTACTTTATCATAGCCTTTATCAATCAGTGCCAACCTTGGTCTGTCAATGCTGATTGCTGAATGAGAAGGCTCAAACTCTGATGTCTTTCACCACAAGATAAATTTATTACAGGATACTTAAAGGACACAGTATCACGAGAAAACACATGGTTCAAGAGCAGATCATGACTTCATCAATGAGTCACTGCTTTTGAAGGGCCAGAGGAAACCACTGACAATGAGGGTGAAAGTAAAATAATTGTGACATGGTTATGTAATAAAATCACAGTATTTTCAAGAACTTACAGATAAAATAAGTGCAGAAAAAAACAAAGGAGGTTTTATGCATCATTTATTTCACAGATTTAGGGTTCAAATGTAGAGTCACAACATCAGAGTATTCAGTTTGAAATAGTACAAATGTACATGAATACAAAGGAAGAATTGGTATCAAAAAATTTTAAAAAAGGTGACTGTAGTTTAAGATTAAGTTGGCCCAAATCTTTGCTGTTTTTATCAGTCACTGTGATTCCATGTTGGATCATTACTTGCAGCAACTTGCATCACTTCAAATAAAACAGTGCAGTATTTTTAATAAAACACCTACTCTTCAGTCATCTGTTCTGAAAGTTTTCACAAGCTTCCAGCAAGCCAAAATCACTGTGAAACGTTTCTCAACCTTACAGCAAAGACAAAAATGATGTCAGAAAGTTTAAAGCGACAGAAAACAGAAAGAAGTGTGAAATATATTTCATAGCTGCGAGCCAACATTGTTACATAAACTTCAAGATTTCATACCTTGATTTTTTTTTTGTTGCATTAATATCATTCCCTGTTAATGCTGTGAGGTATAACTAACTCTTAAGAATTTAAATGCAATGGCTATGCTGCAGTGAGTCTGAATGCAACTGAATCCACTGAGATAACCATACCTTGCACACCTATATCAACGTTGGAGCCCTCCTACTTCTGATTATCTTTTTGCTGATGATCAAAAAAAGGGATATTGTGCCATAAATTAACATCAGTTTTGCTAACAATTCTGGCTAAATCACTTTAGTTCTTGGCAATTTGACCTAAAGAGTTTATTTTCCATACATAAAACAGAAATTGTATCTCTGAGCATCATGCACTAACTTCTATAATAGCTAAAATGTGCAAAGAACCCTTATTAAGAATTACGAGGAACATGTCTAAACCAGTGTCATTGTGGACAGCGCTAGTGGCAAGACCATACTAAATGACAATGGTATGCAACACAACTGTGTGGCAGTCAACTCCAAGCAAAAATACGTTACATGATTCACTTCATTCTAGGGGACAAACAGACACACGCACACTTTGTTTCTTTTCTGAAATACCCACAGAGGGCTGGTACTCATAACACTGATAGCCTTGTGAGTAAGTAAACTGCTCGTATCAGCTACCAGCAGCCCGATCATCTAGTCCCGGTCAACCTAAACTTGTGATGTTGGAGCGTCCTCCAGGAGGATTGACAATACGATGTCCAGAACGGCGTGGAACGTTATCATCAAACTGGGCACCTAATGTATATATAGAACAGGAATCAGTTATTTAACAAATGCTACATAGTTTTAAAGTATTTTAAAGAAACAGGAAACAGCAACTTTGGTAGTGTTTGCTCCTGCTCTGCTGGTGAACCTTCCTCAGGGATGTGAGCCAGTGGCTGAGCAGAAGAAATCCCCTGTTTGTGGAAGCGACTGAAAATAAACTGGGCCTTAGAAAAATGATGAAAACTACCTCTGGGATCCATTAGAATGTTATAAATAAAGGGTTAAAAAATCCTCTTGATAGTAATGCCAATTTGGATAACAACAGGTTAGAAAATTGAAAATGGGAAAATCAGGCAGAGGACGGTTTGCACCTTAATAGGTGGGGGACCAGCATTCTGGCAGGCAGGTTTGTCACTGCAACATAGCTGCATTTAAAGCGGGGGTGAGGGGACAAACTGGAAGTTTAAGAAGGAAATTAGAGGGAAAGTTAGAACAAGAGAAGTCAAGAAAGACAACGGTATCAATGGAGCAGAAAACTCAAAAAGGGATCATGCTGTAAGGTTGAGTGAAGTAGGGAATGATAGGAAGGGTGAGGGCAGTAACAAATTTAAAAATATTATATATGAATGCACGAAGCATTAGAAATAATCTGGATGAGCTTGAGGCTCATTTGGAAATTGGCAGTTACAATGTTGTGGGGATAACTGAGACATAGCTTCAAGTGGACAGGGCCTGGGAAATGGATATTCAAGGCTATACGTGCTATCGTAAGGACAGACTGACAGACAGAGGGGGTGGGGTGGCCCTGTTGGTAAGGAATGATATTCAGTCCCTCGCGCGAGAGGATCTAGAATCAGGAGATGTAGAGTCAGTATGGATCGAGCTGAGAAATTCTAAGGGTAGAAAGACCCTCATGGGAGTTATCTACAGGCCCCCAAGCAGTAGTCTGGATGTAGGGTGTAAGTTGAATAAGGAGCTGAAATTGGCCTGTCGCAAAGATATTACTACAGTTGTTATGGGGGATTTGAAAATGCAGGTAGACTGGGAGAATCAGGATGGTACGTGACTCCAAGAAAGAGACTTTGTGGAGTGCTTCCGAGATGGATTCTTCGAACAGCTGGTGCTGGAGCCTACCAGGGAGAAGGCAATTCTGGATCTGGTGTTGTGCAACACACCAGATTTAATCAGGGACCTCGAAGTGAAGGAGCCATTAGGAAGTAGTGACCATAATACAATAAGCTTTAATCTGCAGTTTGAAAGGGAGAGGGTACAATCGGAAGTGACAATTTTTCAGTTGAATAAGGGGAACTATGGAGCTACGAGGGAGGAGCTGGCCAAAGTTCAATGGTGCAATACCCTAGCAGGGATGGCAGTGGAACAACAATGGCAGGTATTTCTGGGTATAATGCAGAAGATGCAGGATCAGTTCATTCCAAAAAGAAAGAAAGATCCTAAGAAGAGGCTGGGATGGCCGTGGCTGACGAGGGAAGTTAAGAAACATATAAAGTCAAAAGAGAAAAAGTATAACATAGCAAAGATGAGGAGGAAAACGGAGGACTGGGAAGCTTTTAAAGAACAACAGAGGATTACTAAGAAGGAAACATGCAGAGAAAAAATGAGGTACGAAGGTAAACTGGCCAATAATATAACGGAGGATAGTAAAAGCATTTTTAGGTATGTGAAAGGAAAACAAAAATGGTCAAGACTAAAATTGGGCCCTTGAAGGAGGGTGAGAGAAAGAAGGGAATTATTAGACCAGTTAGTCTGACCTCAGTGGTGGGAAAGATGCTAGAGTCAATTATAAAGGATGAAATTACGACACATCTGGATAGCGGAACAGGATAGGTCAGAGTCAGCATGGCTTTATGAAGGGGAAATCATGCTTGACTAATCTTCTGGAATTTTTTGAGGATGTAACTCTGAAGATAGACAAGGGAGATCCAGTGGATGTAGTGTACCTGGACTTTCAGAAGGCCTTTGATAAAGTCCCACATAGGAGTTTAGTGAGCAAAATTAGGGCGCCTGGTATTGGGGGCAAAATACTGACTTAGACTGAAAATTGGTTGGTTGACAGGAAACAAAGAGTAGTGATAAACGGCTCCCTTTCGAAATAGCAGGCAGTGACCAGTGGGGTACCGCAGGGATCAGTGCTGGGATCGTAGCTTTTTACAATATACACTAATGATATAAATGATGGTATTAAAAGTAATATTAGAAAATTTGCTGGGTGGCAGGGTGAAATGTGAGGAGGATGTTAGGAGAATACAGAGTGACCTGGACAGGCTAGGTGAGTGGACGGATGCATAGCAGATGCAGTTTAATATGTGGTTATCCACTTTGGTGGCAAGAACAGGAAGGCAGATTACTACCTAAATGGAGTCAAGTTAGGTAAAGGGGCAGTACAACGAGATTTAGGTGTTCTTGTACATCAGTCAATGAAAGCAAGCATGCAGGTACAGCAGGCAGTGAAGAAAGCTAATAGCATGCTGACCTTCATAACAAGAGGAGTTGAGTATAGAAGCAGAGGTTCTACAGCAGCCGTACAGGGCCCTGGTGAGACCACACCTGGAATATTTGTGCAGCTTTGGTATCTAAATTTGACGAAAGACATTCTGGCTATTGAGGAAGTGCAGCGTAGGTTCACAAGGTCAATTCCCAGAATGGCGGGACTATCTTACATTGAAAGATTGGAGCAACTGGGCTTGTATATGCTTGAGTTTAGAAAGCTGAGAGGGGATCTGATTGAGACGTATAAGATTATTAAAGGATTGGACACTCTGGAGGCAGGAAGTATGTTTCCACTAATGGGTGAGTCCCGAACCAGAGGACACAGTTTAAAAATATGGGGTAGACCATTTAGAACAGAGTTGAGGAGAAACGTCTTCACTCAGAGAGTTGTGGGTGTATGGAATGCTCTGCTCCAGAAGGCTGTGGATGCCAAATCTCTGGATACTTTCAAGAAAGTGGGCGGCACGGTGGCACAGTGGTGAGCACTGCTGCCTCACAGCGCCAGAGACCCGGGTTCAATTCCCGCCTCAGGCGACTGACTGTGTGGAGTTTGCACATTCTCCCTGTGTCTGTGTGGGTTTCCTCCGGGTGCTCCGGTTTCCTCCCACAGTCCAAAGATGTGCAGGTCAGGTGAATTGGCCATGCTAAATTGCCCGTAGTGTTAGGTAAGGGGTAAATGTAGGGGTATGGGTGGGTTGCGCTTCGTCGGGTCGGTGTGGACTTGTTGGGCCGAAGGGCCTGTTTCCACACTGTAAGTAATCTAAATCTAAGTAATCTAAATCTAAAGAGTTGGATAGAACACTTAAGGATAGTGGAATCAAGGGTTATGGAGATAAGGCAGGAACAGGATACTGATTGAGGAAGATCAACCATGATCATAATGAATGGTGGTGCTGGCTCGAAGGGCAGAATGGCCTACTCCTGCACTTATTGAATATAAAGTAAAAGAGGCTGCAGGTTGAATATTGCTTATTTTATGTTCCTACAAACATGGTAGTATTAGAATGGTTGATTTGTCACTTCTAAAGTTTTTATAATACTTATCACTCCATTATGGCACTCCCAGTTAATTGCATCTTTAAACTATCCCATTAAATTTCATTTACGCATGATTTCCCCCTCACATCACTAATATGCTAATAACCTTTGCCCATGTTTGTACATTACTATACTGGAATGGTATAACGGAATGCAGATGACACAGACTATGTGAGTATTACTGTCTTACAACTAATTAGTCAAGATCAATCATTTAGTTATGAATTACACCAAGAAAGGAATGTTTGTCTCTTAATTTCTCCCTTTCCCCTCTCCAGATAACAGGCCAGGCAGTAATAACATTGTAACACCTCTATCAAACCCTGTTTCAGGAGTGGACAGCAGGATTTATTCCTCCTCTGACCATCCCAGGCACATGACCACATGCTTATTTCCTTCAACAAATGTATGGATGTTGTTTTGTTCCTTTTGCTCTGCTTCAATATCTCACCTGATAGGCTAAATCCAGACTGATGCAGGTTTCGCACTGGTACATGCTGTGGTTTCGTTGGGGATGTTTTGGTTGAAGGAGCTGGAGTGACATATTTAGGTGTGACTGGGAATTCATACACAGGACCATCGTACATCCCTCGAGCCACCGCGTGCAGTTCCGTTGACTTGGAAGAATAATGAACCAGAGGACAGGAGGAGGATTAGGAGTATACCATATAACATCCAGCCTTTTTGTATATGAGTAATAATCTTATTCTTGTCTATTTGGAATCATAGAGGTTTACAGCACGGTAACAGGTCCTTTGGCCCAACTTGTCCATGCCACCTAGTTTTGCAACTTATCTAGGCCCATTTGCCTGCATTTGGTCCACATCCCTCCATGCCTATCCCATCCGTGTACCTGTTCAGATATTCTTAAATGACAAAAATATACTCACCTCCATCACTACCTCTGGCAGCTGGTTCCAGACACGCTTCATCCTCTATGTGAAAAGTGTGCCCCTCTCACCTTAAACCTATGCCCTCTAGTTTTAGACTCCCCTAACATGGGGATAGACTGTTTGCTATCTATGCCTCTCATGATTTTATAAACCTCTATAAGGTTAACCTACAGTCTTTTACGCTCAAAGCAAATAAGTCCCAACCTATCCACCCTTTCCTTATAACTTAAACCTTCCAGTCCAGGTGGCATCCTTGTAAAGCTTTCTAACACATTCTAGCATTTCTAGCACATATCAATTAATTGTACAATGAACATTTTCAAAATATGTATTGAGACATTCTGAGGTGAGCTAGAAATGTGACATATTGTAGCTTGGAAAAATGGGGAGAAACAATATAAAATAAATAATACAATATTAAATAGGTTGCAGGAATTTCATCAAGGAATTCCCAATGCATGTAAGTATCAACAAAATAATTCACAACTATAATTTATCTAATGATTTAAAAACAGAGATATAAATGTAAGATAAAATTAACTGAATGCTTAAGTGGATGGTTATGGTGGCATGTGCATTTGATAGATCTTGTAAATTGAACAAAATAATGCCAGGAATAGATTAGATTAGATTACTTACAGTGTGGAAACAGGCCCTTCGGCCCAACAAGTCCACACCGACCCGCCGAAGCGCAACCCACCCATACCCCTACATTTACCCCTTACCTAACACTACGGGCAATTTAGCATGGCCAATTCACCTGGCCCACACATCTTTGGACTGTAGGAGGAAACCGGAGCACCCGGAGGAAACCCACGCAGACACGGGGAGAACGTGCAAACTCCACACAGTCAGTCGCCTGAGTCGGGAATTGAACCCAGGTCTCTGGTGCTGTGAGGCAGCAGTGCTAACCACTGTGCCACCATGCTACAAAGTTACTGCAAGCACATTAAACTTACACCACTTAATTTACATTGTTTCTCCTCATTCCTCCCAAAGATCTATTACTTCACATTTCAAACGTTCTGATCTTCATTTCTTAGCTTACATTTTAAAAGCACTCTTTGTACGGTATGAAATGACACCAATAATCTCAAACAGTACTATTTTGCATACACTATCAAATAAAGACAAAGGTAGTCCACACGATTATTGAGCAACACCACACAATATTTTTCCTGTGGCCTCAAATCCTGAATAACTTTTATCATGATTCAATTAGCAGAATAGCACAGTTCCAACTTGAGGTTTGACTTGCTGTAATACTTACGAAGATTCGACCGTGCTATGTTCAGTAAAAATAGGTCTGAGTTTAGTACTGCCAGTGAAGGGTCATATCATCTGATGGTGCATTTCAGAGATTTAAACACATGTGGCATATGACTTTTTGAAAATTTATAATATTCTCAGTGGGGATCAATGATGCTGACCAAAGCCAAATTACTGAAAGAACTTTAAAACAGGATGAGGTCATTTTGTCTCTTGAGCCTATTCTCCTATTTAATTAGTTCTTAGCCTTTGCATCCTAACTCCATGTACCTGCCTTTCTTGAGATGCAAAGTTAGTTCAGTTTGCCAGAAGAAACTGGAACAATATGTGGGATACTTTTTACATCACTCACTTTTGTCCAAATGGCAGATGACGTCACTGAGATGAATGGTCAATCCAATTAAATTCCCCTGTCCCTGCTATTCTGTAAACAAACATATGTACTCACCTTGTTCCGAATCTTGATACGCTGATATATATATTCAGGGTATGGCTTACGAGGGATAAATCGACCTGTTCCTTGATTAACATACAGATTCCCATCTTCCAGGACAATGTTCCCCTGACTGATGACCACTATTGGAGCACCCCGACATTCCATTCCCTCAAAGATATTATATTCCACAGCCTACACAGAAGTAAAACATCAGGATGAATGGCATTCAACTCATATTGCTTAGAAATTTGTTTCTTCTAAAGATGCAGAAATCACTGCCCTTTTGTGCTGGAAGAAGGATATAGTGTTAGATGTGCAAACTGTAGTGACAAAAAAATGAAGCTTCAACCTTACCCCAGAAATAATGCAATGTTTATTCAGATGCAGATAAATGCATTCCTGACCAAAGTGAAAATTACATCAAACTGCTGAATTTTCTTGTCTAAGATGTTCAGTTCCATGACATCTTACCCCCATATGTCAGCCCTATTCAGACATTCTAAATATTCAGAAACTACTTGCTCTCCTGTAATATATTCCTGTTAAGTTTTTCTTTTATCTCATCTTCATTTAAGTGGCTGACCCAATTACCTAATAAATTTCTGTACCATGACTTGCCAACTGACATACTTTTTGTACTTTATAAAAGTATTGATTCAACTTAAATACTTGCTCTGCACATTTCTTAGCAAAGGATTCAGCTGTCCTAAATCCTCCATCACTGCTGCTTATCAACAAGACTTTCTGTGTGGTATTTCTGTTTAATTTGTCAAACCTTTAAAATAACTGTCTCTAAAGCAACAATAGGAACATCTTGTTTAAAAAAATGTTATATTTTTGATAAATGCCCTTTCCTGTCTTTTCAAGACCCACTGATTAAATACTATCCTTACCGAGCGATGCGTCTTTGCAGAGATTGTTTTAACTGTGTCTGGGTCCCAGATGACAAGGTCAGCATCCGATCCCACAGCTATCCTTCCTTTCCTTGGATACAGGTTGAAAATTTTGGCAGCATTGGTACTCGTAACAGCGACAAATTGGTTCTCATCCATTTTACCTGTGGCCTTTCAATAATAATAATTCAAGTTTCAACTGACATTCATTCTCAACATGTACCACCCATCCAGACACAACCCACTTTGTCAAAGTTAAAATAAACATACGGTCTGCTAATGGAAATAAATTGATTCAGTAAGGCAGTAATTATATAGAGTAGAACAACTAAAATAAACCTAACCACTATCTGACCGTTTGCCTATAGGACTCAATAAAGCACGTATTAGATCCTTAGACTGTAACTGGCTAACCACAATACTGAGGATATTCGACTCACTGGGCTGTGTTGTAGAAATGCCATTAGTCATGACTTTTGACATTCTTAGGGACAATTTGTCTCAGTCAACTCGTGGGTACAATGGAGTACAAAATAGGCAGAGAATAACATTGTCCACTCTCCACTCACTTTCAGATGCATATTTCTGACAAGCATTTAAATGGTTCCCACAAGTGGAGGTGGTTGTGGTCATTTCGTCTGTCACTGCACCACACAAACCACTGTATAACTGAAAGGTGAAGCAATGGACCTTTTCTCCAGTGCTGGTGCTGTAATAGAGTGACACTTGTTTATTGATTTCCCTTTTCCCCTGAAGGAGATGGTATGTAGTAGAGAAATAGAGGTATGAAACTTGTCACAAATAGAATTAAGGAATCTATGAGGTGTATTACACCATCATTTTTGTTTCAACGCGTTAAATATGTGTCTACATCACTCTAGACCAAATCTTTCTTTCTGGGGATTTATACCCCAATTTTAGAGAACATCCTCACTGTTTTAACAGCAATCTGGTGGAAGCAGTCCTTGTACAACCCACAGGACATTACTAGCCAGAATATGAAGCCTTCCTGAAGAAGGGCTTATGCCCGAAACATCGATTCTCCTTCTCCTTTGATGCTGCCTGACCTGCTGCGCTTTTCCAGCAACACATTTTTAAGAATATGAAGTCTACCTGCTTTGATTCATGTGTACCTCACTGGCTTCTGAACTTCATACTAAATTCATTAACTTACCACAGCTTTCTCCCAGATAACACTCATTCTCTCTTCAATACCATTGGTGCCTTCAGGGATTAAGCAGAAGTTATCTTTGCCAATGGCTTTCTGAGCAGTGGTAAATGTACTGTGGCCACTTCCTGTGACCTGCAGATCTCCACTAGAGGGGGTAAAATCACATCAAATTAGTTGCTCCTAAAGTAGTACAGTAGTAAATGTTGCTTCTTCTATACTAAGTTCACAGGTTTAAAAAAAATCAATATTTTTCTCTCAACATCAATCAATCTAAAGAACCATTAAAAGCCAGTCTAGCATTCTCTGTGACATTTTCCAGGAATATACAAGTGAGATGTGTTCAAATACACACCATTTCATAATGATGAACATATTGTACTGTTAGACACAAAGGTGACTGGGTGAGACAGTGATGTAGTGGCAATGTCATTGTATTAGTAATCCAGAGACCAAGGCTAATTTTTCAGGAGCATGGCTTCAAATCCCATTATAACATCTAATGGAAAGAAAACTTGATTCTTAATCCAGTTTCAGTAAAAGTGATTGTGAAACTATTCTCATTCTTGGTAAAAGAAAACCGGTTCACTCATATCCTTTGCGGAAGGAAATCTGTCATCCTTGCCTGGTCTGGCTTACATATGACCCATAGAACATAGAACATAGAACAATACAGCACAGAACAGGCCCTTCGGCCCACGATGTTGTGCCGAACATCTATCCTAGATTAAGCACCCATCCATGTACCTATCCAATTGCCGCTTAAAGGTCGTCAGCAATATGGCTGACTCCTAAATGCCTCTGAAGTGACCCAGCAAATCATTCAGTACAACGGCAATTAGGGACATACAGTAAGCACTGATAATGCTCACATCTTACAAAAGAATAAGAAGAAATTACTGTGTACATCCACAGCAACATGGCTTCAATATTCTAAATTACATTTTAAGTCTGGCATTTATCACTCTAATTTGAAATAACTCCACAGAGGCTGGTATCCCATCACCCAGTCACCCTTTATTTATGTATGCATAGTACTTGACATTGGTCAGGCTCCCTCAGAGCCAGCTCTCAGAGCGAACAGAACCTCTAACATTCCTGTTTATTTTTTTTCTTTTCTATTCAATTTCCACCACCAGGAAAAGTAGAAAAACACCCGAGTGGCCTGTGACAAGCAGTGCCCTTCACATCAAAGGGCAATGCTGTGTGATCAAAACAGTGAAGGTGAGGGCAAGGACTAAATCAAAATAGCGTTGGAGGGGGAAATGATGCACTCCACTCCCTGCGGCGCCCACCTCTCCCTGAACAACTCCAGGGTGTTGGTGGACACCGCGTGCTCCTTCTCCAAGGACACCCGGGCCCTAACGTAACTGCGGAAGAGGGGCAAGCAGTCGGCCCTAACGACCCCCTCCACGGCCTGCTGCCTGGACCTGTTTATGGCCAGTTTGGCCAAACATTCCTGTTTATATCTGTCAGCCAGGGCTCCCTGATTGGGTCTGTTAACCTGGTCCAATCAGAGAACTCATTCTAACAGGTCCACCTAGTTGACCTTGTTACATAATTAGTCTCACCACGCATTAGTCTTGATAATAACTTCTTGTAACCATAGAGTTCTAACTTCTATGCAACATCTCCAAAATTACAGAAGAATCTTTTCAATTATTTTCCTGAAGCATTGCAAAATTAATTAATACGAATTCCTTTTTAATAAGCAGTGCTACAAAGCCAAACAGATCCAGTGAGGCTGAGGGTTAAATTAGCTTTTCTCGGCCTGAGTCATGGTGGGTGTGCTTTACTACGTTGCAGCAGCTCTGGAATCATGGGAAAGTGGTTATGCTGGCAAGAATCATACAGAGTTCCTGTTCTAGACTGCTATCTAGACACAGCCACTTAAAAGTATTCATGTGTGGATCTCAAGAAGGATGGGTTCAAGCTTAGTTACATTGCCTGCTGATACTTGCAGAATCACCACCTGAACAAAGTATCAGAAGGTTACCAATCTTCATGAAGCCATTCCCCATAAAAAATCAACATCTTCAGCCAAGCCACAGAGAGGTGGAGGGTAGCAGAAAAATGGGGAATCGTTGTAATTACTTCTCCTGCTAAACGCAAAACTTCTTAAAAAGAATATTCTATCATTTAAATCATAACTGCAGGCAAAATTACCAGCCCTTGACAAGCTAAAAATGCATTCTAAATTCAGTGTCATCGCTGTAAGTATTAAAAGTGAGAAATCAAAAAGAAATTGCTCTCCAAGACGAAGTGCCTTGGGTTTGTCATGTACAAGGGTTAAACGGATGTAACTCTCCTACCAGGCAAGTAGTGAGTTCAGGTGGTCAGGTGTACTGGGGTCAGGACTCAGTGGTGGTGACGCCACAAAAGCCGCAGCCTTGGCCCAGTTTTTGCTCCAGTAATGTGTTCCATCTGTCCCAAGGCTTGCAGTGATTGGCTCTCCAAAAACTACAGCTCCTGTTAATAAAGGAACATACAGAATCCGGCATTGGGCTCCTCCAAGACTAATTTCTGTCAAATGCCATTTTTTCAGGTTTTATCTTCAAAAAATAAAATGCTCAAAGTACTTTGCCTTAAAATTAATTTTTACATCTTTCTGTTTGAATGTTTAACAATATTGGTAAAACATGCTTATAAAAAGTCTGATTTGTTTGTTTCATTTCTTAACTTCTGTACTTTTAAAGTAATAACCTCCCATTTCTTGGGCACGCACACACAACATATCGGTAAGCAAAAGAAACACAAGCCAAGAAGTGCCACTGATTGATGGAGCACAGACCCATAATGATGCTAAAACTGTAACTGGCCTGAATGCTCGAGAGTCGAGACGGGTTATAATGAGCCACCGTTGTCATTCCTATTCACCATGTAAGGCTCCAACTATTGGGTTCCAAGAGTGAACTAGGTCAGGTTCACTGGTGAAGGCTCATCTAGTTTGATGATAATCACTGGTGAATAGAATGGCAATGTGGATGACAGACCAAAGAGCAGAGTTACATCCCAGCATCTTGGAAGGCTGGACTGAAAAGACAATCTGTCTAGAATTGTTCATGCATCCATCACCACAACTCGCAGACCCCATCCAACACACCCTTGCAATGTTTGAGAGTTTTATCTTCCGAGTAATGATTTAAGATTTCTTCTCACCTTACTACAACTAGATGCCACACACTCTTTGTACAGAATCCCGAGTGAGAGAATGATCATTCATACACATGCTACTGGGTAAAGACAGCCTCTAACCTATCCAGCCTGCCAATTTGCCCCAATTCACATAAGAAAGTGAACAGAACTGACAACCCATTCAACACCTGGTGTTAAAAGCCATGCTCAATATAGAAACCCTACAGTGTGGAAGCAGGCCATTTGGTCCATCAAGTCCACACCAACATTCCAGGAACATCCCACCCAGACCTAACCCTGCATTTCCTATTATTAATCCACCTAACCAGCACAATCCTGGATATTATGAGCAATTTAGCATGAGCAATCTACCTAACATGTACATCTTTGGATTGTGAAGGGAAACTGGCACACCCAGAGGAAACCCTTGCAAACATGGGGAGAACATGCAAACTCCACACAGACAGTTACCAGAGGCTGGAATCAAACCTGGGTCCCTGGCACTGTGAGGCAGCAGTGCTAACCACTGAGCCACCGTGCCGCCCAAAGGTGCCTAATACAGCCATCTGTCGATAGGATAGTGTCGGCCACAAAACAGAGCCGATGTTTTTATCATGACATTTACTTCCATTCTTGCTGAGAAGATTTGAATATTCTCAGCTATTCCGTTATTCACAAAGCACTTGACCTCAATCTTAAACCTGACCACAAGTTTGGATTGGCCAGGGCATGGGGGACTGTTTCTACAAAAATATGTTTTGTTTTAAACATTAAGGATTCTGGAGGTTATCTTATGCTACCGCTGCAGTGCAGTAGCTGCACTATTATAGCAACGGTGAACCCAGGTTTCTCTGGGACAGGATTTGGACGACGTCCATCTTGTACCTTTTCTCCTGGCTTGAGCAATGACATCCGCTGCACTTTTACTCATCACCTTGGTGATATACAGGGGACAGTTGATCCGATTGGCAATCGTGATCGCTCGGTATACTGCCTCAGCCTCCAGCTTGAGAAAAAACACAAGTACCGGGAATTATGAAGCAAATAGGCAGCATAAATATTACTTAGTCACTTTGAAAGTTAAATATTTTAATTATTACAAGCCATGCATTAATTCATATCAGCGGCCCCATGTTCTCAGCAAAGTTATTACATTCGCTGGTGCAAAGCATTCAGACATTGCGTTATTACAAAGTATTAGTAATATTTTGGCATTAAACAAAGTCAAAAACATCAAATATTTCAACAAATCCATCTCAGGATGTCAGACAAAATGAGCCAGTACTGTGCACTGGCATAATATGTACATATTAGACTGAATCTTCCCAGCAGTGTCAAATAATATCAGTTTGTCACTGCAATTGAAAACTCTCTTGACTCAATGCTGCTTATGTATTTCTAACAGGGCTTTCCAAACCCAGCTTGCACAGAAATGCAGAGCCTCGTGTCCCTTAGGGAACTCTGGAGAACAGTAGAGTCAGATGAAGACAGAGATCACAGGACAGGCACAGGGTGAATGTCAGCGCACTGCCACATGAATGAATAACTGCATAGCTGAGGTGGCTGCGTGTGTGGGCAGACGAAATAGGCTGGGGATACCCTGAGGGGAGGGTAGTTTGGGTAAATGAGGTGAGTAATTAGGTAGACAGGTAGGTGGGTGAGTTGAGTACATGGGAATGTGTGAGATGGTTGAGTGGGTAGGGGTTTTGTGTGCGGTTGCGTTGTTTGATGGTGAGGTGGCTAAATTGGTGAGATGGTCGTCGCAGCGGGTTGGGAGGATAGTCACAACTGACCAGACAATAGTTAGGGGTTGGGGAAGTCTACTGTGGAGTTACCCTGGAGTTAGACGAGGTGTTAATCTGTCTAACATCCCTGGATAACTACCCAGGTGAGTCCCAGGGAATTGTCCAAAACCTCTGACTTCGTCTCAGAGTTGGAAACATTCACAGAGAGTCAGGGAGCAGGGGAATTATCTCTCAGAAGTTGAAACTTCCCAGGCAATTCCTACAAACATCCAAGCTTCAACAGGGTCAGACACTGGTCTTACATCCAGTCTTTGACAATTCAAAGATAAGACATTTTGGATGGTTATCTATTAGTAGATTCATCAACATTGTACAATGTGTCACAAATTCTGAGTTCAAACATGTCAGATAGAGTCCAACCAATTATCCTCATGTCCTTAGGCCACTCATAAATAAGAAAAGCTTTTACAGGTGATGGAGATGTGAAATGAAAACGGAAAGTGCTTGAAAAACACATTAGGTCAAGTAGAGTTAATGTGTCAAGTTCAACATAACTGTTCCAATGTGAAGAGTCATTGAAGATTCAAATGTTTCTCCAGCATTTTCTGTTTTCACCTTTGTGCCTAGATTTTCTGATCTGTCCTTTTTGTTATCTGGTAGTTTAGGATAGGATTTTCCTTAAGTGCTCTTTCATCATTAGTGTATATATCCTACATCAATAATGTGAAATCCATGTCAATTCATGAAGCCAAAATTTAAATATGGTTGCTGAGGCAACACTGTTTTCCTAAAAGACAGATTAGACACTCTCAATGTGACCAAATAGACAAGGGTCCAATTAAAGTGCAGGCCCCTGAGACATTCCTGCGTAAGGTACAGAAATAACTTCCACAAAGCAGCGTGATGACAAGTTTCTTTCATAACAATAATTATTTTCTTGTGTGTGTATATAAAGTACCTAGTATTTATTGCTATGTTGCAGTCTATTTGCTCTAGTTCTATCACAGCCTGAATTATTACTGTCAATTAAAATGGGGGAACTCAATTATTTGCTCGAAACTTCCTTCTGCAGTGTTGACCTTCACAACTCAAGATTGTTTAAAATTCAGTGTCTAGCTTTGTACCAAATGACAAATGAAGCAAGTTTACAAAAGTTGATGTTAAGGCTAAGAAGGAGGTAAAAGGAAATGGGCTGGAATTTCCATTTTTGATTACAACAGTGATTCCAGCTGGAAACTGTTAGTAAGAACCTTTTCTTAAAAATCAACATGTATGGACATGCTATGACACACCTCTGCTTGGACTTCCTGGCTCAAAGTAGGGACACTACCACTGTGTCACAAGAACTCCTGCAGTGGGCAAATATGGGAATCGAGCTCTGCTGTGGTGCAATGCCTGCTTTAATT
This sequence comes from Hemiscyllium ocellatum, assembly GCF_020745735.1. Taxonomy (NCBI): domain Eukaryota; kingdom Metazoa; phylum Chordata; class Chondrichthyes; order Orectolobiformes; family Hemiscylliidae; genus Hemiscyllium; species Hemiscyllium ocellatum. Next base: position 28,088,294 of record NC_083436.1, on the reverse strand, counting down.
GAATAGCCTTCTGTACCCACTTTCCAGGATCACACATAATCAACGAATAACATGTGCCAGGGATCCACTGATGCCCTTAGAATGTTAGCCTGAAATATGTCACTGATACTGGCAGAGGCAAAAGAAAAGCAAAACAAATGGAGCTCATTTCAAGTAATTTTTCAAAACTCTCTTTTTAGGAGCTCTCCTTTTAGCCTCACCAGTGTGTTTGGCCGTTCAGTGAGATTGTGGTTAATCTGTGACTGAACTCCATCTCTACCCGCTAGCACTTCATTCCTTAGCTTACAATCTCAGATTTCTAATTCATAATTGATCTAAAAATTAGCTGGCCTTATTTTCAAGATGTTAAAGTGGCACCATTAGCACCTCATTGTGTTGGCATTTGCCTCACTTAAAGCCTCCTGATTAATAAGTGCAATGGAGAGTGCAATGGAGTACAGTCAGCTCCTGACGCACTCTGAGATGGCATCAGCCTGTTACTGCATCGTGATTAACTATCCTTGATCTTACCCATTTACACGTAAGAGACAGACAAAATGAAAAGTTTACCTCTTCGGGTCTACTCAATGCATGACCTTCAGGTCCTGTAATTCCCATGTTCAAGATTCGCTTTTGTTCCTGAAAGGAATGACATTAATTTGGTTTATCAGAGAGAGATTCTGCTGAAACTGAAATGTGTTCTTGCTAATTAAAATACAGCTCCAAGTGTGCAATTAGTTGCATCTTCTCACCTTCAGATTTGAATCACTGTGTAACATAATACACAGGGAGAATGTCAGGACTGCAGATGCTAGAGATCAGAGCTGAAAAATGTGTTGCTGGAAAAGCGCAGCAGGCCTGACCTGCTGCGCTTTTCCAGCAACACATTTTTCAGCTAACATAATACACATAAAATAATCTTAAGAAATCTGTTACCTTTACAGTTTCTTTATTCTTGCATGGGACCTGGGTTTCACCGGTAAGGCTGATATTTGCTGTCCATCTCTTGTTGACCTGAATTGACTGGATCTCTCAACCATTTTGGTTTAGAATCAATCACATTGCTGTGGTCTGGGATCACATGTTGGTCAGACTAAGTAAGAATGGCCGATTTCCTTCCATAAAGGATATTCATGAACCAGCTGGGCTTTCTGATAATGGCTACATGGTCACCAATGGAACCAGCTGTTAAATTACCAATTAGACCAATTTTTTTGTTACTGAATTCAAATTTCACCATGACAAGATTCAAATGCATGTTTCCATAACATCAGTCTGGACTCTCAGTTATTAGTCCACTGATGTTAACAGTACAACAGCATCTCCCCAAGGAGTGGGGCACCAAGACTTCCAAATGGGGACAAAAACTACCACTCTTGAAACATTTAAACATGTTCTTTACTTACACAAGGTGTAACCACTCTGAAGTGCCACTGTGGTGGGTAATTGAATGTTCTTGATTACAATATGATTGCTGAATGCTAGACAAGCTAAGTACAAAGGGTACATTATGTACAATCTAACCATTTTGGACAGAGGCTTATGGGCTAGAGGAGACACAATTGACTGCTGTATTCCCTGCTAACCTATCCCAGCATATATTCAGCTTGTACCAAGAATACACTGGTTTTCCATGTCAAACAGTTGACATACTTTTCAGTGAAATGCATCTGTAATTTGGAGTTGTGCAGTGCACAATACATATCATCTTATAATTAAATTGCCAACATTTGTTCAAAGCTACACTAATAACGCACGTAAGATTATTAGTCAGGTCAAAATGTAACTCATTTAATACTTGCTAGAAGCTACATTTGTTCGTACACAGGGCCTCATACTCTACAAACAAACTCAATACATTCAGGTATTGCATCCTTATACTGAATTAAACAGAAGACTGGGGACAGTAGTTCTTTGGAATATTTTTCATGGTATTACCTTGACCAGGGCCCAGTCTCTAAGCAAGCAGCATCCTTTTCTCAAGCAGTGACTCTCCACTGACTTGTTTCTTTTCATCAGCATTTCTATACTTCACTTTCTATGCCGCTTAATGGGCTCAGTGGTTAGCACTTTTGCCTCACAGCACCAGGGATCTGGGTTCAATCCCAGCCTCAGGCGACCGTCTGTGTGGAGTTTGCACATTCTCTCAGTGTTTGTGTGGGTTTCCTCCTGGTACTCTGGTTTCCTCCCACAGTCCAAAGATGCGCAGGTTAAGTGGACTGACCATGGGAAATTGCCCACATTGCCCAGGGATGGGTAAGTTAGGTAGATCAACTGTGTGAAATACAGGAATAGGGGGTTGGGGTTGGGAGGGATACTCTTCAAAGGGTTGCCGTGGACTTGATGGGCTGAATGGTCTGTAGGGATTTCATGTGCAGTGCATTTCCAGTACTTTCCATTTCTAAGCTATTTTACATATTAAGTCAAACTGGGTCATTTGCTTTGGTCACACTGTCACCAATTAGGAGAAAGTGAGGTCTGAGATGCTGGAGATCAGAGTTGAGAGTGTGATGCTGGAAAAGTACAGTAGGTCAGGCAGCAACTGAGAAGCAGGAGTTTCCTGATGAAGGAAACGTCGATTCTCTTTGCTCCTTGGATGCTGCCAGACTCAGTGTGCTTTTCCAGCACCACACTCTCGTCACTGTAATCATACCATCAATTATAGTCTTTCCCATTAAGACTAAAAAAGGGAAGCACAATGCTTCTTACAGGATTCATAAAGGGAGATTAATATTTGTAAATAAAATAATACATTATCTAAACTAAGTATATTTGGCAATAATTTCTCTTTGACTAATTCTGACTCATTATATGCCATATATCAAATATAAACTTTTTATTTCTGTTCTTACTCCCCATTATTGTCAATTAACGACTTGTCATTTGCCTAAGTGTTTTCCTTCAGTGTGGCTAACAGCAAGAATAATATTTTGTTCTTCCCCAGAGAAATTTCGTTGCCGCTGTTTTGGATAAAGTCTACTTTTTAAGAACCAGTTTTCTCTGAAGGAGGATTTCTTGCCAAAAAGCAATTTATTCCCAGGAATGGATCAAGTAACTAAGCAGCCTGGGAGCTAAATGATAAAAAAGATTTAAGGTAAAGATGTCTACTACAAGGGAGATCCGTTTCTAGCAGCTTAGAACAAGCTGATGGTGAGGCACATCTCTTGCAGCAGAAATCAAAGCAAAGTTTTGTCTTGACTAAATGGGTTTAAAAGCCCTTGAATTAATTCCATTAACTATAACTTCAACTTCTGGGATAGTCAACCTGAGAAGAGAGAGAGTCCCGACTGGCAAAAATCCAGACTTAATGAACATTAGAAACAGGAGAATTCTGATCCGTATGGCCACACTTATGATGCTACCTACATCTGTGTTCAATGTGGAGTTCACAATTGTAGGACAGAGGACGAGATTTTGAAGAGAAACGTCAACCGAAATAAATAGACAACCCAAGAAATCTCAATCCTTAAGTAATTCTGTGTATCAGCACTAAGACCAATTTATTAACTCCCCCATTTATGATAAATACCTGAAGTATAGGTCAGGTATAGGCCAAATGGGTGTGGAAGGAGAATTGAGTTAAGAAGGTACTTTAAAGTATAAGTATCTCTATTAACTACACATTAAATATCTTTAAGGTAACAGGCTGTTTAAGATAGGATGCCATTGCTACTGTTCATGTTCTTTGATTTTTGTATAGAAAAACATTTTGATTGTAACAGTGTAGCTGATCTTCAAAAAATGCTGGTCTCTACAGGCAGTCCCCAGGTTGCAAATAAGTTTCATTCTGGAGTCCGTTCACAAGTCGATTTGTACTCAAGTCAGAATACAATGCAAGGAACCATTTGTAAATAGAGGGAATGTTCATTTGTCAGATCTTTAAAATTATTCTCCTGTGTAAGATTGTGGTTGTAAGTTGGAAATTCATAATTCAGGGACCCCCTGTAATGACAATAGACAATAGACAATAGGTGCAGGAGTAGGCCATTCTGCCCTTCGAACCTGCACCACCATTCAATATGATCATGGTTAATCATCCTTAATCAGTATCCTGTTCCTGCCTTATCTCCATAACCCTTGATTCCACTATCCTTGAGAGCTCTTTCCAACTCTTTCTTAAATGAATCCAGAGACTGGGCCTCCACTGCCCTCTCGGGCAGAGCATTCCACACAGCTACCACTCTCTGGGTGAAGAATTTTCTCCTCATCTCTGTCCTAAATGGTCTACCCCATATTTTTAAGCTGTGTCCTCTGGTTCGGACATTAGGGATTCAGTAACTAGACATGAGAAGATTATGGAGGTGATTATGGATATTTGTGGATATTAAAACCTTTTACAACACAGAGATGTAGAACAAGGTTGGTATCTCCCAGTACCAGGGGCTCCCAGATGTCTGAGTCAGGGACACCCAATCATAGCATGGCTACTGACAGAAAGTGCAACCACACATATAACATGAGCTGGGGAGCCCACCAATGTCATATTTCAGGTAAATTATTGATAATGGATGCATGAACAGGTGATGAATGTGGAGGTCCCACAGGACTGTTCAGGAACTAAGCTGAGTGGGCATGGTGTAATCATAAGCAATTTAATTCAAAAATAGCCACTCACCTCTGCAATCAAGTCACCATTTTCTGCATGGAGTAATATTACAGCACCAAGATCCTTTAAAAAAGTAAAGGCTTCATAAAGCTGTAAATACAAAAAGGATATAAATTTATCCAAGTGTTGCAACTATAGCAGTATCACAGTGATAAAGCTATTGACATAGCAACGATATCCCTAGCCTTCTTTCATCCTAAAGGAGGGAAAGCAACTGCAAAATGTGGCTGTAGCCGATTAACCAAGAGTTAAAGCAGAAACATAACGGGTTGGATGGATAGCATGGATGATTGTATTTATCTTTCTGGTCAATTCTAAGATATACATGGGAATTTTAAACATGCAGCATGAAATAAAACTTTACTTTTGCAAAATACAGAATTATTAGTAAATCTATCCCATAAACATCTTTCTGCACACCAATCTGAGCCATCTTCAAACTCAATCCTCAGAAAATAAAACACAGCATTCTATGAAAATTTAAGCCACAGTCCCATCGCAAACTCAGGTTGAATTCTCTTGTTATAGTGGTTACCCTGATATGATGTCTTCTAACTGCCCATTTCTCTCCAAGTCCTAATGAAATATCAATAAAATCTCACTGAGATATCCTGGGTTAACTAGACCCTAATATAAAGAAAAACATCTTCTACTTTACCTCACTGTCTGTCATCTGGAACATGTCTTTATATGCCATGTAGACTTGAAAAGAATTAATATCTGTTTTCAGAAAAGGAGATTATATTTAGATCCAGAGTACATCCACCAACTATTAAAACATGAATATAGTTCATATCTGTGACATTTACATTGTAAAATATAGGAAGTCAAACTATGATACGTTACAATAAATAGATTTCAGAGATAAATGTCTGGCTTTGAGGTTCCACATCGTGTTTTGGCTGCTGAGAGCACATATCAAAAATTATGGGCAGAGTTGAGCTCATCCACAAATTTGTGGAAAGTTCTGAGGCTGAATTTCCAATATAGATTCCTCAGTGGGAAATATGGACACGGAAGAATAAATTTGCAAGATTTGTTATGTAATCTTAATTTAACCACATGCCTTCTTGGATTTCCTCCTCTTTCTCCCCTATAGTCCTGAAAGTGTATCAACTTGACCAGTCTCCAGAAGGTAATATGCCTTATGCGGATTGCTTTGATGCTAAATGTGAATGATTTGATTACCCGCAAAAGCATTGCAACGGAACTCAATCCTTCTCACAGCTATGCTCACACCAATGCACGTTCTCATTGGTGATTAGATAATGATCCAAAGTGAGAAATTACATAACCTTTTCACACCATATTCTAGGACAACAGAGGAGCCTGATGAGTTACTAGATACCTTAATGTGCCTGACCTGAATCAGATCTGTGAAGCTTGGCAGATAGCAGGGGGCTGGATTTTTAGGCTCTGATGAGGGTGAGTATAGAGACAATGGACACACAATTTGTGTTACCAGCAACATGCCAGCTACTTTTCCAGAGAATATAAGTGCTGATCAATATAACAGCTTCAAATTAAAACAAAGAATTGCGGATGTTAGAAGTCTGAGATAAAAACAGAAATTGCTGGAGAAACTCAACTCAACAGCAGCAACAGAATGAAAGCAGACTTACCATTTTCAGGTCCAATGACCTACCTTCAGAGCATTCTCCTGGCTGAATTTCTCCAGTAATTTCTGTTTTAAGTGGTCACATAAGGCAAATGTCAGAGGGTTATGTTTAGGCCCAGGGAAAACATGCCAGTTGGCTGGACATGGTTTTCTGGCAGCATGGGGATGGAGGGTACAGCTTTCCAGGTGGGGCCAAGGCTCTTCTCACCTGCCTAGCCTCACCAGTGGAGCCAGAGAGACTTTCACTGCACAACAGCGGATTAGTTGTTGAGAGGACATTTTCTTTCAGAAGATTAAAACCTTGGTGGGAAGGCACCTTCACCTTAAGGCTCTGAGGATCCCACAAAAAAGTTCCTCTCCCAGGTTATATATAAAGATTTTTTTAAGCTAAATGAGGCAGTTATTAACCGAGTTATAAATAAGAGGGCATGCTAGATTTGTGTAAGAAAATTAACTTTAATTTTAGTTTAGTTGGCCTTTCCAAATTATCTCAGCACAATGCAACAGTGACGAGACGGGTATGAACAACTGGTGTTCACCAAATTGCAGTGTTCTCTCTGATAAATACTACTGGGTCTAATAATGTAATAGCTGCTTTGATTTTTATTTTTATTCATTCATAGGTTTTGATGCTTTAACAAGTGTTTCTAGCCCCCATTTCCAACTTACCTGGAGAAACAAATGCAATATTGTCTCTAGATATCGTATCGTGTCAGAGCACCATGTGACACCAAAAGGTGCCTCTGTGCAAAGAGGTGCATTTTAATGGAAACCGAATTTAAAGGAGGCAGGAAAGGCAATGATATCATAGGAGGCAGGAGGGGGCAAAATGAGGGGTTGGCAAAAGACAATTAAGATAAGGCATCACAATTCAATATTAAAATGAAGACAAAGGGAAGACTTAATTAGAAACAGAACCATTTAGTCTCTTCAGCCAAGTGTACCTTTGGATTAGACTGTGATGATTGTTACATCCCACTCACATAGTGGACTGGAAATCAAGCAGTGATATTCCCAGAGTCATTAGAAATGCTAAAAAAAAAATTAGCACTGTGCACAAAGCTCCAATTTACTTGTCAGACAGATTCAGGTTCACAGAAAATGTGGTCTAGATTTCTGACTAAACAAGAACTATTTACTACAAATAATAGATTCTAACCACAGGAAACAACAATGAGACATATAACCTCCTTCTTAAAACTCTAACCCTGTTCACCCACAGACAAATAAAAAAGGGTTGGGGGGGGACAGACAAATGACTGGGGAAGGAGCTCAATGGCAGCAGTCCTCAGGATTCCTATCATTTAGAGTCATAGAGATGTCCAGAATGGAAACAGACCCTTCAGTCCATCCTGTCCACGCCGACCAGATATCCCAACCCAATCTAGTCCCACCTGCCAGCACCCAGCCCATATCCCTCCAAACCCTTCCTATTCATATACTCATCTGAATGCCTCTTAAATGTTGCAATTGTATCAGCCTCCACCACATCCTCTTCCAGCTCATTCCATACACGTACCACCCTCTGTGTGAAAAAGTTGCCCCTCAGGTCTCTTTTATATCTTTCCCCTCTCACCCTAAACCTATGTCCTCTACTTCTGGACTCCTCGATCCCAGGGAAAAGACTTTGTCAATTTACCCTATCCATGCCCCTCATAATTTTGTAAACCTTTATAAGGTCACCCCTCAGCCTTCAACGCTCCAGGGAAAACAGCCCCTTCCTGTTCAACCTCTCCCTTTAGCTCAAATCCTCCAACCCTGGCAACATCCTTGTAAATCTTTTCTGAACCCTTTCAAGTTTTACAACATCTTTCTCATAGGAAGGAGACTAGAATTGCATGCAATAATCCAACAGTGGCCTAACCAATGTCCTGTACAGCTGCAACATGACCTCCTCCCAACTCCTGTACTCAATACTCTGACCAATAAAGGAAAGCATACCAAACGCCTTCTTCACTATCCTATCTACCTTCGCCTCCACTTTCAAGGAGTTATGAACCTGCACTCCAAGGTCTCTTTGTTCAGCAACACTCCCCAGGACCTTACCATTAAGTTATAAGTCCTGCTAAGATTTGTTTTCCCAAAATGCAGCATCTCGCATTTATCTGAATTATACTCCATCTCCCACTTCTCAGCCCACTGGTCCATCTGGTCCAGATCCTGTTGTAATCTGAGGAAAACCTCTTTTCTGTCCACTACACCTCCAATTTGGGTGTCATCTGCAAACTTACTAACTGGACCTCTAATGCTCGCATCCAAATCATTTATGGAAATGACAAAAAGTAAAGGACCCAGCACCGATCCTTGTGGCACTCCACTGATCACAGGCCTCCAGTCTGAAAAACAACCCTCTACCACCACCCTCTGCCTTCTACCTTTGAGCCAGTTTTGTATTCAAATGGCTAGTTCTCCCTTTATTCCATGAGATCTAACCTTGCTAATCAGTATCCCATGGGGAACCTTGTTAAACGCCTTACTGAAGTCCATATAGATCACATCTACTGCTCTGCCCTCATCAATCTTCTTTGTTACTTCTTCAAAAAAAATCAATCAAGTTTGTGAGACAGATTTCCCATGCACAAAGCCATGTTGACTATCCCTAATCAGTCCTTGCCTTTCCAAATACATGTACATCCTGTCCCTCAGGATTCCCTCCAACAACTTATCCACCACTGTGATCAGGCTCACCAGTCTATAGTTCCCTGGCTTGGCTTTTCTCAACTCCTTTAATTGTCTGATCTTTTCCTTTGGGCTCCATCACTGCCTCACAGGAGGCCCAGAGCAACCGGTTCACAAATTGTAAACTCTCTGACTTATTTATTTAAAGCGACAGCTCACAGTAACTGGTGAGAGAAAACAACTGGCTTTCTTTAGCTTAAGATACTACACTGGAGAGAAATCAGCACCACTTTCCCTTCTCCAGGTCCGAGGGCTTCTCACTGTATCATTTACACCCACCGGCTGTTCACCTTTCAAGAATCAATCACAGAGTTATCGTCAGGCTGATGACTTTTGCCATTCACAACTTGTCACAATTCCACAAACCAATCAGTAATCTGTTGCCCATCAAATCTCACTTTTTACACACGCACTGTGGCTGTGCAGTTGATTTTACACCTTCCCCAACTGATTACAAAGCAACTGTGTAACACAACTCATAATGAGTTTTAATTATCTGCATTTTAAAAGTACAGCAATTCCTTCCTCAGTCCTTTGTTGGAATACAGTCCATTTTCCCAGTCAGACCATATTCAAAAATAGGTAAAATAAAAAGATGTGGACTTTACAATGATCTACACGTCAACCCTATTTTCCTATTTTTTCCTTACGTTCCTCAATATTCTTACCTAATAAAAAAAACTACATATTTTAGTCCTGAAAGTTTCAATTGTCCAAACATCAGTGGCCTTTTGGAAGGGAAAGTTCTAAATTTCTACTACCCGTTGAATGCCAGGATTTGTAATATGATAGAAAAGTACAAAAAAACTTTTCTTTTTTACAGGTTCAGTTTTTTTTTAATCCTGTGAATAATAACCAATCAGACATTACAGAACAACAATCAGCTTCCTTCCTGCATTATGAGAGTTTAGTACTCACCAATCAGCAAACCATACAAAAAAATAGATAGCGAATAATACCATAACAATATGATCTCTGCCAGCACAATGCCCCGCAACATTAACCTTTCCTAGTACTTAATCCTGAGTCAAGAGCTTTGTGCAAACCCTGTCACTCACTCCCTGCCTGTCTCCATCTGTTATTGACTCTCACTCCTGAAGTCCATCTCAGCCAGTCATGCCCACTTATGACAAATTATCCAACCTCACACCAGGCCTGCTTTAAAATGTATTTTCTCTCTTGCATGGGATATGGGTGTCACTGGCAAGGCCAACAAGGTTGGTCATTTAATACTGCCCTTGAACTGACTGGCACTCTAGGCCATTTCAGAGGGCAGTTAAATATCCACCATGCTGGTGTGGTTTGGGGTCACATGTAAACATCGAAACTAGGAGCGGGACTAGGCCATTCAGCCCTTCGAGTCTGTTCTACCATTCAATACAATCATGGCTGATCCTCCATCTCAATTTCTTATTTCCTCTTTCTCTCCATATTCCGTGATGTCTTTAAAACCCCAAAATGTATCTTGGTCCTTCTGTGTCGGTATGGATGGCAAATTTCCCTCCTTAAAGGGCTAAAGTGAACTCAATGTTTTAGGACAACTGACACACAAACCTGACCTCTAAGGGTCCTCAAGTCCCTAGTACCTCGTTGTCCAAAAAAGCCCCAAGTTACCTTAGTCCAGTGCCCATGAAACCTCTTTCCCGATATTCCCTTGTATCCCCAGCAGTGTCCATTACTTGCCCTAATGGGACTTTTCAGGCGGGTCTCCCAGATTGGCTGGCAGCTCTCACAGTGTGGGCTGGTGAGAACCGTGTCCCTCAGTAAAGTCTAGCCCCTGAAACTCAAACAATGCCTTGACAGTTATGTTATCTGAAGCGTAGTGACCTTTCTCTTGTACCAAGATTTCCAACTCTTCTTTGATGCCTTCGTTCCACTGAGGAATGTCCACATGCAGGGAGTAATCGCAGCAGGATCGGTTGTCAGCTGCCTCATGCCACTTTTCAAAAGCAGTCAGCAAAGTGGCATTCTTCTCGGGCACAACATGATCAACTACAAACAAAATATTTAGACATGAGTCAAGAGATTAGCAACCTCAATCACACAGAAATTCTAAAAGATTTCAGTACCACTCAACATAGAGCAGGACACATCCATCTTAGGACTCCATGTGGCTGCTATGTCAGCTGACACCTCAGGAATTTCAATGCTTTGTTACACATGTTGCTATAACTTTAACAAATATGAGCAAGTTGCCTTACTTCAGAATGTTTTCACAATTGAAATAAATCCAAGGAAATGTGGAAGGCGAAATAGTTGAGTTCTGAAAATCCTGAAGCTATATTCTGGCGATACCAGAAATTATCCAAAAAAATTCAATATGCTCATTAAATGGAAATACGACGATACGAAATATAATGCCAGTTCCCAACTCAGCACTGAAACAGGTCAAAATGGAAATGGTACGTTCTTTAGTTCTGATTTGGAGATGCCGATGTTGGACTGGGGTGTACAAAGTGGCTTTCAGAACAATCTAGAATGCTTCAATATTTAATTGATGGTTTGCCATATTTTAGTTAGAGAGCTTTATGAAATCGAGAGGGACATAGAGAAGGTGATTAGCAAAGGTCTTTTCCCGGGATGGGGTGAGTTCAAAACAAGGGGCCATAACTTTAAGGTGAGAGGAGAAAGATTTAAAAGGGACATAGGGGTAGCTTTTTCATACAGACGGTGGTTCATATGTGGAATGAATTGCCAGAAGATGTAGTAGATGCAGTGCTTAAAAGACATTTGAACATGTATTTAAATAGGAATGATTTGGAAGGATGTGGGCCAAATGCAGGCAAGTGGGACAAGTTTGCTTTTGAAAACTTGCTCGGCATGGATGGGTTGGACGAAAGGGTCTGTTTCCGTGCTGTACGGCTCTTTGATATTAGTAATTGTGATAATAATGACAGCTCATATTGATTCAGCATCTTTAAATATAATAAAATGTCCTAGGGACCTACACAGAGTAATAAACGCAGCCACATTTGATCAAATAAGTTGATATTATTTTGTGTTAAAGATGACACAGGAGCACAGAGGTGTAGGCAAGGTATTCCAGTGTTTAGGACCTTGGAAACTGCAGGTGCAGCCAGCAAAGTTGGAGAGACTAAACTCAGGAGTGGATACAGACCAGAATTAAAGAAGCACAGATACTTTGCGGGAATGAAAAGATTACGGATATATTGGGAGTGAGGCCATGGAGGGATTTGAACTAAGGATGATAATTTTAAAATTGCTTTACTGAGAGTCAAAGTAGATCAGTGAGCAAAGTAGTGATGGATGAATGGGACATGTTATGTGTTAAAACAAAGGCAGCAGAGTATTAGATATCTCCAAGATCACAAGGGGCAGAATGTGGGAGACAGCCCAGTTTTCCAGCTTGCCTTTTGTCTTTAGCTTTCACTATTCTTTGTTGTTCAAAGGAAACCACACCAACTGCTTGAGATTGTTTCCCAGGTAGCTCATTCTTATGCATTTATTTCCCCATCTGTTATGGACAACCCACATTTCCTGAGGTTCATGTTGAAGGAGTCCTTGAACCTTAATCTTGGCCGACTTCTCAAACTGTGCCCTGTGGAGGCTGAATGTTTCCTGCATCACAATTTGGGGGCATCTTGGTAATAGTGCTCATTGTATCAGAAGGTTTAGAGTGGTGATGGAGAAAGACAAGGAGTAACACAGAATAAAAATACGCAACTGGAGAAAGGTTAATTTTAGTGAACTGAGGAGAGATGTGGAGCTGGGAAAAGACTGGGAGGCAGAAGGGTAACAGGGACATGGGCATTTTCTGAATAGTAAATGAAAGAGAAAACAAAGGAGAAATGACAGGAGAGGGGGACTAACTGGATAGCCCTTCAACAGCGCTGCAGCAGACTTTTCCCCATAACTCCCCCATCCCTGCACTGAACAATCCTGCAATTCAGGCATCGTACTAGGCTGACCGTGTGGTGCAGTGGTATTGTCCCTATGCTGGAGGGTTACGTTCAAATGCCATCTGCTCCAGAAGTGTGTAATGACGTCTGAACAAGTTGATTATAAAATGTCTAAAAAGGCAAACATGACTAAGACAGCTGGCAACATTAAAAAGATAAAACTACATTGTGTATCTTGTTGCTAGTTTATGATTAGTTGCACTTGGCATAGTGTGGGTAGGTGAGCACATTTTTGGCTTGTGCCACACATTCAGTGGATAAACTCTGGATGTTGGATGCAAATGGGCATCAACTCCATCCAGAATCAAAATGACAGATAATACAACATGGCAATTTTTGAGAAGATTTGTAGCTCAGGTTGATGTTAAGTATGTCAGTTAGCTCGCTGAGCTGGAAGGTTTGTTTTCAGATGTTTCATCACCATGACCAGGTAACATCATCAGTGAGGGTCTCTGATGAAGCGCTGGTGGTATGTCCCACCTCTCTATTTATAGATTTCTTAAGGTGGGTGCTGTCATTTCCAGTTCTTTTTTTCAAGGGAAAGCAGATGGGATCTAATTCGATGTGTTTATTGATGGAGTTCTGGTTAGAATGCCATGCCTCTAAGAATTCTCGTGTGTATCTTTGTTTCGCCTGTCCGAGGATGTGTGTGTTGTCCCAGTCAAAGTGGTGTCCTTTTTTGTCTATGTGTATGGAAACTAGTGATAGTGGGTTGTGTCTTTTTGTGGTCAGTTGGTGTTCATGTTTCCTGGTGGCAAGTTTCCTGCTTTTTGTCTGATGTAGTGTTTTTTTACAGTTCTTGCATGGTATTTTGTAAATGATGTTAGTTTGCTGGTGGTATCTAATGGATCCTTTCAGTTCATGAATCATTGTTTAAGTGTGTTGGTAGGTTTGTAGGCTACCATAGTGCCAAGCGCTCTGAGTAGTCTGGAAGTCATTTCTGATATGTCTTTGATGTAAGGTAACGTGGCTATAGTTTTGGTTGCATTGTGTCTGCTTGTTTGAGTTTGTTTCTGAGGAATCGGCAGATTGTGTTTATTAGGAACCCGTTTTTCTTGAAACCATTGTATAGATATTTTTCTTCTGCTGTTTGTAGTTCTTGGGTGCTGCAGTGTGATGTAGCTCATTGAAATAATGTATTGGTGCAGCACCGTTTGTGGGTATTAGGATGATTGCTTCTGAAGTTAAATATTTGGTCTGTGTTTGCTGATTTTGTGTAGACACTGGTTTGAAGCTGTATGTTAACTGTACATTCAATGGAGAGCTTCAAACCAGCATCTACAGAAAAACAAACACAGACCAAGTTCTTAACTTCAGAAGCAATCATCTCAACAAAAGGAGCTGCATCAAGACATTGTTTCAATGAGCTACATCACACTGCAGCACCCAATAAGTACAAAGAGCAGAAGAAAAATATCTATCCAACGTTTTCAAGAAAAACGGGTTCCTAATAAATACAATTCGCTGATTCCTCAGAAACAAACCCAAACAAGCAGACACAACGCAACCAAAAACTATAGCCACATTACCTTACATCAAAGTCATATCAGAAATGACTTACAGACTACTCAGACAGCTTGGCAACATGGTAGCCCACAAATCTACCAACACACTTAAACAACGAGTAATGAACCGAAAGGATCCATTAGATACTACCAGCAAAACCAACAGCATTTACAATATACAATGCAAGAACTGTAAAAACACTACATCAGACAAAAAGCAGGAAACTTGCCACCAGGATGCATGAACACCAACAGGCCACCAAAAGACATGACCCACTATCACTAGTTTCCATACATACAGACAAGGAACTACACCACTTTGACTGGGACAACACACACATCCTAGGACAGGCAAAACAAAGCCACGCACGAGAATTCTTAGAGGCATGGCATTCTAACCAGAACTCCATCAATAAACACATCGATTTAGATCCCACCTACCTTCCCTTGAAAAAAAGAACTGGAAATGACATCACCCAACTGAACAAATCAAGAAATAAATAGAGAGGTGGGACATACCACCAGCACTTCACCAGAGCCTCTCATTGATGATGTTACCTAATCATGGTGACAAAACATCAGAAAACAAACCTTCCAGCTCAGCAAGCTAACATACTACTTACAGTACAACATATTCCATTATTTGCTTTGCAGTAGAATCTATATATTGAGATACACAGTATAGGTCGTTTAAACCTCTGGTGAGAATTTTCATAAAGTGATAGGTGGGTAGGGAGTTGGCAACACAAAGGAGCATGCTTCTGGAATGAAGATAGCCACCCTGTGTAAAACATATTAGAAAACGTCAAGCTTTGATGTGTGCAGTGTCCTTGCAGTGACCCCATAGACAGGTCTGCCTTGAGGGTATAGAATTCTGAAATCCATCCATCATCATGACACAGTTTTACAGTACAAAAACAAGAGAGCTCTGACAAGAAACAATCAAGAATATTAGTGTCATAATATATAGAATTAAATAATTCTGATCAGGTGTTTTTATCATTACTTCAAGTTTGAAGAAAAATCCAGAAAGTGAAAGTACAGGAATAAAATAGAGGAAATGTACCACAAAGAGTGAAAGTAGAGACAGAATGAGACATAAATGAAAAGCAAGCCAATGATGTGCATTAGTTTTCAATGGTATAGAAAATCAATTCTGTGAGTTTTTCAGAATTAATACCAAGAATTGTCATAACTGGAATAAAGGATCCTAGCTCCAACCAAAGATTAAAAATTTACCTTGCCATCAGTTCATAATGTGCCATGCCTTTTTCTCATGACCTTGATAAAAATGAATTGTTAGTTTTAGCAGACAATGTACCATATGTTACTGCAAGAACCTTTTCCATCAAAATTGATGTAGCTGTCGCATGATGTTAGCATGCTCCAGTAATTTACTGAACAACTGAGTTCTCATTTCAACGTCATGCATTAACTAATTTCTGCTCTGCTGGGTAGACAATAAGGGTCAGAAGTTATGAAGCTTGTGGGGGTGGGGTGAAGTGAGGAAAGGTCCATTTCTTACTTATCATTGTGGTTCCTCCTGCCAGGGCTGCCTTTGTTCCTTGAAAGAAATCATCCACACTAGTAGTGTTCATGTAGGGTTTCAGTAGATAGGTGTTTGCATCGATTCCTCCTGGAATAACCATCCTGCCATTTGCCTCAATGGTTTTCACACCGTTAGGGATATTTAGATTGTCCCCAATTTGTCTGAATGATAAAAGGAAAGTCACAAGTTGCACAGTACCCTTGCACAAAACATAACAAACAGGATCACTATTGACAATGGATATATGTTTTGATTTAAAGAAAAATATAATTGATATGTTCTGGCAAAATTGTATTCCTATGAAACTCATTGGCCAAACATTTTAACAGCCTATCGTATAATGTAACACTGGGGATGCAGCACTAAGGGATATGGATATCATGAACACAGACTTCATCAACTCTGGAGAATGCTGAAACAGCAGATAAAAGTGAGAAGGATGGTTAGTTTACCAGGTTAAGTCCAGCAAAGTCTAGAATGCAAAATGAATTGGAGCAACATTGGGAACCAAGAGATGGCAAAGTTCTGAATCAGAATCTGGTCAGAATTCACGCCCCTCATGATTCTATAAAACTCTTTAAGGTCATCCCTTAGCCTCCGACGCTCTAAGGAAAACTGCCCCAGCCTATTCAGCCTCTTCCCATAGCACAAAACTCCACCCCAGCAACATCTTCATAAATCTCTTTTGCACTCTTTCAAGTTTAACATCTTTCCTACAGCAGAGGGACAAGAATTGAATGCAATTCTGAAAAGTGGTCTAAGCAATATCCTGTACAGCCAAAACATGAAATCCCAACTCCTCTACTCAATGTGTTTACTGGTAAAGGCAAGGGTATCAACACCTTCTTCAATACCCTGTCTACCTGTGACTCCACGTTCAAGGAACTATGAGCCTGCATCACAAGGTCTCTTTGTTCGGCAACCACCCCCTCCCCCACCAAGACCTACCATTAAGTGTAGAGAGAGTATCTGGAGGTTGGTTAGATGGAAGGTGAGGATTGGGGGGGGGGGGGGTTTGTCCTTGTTGTAGTTGGACAGTTGGGGTTCAAGGACGGAGGTGTGGGAAGTGGATGAGATACGCTAGAGGGCATCATTGACCAAATGGAAGGGGAAATTACGGTCTGGAACAGAATGGCACATGTTGGCTCATACAAAATGCCAGATGAACATATAGAGGCAGCCTACCTGAGAATTAATACACAAGATAGTTGAGGGGAGATAAACAAGACCAACATTCTGTTCCTGCCTTTAATTAAAAAAGAAAACAATAACATTTTGAACGGACCTACTCCAAGGCCATGAATACAGTATTCCTGACAGTTTTAGGAAAGAGCATTCGCTACCATTTGCAGGCTGACAGACAAACAACCAATCCTGACCTTCATTAAAGAAAGAATAATTGTCCCAGTGAATGAATAAACAACAGCTTCAGGATACAACCCAGTTAACCCCCTAAGTAGCTATCAGAGTAACAGACCGGGGTTCGTTTCAAGTAACTCAAAACATATGGTGTGTTCAGTGGCAGATTTGGTCTTCTTGGGAGCAGATGTGGCAGAGGCGGAGGAATTGTGAGTTAGGAATAGTATTTTTACAGGAGGCAGGGTGGAAGGAGTTGTAGTCCAGGTAGCTGGGAGAGTCAATGGGTTTGTAGAAGATATCCATGTTGAGTTGGTCACCGTTGATGGAGATGGAGAGGTCCAGGAAGGGGAGAAGGTGGCTGAGGTAGTCCAAGTGAACCTATGGTTGGGGATTTTAAGTTCATAATTCCTCCTTGAAGGGCTTAGGCCCAAAACATTGATTCTCCTGCTCTTTGGATGTTGCCTGACCTGCTGTCCTTTTCCAGCACCACACTCAACCCCTACCGTTAAGTACATACATCCTGCCCTGATTTGCCCTACCAAAATACAGCACCTTATATTTATTTCAATTAAGCTCCATCTGCTTTTCTTAGATGTAGTTGGGCATTCTATTCTAAGAAATTTCCAGATATTGTCTGATATTCTTAGATATTTATGATCAACTATAAATGACACCAAACTAAATTTTATTGGATTTAGAATAGCATCTTTTGATTTTAGCGTAGCTATATATTTATCCACTCTGGGTGTACTGCTTGTTAATTTCTGTTAACTAAGTTGCAAAATTAATAAATCATCTCATTCAAAGGCCCTCGTCTGTTAGAATTGAAACAAACCTAAATATCTCCTACACTTTCTTAATTGGGGAAATTTATTATCTGAAGAAAAAAAATCTTGAACCCCTAAAATATCCAGGGCAATTATAGCACGGCAAAGGCTCATTCAAATGAAGTAGGCTTTTTGTTAACATCCCACAGCTGTGTGAGAAGTTATGTAAATGTTAAAAACCCAAAACTTTAAGCATTTGTAAAATTTCCTAGCTTGAATTCAGCAGAGAGAAGTTATCAGGGAAATGCACCTGATCTCAGATAGCTCTAAACAAAAAGTTAAAAGCTCTAAATTACTTCAAAGCTGCACCATTTTTTGAGCTAAAACACATTAAAGATATGGGAGAGGAGTGACAGAGAAGGAAAGGAAAGGTAGCAGGCCCTGCACTCAGGCTCCCACCAGCTTGAAGGATGCCCTGCGTCATGTGCTCAAAGATAATCGGCCTGTTTTATGACATGAATACACAGCCCTGAATAGACATCATCCTTGAATTGAAGGACAGTCTCGATTATTACCTTAACAGAAGGTAACCTGGTTCTTTTGGTAAATGACCTTCAAACTTTAGATGCAAGTTTAGGTTTAGGTTTTCATTGCAGCCCTAGTCCTGTATTCTATTTCCTATCCATTGGTAATATCTACAAATCATACATCTTCCGAATTAGCAGTTAGATATATATTTCTTGACAAAGTATTTTGAGCAACAGAGGGGCATGGTCTTGTATGAGTTTTACCTTATGATTCCATCTTCTAGATAAATATCGGCATAGTAAGACCGGTCATCGTTGATGATCCTCCCACCTTTGATGAGAATTTGATCACCCTATAAAAGACACAAAATTGACCAAGCTCATGTGTACACGACCAAAAAGAAGGATTTTTCCCAAATAAATAGATTAAAGTCAAAGCACCAAGAAGCTTTGGCTCAAAATTCAATTATAGAGAGTACAGAGGACAGCAATTATACACAGTATGGGAAGGTTTGTTAATGGGCAGTTGGAGGTTATTTGCAGAAAGAAGTATATTTCAGACCAAACTGTCTCTAGGCTATGGAGTGTGCTATGGTAATGTATAATCCACCAGCCAATCCTTGCTCAGTTCTGGTTCATTCAAGAAAAAGACATGCTTTGGCGAGATACCCTAACCCTTACAGAAGAAAAGGGATAAACGAATTGGATAAAAAGCACTGGTACATAAACTGATACAAATTCCTGTAAAAGTTCAAATCCTTTCAGCAGATGGGGCCAACCATGGAAAGGCAGAATACTGCAAGTGTTACAAATCTGAACAATAAGATAAAATAGTGCAAGTATACAGTGGGTCAGGTAGCATTTGTGGAGAGTTTCTGGTCAATGACCTTTTATAACCTACGATTCATCAGCAAAAGTCTCTTATTTTATGCAATGCTGGAAATAAGGGTCTATTTTCTTACTTGGTTATTTTCTCAGCTGGTGAAGACTGCAATGGTTATTAACATATCAACTCATTCAGTTCATGAAGAGGATTTTATTATATACTGCTTAGCATAAATATGTTAGTGAGCTCATTCCTCATGTTATCACATATTAGCGCATATTGTAAAAAAAACCTGTTCTTTTTCGAGACTAGCAGGTTATACAAATAAAACATACTGAGAGGTATTTACTGACAATTTAATATGTTTTGGAATTGTCCTAACCATATACAATAAATTGATGAGTTTTCAAGAGAAAAATCTTGAAAAATCTTCTGTGGTAGCAGAGCATTTTGGAAACCATCCATAATATTGCCAAGATGAGCTGACATTAATAGTCTTTCTGATTATCTGGAAGACCATATTGTGTAGCTAGAAATAACAGCAAGAGCCCATCTTATCTAAATAGCTGCCAACCATGAAGAAGACATGTGGTTATAGCATGCTCATCTCTATTTCTGAAAAAAAAATCAACGTTAAGATGTGAAATCACTTTCTAAATCTGATTATTACCGTGACAAATCAATATATAATGGTGCCTTAATATTTTCCTTAAAGATTGCTTTCAGGCACTTATCAACTGAAAGTAAGTTCCCAATATTTAATTAGGCTCGAGTATGATATATCATTGTGAGCAGGAGAAAGGAAAGAATCATTTTAGATGTATTTTTCATGACCATCAGTTATCTCAGTGTTTCACAGCCAGTGTAATACTTCTGAAGAGTAGTCACTGTTGTAAAGGAGGGAACCATGCAATTATTTGCACACAGCAAGCTTCCACAAACAGCAACTTCATACTCATCAGATAATCTGTTTTTGTTACATCGATTGAGGGAATAAAATATTGGCCAAGACACTGGAGATAACTCCCCTATATTTCTTCAAAACAGGATAAGAGGGCTGAGACAGCCTTAGTTTAACATCTCGTCCAAAAAACAAAACTTCCAACAGTACAGCAACTAGAATTTTAACTCAATGCCACCTAGTCAAAGATTTTATGCTGGATATGTGTGGTATTGTTTAAACTAGTCTGAATGAGGAATGTTTATGAAACTTAAATGATGAATAAGTGGAAATAAATTTGATTTAAAAATACCATATGTGTTAACAATTCTCAAGTGTTGGCATAATGTTGGAACAGAAACTAAAACTAGAAGATTAAAGAGGAAAGTTGGAAGTAGCTGAAGAGTTTGAGTATCTGAGGATTTGGGAAATGGTTATATATGTCAGTAAGAAATGAAAAACGCATTTGTGGGGTATGCATGGATTTGTCAGAGCTTGCTGGCTTATGAGAGCATTGTGAGGGAGATCTGTTCATCTGTTAATGGTGTACAGTGTGTGCTGGTGGTGGCAGTGCTGACAAAGAGTGAGGGGCAATAAAATGCGTATTGAGAAGCATGAATATTGTAGCTGATGGTAATCCAGGGATATAGAGAGAATTAATTTGGCAATGGTAGAAGGCCTGAGATCTGGTAATATAAAGCAGTGAGGGTACCTCTAAATACTGAAGGGGAGGGAACTGGAGGGAATTAACTTTACAGCCTTCCCTTTATTGTCTCAATTACCTCTTCTAATGTAGGCTCTTCTTTGTTTAGATTATTTAGCATGCTTTGGTTGGGGTTGGGAGGAGGGTTGCTTAACTCCATTATTTGGATGTTCAACATGACGTCAATAGCTTGATGGGGTCCATGATCTGCTGAGGCCCTACGTAGGCCTTACCTTCTCATCCTACCCATAGACCCCCATAGTAAAATCAGCTGTGTTATGGTGGCTCTCAAATAGTCTGGATGATGCCTGAAGGGGACCAGTGAAATTAAAGAGTGGTAAAATGGGATGATGCACTTCATCACATGACTCTCATCAGTAACAGTGAACTAGAATGAGCATGTGAAGAGAGAGATCATGGACATTTTCCTAGAGTATTTAGTAATCAACAATATAAAGATGTAAACAAAGGAGTGTTGCAGCATAAGGAGTTGAATAACTTTACTTAACGTTAAGAATCAAGCAGCCTCAGGGGAGCGTACATGCAGAACGCCCTGCTGAAGATATTCCAGTTCTGTTTCTCAATATACTGATATCAATATTGGCTTAAAGTACAATATAACAGAAGGTAGCAGCTAGGGAAAATGAACAGAGGCAGGATCTGAATTTACCTCTGAACCCATGGGATACAGCTGAAAACATACAACTCCGAAGGCAGAGCAAGACATCAGAAGACTTCAAAACTGCAGCTGAGTGAAAAGCAGGAAGACCACAAAGACAGGCCAATACATTAAGGAAAAAAAGGACTCTGACAGTAAAGAAAAGACCTCAGAAAACTTTGATTACAGAACTACACAGCAGCAACACATCTGATGGCTGGAAAAAGAACCTTGGAAGACTTTGAAGCCTCACCATTAATAGCAACCTTCTAAAGAGGAACATCATAGGATTGGATTCAAAGCAAAATATTGAATGTGCTGGAAATCTGAAATAAAAACAGAAAGTGTGGAGAAATTCAGCAGGTTAGGCAGCATCTGTGGAGAGAGAAACAGAGATAATGTTTTGAGGCTGATATGGCCCTTCTTTAGAATTGAAGGATTGGGTGAGGATGTTGTTTCAATGGGATTGGAATATATTAAACAGTAAGGTCAAACCCAAGTACTCAATCAAGAATGATCGTCTGTAAGGATGATAGTTTCAGTACAGACCTTGCCATAATATCTACCATTCGATAATATGGAAGGTCCCATAGCAAGGCCAGAAGTGGAAGCTCTGGAATCATCATAGAACATAGAACATTATAGCGCAGTACAGGCCCTTTGGCCCTTAGTTTTGCGCTGACATGTGAAACAGTTTCAACATGATAGAATGGTCCAGGCTTATTAACAAAGGAGCATTGCCATCAAACCAAGTTTTTATATGCTACAGGTCCAATTGCTGATGATGTTCTGCTAAGAGAAGGGAAGAAAATACAATGATGTATTGCTTAAAGTATTTGATATTTTGAGCTCCAAAAGAAATATAGTAATAGAAAAGGTGAGATTAAAACAGCAATGTCAGCACTTGAGAGGACATTTGCATTTATATCATCTATAAGGATATTGCAAATATGGATCTTTGAATGAATTAGAAACTGTCTAGTCGTCAACGTTAGACATGAGAAGCTGTCAGATTTTCTTAAATCCAAGGAGAACAGGCAATGTAATTCACTAAAACTGGAACAAAGCAGGTACAAACTCAGTCAGCACTGAGAACAAACCTGAGAGATTCTTCTGACATGGTCAGCATGTATAGATCCCAAGATAGTGTCATTATCCTTCAAAAAGGCAGCCAAAATGTCAAGAGCAGAAATCAACATCATCAATCATATTGGATTGATCAAGATGTGAATCCATAATGAATGTTCAGCAGCAGGGAATTTTTTTATACCCTCAAATCGACAAAAAGGTCATGCAAAAGGAAAATTTCCAGAGATTTAGAAATCAGGCAACTAGGAAAATGTTCAAAAATGACAAAAACAGAACAAAACGTGAACACAACATTCCTAGATGGAGTCAAAGAGAGTTCAAACAGACTGTAGTTCATCACTTGAAGGTACACAGCACTGAAACAGAATGTACACTCAACACAAGAGCAGCTATTTCAATACTGGCAGAAAGCTTGCCATGGTTGAAATCTGGGAGAGTCAGGTCAGTAAACATAAAACTCCAAGATCTAGGAAACACAGATCTTTAACCAAGTTCACCGAGTCAGCACCAGAGATTTTCCAAAAGGACAATGACTTGAACCCTGGAAGCAAAATAGGTGATATGTTAAAAGCACTACGGATTACAGGCCTTACACTATATGAGAAATGCCAATACTCTCAACTGACAATGACATTTCTAGGGCACATTATGCAAGGAAAAGGCTTCACAGTAGTTCCTAGGAAGACTAGAGCCATTAGTAAAGTTTTGACATTTATGTGCAAAAATGAAAGTTTATCCCCAACTGAATCAATCCTATTCAACCCATAAGAAACTATTTGAAAAAAGGTCAGCAATTATATATTGGAGCCAGGAACAGATTGCAGCTGTTGTAAAGATTAAAGCGATGTTACTTTCTACTGATGTTTTCACACATTATAGTCCACGTTTATTTACTATAATAGTCATGAACATATTGTCTGCTGGTCTAGGACTAGTCATTATGCAAGCGCAAACCGAAGGAACATTGAAAACTATTGACAGCTTTGAAGACTGAACAATATGCAGTCATTGAAAAGGAAGTGGTAGCAGTTACATGAGGATGTGAAAGGCTTGTAGATTATCCAATGGGACTGAACTTCCAAGATGAGTTGGACTAGAAACTTTTGGTAATGTGACTGAGATCAAAAGAAGCCTCAAGAATGCTTCTACACATTCACATTCAGCCTTTAGACTGATGAGATATGATTATGTTATATAATCAATGTTCCAGACAAGGTGCACATAATAGCAGATACACTCTGAAACTTTATAGTGGATTGAGCAAAAAAGGAGTTTATCTTTTTATTTTATCAGAAGTAGAGTCTTATTTTACAGCAACTAACTCTTTAACTGAGGATCAAATTCAGAGGAATTCATGCAACTCAGATATATAATGAGGAGTGCACAGAGATCAGATGACTTGGACTGCAAGGGTGGTCAAAATATAATCTAGCACTTCAAGTGCTGAAACATTATCAGAGCAGAAACAACGTTTGACAATCATGGGAGATTGATTGGTGTATGAACAAGGAATGACTACACCAAAGTCTACGCAAATTCCTAACCCTACACAAATTCCACAGAGACATCTTGATATCACAAAATGCACAATGATTAGTGTAGTGACCAGACATTTCAAAACACATATGGGATTACATTTTGTCATGCCAAACTGATGCCATACACAGTCAAGAGTCTACAGAGCTCATGATTTCACCAAAGCTTCCAGAAAGGCAACAGAAAAAGTGAGCAACAATTTTTTTCAGTTTTAGAGGTAAAATGTACTTATTCCTCAAATAAAAAAAAATGCTGAAGATCTGAAATAAAAATAGGAAGTGCTGGAGAAATTCAGCTTATTGGTAGCATCCATGTCAAGACAAACATGGCTAATGTTTTGAGTCCAGAGCAGTGAAAAGTCATTTTGAACTATCCTTGTTTCCCACTCCAAATATGCTGCCAGACCAGCTGAGTCTTTCCAGCACTTACTATTTTTATTTATTTTAAATAAATTCAGCCAATGTCCTGCATTTCATCATCAACTTTTTCAAATTTTATATAATCACTGGATCGTCCACCTTTCAGTAGCAAGTGCTTAATTAATTGGGCTTTGCACAAAATATGCAAATCCACCAAGAGAAAATGGTGAAACATGTGAGGGTTTTCCGCATTCATATGGCAAAGGACTTAAACAATCCTTCGAGAATTTGCCTGAGTGACTACTTCAAAAGAAACTGCAACAAAGGAAGACTACATATGGCCCCTGAATCCAACAACCCAGTCTTATTAGCAGCTTATCTTCTTATTTGCTGATATAATTTATTTATATTGTCTGAAGTTTTGGAATGTTAACCAGATAAATTGAATCCAGAACACATGCTTCCACCAGCAATTCTAGTCTTAATGGAATTTGAGTGTAATATTTACCAATCTTATGCTCACAGCTGCAATCAAAGGGAATTCAGAGTACAGGGACTGCTGCAGAGCAATACAACCCCTTCTCTGTTTGAATGTGTCTCCTGTTGGGGATTCAGAACTGATGGAATTGGTCTTCTACAGCCTATGGTCTCCAAAGTAAAAACAGTGGATTCAACTTAATAGCATTTCATAAATAAGTAATTTTTAAAGAATTTATGAATGAGACTATCAATATATTGAAGAGTAGGAGAAACCCCATCTTGGAATGTAATTACTGTTGCCCATCTTCAGTGTGGAAATAGCCTCCGTTGTAGCCTGTGAAGATTTTACAACCCAAGCTGTTGCCGTAATGGAAATACTTGTTGTGACAGTAAAGGTACAGTGTCAGGATTCCAAGTCAGGATGGTGCATAGCTGGTCAGGGAACTTGTGGGTGGTTGTGATCCCATGTATCTGCTGCCCTTGTCCTTTTAGGTGGTAGAGGTTTGGAAGAGAATGTCTCAGGAGGCTTGGTGAGCTGTTGCATTGTATCTTGTACACGCTGCCACTGTGCATTTAATTGTGAATTTATCTGCATTGTATTTTGTTCATGGCTTGTTAATTTCTAAAAAAATTTATACTGGCAGTTAATACATTTTTGTAGAAGTTATGGAGTGTTTTCAGCATATTAATAAATATATTTGTAGGAAGATCTTAAAGGACAGGAGAAATCTTTAGAGCTGGTGAAGCATGTAAGCATCTGAAGGTATGGCCACTGATAGAGAGGAGAATGAAGCAAGGGATGTGCAAGTAACTGCGGTCAGAGGAATGAAGAATTAAGGGAGATGGATTATGGTGCTGAACAAGGAATCTGAAGGGTAAGAATTTTAACTCCAGTTGCTAGAGCAACTGTTATCATATTAAATGATGGAGAAGGCTCGATGGGCTGAATGGCCTACCCTTGTTTCTACATTCCTGCACAGTTCCACTTGGTGTTCTCATACTGTCACTCCAGCTTATTACAGCTGCTCAGAAAGGTGGCTAGTGGGATGACAGTCAGAAACAAAATAAAAACTGCAGACGTTGGAATCCAAGGTAGACAGGCAGGAGGCTGGAGGAACACAGCGGGTCAGGCAGCATCAGGAGGTGGAGAAGTCAACGTTGTGGGTGTAGTTCTTGTTCAGGAATGGAGGGGGGGATAAGGATGCTGCAAATGAAGGGGGTGGGTGGTGCAGTGCAGGGTGGTGAGGTGGGGATAGGTGGACACAAGTACAGGATACGACCTAGTTGGTCAATGGGAAGAATGAATCCTGTTGGTAGCTGGAAGGAAGGGTTGATCAGAGAAATGAAAGGGAGGGGGAGGCGCTGGGAAGGGATCCCCTGACTCCCAGCTCCTCCCCCTCCCTTCCATTTCTCTGATCGAGCTACAAGCTGTGAACCTTCCTTCCAGTTACCAATCAGATTCATTCCTCCCATCGACCAATCAGGTCGCACCCTCTACCTGTGTTCACCTATCTTTACATCACCACCCCGCCATCTCGCACCACCCCCCCTCCCCCAGCCTCCCTTTATACGCAGCTCTGCTCACACCCACCCCCAGTGCTGAAGAAATGTTACACCCAAAGTGTTGACTTCTCCAACTCTTGATGCTGTTGACTTGCTGTGTTCTTTCAGCCTCCTGTCTGTCTAAGCGGGAATGTTGGGAATGTTTTCCCCTTTGTATGTGGAAGTCTCTATATTGTGTTCATGTGAAAAGGTTTCATTTTTGACCTCTATATAAAGCAGAAGATGGTTCAGGAGATCACAAAGGTATGTGGAATGAGCCAGATGGGCCATATAATAGCAGCACCAAGAGTTCCTTGCTCCTGATGGCTCAGTTCTTACCCACAATGGATCAGGAGTATAATTTTCCAATGCTCAGTTTTTATTGGATCTTGACTATTCATTCTTTCCACTTATAGTGCACACCATGATCCCTCAGAACCAAATCTGCTGCCCCTTTGGGTAATATGACATGACAGTGAAAGGACAAGAGATTAGTCAAACAATATGGCCTAACCCTTGCCTCAGTTTACCTTGGCTCCCAAAGCCAGTTTGAGCTAATCGCAGATGCTGAACAGTCAACGTACCACCAGTGGATCAGAGTAGAAAATAGTAATGTTGTCCATGTACAAGGTGACTCTGAGCTGAATGCTTCCACTAACTGGGATAATCCTCCCTTTTGTAATTGCATCCTTCCTGATGGAACTCAGCAAAAAATTATCCGCAGTGCATGAGCAATACAAGGGAGGGCAGTCCTGTCTGACTCTAGATTTGATCAGACAGCTTTCTGTGTTATCAGGGATGGGACTAGACACATTGCCATGTGACATTCTGAGCAGTTGGAACGTGTCATACTACCTGACCCTAGTGAAGACCTTTATATAGAAAAGCACCTTTGACCACATGTCTATTAGGAAGTCTATTAGTGCATAACATCATCCAAAAGAAATAGTAGATCCATTCAATTGTCAACATCAGTTGTTAGAATGCCTTATTACCAAAATGTACAAACAAGCACCATGACGTATCTTAGCTGGTATTGAGAAGGACCATTCTATCAGATGCTTCCTACATACGCAAAGTCTCACCCCTTCTGAACATTTCCCTTGAAGTGATTCTAGAGGGAAAGAGATTGTTGTCCCCCACCTTGTGGAATGTGGCTTCGGAGAGAAGGTCTGGAATGGATTTTGTTCAGCTTCATCCCTGGTAGCTCCATGATGCAGGACTCTACGTATATGGGGTGCGTACTGAGACAAACAATCACTGTGCCTAGATAGACCATCACCTTAGTAAAAGAAGCTCTATAACCTGGCTGAGGTGTGCTAGTTTTCTTGTGCAAGGAGTTGGTCCTCAACTGAATGTGGCAGGCTGGCACATTCCAAGGTCGAGGGCCTCCATGCTGAGAGATGCTTTAAAGCTTGGGACAACCACCACAGAGACTCATTGGGGAAAAAGGTTCCATTTAAATGCATTCAGTCATCATACATTTGGTGCTGTAAATTGTAATAATCCGTAGGCTGCTGTCACAAAGCTGGTCCTTTTTTTTCTCAAAGCTGTTCTTTTTCTCAAGGGTATTGTGTCCTTGATGTTTTTCAGTGGCATCATAAAACTCTCCTGGCTCTGATTAGACGGATTTAGTAAAGAGATTAAAGGGTATTGAGAGGCCTTTTTGTTAATATGTAAACAGATGAGACTTCAGGCCAAAGTGGTCATGTTTTAGAAGTGACCTGTATAACGAAAGGGGAGTGGTCAGCTCTCTAACTGGACAGTTCAGTCCAGAACTAGTTAGGAGTGCCGCTGTGTAGAAATAGGTGGTCTCGCTCCTTCTGTCCTTCTAACTTCAACCAGTAAGCACTTGTTCCATTTTTACTGTTTTTTTAAGGGGGTTTGCTTATTGGGACTGTTGTGTATATTTGGAACAGCATAATTAAGTTTAGTTTGGATAGACTGAGTTCTGTAGAGGTTCTTGATTCTGTTCTTTGTGCTTCATTGTGTAATTTTGTGAATAAATTTTAGTCTGTTTTAAAACCTAGTAGACAACCTAGCTAACTTACTCCCGGTAATTTTCACTGTACACTTGCTGAAACAAATTGCAAAGTTATGGTCTGGACTGCCTGCTTAAGAATGTTTTGAATGGTCTGGCCTAGTCCATAACAGATTGGGGGCTCTTTGTGGGATTTTAAACAGCAAGTGGTAGGTGCTAGTGTCTTTATTTCAGGTGTTGGCTTGGTTGGGTAGACAAAGCTTGCGACAGGAATGAGTTTTTCATTCACCAAAAGTTTTCTGGAAGTGGAGTTGGTGAAATTGGAAGTTTTGCAAAAAGTGAATAAGACCAAGCTGCAGGAATTAGCAGAGAAGCTGGAACTGGAACTGCCTGCTTCCAAGAGGAAAGGAGAGATAATTACATCAGTAGCTCAGTATTTAAACTTGCCGGAGAAACCATTAGAATCTATAGAGATGGCAAGAATTCAATTGCAAATGAAGCAGTTTGAGTTAGAGGTGAGAGAAAAGGAAAGGGCAGCAGAAATGAAACCGTTTGAGTTACGATTAAAAGTAGAAGAGAGGAACAAAGAGAGAAGCAGAACAGAGAGAAAAAGAGAGAGCAGCAGAACAGAGAGGAAAAGAGAGAGCAGCAGAACAGAGAGGAAAAGAGAGATCATTTGAACTTCAGAAACTGACACTTAAAAAGGAAAGTCAGCTTAAAAGGCTGAAGGTAACCTCAGCGAGGAAGCAGTGTGAACTCATGTGGAAGAGCAGAGTGTTGAAACAGCAAGGTTAGCAGCTAAAGCGACTGATGATTATGAGCTGGTCCAGAAAACTTGATTTGGCTTCCAGGATCAATTTCAGTCCCTGAGGAATAGAATTTGGGGTAAAAGAGAAATCCTCATGTGGAAAGGGAAAGGTAGATCTCAGTGAAGATCATAAGGATAACTCACCACAGGGCAAAAAAGAAACGCTGGAGGGGGACAAAGAAGTTAAAAAACTCCGGTGTTTTCATTGTAATAAAGTGGGCCACATGAAATCACAGTGTTGGTGGGCTAGGAGAAAGCCAGATGTAGGAAAACCAGACGAGCCTGCATGTTTTGTTGGACTAGTAACAAAAAGCACAAGGGAAGTTAGACAACTGCCTCAGAGTGTACAAGATGATCAGAGGTTGATTAAGGAGAAATTACCAGATCTGCTTAAAAAATATACATGCAAGGGTAAAGTTTATTGACATTGGCCAGGAGTAGCAGGTAAAGAGGTTACAATATTAAGGGATACAGGATCCTCTCAGTCTGTAATGCTGAAGGATGAGGAGGTATGCACTTCTCAGGGACTATTGCCAGAAAAGAGAAGAGTGGAGAATTTGTGGTAGCGTATTGGACAAATTCTCAGCTCCAAGAATACAATTTGTCCTTGCAAATGATATAGCTGATTCACCAGTAGGTGTGTTGCCTACTCTAGTTGAAAAGCCAGTGGAGATGCAGGCAACTGAAGAAATGAAGGATGTTTATCCAGGAAATTTCCCCAGATTGTGTAATCACATGATCACAGAGTCACAAGTTAAACCAGGAGAGATCAAAAGGCACAGATAAGGAAACTGACATAGCTTTATCTGAGATCTTTTTTGACCAGATAAGTGGGACAGAACAGGAACAAATAGGTAAACATGAAGTATCTTTAGCTCTGCTAAGTTGGTCGAATTACAGCAAAAAGATGAGAACTTAAATAGTTGTATCAAAAGGCATCTTCAGAGCAGGAGAGTGAATGCATCCCTGTGTGTTATTACTTAACAAATGATGTCTTAATGAGGAAATGGAGACAATCACACATTCAAACATATGAAAAATGGGCAGAGATTCATTTTTTTTTTGCCAGTAGGATATAGCAAGGAGGTCCTGCAAGTGGCACATGAGCTACACTTGGAGGTCATTTCGGGGTGAGGAAAACACAGGCTAAAATACAAAAACATTTTTACTGGCCTGGACCACACAAAGATTAGATTAGATTACTTACAGTGTGGAAACAGGCCCTTCGGCCCAACAAGTCCACACCGACCCTCCGAACAGCAACCCACCCAGACCCATTCCCCTACATTTACCCCTTCACCTAACACTACAGGCAATTTAGCATGGCCAATTCACCTAACCTGCACATTTTTGGACTGTGGGAGGAAACCAGAGCACCTGGAGGAAACCCACGCAGACATGGGGAGAATGTGCAAACTCCACACAAACAGTTGCCTGAGGCGGGAATTGAAGCTGGGTCTCTGGCGCTGTGAGGCAGCAGTGCTAACCATTTCTGTAGTTGAATTTTGCCAGACGTGTCATACATGTCAGCTAATCGGAAAACCACAGGCTTTAATAAAACCTGCACCTTTAATATCTATTCCAGCATTTGAGGAACCTTTCACAAGAGTCTTGATTGATTGTGTAGGTCCCCTACCTCAAACAAAAAGTGGGAATAAATATTTATTAACAATAATGGATGTGCCGAATAGATTTACAGAGACAATCCCAGTACACAATATTGCAGCAAAAAGGGTTGCAGAAGAATTACTTACATTTTTTACACATATGGACTACCAATAGAGATCCACTCAGATCAAGGATCAAACTCACATCCAAACTATGCAAGGAGGTTATGGATAACGTGGGAATAAAGGAATTCAAATCTACTACGTACCATCCAGAATCACAGGGAGCGCCAGAGAGATGGCATCAAACTCTAAAGGCAATGTTGAGGGCTTATGGTCAGGATTATCCAGATGATTGGGATAAGAGAGTTCCATTTGTACGTTTTGCGATCAGATATGTACCAAATGAATCAACCAAATTCAGTCCATTTGAGTTAATTTTTTGGCATGAAATAAGAGAGCTGTTAAAACTGATTAAGGAGAAATGAATAAGTCAGAATTCAGAGACCACCCTTTTGGACTAGGAGTCAAATTTTAGAGAACGATTAAATAGAGCTGGAGAGTTGGCTCGACAGCATTTAAAAGTCTCACACCATACAATGAAACAGAAAGCGGATAGGAAATCACAAATTCACAATTTTGCAATTGGGGATAAGGTATTGGTGTTACTTCCAGTAACAGGCGAGCCTTTAAAAGCAAGGTTTGGTGGACCTGAGCAAATTGAGAGGATATTGAGTAGGTGAACTATTTGATAAGGACTCCAGACAGGAAGAAACCTCACAGAGTGTGTCATGTGAATATGTTCAAAAAGTATTTTCACAGGAAAGGAAAGCAAGAGGAGAAGTTGTTGATGATTACAGCACAGAAGGAAGAACCAAGTTCAGAGGATTCTGAATTGGACATTCCTCAAATCAAATTGGACAATGAGGAAGTTGTCAAAAATTGGGATAAATTATTGAGTTACCTTCCACAAGAAAATCAAAATGACCTGAAAGGGTTATTACTATCACATGGGGAGATATGCAAAATTAAACTGGGAAGTACTAACCTAATTATGCATGATATAGAGATAGACGATGCTGTTCCGATTAAGCAACATCCTTACAGGCATAATCCTCTAAGTGTTGGCACAGGTTCAGAAGGAGATGCTCCAAGGTGGCATAATTGAAGTGAGTTACAGTGACTGGAACTCACACATAATGATGGTGCCAAAGCCAGACGGTACCCAATGGTTATGTGCGGACTATCGCAAAGTCAACGATGTTACAAATACTGATACTTATCCAATCACATGGTTGGAGCTCTTTGTTGAAAAAGTGGGACAAGCAAATTACATTTCTAAGTTGAATTTGCTCAGAGTCTACTGGCAAATGCCTCTGTCAGAGACAGCAAAGGCAATTTCTGCTTTCATAATGCCAAATGGACTATATCAGTTCAAAGCCATGCCATTCAGTATGAAAAATACTGCAGCCAAATTTCAGAGACTGACTAATAAGGTCATTGCCGGATTACCCACCTGTGTGGTGTACATTGATGACCAGGTGACTTTTAGTCACTCATGGAAGGAACATTTACAGCATTTATCAAACTTGTTTGATCGACTTCAGAAGGCAGGCTCGGTGGTAAACCTAGCTAAAAGTGAATTTGCTTCAGCCCAAGTCACTTTGCTATGGCATGTTATTAAACACAGACAAATGGCCTGACAGGATGTGAAAATGAAAGTAATTGGGGAATTCCCCACACCGTCAAAGAAAAAAGCTGTAGTACAGTTCCTGGGGTTGAGTGGATTTTACCGAAAGTTTGTGATGAACTTTAGCAGCATGGCTGCTCCACTCACCGAATTGTTAAAAAAGGACAAGGAGTTTCAGTGGACAGCGCATTGTCAAAAGGCATTTGACAGCCTGAAGACTGTGTTAACCACTGCCCCAGTATTAGCCACACCAGATTACACGAAGCATTTTAAGATGGTTATCGATGCCAGTGATGTGGGTGTCAGTGCGGTGTTCCTGAAGGAGGAGGAGGATGAGGGAATAGAAAGACCCATCGGGTTCTCTTCCAAGAATTTGAACGTTCATCGACAGAAATATTCAATGGTGGAGAAAGAGACTTTAAACTTGATGTCGACATTACAACATTTCAGTGTTTATATTACCAGCAATGCATCTGAGGCAACCACATATACTGATCACGACTCATCGACATTTGTGAAAAACTTAAGGACAAAAATGCCACTGTTTAGATGGAACTTGTTGTTGCAGAATTTCAATTTGACAATTGGGCATGTGGCAGGTCACAAAAATGTGATTGTCGACACGTTATCGAGACTTGAATGACATACAGGGGCGTTCAGTGGCCGGTGTGCCATGGCCTGAATTTGCATGTGGTTGTGCATGTTTGCACTTAATGTAATGTATCTGTCTGTTTAGACTATGAACCAGGTTTTTGAAGGGTTTTAAAAATGAAACCATCTTTTGATATTGATGGTTCATTTTTAGGTGATGGGGAGGGGTGGTGATGTCACAAAGCTTGTCCTTTTTTTCTAAAAGCTGTTCCTTTTCTCAAGGATACTGTGTCCTTGATTTTTTCAGAGGGGTCATAAAACTCTCCCAGCTCTGATCAGTCTGGTTTGGTACAGAGATTAAAGGGCATTTAGAGACCTTTTTGTTTATATGTAAACAGATGAGACTTCAGGCCAAAGTGGTCAGGGTTTAGAAGTGACCTGTGTAATGAAAGGAGAATGGTCAGCTCTCTAGGTGAGCAGTTCAGTCCAAAACTAGTTAGGAGCTCAGCTGTGTGGAAACAGGCTCTCTCAGTCCTCTGCTCTTCCAATGTCAACCAGTAAGCATTTGTTCAATTTTTACTGTGTTTTCAAGGGGGTTTGCTTGTTGGGACTGTTGTGTTTATTCAGAACAGCATAATTAAGTCTAGTCACAACCACCTGATGAAGGAGTAGTGCTCTGAAAGCTAGTGTTTCCCAATAAACCTGTTGCACTCTAACCTGGTGTTGTGTGATTTTTTAACCTAGTTTGGACAGACTGAGCTCTGTAGGGGTTCTTTATTCCGTTCTTTGTGTTTCACCGTGTAATTTTGTGAATAAATGTTTGTCTGTTTTAAAACCTGATAGTCAACCTAGCAAAATTACTCCGGGTAATTTTCACTGTACACTTACCGAAAAATGTTTGAATGTTCTGGCCTAGTCCAAACACTGCGTACTTCAAAGAATGTATGTTGAAATTAAATAGTACTGAAAATATGATGAGGCACCTTAGAACGAAATATGTTGAATGGAGAACTCTATAACGATTGTATACTATTTGTAATTTGAAACATGTTGTTCTTGGGCTGCATACCTGATGTGAGATGTATTTGCGAAATTTAAAGATCATACAATTGTGCAAGTTGAATTTTTTTGTAAGTTTTGTGATGTTTAATTCAAAATGTTTTGGAGTGTACTGTTTGTTTTTTTTCTGAATAAGATTTTTTTTTACAAATCCTGCACTGTTCTACTGAAGTTCATTGAAAACTCAAGGACCAACACATCATCTTTCAGCAAGGTTTTTCACAACTTTTCAGGCTTAACATTGAGTTCAACAATTTCATACAATATTCTTTGCCTCCATTTTCTCTTGTCTGTTCTTTGTGTTTTTGTATTTGGACAGTAACAATTGATGATGATTCTGCTTTCCCATTTACCCTTTCTCCAGACCCATCATTTGTTTCTTTACATGTCCCATACCATCAGTGTTTGCCTTGTTAAGCCATCCTTTTTGATACTTAATCTCTCCTGTCTCAACCGCTACAGAATGCTTGTTCTTTCCAAAACCCTCTGTTCACTGTTTTATTTATGTCACATCTCTAAATATTCTCAGTCTCCGGAAGAACTACTGATCTGAGTTATTAACTCTGTTGCTCTCTCCACAGGTGCGGATGTGGGTACTGCAGATGCTGGAGGTTACAGTCAAGATTAGAGTGGTGCTGGAAAAGCACAGCAGGTCAGGCAGCAGCTGAGGAGCAGAAACATTGACGATTTGGGCAAAAGCCCTTCACGAGGAATCATTATTCCTCGTGAAGGGCTTTTGCCCGAAACGCCAATTTTCCTGTTTCGCTTTTCCAGCACCACTCTAATCTTGACTCTCTACAGATGCTGCCAGACCTGCTGACGAATTTCAAGCATTTCCTGGGTTTTTTTTATCTCAGACATCTAGAATCCGTGGTATTTTCTCTTGAAGACTTAGAAGGTCTTTGGAAGGTAAAGAACAGTGCCATTTACCATGTCGACCAGCATGTGGTCAGCAACAGAAGCAGAGTTCAGTGATTAGCTGTTTAATAGTGACAGAGAAGCAAAGATTTAAGAGAACACACAAACACGCATACACACACAGATTAAAGGGATTTGAAGATTTGAAGATTTTATGTTGCATGCATTTGGGATGGAGGGAAAGGAGTTTCAAGCCAAATATGACCTCTTCAGATAAAAATGATGGCTATAAGACAAATGTAGAAACTGATCTTGCACCTTCAAATGATGTCATTAGAGAATACTGTGTAATTGGGAAAGGGTAGAGGGTCAAGTCTGCATACTTAGCATATTCCAGAAGTTAATGTGAGGAGCTAAGAAGCCATTATACTTAGAATATAGAAATCGGAATAGGTCATTCTGACCCGGGAGCCTCTTTCAACATTTAATTAAATTGTAACTGATCATCGATAACCTAATCAAATATCTATCCATCTCAATTCTAAAAATTTCAATTGACCCAGCATCCATATTCCTTTGGGAGCCTTTGTTAATCCATTAAACTGCACTACCATTCCATAGTGGAGAAGAGATGTGTGGTGATACTGCATTTTAAAGATTTGGAGAGATGCAGGAGAACAAAACAAGTTAACACACTGTAGTCACAGCTATCAAGGACATAATTCAAGAAACTATGTGGAGAAATCAATTCTATAAACAGGGCAGAAGACAGACTGAAAAGATTCAAGTGGGGAATTTTAAAAGAGAGAGCACTGAGCTAGGTGGTGGGAACACATGAGGATCATAAAGAAGAATATATATAGATGTAGAGAAGAAATGGTAGATAAATAGGGCAGGCAGGCAAGCAAATGTTGGAATGTTGATGGAATTGTCTGTAGGTAGATGGGAAAATTCCAAACAAAAGCAGCTATTAATAACGCTAGCAACCATGAGATCAGGGAGACGAGCTGAGTTATTTAGTCAATCAGTTGTAGTTTGGTTATGTGCAATTTATCAATTTGATTACATTTCCAATAGATTTTCTCTAAGCACTTTGACTATTTGGCCCCAGTGGCCTGATAAAGCACTGGCCTCCTAAGCCAGCATTTGTGGGTTCAAATCCCATCTGGAGTGAAGTGATTTTTGCCCTGAAATATCATCTGTATTTGACACAGGGTGGTTTTTGGATTGTGGTGCAGTGGTAATTTCTCTATTTCTGAGTTACCTGGGTTTAAGTCCCACTTGTTCCAGAGGTATATAATAATACCTATGAACGGATTGCTCAGAAATATTGACATTGCCTTACAACTCTACCCAATTAGCCATCTCTCCCACCATTCTCTATCTCAGTTCTTTTGTTGTGCTTTCAAGCGCACCTACAGCATCAGGTCAGCCATTTTCAAAATAACCAACTGTAACCTGCATAACACCAATTATGGTGTGTTACCCCTTCTTCCCTCCATAAGCTTTTTGTATCCTTTAAGCTTTGATTACACCATGGTCCCAAAACCAAATGATACTATTCCCAACTGTCCCAATATAGTTAGTATATCTCCTTTCATTGAATTTTCTCATTTTCCCTATAGTTATATTTCATGTACACCAAGGTTCCAATATTGGTCCATTTTTCTCATCTATAGGGAACTGTCT
Source organism: Hemiscyllium ocellatum (assembly GCF_020745735.1). Taxonomy (NCBI): domain Eukaryota; kingdom Metazoa; phylum Chordata; class Chondrichthyes; order Orectolobiformes; family Hemiscylliidae; genus Hemiscyllium; species Hemiscyllium ocellatum. The sequence continues at coordinate 28,051,369 of NC_083436.1, read as the reverse complement.
GACAACATTAATGTGTTTGTGAAGTGTATGCTGCCGAAAGTTAATGTGTTGTTCATCAACAGTAAACTTAATTTTGGATCAGCTGTCCAGTGGTTTCCTTCATTAAATTATGAATGAGCTAATACTTTTTGAAGCTCAAAATTGGGAAGAAAAACCATTCTGTTTAACTTTTGCCAGATATGCCACATTTTCAGCCTTTCTAACTAACTGTTGCTTAAGCGGCATTCATCATGCTTGTTAGTCTCTTATGAGATTTCACTTCGCAATATGACCCATAACTACCTACATCTCACTTACCATTTTGCTGAAGTCCTCACACAGTGCATTATTACCCACACCTTTCCACCACACAGCACACATTGGCCTACCAAGCTTCACCTTAAAAAAAACTCAAATTTATCAAGAACCTGAAAAGCCACAACCATCTCAAATTAAGTCTCACTCAGATATCAGACTATGTCTTTGTTCCCAAATCATACAGGCCTCTCTTCAATCTTAATGTGAAGCCACCATTAGTCCCACATCTGTTCTGCAGCTTTGGACTATTCTGTAACCCCTTTCTTGATGCTCCACTATTGATAGGGGACCATTCAACTATGTTACTCAAACATTCTGGAATTTGTTATCAAATTTTCTCCCTTTATCAAACTTCTCACTCTATTTTTGCTGTTTTAAAAGCTTCCTCAAAAAGCTTTTGAGGGGGTGCGACATGGTGGCTCAGTGGTTAGCAGTGTTGCCTCACAGCACTAGGGATCTGGGTTTGATTCCTGCCTTGGACGACTGTCTGTGCGGAGTTTGAACATTCTCCCCATGTCTGCTGGGTTTCCTCCAGGTGGTCCGGTTTCCTTCCACAATCCAAAGATGTGCAAGTTAGGTGAATTGGCCATGCTAAATTGCCCATAGTGTTCAGGGATGTGCAGGTTAGGTGCATTAGTCAGGGGTAAGTAGAATAGTGGGGGAATGGATCTGGGTGGGTTACTGTTCGGAGGGTCGGTGTGGACTTGTTGGGCTGAGGAGCCTGTTTCCACACTGTAGGAATCCTATGATTCAAACAAACAAGCTCGACTTAACGGTTACTCAAACTCCTTGTAATTTAGAGAGTTAAAGTGATTTGATCAAAGTTTTCAAGATATTAGTGAACTGCGGGAGAGAAATTACTTTCAATGGGGCATTGATTGCATGAGCAAGAATATTACATTGAATTTATTTAAGACACTAGTTCAGCCTCAGCTAGAGTATTGTGTTCAGTTCTGGGTGTCAGACTTTAGGAGGGATGTGAGGGCATTGGAGAGACAGCAGAAGAGATTTACAAAAATGGTTTCAAATATGAGGAATTTCAGTTATGAAGATAGATTGGAGGTGTTGGAACTATAGATTGGAGATGTTGGAACTATTCTTCTTGTAGAGAGAAGATTCAGTGGAGATCTATTTAACGTTTTCAATATGGTTAGAGATCTGGACAGTGTAATACAGAGAAAATATTTCCACTCATGAAAAATTTGTGAATAAGAGGGCACAAACATAAAATAATTCATAAAGGAAGCAAAAGTAGCATGTGGGAAAATTTTCACTTACCAAGCGATGCACTGGAATGCACTGCCTGAGAACATGGTGAAGGCAAGTTTAATTGAGACATTCAAAGGGATATGAGATGGTAATTAGAAACAGAAGAATGTATGGAGTTACAGAGTGTGTGTCTGTGTGTGTGACAAGGTAAGAAACTCATTCAGAGAACCAGCACAGACAAAATGGAAGACTAGAAGACTTCTGCACTTGGAACTTGTAGTTATGGAGCTTAAGACTAGGGGGTATTGAGTAAAACTCAGAGCCAGACCTTTCAGAAAATTCAGAAACATTTCTACATGCAAAAGGTCCTTTCCTCAAACAGTGTTTAAACATTTTTTAAGTCTGATTAATCGTTTTTTTTTGTTCATCCACAATATTAAGAGCCATAGGGCAAAGGTGAGAGTGGAGAAACAAGGTCACAGAATAGCACTGGAAGGTATAATAAGCTTGAGGGGCTCAATATGCTGAACACCCTTATTAAGCATCTTGATGCAGGGCAGTACATTAAAACTGCTTGATCAATATATATTTGAATGTTGATGTTAAATATTCATAATAGAACATATTAGAATACTGAAATAATGTCAAATCAGGGAAGAAAATGATTTTTTCTATCTTCCAGTTTTCTGTACGATATTATAATTTCTGAATTTGATTTCTAGCCTTTTGAAATGACTGAAAATGTGCCCTTATGATGCAGCACAAAAAAACCCTGTGACATCAGTCTGATGGAGAAGGGCGTCGCCCAGGCGAAGCCTTCAATAGATTAAGCCACTTATTCTGCCAATTTCCGTGCCACAAATTCAAAACTTCGTTCTTGATGGTGCATGAGATGTATATATTCAGATGGTGATTACAACGGTCCCCAAGAATGAATTGTAATGACTGATTCTCACTGCTTGGCCGTGCACAATAGCCAAATTGTACTATCAGTTGGAAGGAGACTTTGAGTTGGAACTAGATCTGATTGCAGTCACCCGATATGAAAGGCTGTGGACCTAGCACACACATCCAGATACTGAGGCAGGCTGAAAGGGAATTCTCCACCCGGTAGCTCTGCAGCCTTATGATATAGGCGGCCCTGCCTAAATATTATCTCTTAATTACCAGGAGCAAGGTTACTTGGTCGAAAAACGCTACAAATATCAATATAAAGTAGTCTAACACAATGGAAATATCCAAGTTAATTCCTTTCGTGAAATCTGATAGGTTTGACCCGCAAGCTGTATTTCAATGATGGCGTTTATTGCTTTGAAGACTTTTTTTTGTCTCAGTCGAACCTACTCGCCCCTCCCTTTATCAAGAAATCCTTTGGTTCCCCCACAATCATGAATTGGCTTTCCAGCGGCCAGGATTGCAGAATGGGTGCCCCATTTACAAACTGAGTCTTTATTCTCTGATTTACATCAAACGATTAAATCGGAACTTCGAAGATTTAGCGAAACATTTCAGTGATGGGTCGTGTATCGATTGGTATGATTATCGATCGGAAATCTCTGGGCGGGTTGATTGAAGCTTTCCATTTACTGATTAGGATTTAGACCAAACAAAAAAAAATAAAATCACGGAGGAAAAGGGGGAGGGGGGTGATTATCAATGCGACTGGAATCCTCAGCATGATGAGATGTGTGAAATAATCGGAGTTTATGGTTTTAAACTGGGAGTCAGCGCCATCATAATGCTCCTTCTTGCTGGGGATGAGTTAATGCAGGCAAACTCTCTCTCTCTCTCTCTACCTTCTTTCTACAAGACCGGCACAGGACACACATACACACACATACACACAATCACACGAGACAGACTGGGACGTTGTTTTCAGAAATAAAGAGCTTACCGTTACACGGTGCACATCCTGGCCGTCCTGGCTGGTCATGTTTGCCTGTGTTTTATTGTGAGAGCAGAGGAGAAACGGCAGCGTGTTTTTTTCCCCCACCCACCCCAGCTGTTAAACTGTGCAATCGTCACACTAACGCTCGCTTCTTTTGCAAAAAACAAAAGAATATTTATTTGTGAATGTGTGTTTTTTTTTGGGATGTGAGACTAGAGAAGGTGTCAGCCTGCAGCCACCCAGAGGGAGGTGACTGAGAGAGCTCCTCCTAGAGGCTGAGAGGATAGCGCTCTTAACCTCAGGAAGCACTTTGTAAGAGCCAAGGCAGGACTCTGCTTTTATTTAAATATTTAATATATTCACGGCAGTGTGGGCGTTGCAGGCAGGGCGCGAGAATAGTGCTCACGCTGGCTCTCCTGATGTTGCAGGCAGAGCCCTCGTTTACTGCTCAGGTTCAGGTTCTAGAGCCTCTGACCCGCGGCACTGTCAGGGAGGGGTGCCCCAGCAAGGAACAACACTCGGTTTCCAAGTCTGTGACCGGGGGGAGGGTGGGCTTTCTGGGTGGTGGTCTTGCCCATTTGTGTTGGAGTGGGGAGGGGGGGGGGGGGTGCTGCTGGTGTGTTCGACAGGAGCTGTCCAAGAAGCCTCGGTTGAATTTTGCTGCAGTGCCTCTTTGCAGATGGTACAACACTGTGCAACCTTGGAGGAGTGGGGGGGGGGGGGGACCAGTGCTGAGTGTTATTGGCGCTGTACACGTGTAGACAAGGCGGAGTGTCCCACCGCCCCCCCCCCCCTCCCCCTTGTGCCTTGCCCATGGGGGAACCAGTTCCTCAGTACAACATTCCTTCAGGCTTGCTCTTGTCAGGATTCTGTTCAGTGGAGACCTCCTCAGGGTTTATGTGTGTTAGTGGAGGGGGGGGGGGGTGTTCACTGCACAAGGGTAATCGCATTGAAAGTCGAAAGGAAGCTATCCCATTTTTTGGAAAGAGCCATTGCCACAAGCTTCAGTGGTGCCCATGTGTTGCTGTCTGGTGGGTGGGGGTTGGCAGTGTAGACTGCTGAAGATTTCAAGAGATTCTGCAAGGAATCGTTGTGCCCACTGACGCCATTCTAAAGTTGCCGTGATCTCAGTTTGCTTCAATGGGTCATCTCAGCAAGGTATTGAAGCATTGTTTCCCCCCACTCACCCCCGCCCCCTCAAGTAGCGGAAAAGTACATCTCGGTAGATCTTTTCCTCTCCCACCCAAGGTTTCTGTAACTTCTCCCTAGATCCACGCTGTACAATGTAAGCTACCGCTTCAGATCACGCGGTCATGTGCCCGTTCAAGAGAGCATAAATGGCCACGGTATTACTCTAAAATTACTGACGTCCCAACAACGGTAAGTCCCGGGTTTCATTCATCATTGTGTGTGTGAATAAAGTCGAACTTATGGCCAGCCTCTTTGTTTGATAACGTTGCTCGGTGCAGGTGAAGAGAGATGTGGGAGTGTGAAGAACAAAGTCAAGGGGCGGTGTAAGAGAAACTCTTCGCCCACCCTCATCTGCTGAAACCAAGCTTAACCAAAAACCCCTCGTGTATTTGGGAAGCATTTTGGTCTTAAGAAACGCGAGAGAAAGGACTGGGGTTTGGAGACTGTCACGTTGCAAGCAGACAATAGCTCCCGTGGAGCCAGCGAGGAAAGGGGTGGGCAGCTGGAAAAAAAAATGGAAGCTGTTCTGGGCTAATACCTGCTCTTGATACGGTTTGTGGGTGATTGGAAACTATTGCAGCTTGGCCCCACTCCCTCCGGTGTAATCCGCCGTTTTCCCTGAAGGAGAGGCGCCAGTGCAATGAAATCCCCAGAACAAAAGAATCCGTCTATGGGACAGGAAGGCACATTCAAGCAGAAATCAGATCTCTTCCCCCTCACTGGTTTGTATCCTAGCGTTGATAACATCACTTTGAAACACAATTTTGAAACAATGACTGTTCCAGCGATTGATGAACAGGATTAGAAATGGGGATTTTATGCATGGCTCGGTGAACAATATAAGTTAACGTGTGTGTGTGTATAGGGAGGTGTGTGTGTTTATGTATTGGTTGGAGGGGTGGATGTGAATGGTGATGATGGAGGTTGCCTGTGTACCTTGCCCTGCTCCCAGTCCTGGAGCAGCTCCTTGCCGGTCGCAGGTTTGATCTCCAGCGGGGCTCTCTCCTCCCTCTCGCCGGGAGAGCTGATGACCGAGCCGGAGACCTCACTGACATCGCTAGCGGTTTCACTCAGTCCGTCTGACTCCGGCGACAGCAGGTCCTGTCTGCTGGAGCTCCGAGACGCCTTGCAGCTCCTGCGCCCCACGCTGTAGGCGTCGAAATCTATTGTCTTCCTTTCGTAGGCACCTTCCACGGTGCAGAACATCCCCCCGTACTTCTGGCGGGGTGTTTGAGCCGTGGTGCCCGGTCTGGCCAGGTACACTGGCAGGTCATCTTCCTTGTTCCAATGTCTTTTCCCCTCAGCCATGCTGGCTCCAGTTTCCGAGGAGAGGAGAGAGGGTGAAAAGGGGAGGGGGTACAATGATAGCACTTAATCTCACTCAAAACACCACAGTCTGTCACACTCTCTTATACACACACTCACACACCACTAGCAAACCAGCGGACCCCCAGCCAGGATCTGACCACCTAATGAATCCTCTGGGCGACAGGCTAATCCATCCAAAGCTTCCCTGACACGGAAGTAATAGCGTCTGAATCAATGAGAGAGAAAGTGTCGTCGTTGGTTCAGCTAACTCTGTCTCTCCCCCACCCCGCCACCACTCCACCCGCCTTCCCTTCAAGGAGGGGCCTTGGAATGAATCTGCTGTTGAGTGGGAGCCGGGAGGGTGAGGGGCGGCTTCGGTCTTGAAACGATCGATCAGTGTTTGTGAGGCCGAGCCGCTCAGTTCACTGTGAGCTGTCCATTCAGCACCTCCTGATATCAATTGGCTTCAGGGAGTCAGGCCGCTCCCTGAACCAAGCTCTCGTGTTGCTATTTTGTTGTGTTTGACCTGACCTCTCCGGAATATGCAATGAGCTTTTACGTCCCTCCTGCACAGCATAGCCCATTACTGCCTTTACAAAGAAAAACTATTACTGAGACATCTAATATTCTTCCAAAAAAGTCAAATAACCCATCCATGTAAACTCGGACCATCTAGTTCCAGCCGGATCAGCAAACATTCAAATGATATCGACAATTACTGAATTTCGAGTGAAGGTGCACAAGGATCTGAGTGACCGTGTTCATAACACGCAGACAGCGAACAATTCAGGTACAATTTGGAGGGCATTGGTTTGTTCGCCCTCATCGCAAGAGGATTCTATTTTACACAGAGGGTGGTTTGCGTGTAAAATGAGCTTCCCGAGGAAGTGGTGAATGTAGGTACAGTTGCAATGAGCACGCCAATAGGAAAGGTTTGGAGGGATATGGGCAAGAACAGGCAGGTGGGACTAGTTTAGTTTGGGATTATGGTCAGCATGGACTGGTTGGAGTGAAGGGTCTGTTTCTGTACTGTATGACTATATATTGCTTCATTTGAAATCTTTGTGAGACTGCCTGCTGTATTCTGTCCAGATTTGCTTTCCCCCAACTCTTATTTACAAAAAGACATAGTTGCACTAGAGTGGCTTGTAGAGTGTCATCAGACTTACTGGTGACATGGATGGACTGTCCTCTAAGGAGACTAAGCCAATATTGCCTCATATTTCAAAGAATGAGAGGTGATCTTATTGAAGTTTACACAATGTGGCAGCCCCAGTGGTTACCACTGCTGCCTGTCAGTGCCAGGCACCTGGGTTCAAGCCCAGCCTCAGGTGACTGGATGTGTGGAGTTTGCACATTCTTCTGGTGTCTGCAAGGTTTTCCTCCCACAGTCCAAAGATGTGCAGGTTTGGTGGATTGGCCATGCTAAATTGGCCATAGTGTCCAGGGATGTACAAGTTGGTTGGGTTAGTCATGGGAAATGCAGTATTACGGGGATAGAGTGGGTCTGGGTGGGACCCTCTTTGGAGGGTCAGTGTAGACGCAATGTCCTGCTTCCACGCTGTCGGGATTCTGTGAAATTCTTAAGGGAATGTACAGGTTGCAGGCGGAAGGGATGTTCCCCTAGCTGTGTGAACTAGTAACCACAGTCTCAAAATATATCTCTCCACCATTTGGGACGGAGAAGACATGGACTTCCTTCACTCTGAGGTGAAGAATCTTTGGAATTTTCACTGGTGGACTGTGGAAGCTCAGTTACTGATAATATGCAATGACCAGTGGTCAATAGCGTTTTGGAATCACATGACATTAAGAGAAAGGGGATCGTGCAGGATACTAGCATTGAAGTAAATTATCAATGAGCGTCTCAAATAATGGAGCAGACTCAAGATGCTGAATGGCCTACTGCTCCTATTTTAAAATGAGCAGGGTCTATTTTGTAGTCCAAGTCTATTCTCCGATCAGATCATGGCTGATGTGCACGTCAATTCAATTCACCCACCTTTTCCCCCATATTATTCCATACCTTTATGAAGATATTTTCTTCACCTCATGACAACAAAGGTAATTGTTTTATAATCCACATTATAAGTGAACTTGATGTTTGCTTCACACAGTACAAAGTGGCACAGGTGATATAGTGTGGTTGACATATACTGTCAAAAGCTATGTATCCTTAACATTAAACAACACCTAAGATAATTAATTCATACAAGTATCTTACATTGATTGGTTACTTCGTTACAGAGCACTCAGAGTTTAGTTGGTTAAAATCATCCAAAATAAAACTCCTTAATTTAGTCCAATCACATAAATGATAAGTGAACATTGTAAAAATTGGATGTCTTCTTTATAAAAATGGTGGAGGGTTAATAAATGGAAGACTACATAGGGTAAAGTATTTAGGGAGATATACAAGTAGATCAAGGCACAGTGGCAGGTGGCAGTGATGTGTACAATTAACAAGATTAGATTAGACTTACAGTGTGGAAACAGGCCCTTCGGCCCAACAAGTCCACACCGACCCGCCGAAGCGCAACCCACCCATACCCCTACATTTATCCTTTACCTAACACTACGGGCAATTTAGCTTGGCCAATTCACCTGACCCGCACATCTTGGACTGTGGGAGGAAACCGGAGCACCCGGAGGAAACCCACGCAGACACGGGGAGAACGTGCAAACTCCACACAGTCAGTCGCCTGAGTCGGGAATTGAACCCGGGTCTCTGGCGCTGTGAGGCAGCAGTGCTAACCACTGTGCCACCGTGCCACCCACAATGCCACCGTGCCACCCACAAGATGTGCTGTGGCATGTCACCAAGATTTCCTCAATAGCACTTTCCAAATCTGCAATCTATACCAACGAGAAGGACAAGAGCAGCAGATGGCAACATCACCACCTGCAAGTTTCTCTGCAAGCCACATATCATCCTGACTTGGAGTCATGGAGATGTAGAGCATGGAAACATAGCCCTTCAGTCCAACTTGTCCATGCTGACCAGATATCCTAACCTAATCTAGTCCCAGTTGCCAGCACTTGGCCCATATTCCTCTAAACCTTTTGTATTCATATACCCATCCAGATGTCTTTTGAATGCTGTAATTGTACCATTCTCCACCACTTCCTCTGGCAACTCATTCCATACACGTACCACCCTCTGTGTGAAAAAGTTGCCCCTTAGGTTTCTTTTATATCTTTTCCCTCTCACCCTAAACCTATACCCTCTGGTTCTGCACTCTCCCACCCCAGGGAAAAGATCTTGTCTATTTATCCTATCCACGCACTTATGATTTTATAAACCTCTATAAGGTCACCCCTTAGCCTCTGACACTCCAGGGAAAACAGCCTATACAACCTCTCCCTATAGCTCAAATCCTCCAACCCTGGCAACATTCTTGATAATCTTTTCTGAACCCTTTCAAGTTTCACAACATCCTTCCAATAGGAAAGAGACCAGAATTGCACACAATATGCCAAAAATGGCCTAACTAATGTCCTGTACAGCCACAACACGGCCTCCCAACTCCTATATTCAATGCTCTGACCAATAAAGGAATGCATACCAAATGCCTTCTTCACTATCCTATCTACCTGCAACTCTCCTTTCAAGGAACTATGAACCTGCACTCCAAGATTTCTTTGTTCAGCAACACTCACCAGGACCTTACCATTAAATGTGTAAGTACTGCTCTGATTTGCTTTTCCAAAATGCAGCACCTCACATCTATTTAAACTCTGTCTGCCACTCTTCAGCCCATCGGCCCATTTGATCTAGATCCCATTGTACTCGGAGGTAACCTTCTTCGCTGTTCAATACACTTCCAATTTTGGTGTCATCTGTAAACATATTAACTATAATTCCTATGTTCACATCCAAATCATTTATATAAATGATGAAAAGTAGTGTTACCCAGCACCACTTCAAACTACGTCACTGTTCAATCGTTGTCTCTGGATTAAAATACTGGATGTAACTATATCTCCATGATTGCAGCAGTTCAAGAAGGCAACTCATAACTACCTTCTCAAGGGGAATTACAGGTGAGCAATAAATACTGGCCTAGCCAGCTATACCCACATTCCATAAACAAATAACAAAACTCCCACAAACAAAATGTTGTCAAAATCCATAGTTAGAACAGATCCTTTAAGTGACACAAAACAAAAAACAGACTGTGACGTTAATTCAGAATATTTCCTCAAAGATTTAGAACACCAAATGAACAAGGTCATCAACTATTTAATGCTTAACCCAACATGGTCTGCACAGCCAGTTTGATGAAATTATGATTGCCATTATGTTTACCCAATCGAGCTGAGCCAGGGATCACTTTAACACAGTTGGAATAACTACAATCATAGTGTAACTGGAAAAAAATTTCTGTCATCCAATGTTAGATTACATCAAACCACCTTAGTTCTTAAAAAAAATTGTTTTGTTTCATAACCATAATAACTAAACCTAAACTATGAATCCTTGATGATTCAGTCCTTTCTATTTTGAGAATACGTAGGCGAGCAAATGTATTTATTCTTATTAAGATTCTATTGGAAATGGCAGTTCTGCTTAACAACAAGTATTTGATGTAACTATTTGAGAGCTGATATGTTCCCAGTCACCAAGTTAGAATAGAATAGGGTCCCTGTAGTGTGGAAACAGGCCTTTCGGCCCCAAAGGTCCACACTGACTCGCTGAAGAACATCACACACAGCCTTAATCCCCCCATCCCCACCCACACCCCGTAACCCTTCATTTACCATGCCTAATCCACCAAACCTGCAAATCCCTGGATACTATTGGCAATTGAGCATGGCTAATCCACCTAACCTGCCCATCTTTGGACTGTGGGAAAAAACTGGAGCACCTGGAGAAAACCGACGCAGACACAGGGAGAATGCGCAAACTCCACACAGATAGTCAACTGGGTCCCTGGCGCTGGGCTGACACAGCATTATTACATTAGTTAGTACAGTATTTCACATTCTTCACTTTGTGAGAGGGAAATGCATGGTTCTTAACATGTTGGTGTTGTGTAAATTACTCTCATTATAGTTATTATTACGCTTAGCTGTCTTGAGTCGTGATGTTTGTTTTTCAAAACATGACACCATAAAAGTACATAGAACATAGAATGTTACAGCGCTCTTCACTCCTCAATGTTGTGCTGACCTGTAAAATTAATCTGATGCCCATCTAATCTACACCGTTCCATTATTATCCATATGTATGTCCAATGCCCATTTAAATCTCTTAACATCAATGAGACTACTATTGTTGCAGCAGGCCGTTCCATGCCTCTACCACTCTGAGTATGAAACTACCCCTGATAGCTCTTCTAAATCTATCACCCCTTAATATAAAGCTATGACCCCTCATGTCAGCCTTCACCATCCAAGGAAAAAAGCTTTCACTGTCCACTGACCACCCAAAGTAATTGGAAAAATATCAAATACACCCTAATTTTGTAACTGTATGGCAACCATACAAAATAAATTGGAGGATCAAAAGGACACTTAAGTAGTTTGCTAAATCTTTATTTGGAATGTGTCATAAGTGTACTACAAGAAATAAGGAGATTAGGACAGCCATTATAAATGCCATACTTCATTCATCTGAAAAGATCCTTATTTCTCCCAACAAGGTAATTGCTTGTTGAATGACTGGAATCTTCATATCTCAACCAGAATAAACACTTTACTCCATTCTGATTACTAAAGCTGGATGAATATTTTTGTACTTATGCTGTAGTGGAAATGAGACCGATTCCCTATGGTTGAAGTGGTTTGGTAGCTAAAATTTGGACAGGTATCAGGGCTGATTCCTAGTGTATCCTGGCCACTTTTATGGTGACCTGGGGAGGTCCCTATCATTAAGCATGCTGTAGTTCACAGAGAACCCATCCTGGCAACAAGATCTCCCCCCCCCCCCCATAACAATAAACCCCATCCCCCTGCCCTCGTGACTGACCTGCACCCCTGATGTTGGCTCACTTTGGAGCCTCCTCCATCTTTACTGGTCTGAACCTACTATAATACCAACAGTGACCATTACTGCTGGTGGCACTACTGTAATAGCTGTGATTGACTGGCAACTTTGGAGGTCATGCCACATTCCTTAAGGGGGTAGATGTCTTGACTGCAGGCATTTAATGGCAATTATTTTAAATTAGTGTGGTCTGGCTGTCAACCCTTCTGCAAGTGGCAACATTGCACTGTCAAACTACTGTTATATTCTACTTCTTTAGAAATAAACTCCTGTACTTAGCACTACTTCAGCCTTACCAACCTTTGGTTCTCTTTTATTCACCTATGTTCTGATTCTCACACTCTTTTACATCATTTCAAGTCTTATCTCCTAAGGAATGGGTTTTCATATTATTTTGCCTATCATTTTACACTTCATTTAATTCTCATTTATTCAAATGTTATGCCTTTCAGTATTAGCCACAATGGCCAATTTTGTATCATTGGCAAATTTTCACATCAGGTCTTTGACTTCCGAGACCAAATAATTTCTGTTAATGTAGTTCCAGCATGATTCCCTAATGGACGATTCTTGTCAATTTGATTGTCAATAATAGTTTTCTATTTTATGGCTATCATTCAATCATTCTGCCATGTAACTCATTTTTTTAAACCGCATTTGGTGTGAATGTTAGCATCCAATACAGATCTACTAAAGAACAGTTCAGGTACAAGTTAATTTTCTATGTTACACCTATACACCTCAATGCTGATCCCAGGTGATTGTGACATTTATAATGTTCATCACCTTTTCAGCTTTTGAATGTAATAGACCTCATGGTACCAAATAGTGTTCTATACACATGCAAACAGCAATATTACTTGATTAAGATTATCTGAAAACATTGCAGTTGCGTCGAACTGAGGCTTTGACTCCTCAGGAAAGGCTAAATTTCGTCACACCTATGTACATATATTTTACTTCTTTATTTAAAAACAGCTGTGTTAACTTCCATTTCCTTAGGAGTTTTGGAGGCACTAGAAAGAAATACAATCTTTATTTCCAATACTAAATCAGAAAAATAATGAGTTTCCAGAAGAACTTTATATGTTTATTTTAATACAAAATGCATACATTATACAATATACAAATGTATAGAAATCATTTACATGTTACTAGCTTACAAAAATAACCTTACAATTTTATTAACAAGTAAATCAACAGGATTTTAAGTAATCTTTAGTGTTATTTAATAAACAATTTATAAATGTGTGATGTACAACCATTTAAGAAACAGCGGTGACTACAATACATTAATTCAGTATTCTGTACATTAGAAATCTGCCGACATTTTTCTTATGCTTCTATCTTAATAAAACACATCTAAACTCTATTCCATTTGTTTTGCAAGGCCCTTGTGCACTAAGGAAAATTCTCAAGACCAAGTCTTATTAAGAAACAATAATACAGCCTTGTAAGTATTTGGCTTGGACAGACAAAATTCAAACATGGCTTGTGCAGAAACCTAGTATTACAATTTTAATTCTTCTCTGCCTCTATAAGGCACTGAAGGATTTATAACACGTTGAAACAAAAAGAAAATCTGTTGTGTTGTGTACAATATATATACACACACATGTACATTCCCATATTTATATATAAATATGTGTGTGTGTATATACACATATACATACATATTATATACATATCTTTTTTGCCATACTGGAAATGAAAAAGGTAATGGTGTGGAGATTGTTCCACATCCGCTGGTTTTATCTAAATGGATTAAAGTTTAGATTTGCTGTTTGTCACAAGGCCACAGTACGATCAACAAATCATGCACTGAAGTTTTCTATTAACAAACATTATAAGGGTTTGGAGAAAAGCAATTGCAAATGGAACACCGCATTTCATCCATTTCCTCATTTGAGCAGAATCACTATGTTGCATGCAAAAAAAAATTACTGATTTTGGATTATCCAAATTCTTTGCCAGTCAGTAAAAGCTCAACCTTACTGGCAAAATATGTTATTAAATTAAATTGTTTCCATCTATTTCATTACTGATTAAATAGGACAGAGTATAAATTTTGCATTGACATTCATCATGTTTCACTTATGTGGTTCAATGGGAAATATGTTAGTTTTGTAACATTTTGTACAACCAATATATTTCTGTTAATAATGTAATACAGTTTGCAATTGCCATCATAGGAACCTAAAAAAACTAAGGAATTTGGGATGATATTGAATATCATTAAATTCCAAAGTCTAATATTTTACTGTGGGTATCTGAGAATTTATAAACTTATTAAGTAGTTCTTTTAGGAATTTTCAGGAAGAGCTGTCATTACTGCAGAGGTTTCCTTTGAACCAAATACCAGAACTGACACTACAGCACCAACCAATAAATTACTCCTTTTTAATGACAAATTATCAATTGTTTTGTAAGGGATTTTCTTGCAAGAACAACTTTAGGAAGAAAACTTTCATTTTTGTAAAATACCTCAAAGTTGTCTTTTTAAAAAAAAAATTAAAATACTTGTTGTTTGTTCAGGTGCAATAGACAATGAAGAGTGCAAACAAGTTGTCTTCTACTGTACATATAATATACAAATAAAGAACAAACAGGGAGTAAGCACTATTGCCTCCTGAATTGGATCCTGAGACACACTTCAAAAGAAGTGAAATGTTAAACAAATTTGCTTCGTGACAACTGTGCTTAATAAATCTCCTTTTAAAATTAAAGGGCTGGTAACCAAAACATGCACACATGCCACCAGGAGAACTGCACAGTACACTGATTCTGCACTTTCCGCACACATACAGGTTTGTTGCATACAGCATACATGTCGGGGTAGGAGTTTCATTTATACAACAGAGGTCCTTCTGTTTGTTATTGTCCAAGGCATTGATCATCAGCATAAATGGGTTAGATGATGTAATATGCAAAAAGAGACGCCAAATTTTTATACATGTTTTGTTTTAGAATGCGTAAATAAGGAAATTTTATGTTGAGCTTTGAGTGTTGTTTTTCATCTGTTTGCAGCAGGACGGTAGCATTGTAGTACATTTCTGTGAAGAACATTGATGTAGATTTGTCACCGAAGTCATGTGACTAAGTCAGCACTTTCCTTTGTCCTTAAAAAGATGAAAAGTGCACAAGGATATAAAAGGCCAAGTGTAAAGATACTCAACTTGGCCAGGAGCACAAACAAGAAATAAGGGGGTGGTAGTATAAAAATTAAACAGATTTACATGGTAATAAACTAAAGGCAAAGATACAAGGCTATGGTTTTGTTGGGATTTAGCACCGAATGTAAGTGAAGTAGAGTTCATTCAGCAGAGACAGCAGATTTACCAGATAATTCAATTTGACAAATATAGCAGTGCACATTTAGATCTTCAGACAATAATGGCAATCTTTTAAGCTTCATATCTGTAAAGATTTTCAGAACAAAAAGTAAATGTGATGTAATAACAACAGTATAACATGCAATAACTTCACATCCAACCATGAATTTCTGCATATATCAAGCTCAACACCTTTTATGGGCTTCATAACACAAACTAAATTAACTTGTCTTTCAGAGCAACTAAATTCTAAGTCTATGTAAAGTATACGGCTAGTTTCATAAATGTTTGGTTAGGTTACATGATGAGATAAAGCTTAAAAAATCATGAAGTTGTTTTTGCAAATACAAAACTATTTGTTGAGTTAATTTAAACATTACAATACATCTACAGGGATTCAGTAGGTGTAAATTTTAATTTGACTGTGAAACACTTCAGGTCATTTTATTCAGAACTACAGAATATGCCATCAGTGAGACATTAAATGCATCAGAATATGTTCCACAGGTTCCATTACAACACTGTGCATTATAAGAATGATGAAATCATGCAGTTATAGTCGGAAGCCATCTATCTTTTGTCCTTGTAACAATTACTTGGATGGCCCAAATGAAGTACATTTCATTATGGCCTAGATTTTGTTGTATCAGGATACCATAAGACTATAAGACCATAAGACATAGGAGTGGAAGTAAGGCCATTCGGCCCATCGAGTCCACTCCGCCATTCAATCATGGCTGATGGGCATTTAAACTCCACTTACCAGCATTCTCCCCGTAGCCCTTAACTCCTTGTGACATCAAGAATTTATCAACCTCTGCCTTGAAGACATTCAGTGTCCCGGCCTCCACTGCACTCTGCGGCAAAAATTCTACAGGCCCACCACTCTCTGGCTGAAGAAATGTCTCCGCATTTCTGTTCTGAATTGACCCCCTCTAATTCTAAAGCTGTGTCCACGGGTCCTAGTCTCCTCGGCTAACGGAAACAATTTCCTAGCGTCCACCCTTTCCAAGCCATGTATTATCTTGTAAGTTTCTATTAAATCTCCCCTTAATCTTCTAAACTCCAATGAATACAATCCCAGGATCCTCAGCCGTTCCTCGTATGTTAGACCTACCATTCCAGGGATCATCCATGTGAATCTCCGCTGGACACGCTCCAGTGCCAGTATGTCCTTCCTGAGGTGTGGGGAGCAAAACTGGACACAGTACTCCAAATGGGGCCTAACCAGAGCTTTATAAAGTCTCAGTAGCACAACGGTGCTTTTATATTCCAACCCTCTTGTGATAAATGACAACATTGCATTCGCTTTCTTAATCATGGACTCAACCTGCATGTTTACCGATTGACACTGTGCATGTTCAAGTTTTTAAATGCATTTTTTGCCTGTTAATTTGCCAAAAGTGTGTGGACTAATAACATTGCAGTGAGGACAACAGGGTACCTGGGATTGAGTGAAGCAACTGTGCAAGTCCTTAAACGATCATCTGAATAACTATGTGGTACAGGACAGCATGACTGCAGAATGGCATTGTCACTAGACTAGCAATGAGTGAGGCCAGGCTAGTTCCCTGCAAAATGGACTCAAATTCTGCCTTGGAAGTTGGTAGAATTTGTTAAATTTATAAAAACTGGAATTGAAAACTATTTTTAGTAATGATGAATATGAAATCATCATTGATTGTCCGAAACAAAAATAAAAATCTGGTTCACTCTAATCCTTTGATGGAAATCTGTCATCCTTACCTAGACTGGTTTACATGTGACTCTGGACCCACAGCAATGAGCCATTTTAGACAAGCCATTCAATTCGAGGGCCACTTATGATGGATAGCCAATACCAGCTGTGCCAGTGATGCCCACACCCCACAAAGCATTCAAAAACAAATTATCAGTGCAGAGAAGGAAGTGTAAATTAAAATAGGTGAATTCCTGTCAAATGAGGTACAGAAAGAAAAGTAGCAAAGGGAAATAAAGATTGTATTGACAGGAAAAGAAAAGAGCAGTTTTTTTTAAGGTGGTAAATGAGAAGTGTAACTTTATCAAACTTACTCATGTTCTTCTGAATAACCATTGCCGGTCATTCAGCTTTTGTTTGTGGATGTCTTCTAAGGAGCTAGGAATCTCAGCTATCCCATGATGCCCTGGAGGTGAACTCACTGACCTTGACTGAGACTGAAACAACATCGTTATTAATTAAAATCAGATGGACAGGATTGAAACCTGTGCTAAAAGCTGATTAACTAACACACCACTGATTTTAATGCATATCCAATAGTTTGTCCAATCTGTGGGTGGGTGATCCAGCAGACTATTGCCGAGACAAGATCATGCGTTCGTCCCACTTTATGAGACACAGGAGGAGCCCATTCAACCTACTGAGTCTGCTCCACCATTCAATCATGGCTGATAAATTTCTCAATCCCATTCTCCCACTTCGTACCCATAACTTTTGATCCCCTTGATACTCAAGAACCTATCTCAGCCTTAAATATACTCAATGACCTGGCCTCCACAGCCTTCTATGGCAATGAATTCTATAGATTCACCACTCTCTGGCTGAAGAAGTTTCTCTTCAACTCCATTCTAAAGGGTCTTTCGCTTTACTCTAAGGCTGTGCCCTTGGGTCTGAGTCTCTCCTGCTCAAATATCTTCCCAACATCCACACTGTCCAGGTCATTCAGTATTCTACAAGTTTCAATTAGAATCCCCCTCATCCTTCTAAACTCCATCAAGTGTAGACCCAGAGTCCTCAAACGTTCTTCAGACGTTGAGCCTTTCATTCCTGGGATTATTCTCATTAACCTCCTCTGGACCCTCCAGAGCCAATACATTCTTCCCAAAATTGGGGCCCAAAATTGCTCACAATACTCTAAATGTGGTCTGACAAAAGCCTTATAAAGCCTCAGAAGTACATCCTTGCTTTTATATTCTAATCCTTTCAAAATAAACGCCTACATTGTATTTACCTTCCTAACTATCAACTCAACCTGCAAGTTTACCTTTGAGAATCCTGGACAAGGACTCCCAAGTCCCTTTGCACTTCAGATTTCTGAATTTTCTCTCCTTTTAGAAAATAGTCCACGCCTCTATTCTTCTTACCAATGTGCATGACCTTACATTTTCTCACACTGTATCCCATCTTAAAAATTCTAATAATACCAAGAACACAAAATAATAGAATTACAGAAAATTAAGCAGTCAGCTTTTTTTGTACTCAATAATTATATGACCACATATATAGAGAATGTAACATTACTTACTGCTTTGTGTTTCAATGTTTTTGGCAATTCAAAGCTGGGACCAAGAAAGCTTGTTGGTACTAGACCTCGCCTTCCATTAACCTGTGAAAACAGTACCTTGAACATTCAGGAAACATTTTATAACTGATAATAAATCATGTGCCCTCTCTCCCGCACAAAGAAATTTACAAGTTGACAACTTACAGAAGTTGAGATTCTCAGGAAAATATATTAGGGCTTTGATTGAATCCCTGGGATAAGAAGCAGCAATTTACTCGACAAAAATCATATTCTGAGTGGGTAAATTGAAATCAAACTCCAAAATATAGAAAATTCAAGCATCCAGGCACACAGTTTCCTAAGGTGCCCAGAAATATCAACTCACTTCTCCAAAGCAAAATGGACAGTCTTCCGCTAGCTTTTATTTTATGGAAAATTTGAAATTAGGAGGAAATTAGGAATCAAATTAAGAATCACAGATAATAATAAATCCAAGAATGAAGTCGTGCTAGCAGAGAAAGCTGCAGGTCAAACTAGCATGAATGAATTGTAATAACTTAGTCTATCATGTTTTCAGCCAGACTTTTAGACAGCAGGGCTTTGTGTCAGCAGCATGCATGCCGGTTGTCAAAATAGATTCAAAGACGAAGGTGAGTACTGCAGATGTTGGAGGTTAGAGCCAAGAGTGTGGTGCTGGAAAAGCACAGCCAGTCAGGCAGCATCTGAGGAGCAGGAGAATCAATGTATCCAAACCCTAGTGTACAGTAGTTCAGGATGACTCAATCACTGAAGCTCCAAACCCCTGGCACAGGGTAGGACTCAGTGAACAAACTTTAATTCACCCTGGAATCAAACAATTTCACAGCAATTTCAAAAATGTTTTGCAAACGGTTTGCATTTTTGGTTATTTACTTTGCAAGTAATGCTTCTTACTTGTAAGTGGTTAGCAAGGTGATAAAAGCAGGAATTAAAATTACTAAAGTATTGGTTCAGATTTTATTAATGGATTGCATGTTTTGTTCCATCTCATAATTAAATTTCTCTGAATTTCCCTGTGTGTGAACAATGTAGGCAGTGGCAAGAAAGTTTGGAAAATACAGAGTGAATGAAACAAATGAGGTGTTTTTTTTCCAACCCTAAGTGATATGGGCAATGATGAGTCAGTTAGAAAACTAGAGCAAAATTAGAAACATTGGATTCCTGATGGCAAGAAAAAAATTACAGGCACAATGTTCCACCAGGATTTCACTAATAATATAAGAATCTCAATAGTGAACAGCAAGGGAGTGTTTTGCTCACATTAACATCTCGTTATTAGCTATTCTCACCTTTTTAATATCCAGATTCCTATTCCCCTATTTGGTGGAGATAAAAGTAGACAGCGAAAGTTCTTGACATGAAAGTCAGAGAGGATATTTGGCACTTCAGCTCAATGCTTGCTCCATCAAGCCTCTGCTCCAGCCAGCAGTCCTCAAAAACTCCAGGCAAGCATCATTGGTAATGACCTCCCTACTCCCCAACCCCAACCCCAATCCATAGAGACTGGTCTCGGATAAGCACTAGGCTCAACACATCATCACCCCCAACTCCCACAGAATACCCCACTTCAATATTTCGCTTTGCAGCACACCAAAATCTCGCATTACAATGCTGCTGTAAGGCCACTTTGCACACAAGGACAAGCACGCATCTCATGGATTGGACTAGGGTGCAGTTCAGGACTCCTTGCTTTCTCTCTTGGCTGTCAGTCACTTTGCACCTTTTTGAATGCTCACAGCATCTCTGCCTTGCCTTTTTGCACTTTGTTGCCGCCATTCTGAACATAAAATACTCACAGTACTTCTGCCTTGCTTTGCTTTGTGGTGCACACATATAACCAGGCTGCTTGTCATTTTTGCCAGCAATGATCAGTCAGTTGGACATGTTATTTTATGGTCACATGTTACATCAATATCACTCCTGCAGCGTGTGCCAGTAGCTTACATGGCAAAGATATGAAAAGTGCTTCAACTGAATGGCCATATCTCAGTGTCTAATGGGAGCAATCTTCAGTCAAGTCAAGACTGATAACAGTAAGGGAGCTCCACTACAATCTTAGAGTCATACAGTCCAAGATGGAATAGGAACTCAGTCCAGGAACTTAGTCAGCTGCATGGAGCAGTCAGGGTCAGGATTGTGTATCATTACAATCCTGGCAGTTGGACCACATTCAATTCTGTATGTTCAATGCAACCAGAAGTTATGGGAAAGTGTTACACAATGGCCCATACATTGTAGGGGAGCTTAATGCACAAGTTGTTATTAATATATAATTCATCGAACAATTTGTGGCAAGGAAGAAACACATTATGAGTTGTCATTTGCCACAAATTGCTGGATTTTTTGTGTCTCATCGCAATGTCAACTTGTCATTAATTTTGACATGTTCTTATCTAGCTGCAATATTTCAGTCCCCGAGTCAACCTGCAATTGGAACCACTACCAGGAGATGGTCACAAAAATACAGATTAAAAATTACTGACATTCAATAGGAAGCAATGGGTTCATACTAAACCCAGTCTACTCATTTTGAAATTTAATTCAGGCAAAAGTAATTTATCAAAAAGCCAAACATATTCACTGCAGCAAATGGGGATAGCCTTCATAGAAATCCTGATCGCTCAAGTTATTTTGTTTTATGTGCAGATTTAAGACGACTTTAAGAGTTAGACCTAAAAGGATCTGCATTCATATTAAAATAGTTCTAACCAATAACTGTATAATATATCTGACTGGGTGGTAAGTTTAGTTCACAGAACATTTCTATTTATTTCTATTAACAAAGATTGACAGATGGAGCTGTGCAGTTTGTGATTCAGTTCTAATGTTACAAAGCAATTAAAATGAAAATGAAAAAAAGCTGACATTTTACAGACAACACATTATATGGTAATGTTAACACTCAGTATCTTCAGGGCAAAGGGAGGGGAGTTTTAACAGTTTCTTAACATAATGGACCATAGTAGAATTTACAGCCCTAAACCTTGCATACAACAACACAAGGCCATCTTTGTATGTTCAGGAATTTTAAAATGTTTAATGCCATCTTTAATTGGACTATCAGCCAAATTCCCAGAAGGAAAGTAGTCTGTGTCAAACCTACTGCTTAATGATCTTTCCAAAGAAAAGACTGAATTTGTAAAGAGGCTTTTCAATATGGTGACACATTGCACAAAAGAACTGGAAAGTCTCCAGGAACACCAGGAAAACTGAATGAACCATAACTTTGAAAAAAAAACTATAGGACTGGGTGTAATTTAATACTTAACACCAAGAAAAGTTGAACTGACAACATCATTGTGGGCATAGAGTTAAATCTTTCATTAAGTTTATCCACTAGCCAAATAAATTACATACTTAAGCAAAAATGGTGAATTGTCTATTATGGTAACTGCAACATGTATTTTCAGTGGAACACTTAGAAAGTATTAGAAATCTGGATTGCTTTGCTGAAGTAAGAGGACTTGGTGCATTTGAGTAACTGCACTTATCCTTTACTAAATCCTGTTGGCCTATTATGAGTACACTGTATATTTCATCCATGACATCTGGCATGTTTTTTAAAGGGCAACAGGAAATAGATTTTTGTACTCACAGAAAAGGTTGAAAGATAGTTATTGCATTCTGCTACCCATTATTTAATGATGTAAAGTGCGAAATGCACTTCATAATTTAAGATGCTGCAATTAGACTGTAAAAATCTTTTTCAGTATATTATTTATTATTGCATGTGTGATGGTTTAAATAGTTGAAAATACGCTGGTAATTTATACCTGAAAAAGGAATGGAGTTACTTCTGAGCATTGGTAAGATATTGCAAAGGTAATGTGGGAGTTTGGATTATTGAATTGACTGTAATTTGATGGTGGATTAGATTTTAAAGCTACAGTGACAAGGAATCTTCCCCTGAATATATGTATAAGCATTATGAAAATATTTGTGAAAAGTTCTTCAGTTCACCACTAATATTGATTTTGTAAATATGTTCTAAGAAAATAAATTATAATTTCAATACAAAGACTAAATAAGGAATATTTAAACCATGATGCTGCAGATTGATCATTGCTAGACAGATGAGGAAAATTTATCTGCAACTATTTATTTTTTCTCCAATTATAATGAGGAATATGACAAGATTCTTGAAAAGTGGACATTAAAGATATTTGATACCATTTCTTATGTGTGCCTTTTTAGTACACTTTTATCAACTAGTCATGATTTCCATAGCAACACTGTTATCATGGCAGGTTTCCAAAGTGTTGCTATGGTAATTCTGGTTACTTAACAGAAACCATGTTAACAACATATATTTGATAAATCTGTGTGAACACTCAGCATCTTTCTGCTACATACGGCTCACAGTTAGCATTAGGTCATTAATTTGTGTCTACTAGGACACTTGTTTAGTAAGTAACAGAAAATTAGTAATTTTAGAAAAATTAATAGACTATTCCAGAAATGTTATTTGTAGGGATGTTATAAATGAACTTTAGACAGTGGTGGTGTGGGGGTAGGAGGGGCAGGGAGAATCAGACTCAGACGCCCTAATGTTAAAATAATATTTTTGAATTCTTTCACAGCAGGTGAGCATTTCTGCAAGGCCAGCAGAACAAGGTAGTGGTGGACAACAGCAATTCACATGCCAGTGAGCTGTACTGACTTCCTTCTTGAAAACACAATTTTTCTCTGTGGTAATGAATTCCACAGGCTCAGCACACTCTGGGTAAAGAAGTTTCCCATCTCAGTCCTAAAATATTTAAACCTTATCTTTAAACTATGATCATAAGTTCTGGACTTCCCCACCATCAATACATCCTTCCTGCATCTAACATGTTAGGAACCTATTAAATTCTAATAGGACTATGAAATCCAACCGTGTAAAAAGTGAGGTCTGCAGATGCTGGAGATCAGAGCTGAAAATGTGTATGAAATCCAACCCCTCTTCTAAACCCCAGTAATACATTCTTAACCAATTTAATCTCTCATCACATGTCAATCCTGCCATCCCAGGAATCAAGTTGGTTAATTTTTGCTACACTGCTTTTATAGTAAGAACATCCTTCTTCAGATAAAGAGACTGAAACTGCACACAATATTCAAGATGTGGCCTCACCAATCTCCAATATAATTGCAGCAAGACATGCTTGTTCCTGTATTTGAATCTTCTTGCTATGAAGGCCAAAATACAGTTTGCCTTCTTTACTGCCTGCTGCACCTGCATGCTTACTTTCAGCAACTAGTTAATGAGTTATCTACAGGCCCCCAAACAGTAGCCTGGATGTCAGATGTGAGTTAAATCAGGAGCTGAAATTGGCCTGTCACAACGAGGTTACTACAGTTGTTATAGGGGATTTCAACATGCAGCAGATTGGGAGAATCAGGATAGCATTGGACCTCAAGAAAGAGACTTTGTGGAGTGCCTCAGAGATGGATTCTTAGAACAGCTGGTGCTGGAGCCAACCAGGGAGAAGGCAATTCTGGATCTGGTATTGTGCAACAAACCAGAATTGGTCAGGGACCTCGAAGTGAAGAAGCCATTGGGAAGTAGTGACCATAATACAATAAGCTTCAATCTGCAATTTGAGGGGGAGAGGGTACAATCGGAAGTGACAATATTTCTGTTGAATAAAGGGAACTATGGAGCTATGAGGGAGGAGCTGGCCAAAGTTCAATGGTGCAATACTTTAACAGTGAAGGAACAGATGACAGTGGAGGAACAATGACGGATATTTCTGTGTATAATGCAGAAGATGCAGGATCAGTTCATTCCAAAAAGGAAGAAAGATCCTAGGGAGGAGGCATCGGTGGCCGTGGCTGACGAGGGAAGTTAAGAAACATATAAAGTTAAAAGAGAAAAAGTATAACATAGCAAAGATAAGTGGGAAAACGGAGGACTGGGAAGCTTTTAAAGAACAACAGAGGATTTCTAAGAAGGAAATACACAGAGAAAAAATGAAGTACAAAGGTAAACTGGCCAATAATATAAAGGAGGATAGTAAAAGTTTTTTTAGGTATGTGAAAGGCAAAATAATGGTTAAGACTAAAATTGGGCCCTTGAAGACAGAAACTGGGGAATATATTACGGGGAATAAAGAAATGGCAGAAGAATTGAATTGGTACTTCAGATCTGTGTTCACTGGGGAAGACACAAGCAATCTCCCTGAGATAACAGTGGCTGAAGGACCTGAACTTAAGGGAATTTATATTTGCCAGGAATTGGTGTTGGAGAGACTGTTAGATCTGAAGGTTGATAAGTCCCCGGGGCCTGATGGTCTACATCACAGGGTACTGAAGAAGGTGGCTCGAGAAATCGTGGATGCGTTGGTGATTATTTTCCAGAGTTTGATAGATTCAGGATCAGTTCCTGTGAATTGGAGGGTGGCTAATGTTGTACCACTTTTTAAGAAAAGTGGGAGAGACAAAACAGGAAATTATATACCAGACAGTCTGACCTCAGTGGTGGGAAAGATGCTGGAGTCTGTTATAAAGGATGAAATTATGACACATCTGGATAATAGTAAAAGGATAGGTCAGAGTCAGCATGGATTTATAAAGGGGAAATCATGCTTGACTAGTCTTCTGGAATTTTTTAAGGATGTAAGTCTGAAGATGGACAAGGGAGATCCAGTAGATGTAGCGTACTTGGACTTTCAGAAAACTTT
This sequence comes from Hemiscyllium ocellatum, assembly GCF_020745735.1. Lineage (NCBI taxonomy): Eukaryota > Metazoa > Chordata > Chondrichthyes > Orectolobiformes > Hemiscylliidae > Hemiscyllium > Hemiscyllium ocellatum. The sequence goes on along the minus strand of NC_083436.1, from coordinate 28,026,212 downwards.
TGATAAAGCCCCACATAGGAGGTTAGTGAGCAAAATTAGGGTGCATGGTAGTGGGGGCAAAATACTAACTTGGATTGAAAGTTGGTTGGCTGATAGAAAACAAAGGGTAGTGATAAACGGCTCCATTTCAGAATGGCAGGCAGTGACCAGTGGGGTACTGCAGGGATCAGTGCTGGGACCACAGCTTTTTACAATATATGCTAATGATATAGAAGATGGTATTAGCAATAACATTAGCAAATTTGCTGATGATACTAAGCTGGGTGGCAGGGTGAAATGTGATGATGTTAGGAGATTACAGGGTGACCTGGACAAGTTAGGTGAGTGGTCAGATGCATGGCAGATGCAGTTTAATGTGGATAAATGTATGGTTATCCACTTTGGTGGCAAGAACAGGAAGGTAGATTACTACCTAAATGGAATCAATTTAGGTAAAGGGGCAGTACAGAGAGATAAGGCAGGAACAAGATACTGATTAAGGATGATCAGCCATGATCATATTGAATGGTGGTGCAGGCTCGAAGGGCAGAATGGCCTACTCCTGCCCCTATTGTCTATTGTCTGTATTTGTCTTGTCCATATCCAGGTCTCATTGAACATTCACCTCTCACAATTTACAACCAAACAGTAATCTGCCATCCTATTTTTGCTACCAAACTGGATAACCTCATATTTATTCACATCATACTGCATCTGCAAGGCATTTGCCCACTCACTCAACCTGTCCAAATCACACTGCAATATCTCTGCATCCTCCACAAGGTTCACCCCTCCACCCAGCTTTGTGTCATCTGCAAATTTTGAGGTATTACCTTTAGTTTCCCCCACATAAATTATTAACGTATATTATGAATAACTGAGATTCTAGTACCAATCCTTGTGGTATCCCACTAGTCACTGCCTGCCCTTCAGAAAAAGATCCATTTATTCATACTCTGTTTCCTATCTGCTGACCAATTTTCTATCCAAATCAATACACTACGCCAATCCAATGCACTTTAATGTTACACAATATTCTCTTTGTCAAAAGCCTTCTTCCACATGATCGGTGCTAGTTCCATCATTGCTCATGAGATGTATAAACAATGCAGTTGAGAGTGTGGGAGGTGGTGGAATAAGTAAGCTTGCAGATGACATGAAGATTGATCAGGTGAGTAAAAAGGTCTTAGGTTACAGGAGCATATAAACAGATTGGCCAGATGGAAAGATCATTGGCAGATGGAATTTAATCCTGATAAACCTGGGTGATATACTTTGGAAAATGTAACAAGTCAAGGGAGTACTCAATGAATGGCAGTTGTACGCCAGTTTGATGTAATTACGATTGTCAATATGTTAGCCCAGTCCAGCAGAATGGGCTATTATTTAAATAACTATAATCATATTTTAACTGGTATATCCTTCAACACTAGCCAACATCTAACCTACCCTTAGTTCTTAGAAAAATATTTTGTCTTTTTTATCACCATAATAGCTAATCCCAAACAATGACTAATTTTACACCATTTTGTCTTGAAACTATTTAGCTGTTACTTCAGTGCTGCCAAATCCTTACAGTGCCTACACCAAGTGCACTACAGACTTACAGTGGTGGTGTTCAAGGTCAATTAGGGATGGGCAATAAATGTTCATATTCTGTGAAATAATGGATAAAAGACAATATATACTTTCTATTTTCATTGTGATTTACATCAGCTAGTTTTATTAGGGATTAGTCCATTGGCATGATAAATCCTTTTACTTTCACTCTTTAAGTTTATCTTGTTAAGGCAACTGCAGAGCATAGGGTAGAGTACTTTTTAAACAAAGCAATGCAACACTTGCCAAAAACTTTCTCCTGGAAATTGAGTGAAACCAGGTCCAATCATGGCTTCACAATTGTTTATTTTACTGCCTACGGATGAGACTAAATCATGTTTTAAGGATCACAATGGCATCCATCGTTGTAATGATATCAGTCAATCAGAATGACACCTAACATTCGGTCATGAACCAAAGCCAGTTTCTGTTCCAAGGAATTTATAGACCAGAAAACTTGACAGGCTGAAAACCAGGTAATGAAGATATCACAGAATATCAACAGATGAAAGTTAACAATGTGGAGAGATAAATGGTGATGATCGCAGGGAGGATTTTATCACTGTATTGTCAATTATGAATCAAGAAATTTAAATGCAGTATAATGTGACAATAAATTAACTCATGCTTGGGTGTTGTTCTTTCATAACAATCTGTTACTGGAGAGAGAATTAAGGTGCCCCCATAGTATGAAAGCTTTTTATTCCAGATTACATTTTTGTTAAATGAATTCAGATTCTACTAGCAGTTGTGCTGGGATTTGAACACATATCCCCAAAGTGTTACTCTGTGTCTCTGAATTATTATTCCAGTGACATTACTTTTATGTCATCATCTCCTCTGAATGCAAGAACAAAGCAAAATAAGTTGCTTACCTCTGCTTCACAGAAGCCATCTTTTCTTTGTTTTCCATACAAACAAATTATATCTCCCTCTTTAAAAGCCAGTTCATGGCTGGGATGAATATTGGGACTGTCTTGTAATGGATTGTAATCAAAAACAGCAAGGAACTGGAAAAGAATAAATAAGATGCCGACAAGTTACAATTAAGACTAAGTAGAATAATGCGCTTAGTATATTCAGCATTTAGAGCTATACTTATCGGTACTAATGTATGTGGACACTTTAGGCTTAACTCATACTAACCTTCATTGGTACAGGATTTGTTACAAGAATAAGATGCTGACTAAGAAGGTTAACATGGTTTTGAAGAGTCCAGCCCTGAAGAAATATATGACATTTAAAAACACTCATTGCGAGGACTTTACAAATAAGGGATTTTTCTGTTTGCCGAGATTTTTATTTCTTGTGTTGAGATCCTGAAAACCTTTATGGGCACTCAGTTTTCCTGGAACAACAGTGAGAATTTTAACAGCTGAATAATTAACAACACTGAAACAATCAATTCAGGAACCAAATTGTTTCTGAGAACTGTTCTTTTTAAAATAGGGACAATCTGCTTTCATTAAAAATGTATAAGACTGCTGTGTGTGACTGAAGATTTGAATATCCATCACTTAATTTGACTAAAATAGTACCCAAAGTATACTTAACATAATTAACAGTGCAATGATGGGGCCAGTATGACTAGTCATTTCAAAATATTTATTCATTGAACGGGGGAGTCATTGGCTGGGCCAGCATTTATTGCCTATTGCTAATCATCCAGAGGGCAGTTAAGAGTCAACTATATTGCTGTGGGTCTGGAGTCACATGTAGGCCAGACCAAGTAAGGGTAGAAAGTTTCCTTCCTTTAACAAACCAGATGGGATTTTAGTGACAATCAATGGTGAATCTCTACAGTGTGGAAGCAGACCAATCAGCCCGTTATGTCCACATAAACAGCATCCCGCCCAGACATGCCTACCCCCAGCACCCCCAATACTCCACTCTATATGTGTCACCTTGCATTTCCCATGGCTAATCCACCTAGCCTGCACATCCCTGAACACAATGGGCAATGTAGCATGGCCAATCCACCTAACCTGCACATCTGTGGGGGAAATCCAGAGGACCTGGAAGAAACCCACACAAACATGGGGAGAACATGCAAACTCCATACAGACAGTTACCTGAGGAATCAAACCCAGGTTCCTGATGCTGTGAGGCAGCAGTGCTAACCACTGTGCCACCCATGACTGACATTAGACTAGACATTTATCCCAGATTCAAATTTCAACATTTGCCATGGTGGGATTCAAACCCATGTACCCCAAACATGGTTACTAGTCGAGCGACATCACTCCTAAGCTATCACCATCCCCACATGATCTGAGTCATATACTTTTACATAGAGTTGTAAAGGGATTCAATTACAGAAATAGGCCAATTGGTCTGTACCAGTGTTTATGCTCCACCTGAGCCTATTCCTATCCCTCTCCAGCAAGCTTGATCAAACTTTATTTTTCATTCTCCATCACTTGCATATCTAACCTGCTTTTATGTCCATCTATCCTATTCACATTAACTACTTCCAGTGGTGGCGAATTCCACATTCTAATCACCAGTTTCCTCCTGAGTGACCTGCTGGAATTGTTGGTGACTCTTTGGGCCAGATTTTCAGGGGATTGGCAATCACGCACAGCTTGCCCCTTCGCTTCTTTTTGTTTACAAAATGACACATTTCAGTTTAATAGCTGCTCAGAACTTTGACTAGGTACTTAACAGCTTTTCTGATTAACTATTTATTTGATCGCAGCACAACAATCCGAACCCTTCAATCTGAACGGCGACTTTGAGGGTTCCAAGCAGCTAGGGAATTGCTTGTGGAATCTTCAGTTTTCTAGACAAATCCTTCAGATTCTGTTAGGATTGAAAATCATAAGGTTCCCATGAACAACTCCCAACTCTCTACCGAAGTAAGTACCTGACCATCAGCAAATCCGGCCGGTTATATTTACAACCTCTGGTTTAAGACTGCCCCACAAAAGAAAACATTTTAAGGAAGTCTTTCGAATATAGAAAAGATTTATTAAGAAATCATTCACACTAAATTTTTCTTTTGAAATTCCATGATATAAAGTACAGTTCATTGCCATCATGACTGCTGAGTGAATAGCACAAAATCACAATTCAAATTTGTTACCATTTCAAAACCAGATAAGAAGTCTGATCTTAAAAAAATGAAAGCAAACTTCAAACTTTTAATGGTTAAATTGTAAAATTATTCAATCAATTGGCATTAGGTTATAATTTTTAAAATATTATCTCAAAATCATTAGGAATTGCAATGTTGGAATTAGCAGCTACATATTCATTTTCAGTATGCATGATTGTATTTAAACCCATGTTCAGTCATTTTAGTGCAGAAGAGGAAGAATGCTTTTCACTTCATTCATGTTTATGGTCTGTTCATTGAGCAGTCATCGATACATAGAGGTGAGTATTAATGCTCCAAAATGGGTGAGTTGGGATTGACTCAGAGGTTAACATTTTAAAGACCTAAACCATGACTCCAAGCTGTCCACTTCCAGGCTCAATGGTAGAGGGAGGGATGGATAGCCACCCTGTTTCTGGGGTCCTCAACAGGACCTCTCTGGCCTAAGGCTTACCCCAGAGCCTTTCCCACCTGACTGGAAGTCAACCCTGTTCTTTCAGATTGATCTCCTGATGAGGAACTTGTCAAGGCCAAAAAACAGGCATTTGTTAAGATCGCATGTTTATGCAAGCTCTTCGAAGACTTTCTGGTTCGTCCCAGTATCCAGTCCTTTTGCCACAGCGCTGTTAAATTTCCCCCTTCACTCAATTTTAATATGAAAGTTATTAAATCTGTTTCCATTCCTTTCCTGACAATTTTTCCAAATTGGTGAGGAGAACCTAGCCTTCATGAAACTTCCGTTTCTCAGTCTTCAAAGTGATCCACGCAATTTTCAAGATTTCAAGACAAAAAAATGACAAAGAAGTTGTTCTATTTCTCTAAAAATGGCAATTCACAAATTTTAGCCAGGATTTAAATTCTTCCTGTGAGAACTGTGAATGGATGGAGTCAACATTTTAAAATTTCTACCTCCGATTCCAACCTGCTGCCCTGCATTATATAATCTCTATAACAAACTCAGGCCCTTATACTGCGGTCCCTGGAGCATGTGATGCCTGCAGGGCTTTTGGAGAGCAAGGAGATGTTGTGTTCTACAAGTCCTAGCTTAACTGCATTAGTATTTTTACCATGATATTGTGTTTATTTGTGGTTGGAGACTCCTGTGCTGTTCTGTCACTGGCATCAGGCCAATATCAGAGGAGCCATAGACTATGAAGACAGCATGGTAAGTCTTCACAAATTGCTTCCGTTACAACTCTTTGTGGGTCAGGAGATATAGGACTGCTTATCCAAAGACCCCCAAAGGAAGCCCTTGAGGTATTACCGCGCTAATCTCCCCGCCAATTTCACCAAAAGTCTCAGCCCTGGCTATCCACCCCCTCTCCTGATCTTGCCCATTGTCCCCACCATCTCACTGTCACCTCAAGATCACTTCTCCCACTGTCTTTCAGGGCTAGCTATCCCTGCTCCCCAACCTCTGGCTTCCCACTACAATATTCCCAATCCCAGCTGCTGGCCAGGGTTTCTGGTGGGATTTCAGGAATATTGATGCACTCAAGGTCCTGTTGATAAAACCAGCTGGGGCTCCACCTTGATCCACTTGCTCCCTGTGTACCACACACTTTAGAGCTCACTTGCTCCTTTTAACTTTTCCAACAAAGTATACATATTTACATATACACTGAAAACTGTCTAACTTCAAAGTTTGAATTAAATCACACAGTAATAAGATGGCAAAAATAAACCTTTTAAGAGAAACATTAAATTCACTTTTCTTTTGTTCTCTGTTACAAATCACAAAGAGTTTACCCCTGCATTTCTTTCACTGAGCTGTATTGCACTGTGATCTGAAACCATTTTGTTGCAATTATCTGTAGTGAGGATCAATACATGTTAAATTTGTGTTCTTCCTGCCTTACGCTTTCTGAAGGAAATTACTTGAGGGTCACAGTGATCCAGAAAATTCTATCCATTTGGTATTTTGATTACAACTAAAAGGCTAAAATAATCTGGAAAAGATTCAACTTCTCTGTTATTTTATTCATTAACTTTAGGGATTCAAAATAACATTTTTAAAATACGGTTTGATATTTTGAAGCAAGAATTGGATTGATTAAATTTAACTTTTCCAGAAAACAACATGGTAGCAATTAAGTTCTGCCTAATCCCTAATCATGAATCTTGTAAAATGTGTTTCTGTCAAACTGTTAATTCAAATGAAAAAGCATGTATAAATGGAGATCGTGGATATGAATCATCGTGATAACAATCACATGATTTCTCTCTTGGGAAGTGATTGAGTCACATGTGCACATGAATAGATAAACTAGCTATCAAGCTGTACCAGCTCCTTCTTGACCTTGCAATGCGACGTAATATATAATTCTGAAGGTTCTGAGGACGCTGGGGATTTTAATGACCTAGAAATTTGCAGGTATTTCATCAACTTTTCAGTTGCAAAATAATTGCCATAACTCCCAAGATGGCAGCAACCATGTGCCCTTACTAAAGCTAGAACTCTGTGATCAAACATGTTACTAATAGCAAAAAATAGATGTCCAGGATGTTCTCTGAAATAGATATTAAATATTTTTAATATAAAAATGTTTCAAGTTCGTTTGTAAAACTGGACGTTCCATTACAGCCAGTGCCCCATTTCTCCCTCTCCCAGTCACTTAACTCACCTCACAGTCACTACCCAATAATCCTGTGAGGTTTACCAGAGCTGTTACCATTCATATCTTTTCTAATAAGCTTCCTGAGGCCTAATGTTGAGCATGCTTGAGCCCTGTGACCATGTTACAGTTCAGAAATTGGTCCCTTTGCTCTGCTTGTATTGCAGACCAGACTGAATTAACTTCTCGGGGAATGCATTTTAGATTTCATAATCTTCCAATCTCATTAATGAAATTTCTTGAAATGGCAAGCTGATTAGATCTAATACAATATAATTAAAATGGAGATCACAAACTCACCTAAGGCACAGAACTCTTCTTATTAAAAGCACATTTAGAAAGTCATTCAAAGAAGTTAAATTGAAGCAATTTCACTCTGTAATTCAGTTTACCAATGATGTCATCAAATACTCGGCTTGGTGATCAAAGTCGCAGCATGAGATGCCATCACTGAAATTCTGTAGCTCATGATCCCAGTGGTATGGTCTCAGTTATGAAAAAAAACAGTTGATGCCACCTGAGTTTGTCAATCAATGGATGGATGTTCATCTTGGCTTTGACCGTATTGTTGAGGTCTACATTCAACCTGGGGACACCATCATTCACTGAGTGCACTGGCCACCACCTCAGCTCCCAAAGCTGGACTTTCCCCTTTGGGGTAGGATTCATGATTCAAGAGCTTTGCCAAAGTTACGATCTAACTCCCTGCCAGCAGAGCCCAACCAAAGGTATTCTCGGGACAGATGGGTGAGGACACTGCTACCTCTGATGCAGACCCAAGTTCAGAACATAGGTAGATGGTTACCAAGACTGGCAGCTTAGAATCCTTTCCAATTTTATACCTGAGTGTTAGTTTCTACTCCTCACATTCTCTCCCATACCTGTCCTCTATAAACCCGTCATCCTTTACCCCAACCCACCCATCTCCTCCTCCACAGCTCCTTATTCTCCATATTCCCCCCCACTGCATCCTCCATTCCCTTCATGGTCCCACACTTCAGCGGTCTGGGACATTTGGCCTCAGACCTTTGGGTGACCATCCTCCAAGACTTCAGGACAGGCAACAACGCAAAGAGGCCAAGCAGAGACTGATAGCCAAGTTTGGTATCCATGGGGATGGCCTCAACGGGACCTTGAGTTCATGATACCCTACAGGTGACCCCACTGTGCTACAGACACAATCATACACACACATTCACGCAAACCCTCGTTCATACACTCCCTCTCAAAGACTTATACCCCTTTACACACACACGCACACACACGCACACACACACACACACACAAGTTTGTGCAGTGAATTTGTACTTGCAGAATTACATTTTATTTTGCTCAAAAACTGGATGAATCCACGTAAGATTCTGTAAATCCTCTTTTTAGATTAGAATCAGTCTGAACATTGGGGCATAGACAGCCTCACACAGGCACCTCACACCCTCAACACATTATCTGGGCCAGCTCGGCACCTATTGTTAAAGTTCACTTGATAATGTAATTTTAAAAAAGTTCTGGGATTTACATATGAAAGAACTGAAACCAACATGCCCATTCTAAAAGCTGAGAGACTTAACAAACAAAATCAAGGTCTTTTTAAATATATAATTTCAATTACATCACACTGTAAAATAAATTCTGTGTCTTACGATCTTATAGTCCACAACCACCTGATAAAGGAGCAGCACTCCGAAAGCTAGTGCTTCCAAATAAACCTGTTGGACTATAACCTGGTGTTGTATAATTTTTAACTTTGTACACCCCAGTCCAACACCAGCATTGCCAAATCATCCATTCCCTTCATATTTCTTCAATGTCCAATCCATCTTCCCCCATGCTCACTCATGCAGTTTCCACAACAGACAGGACTCACGAGTCTTATAATAACACTGGGGAACCTGAGATTTTTACAAAAAATATCAAAATAACAGTCATTCAAGCTCCACAGGAAAAAGAATCCTCCTAGGAGCTTATAAAACTGTTAATCTAAACGAAAATCATAGTCTTCTTGACAGCTGTGTTATTGATTCCTGCAGTGCTGAATCAATTAATTGTGTTTGGAGCTCAGCCAAATATTCATAAGGAAATTCCAATGCCAAGCTATGTCAACTAAACCTCTCCTGCTTCAAAGGCTAAAGAGATGGATGACGTGTCAATCAATGAAAAGATCAAAACTTTAATCAAGCTGCAGAGATCAAGACACAATTGACACAGTGAAATATGAATCTCAGTACTGTTCAATGCAGAAAGGGCATTTCATCTACTGGATAAATAAATCTAAAAACTTTTCTATTTTCATAATACTAACAAATTTAATGAGGAGGCTGGTTAACTCAGATGGCCGCTCTCTGATCCAGTATAACATCAACAGTCTGAGTGTAATTCGTTTACCAGATGAGGTTACCATGAAGGGCTCTCCTTTTCAATCTCTCTCCTTGCCTGAGGCATGGTGGCCCTCAGGTTAAACCATGACTAGTTGTGTTTCTCTCTAATGAGAGAGTACCTGTATGGTCTGGTAAGAACTATAGTGACTACCTAAAATCTAACCATCATTTTCCTTTTCTAAACAAAGCCATATTATCAAGCATTGCATTAAAAAACATTCTTAACACTTCAGCCTCCACAGCTCTCTACAGAAAAATGAGTTCCACACATTCACTACCCTCTGGTTGAAGAAATTCTTCCTGATCTCAGTTCTTCACACGATGCAGGTTTAGTGTATTTGGCTAGCAAAATGCAATCCTGGGTCTTTGACTGTGGAGCAAAAGCCAGGGGTCCTAGCTTAGGAATTTGCCACCTTTAGTCATAGCCATTACCCATCATCCTCTTTTAAAGGGGCAAGTGGAAGGTTACTCTCTTATAAGATACTGATCAAATCTCCGAAGAACCAGTGCAGCCCAGCAGAACTTCAGGACTATATCCCAATGGGACCACATCCCACATCCCAAGGAAACTAAATGTATTTCTATGCAATAAAATAAAAAGAATCATAGAATCCCTATAGTGTGGAAACAGGCCCTTTAGCCCAACAAGTCCACACCGGCCCAGATCCATTCCCCACCCAGTAACCAAGTAACCCACCCAGACCCATTCCCCTACTGTATTATTCAACCCTGCCAAAAGCACTGAACCTACACATCCCTGAACACTATGGGCAATTTAGCATAGCCAATCCACCTAACCTACACATTTTTGGATTGGCCAAAATCTCTAGACATAGGAAGAAAGAACTGTCCAAACAACTGTCTTCCTAATGAGTACCTGTCTGTGTGGCTGCATCAAGCTATGCATACACCTTCAGTACACAAGCATCACGCTAAGTGTGACAGAGGATGGGTTTGTCCACATTGCTGTGGAACTGCAGATGCTGGAGATCTGGCAAACAAAAAACAGAAAGTTACTGGAGAAACTCATAGATATTGCAGCATTTGTGGAGAGAAAGCAGAGTTAACATTTTGTGTCCAGTGACCCTTCTTCAGTTCAGGAATAAAAGACCGTCGAGATTGCTTGGACAGCATGCTTTAGCTTGTGGGCATAAGTGTTGAGGGGGTTGGGGGGGAGGGGGGAGGTGGCTTGTTTTGGCATGAAGAGTGTGCAGCAGTGAGGACTGGGAGAATGCTTCAAGTGGAATGTCTATTTTTAAACTTTGGGCACAGTTCCTGGAGCCCTGGGGCATGATTTCCACCAAGTCTTTCTCTGCCATTGGCATCCTGCTTTGTTCTTCTGGAGGTGGGGGCACCAGTCAAATTCCCTCCACAGCCACTAGCCATTTTAAAAGGCCATGTTTGCAAAGCTGGGAATTCACTTGTCACTGCAGGTCCGACCTGAGAAGCAAACTTTCAGGGTACAGTCTGCATGAAGGGACCTTGTGGCCTGTGCCAAAGGGCAATTTTTTAAAACAAAAGCAAAACATTATGAATCATTTCTGATATACTGCTTTCACTGTGGAACTCATTGCTTCTCTATAGTCTATGGTGGGTGAATGAGCACACAAGTGCAAGAGCCTGACAAAGGGTCATGAGAGGCATAGCTTGGCATGGAAAGTATTACTCAGGGTGGCAATGGACCCACATGAGGTGGCGTGGATGAGGCATGCGAAGAATGCAATAGGTCCTTACATGTTTGTCCTGCAGCATTAAAACAGTCCATTTAACAGCCTCAAGCTTGATATCTCAGGCATCTGCCAACCCGACTGCACTCATCAAGAGCCCTGTCTCCCAACTCTGGGCATTGAGATCACACTCCTGGAGCCACTTTCTCCCAAGATGGGCACATGCAGCCAGGCAACTGCCCAACTCCCACTAGCCCCCCACCTCGAGAATGAACTTTCAGGCTGAGATCACTCTAACCAACAGGGAATCTAGTCTGAAAGCACTGAAGCCAATTCTCTACGGGGAGAATGCGGGGAACTGGAGTTGAAATGCCCATCAGCCATGATTGAATGGCGGAGTGGACTCGATGGGCCAAATGGCCTTATTTCCACTCCTATGTCTTATGGTCTTACATATTCTGTGCTGGCATATCAGCCAATTCAGACAGAATATAGGTCTGTCACACAGCACAAACCTGGGGCCTTTTCAATCCTCTCACTAAAATGTTCACTGCTGCTTTTTGTTCCCAAATCCAGCACGTTATCTATTTACAAACTGGATTTTGCATACTGGAGCACACTGCTTAAATTCCAAATCCTTTTTCAGTTGGTATCCTGTATCAACTAAGGCCAAAAGAGAATTGAAGAGGTCTTTTGTCATTTTCTTCAAATGAGAAAACTGTAAAAAAAAGTCAATGTTCACTGTTGCTATGCCTACAGCAGCATGTGTAACTACAATGACCATCAAAACTTTTCCATTACATCATCATAGCAGCAGCTAAAAGGGGATGAAAATAGGTTTGATGGGTTTTCTCCCCATTAATCTCCACTATAATAGAAATGACAAACCAGTTCTGATTCATCATTTGCCCATTTTTATATTGATGTCTCTCAGAGTAGGACTACACCATGTTATAAACATCACAGTGGTGTGACACATCAGACAATTGAAAAGACGCTGTTGGTTTACAAGTACAGTTAATTTCTCCATTGACAGTAGGTAGGATTATCTCAATCAATCACATAACATCAGGTTATAGTGCAGCAGGTTTATTTTGGAGTTCCGCTCCTTCATCAGGTGGTTATGGATGTTATGATCATGCTCACAGAATTTATAGCCAAAAGAACCCAATGTCATGGAGATCTGATACAATAAACAATCTTACGTTAAAAGTTACATCATTTTTAATGGGATGTGTTGGTTTCTATTCTTTGAGATGTAAATCCCAGAACTTCTTTTAAATTACATTCTCAAGATAACTCAGCTTTTCTAACAATAGGTGTGAAGTCTGTCTGTGTTCCAATGCTACATCAAACTGACAAACCCTCTGTATAGTTTTAGAATTTTATATGGATTCATGCAGTTTTTGAGCAAAATAAAATGCAAAAACAAATTCACCCCATAAGCTTGTAAGCGTGTGCATGCAGGAGCTTCCAAAAAACCTGTTGGACTACAACCTGGTGTTGTGTGATTTTTAAATTTGTCCACCACAGTCCAACACCGGCACCTGCAAATCATCTGAATCAAACGGTTTATTTTTACATTATGGCTCAAAAAACCATGGAAACTTCAGTTTGGACTATAGGAAGTTCAGAGAACAAAACACAAATGGTGATGATCAAAGAAAGGTTAACGTTGGTTTCCTAATTAAATTTTAGGAACATTAAAAATGCCTACAAATGATTAGAATTTGATGAATAAATAGACTGGTTAAGATTGTTACAACTATTCAACTGCAGGAGATGAAACTGCACAATCACTACAGTCTGAACCCCTGCACAGTACAGTGAGTAAGTTATATCAGCCATGATTGCCTAATGACCAGTTCTGCAGCTCAAAATGAGAAGTTATTTTATATACAATAAATGAAGTGCTATGCTAAATTTAAAAAGACGTGTTAAAATTAAAATTTATACAGTCAGAGCTTAAAGGTTTTGAGAAGATAAACAGATCTGAACAGATGAAGTCACAAGCAAACATATAGAGCAGTCACTCTCACCTCACCCCAGGAATGCAGTTCTTTTGTCCATGTTTGGACAAAAAGGTTATGATGGGTTCTTGAACCAAACCCAAACTGAGTGTTGGTGAGCCCTTTAAATCTGCTAATTAATTGCCACTTGGTAACGCGATCAATGACAGCTTCCATCCTTTTGCTGACAATTGAGACTGAATTGTTGGGAACAGTAATTTGTGGTGTTGGGTTTATCATGATGGTTGTAGGCTTGGCAACCTGGACCATTATCTACATTGTTGAGTAACTGCCTGTATTATAGCTGTAGTTTGGCTAAGCACGAGAGTTTCGTATATAGCAGAAGCTTGTAAGATACTAAATAGATTCTCTACAGTGTGGAAGCAGGCCATTTAGCCCATCAAGTCCCCTCTGACCCTCCAAAGAGCATCCCACCCAGACCCATCCCTCCCCCGACCATATACCTGTTGCCCTGCATTGCCCATGGCTCATCCACCTCGCCTGCACACCCCTGGGACATTATGGGCAATTTAGTACAGCCAATCCGCCTTACCTGCACATCTTTGAAATGCGGGAGGCAACCGAAGCACGTGGGGGAAACCCACGCAAGCACAGGGAGAATGTGTAAACTTCATACAGTTGTCCAAGGCTGGAATCAAACCCAGGTCCTGGCACTGTGAGGCAGCAGTGCTAACCATGGAGCCACTGTGCCACCCTAAATGGAACACGCTTCCTGTGCCTAACTTTTTATTAATTTTGAGCTGACTTATTGCTTTAAATTGCTTTTAAACTGATATCTCATCATAGGAATAATTAATTGGACTTAAAGATCACTGCACATGCCACTATTCCTGATACTTATTTATCACATAGGAATTCAAGAGCTTGGGACCTAACTTTAACAAGATTTTACTGGCAGTTTTACTGAATTTTGCATCTTTTTGGATGTAGAAGCTCCATACATATAAATCATTAAAATGTCATGGTCAACTACAATAGATAATCAAAAAAGGCTATTGGAAGTGAAAGCCTTTATATCTAGAGGATTAGAATACAAGGGGTTCAAAATCATTCTACAGATATAAAAAGCCCTGGTTCAACTACAACTGGAGTTTTCATTTCTGGGCATTATAAAGTGCCACAACGGTATACCAGAATGACTCCTATTCTCTAAATGTTAACTACAAAGAAAGATTACACAAACTTGAGGTGGTACTCCTACATGAGTAATTTTATCAAAGTTGTCAAGTTATTAAGATGAATTGATTGAGAAGATAAAAAGGAACTATTTCTGCTGATTGGGAAATCTCGGACAAGGGATATATCTTAAAGATCGGAACTAGGATTGAAATGGAAAGAGAAGGAGCTGGAGAAACTCAGCGGGTCTTGCGGCATCTATGGAGAAAGAAATAGAGTTAACATGATAAGTTTGATGTGACTTTTATTCAGAAACAAAGATAGAGATGGAGAAGTGATGTGTTTTGCACTGTAGGAAGGCGGAGGGGCATTAGAACAGATGTGAAGATTAGAGGGGGGTGAGGGAGGTTAGACATCACAGGTGTCACAGAGCAAAGAGTGGTAATGGCTATGGAGAAGTAAGCTAGGTTCAGCATAGGTGTTAACAGCAGAATGTAGGTCAGTTCTGCTGAAAACAACACTAGGAAAACCAGGCAATTGGTGAGGTGAAGGGGGAGATCAGTAAGTAGTCAGGGTATGGAATGCACTGCCTGAACACATGGTGGAGGCATGTTGAATTAAGACATTCATTGGGGTAGATTTTGAGTAGAAATAGTGTACAAGGGTATGGGGGGGAAAGAAAAAACAGAAGATTGGCATTAGGTAACAATTGCTGCTTTAAGAGCTGGGTATGCTAATGAGGCAAGAAGCAAGATGTATACTAACTGTCACATACAGTTCAGCACAGGGCAAACGAGGGTCAGGATGCACACGTTACCCTCCAGGTAAATTTAATCCATGCGACTTAAACTTAGTTAGTTAACAGTACCACAAGAAACACAACCTTTAAATAAGAAAATATCACGGCCAAAACTGGAGACAGAGAAATGTCATTCTAGTACGTTGTGTCCATCAGCTTAAATTATCAACCATAACATTGAAGACAAATATTATTTATATTTCAACTATCTTAGCACAAGAGATGTGAAGCACCTTGCTAGCATTAACTCAACATCAGAGTATTATAGATCTGGTGAGGAGTCATCAGACTCAAATGGTAACTTTGCTTTCTTCCCACAGATGCTGCCAAACCTGTTTTATATTATATCAGAGCAATATACTCGAATTCCAAAGACTCTTTTTCTTGCAGTACCTTTAATATTTTGTCTAAGCTTGTCTTAGTTTCCTATTTATGCAAATCATTTACTGCTCAGGACAGAGCAAAATATAAAATAATTAACCAGCTAACTGAAAAATTGAGAGAAATATAAGAAATACTGCTGTTCAACATATCCTGTGATTTTGATCACTTTAACTCTTTGCTGATGTGAATGTGATTGAAAATAGCAGAATGTACAGTAGACATGTTTACTGCAATCCTGCATTATCATTTGTGCTCCATCCATAAACTGATGTGAGACAATTTCTTCATATTTCTTTAAGAGACATTTCTTTCAGATTGTTAAACAAATGATACTTTTAACTTAAGACCTAAAAACTTCCAAAAACACCGTGCACAGATTTTTAGATGAAAACATGCTGTACCTGTAGTGTCTCTGAAGTCTTGTTAGTCTGATCAGTCAGTGAAAGGTGGGGTTGCACTGATAATGGCTTCTTATGTGATTGGCTGTTTAGAAATAGGACAGTAAATTTCTCAGAAACCAGACCATTGGCTCCAACCGTTTGGATACTGACTTGAAATGGCACACTCAGGTCAAGATCTTCCAACAGGATCTGGAACGTATGAAAGAAGTAATTTCATTTAAAAGTCAATTACCAGACTACAGCCTTTGAAGTGGAGATGAAAAATTCCTTCAACTTTTCTCTGACATTTTCTAATAACTGATTTAGCTAAAATAATTCATCAAGGACGCGTTATAGATTTTGCACAGTGCAGAAACTGTTGGTGACAGTTAGGACCATTTTTTCCTGATGATGTTTACACTTCAGTCAATTATCCCAAACTCATCTTGGGGCCTGTTAGTCATCTGAGGTAAATTTAAAGTCAAAGACTTGGATGTTTGACTGAAGATAACTTGCAGTTCTCAAAGTGGAGAGACAGTTGAATAATGTGTCTCATATTAGAATTGATTTAGTCTTGGAGCTAAATATAGCACAGGATATGCTTGTGCACAATGCTAATTTGGCTGCATTTGCAGTGATCGGCTGTGATTTATCAATATCCCCATGCTCCCATGGCAACGCCTGTATTACATAAAAGAAAATGTAGCAAGCTGACATCATTTACCCCAAATTGCAGAAGATCAGATGATCATGTGGTAATGTACAAGATTAATATGCTTGTATAGCTTAATCTAGACCAGGAAAAACATGAGCTTTTGTTTCATCTTAACTACAAAATTAAAAGAACCAAGATATCATGCTACCTGTGTTAGACACACAGGACAGAATCTCTTTTTTTGACAGGTGAATTGAGAGTGAGGATAAGGCGATAGAATATTAGATTAGATTACTTACAGTGTGGAAACAGGCCCTTCGGCCCAACAAGTCCACACCGACCCGCCGAAGCGCAACCTACCGATACCCCTACATATACCCCTTACCTAACACTATGGGCAATTTAGCATGGCCAATTCACCTGACCCGCACGTCTTTGGACTGTGGGAGGAAACTGGAGCACCCGGAGGAAACCCACGCAGACACGGGGAGAACGTGCAAACTCCACACAGTCAGTCGCCTGAGGCGGGAATTGAACCCAGGTCCCTAGCGCTGTGAGGCAGCAGGGACGAGTAAGAAAAACTAGTGAGTCGTTCACAGAAAATAAACAGAATACCTAATAATGTAGTGAAACAAATTACTGCAAGGGCAATTTTGCTACACTTAAGAAGAATGTTCTGTAAACATGCAGGACAGAATTCACTTGGCTATTAGCCAGCCTATTTCCTTCATTGGTATCAAACTTGGTGAGTCTTAATCACAATTTAAATATGCCAGCTAGCATAGGGAAATATGAAATCGAGCAATATCACATTCCTGAAGCTGGTTTAAAGATTTGCATGTGAGGTTCCATGAAGCTTAGAAACTTTTCCAGAGAATCAGCTGGTTGCCTACAGAGGGATCAAGCAAACGATAAAGCTACATTTGCAAATGGAAACTCATTTATTATTTGGAATCAAGCATCAGCTTCTGAAGTCCCAGGATTCCCACAATTGTAGAGAATGGTGGGAGTCACCAGTGGACCGCACACACATACATTGAACATGGTCACCATTCACTGACAGCAAAGTCAAAAATTATCCTGTGCGAAGGATGCTCTGGAATACCCATCAGGGCAAATGTCTCAAACCTATCTCAATCAGCATGTCAGCTTTGGCCAGCCATCTAACAAAAGTTAGATGCGACATCACTCCATGACTTGCTCACTAAGGGTGGCTCAGTGGTTAGCACTGCTGCCTCACAGCACCAGGGTCCCAGGTTCGATTCCAGCCTTGGGCAGACTGTCTGTGTGGAGTTTGCACATTCTCCCCATGTCTGGGTGGGTTTCCTCTGAATGTCCCAGTTTCCTCTCACAGTCCAAAGATGTGCAGGTTAGGTGGATTGGCCATGCTAAATTGCCCGTAGTGTTAGGTGCATTAGTCAGAGGGAAATGGGTCTGGGTGGGTTACTCTTCAGAGGGTCGGTGTGGACTTGTTAGGCCGCAGGGCCTGTTTCCACACTGTAAGGAATCTAACCCACATCAGAAAGGCTCTCCAACATGGTGAAAGTAGTCCACAGTTGCAATTTATGGCTCTGAACTCAACACTTCTCATTTCTATGGGAGTGGGGATGAGGCTGTTGAGCTTCACACATATGTAATTCTATTTAAATCCCACTTGGGAAGAGTCATAAATGTGGAATCCATACTTCTTGCAGTACATTTCTTCAGAATAGTTAGGGTTCCCTTTGGAAAGTTGAAGTCTCCTTCTGGATATTCCTTCTGGGGAAGAAAGCATCAGGTATCCTTTAACGATGGAGCCAGAAAGTCTTTCAGTAGGGGATAGTCATGTATCCTTTGAGATTGTTAGCTGCAGAGAACATTGTTCGTAAGAAATCCATAAATCAGTTGGAAGTGTCAAAATTGTCAAGGATCCAATTGGGGTGGCATGGTGGCTCAGTGGTTAGCACTGCTGCCTCACAGCATCAGGGACCAAGGTTTGATTCCAGCCTCAGGTGACTATCTCTGTGGAGTTTGCACATTCTCCCTGTGTATTCATGGATTTCTTCCGGGTGCTCCGATTTCCTTCCAAGTCCAAAGGTGTCCAAGTTAGGTGGATTGGCAATGCTAAATTGTCCATAGTGCCCATGGATATACATGCTAGGTGTTTTAGTTATGGGAAATGCAGGATTACAGGGAACAAGGTTGGGGGAGGGTGTTAATGGGTTTGGGTGGGATGCGCTTCAGAGGGTCGGTGAGGAATTGATGGGCTGAATGGCCTACTTCCGTACTGCAAAAATTCAATGACCTGTCAATTAGTGTCAAATATATCTAGACTCGTCAAGAAACTTCACGAACTGTCAATGTGTCAAGATTGTCCAAAAACTATTAAGATGTGTGTCAAGATCTTTCAAGAAAGGCTAAGAAATGTCAATATTGTGAAGAAGTGTTAAAGCCATTCACGATCGATCAAAATGAATTTTAATGAATGAGTGTTTTAACCAAGAAATTGCAGTGTGTAATATAGACCTTATGTTTTTCTCCTGTATGCAAGGTACTTGTGGATACTAAGTAAGTTGGTTTCATAGGTGGAGGAGGCAAGCATGGTACATGGGTGTAGGTACTGTGTGAGCAGAGGGGGCATGGGGATGGGCAGAGGGGCATAAGGTGAAGGGTATGAAGGGTCATGGGAGTAGGCAAAGGTGTTAGGTAGTAAGAGGAGTCATGGGGATACATTTAGAGAGCATAAGATAGCATCAGGAGCATGAATGGGAATGGGGCAGTGCCAGATGGTAAGAGAACTTTGCCGGGTGAGTATATAATGAACTACGTTAATTTTTGGGAATAGAGCTGGAGCCTTGAGGCACGCTTTGTGCCTGGCCCACCTTGGCACCTGGCAACCTCTTCAGCTCTTCCTCAGTCATTTGACCTGACTTCAAATCCAGCCTAAACCTCCCAATGCCTGCACAAACCTCTCCCCAACGGCACACAAACCCCCATGTCAGGCTGAAAGCAAGATATGTGGACAACCACTCTTTTTTCAAAATGGCTGGTTTCATGGAGCTAGGAATTCTTGGAAACAATGGATGGTCATTCTACTTCAGCCTTTCCCACTGGGTTCCCAATCATTTCATGCAATCCTAGACTATTTCTTATGGCCTTGACAGTCAGCATAGAGCAGTATTTGTATTTGAGTTGAAATCTAGCCACGCCTTGTAGAAAGCTTGGGCAGATTGCAAAATCAGAACAATTGTTAACGATGTGGCATCAACATCAAGTAAAGGGTAAAGATTACAGTCTGGGGTTTACTGTTAACTTACACAAATGCCCCTAGCTGACTGGTTCATCTTTGAAATACATTAAATGGTCTAAAATGTGTTGTATTTGCATGGTATGTGGGAATTAGTCTACCACAGAAAGTTAGGGAATGTCCACTTCAGTTGAAGTACCCTTTTAATAATGCAATATGTATTAACTATTGCCAGTCAACATCTTTGTCTCTGAAAATTAACGAGTGCTCAGTCCCATTCTTCAGGTTTAACTGTTGTGCAAATATACCAATACAATTTCCTTATTGTTTCTGTCTTTCCCTACTCTCTCTCTGTTAATTCCATCGTTCTTTGTCTCTGTTCATTTCTCTTGCTTGTCTGATTTTGACAATATAATCACACACTTTATTTTGCACTACTTCTCAGTCCTTGCTCTGTTAGTGTCATTCAAACTGTAAGGAGATATAGAATCCTCTTCACTCAGGGAAGGCCTGTTTTCCCTCTTTGCAATGTTTATTTTAAAACCTCAAGCACTTTTAGTGAGTTTTGAGAGGAGTTGTAGCTCAGGTTGAGGTTCTGGGTGTAATTTGCTCGCTGAGCTGGAAGTTTCATTTTCAGACTTTTCAGCACAATACTAGGTAACATCTGGGCTTGGTCAGGAGGCTCACTGAAGATGTTACCTAGTATGGTGACAAAACGTCTGAAAACGAACCTTCCAGCTCAGCAAGCAAACCCACATCACTCACTTTTATTTATTAGAAAGTACAACTGTGGAAAACACAAATAGAACTAATTGAAGAACATTGACCTGTAAGGATAGATCCAAGATTCAAAGCAGTAAGTAAAATCAGAAGGCTCTGGTTCCCAAAATTTTGTAAGCACAACTAACTCAATAAGACAAGAGGAAGATTACAGTTAATGGTGAAACCGGCATAAAATCAGGCTCTAGTGGTAGCATTATCAATACAGACTGATGGTTTGACTAATTGTAATGAATCCCTACATAATCTTGCCTTTCGTTGAATCAGCTGGAGAAGTCACAAGTATTTTTTTTGACAATACCAGAATGCATTTTCATCAAATTTCAGTAAAACAAAAAAAAACACTGTAAATAAATGGAAAAAGGCAATTCTGATTAACAGTGAGCTAATCTTTATTCTACTTCAGGAAATTACAATGCAATAATTTTGGATTTCAAGAGCCTATAATAGATCACAAAATATTGACATTTTATGAACTGTAAGGCATCTACTTATAATGATGTTGCCAATTTCTGTCAATTATTTTTAGATATACTTTTAGAATTTCTGTGGTAATTATCAATCTATGTTTCAGTCATAGTTTCAATGGAAAATTATTGGATTTGTTTCAGGATGTTATTGGACCAAGTAGTGCCTGAAGATCTGATTGATTTCTTGGCTAGTTGTTTGTAATAAAAATTGATCCATTTGTTTCTGTGGTCTGTTCGAAGAGGCATGTTGATAAACTTCGATAGCAAGGCATCAGATTTTTCCTGATATTTAAAAAAAAACTGGCTTCCCCTGAAAGGCTGGAGGATTTTTTTCAAAATTTCCACCCAGAAAAAGAGGACACTAGGAATACAACACTTGCAATCCTATTAGGGAACTTTCATTCTCAGAACTGAAATAAATGATACCAAAAAATGTCCAGTTTTTATCAAAAGTGAATATTGCTGTCTATGTAACAATACATACAGCAAATATCACTGATCAAAAAACACAGTCGATGAACATACATGCTATAAATCAAGTTCTATGTTTACTTTCCTAAACTACACCTCCACCACCCCTACATGGTTCTCCACAGTACTACTACATCTTGAAGGTTAATTCTTTTCTTCTGGAACCAACTCAAAGGGATACCACAGCTCTCTGAAATTCACTTTAATTCTATTTAGCATTCTGACTACTCTCTGAGGTACAAGATTTTCATGGGAATCCTTACATTAGCATTTTCTGAACAGACCCTTCAACTCTCATTCAAAACTTCAAAATTGTGGACTCCTCAGTCCGAGTGCAGGGCCTCTTTGTATAGATATTTATTAACTTAAAAATTAAGAACAGCCTAGTTTCTAGTGGCCACTATGTTTCTCGTCCCTCAGCTATTCACAACTCCTCATCCATGACCCTTGCTGACTGACCCGTCCTACAAATACACATACACACATATTAAAACAAAGGAACCATTAGATCCACTGCAGTTCATCTTCGTGGCAATGTGACACATTTTGGCATGCTCCAAACAGATTCACATGTATAAAATAATCTTTAATGGATACAATTGCCCTTTCTTCAGATATACTGGCACCACCAACAAACATTCTTGCTTATAACCTGTTCATTGTTTCTGTTGAAGACTATATTAATAATTTAAGTCATAAATTGAAATAATTGTAGACATTATGACTCAATCCAATGGATCATCTATTGTGTAAGGTTCTCACACTATTAATTCTAATCTAAATGAGTAAGCTTTCAAATCTAATTAACCTAAACGTGTTTATATCAGAGTTGTTACTTCTTTCCAGTTTAATGCTTCCACTTATCTATTTCTTTAATATCCAATTGTCATACTAAAAGTTATTCTTTAAAATATATAAATTATTAAATTAGATATTCTCAACACTTTGTGGAACCATTCATTGGACCTTTTGAGAAATTTCCCAATTTCTCACATGGCCAGTCTGATCTATGTATGTTGAGAGAGCTTTTCTTACTATTTTTACAAGTAACAGCAATTTCCAGCCCGCTTCTGCCTCCCACCTATGCCCCACCATTGCTACAGGTGACAACATAAGAAATGCAGCAGGATCTATTCCATGAGTAGATCATGGCTAATTTTCTACTTTAGCAACAGCTTCCTCCACCATTGCTTATTCACTGATTCTATGCATTGATCAGTCTCAGCCCTGAACAGATAGGATGACTAAATCATTCTTGGCTCTCTCTGACAGAGATTTCAAAGTATGCTTATGGTGAAGGTGGTGAATATTGCTGGTGGTGGAATGGGATGCCCATCAAAAGGGCTATTTTGTCTTCAATAATATCAAGCTTCTCGAGAGTTGTTGGAGCTGCACTTATCCAAACAGCTGGACAACATTCTATCACACTCCTGACTTCTAACTTGGTCGATGATGGCCATGCATTTGGCAGATAAGGGATGAGTTATTCATCACAGTATTTCTAGCCTCTGACCTGTTCTTGTAGCCACAGTATTTGTATGGCTAGTCTATTATTTGTGGCCAATAATAACTCTCAAGATGTTGTTAGTAATGAATTTAGCAAAGGTACTGCCAGTAAACTTCAAGAGGTGATGGTTAGTCTATTTTTTGTTAGAGATTATCATTGTCTGGCACTGTATGGCATGAATGTTACTTGCTACTTATCAGCCCAAGTCACAGGTTCTCAGTACCTATGCAGTTGTGAATGAAGCTAAACATTGTGCAATATTTAGTGAATATCCCCGATCCCTTGATCCTATGATGGAGGTAATATCAGTGATGAAGCAGCTGAAGATGGCTGGACCCAGAACACTATCCTGAGGAGCTCCTGCAATAGGGCTGAAATGACTGACCTCTTAACTTTCTGCTAGATATGACTCCAACCAACACAGCGGAACCACCTCCCCCCCACCGCCCCCGCCCCCACCCCCCCCCCAACAACCCAATTCCCATTGAGTCCAGTTTTTTTCCGAGGCTCCTTTAGTCAAATGCAGCCAACTTGTCTACCTTGGATTCCAGCATCTGCAGTTTTTTTTGTCACTAACTAATTCTGTTCAGATCAATCATTCTCACTTCAGCTCTTTTGTTCATGTTGGACCAAGATTGCTATGAGGTCAGCAGTTCAGTAGCCCTGCCGGAACCTAAACTGAACATCACTGAGCAGGTTACGTCTTTGACAATGTTGCTTGACAGTACTGTTGATGACCCCTTCTATTACTTTGCTTATGATGCACAGTGCACTGTAATTGGCTGGGATAGGATTATCCTGCTTTTTAAGCAAAAGTGAGGATTGCAGATGCTGGAAACCAGAGGTTAGATCAGAGCGGTGCTGGAAAAGCACAGCAGATCAGGCAGCATCTGAGAACCAGGAAAATCGACGTTTCGGGCAAAGGCCCTTCATCAGGAATAGAGGCAGGGAGCTTCCAGGGTGGAGAGATAAATGTGGGGGGGACTGGGAGAAGGTAGCAAAGAGTACAATAGGTGAATGGGGGTGGGGATGGAGGTGATTGGTCAGAGAGGAGGGTGGGGGAAGGTAGCAAAGAGTTCTTTGCTTCCTTCTCCCCAGCCCCACCCTCCTTTTATCTCTCCACCCTGGAGGCTCCCTGCCTCTATTCCTGATGAAGGGTTTTTGCCCGAAACATCGATTTTCCTGCTCCTCGGATGCTGCCTGCCCTGCTGTGCTTTTCCAGCAACACACTCTCAACTCTGATCTCCAGCATCTGCAGATTCACTGTCTCCTCTTTCAAGGGGATTGTGCCCATACACATTCAAAAACAGTTGTTTGATTGGATGATCACATAAGTCATAATCTCACTCATCTTTATTTCACAAATTGAATAAGCAAAATAATTCTCACAAGAAATATTTGATGTTGAAAAAAAAGAGACAATTCCCTAAGAGACATGGCATCAAAGTAGACATATACAGCACATTCTTACCTTTGTGCAGGCTGACCCCATTATCGACTTGTAAAACTCACCATCAATGAATATCTGTCAAATTAGATAAATTAAAAGGTTTGCAAATAAATTCAATAAGTTCGAGGTTCTGGTAGAGACAGGTTAAGGGGTAGCCTGCTCTCATGTTTTGCCCATCAGAAATGTAAATATAACAAGGACACAAGCCTTATATTTATTCCCCATTTGGAATTCAGCCATGGATCGCAATGTTTTTCTTTTGAATCTCATGAAAGGCAGTATTTAAACCAAGGCATGGGGAGAGACTCTACACCTACGTGTTACATACAGCATGCCTTCTTGGCGACAAATACCCTGATGTCTTTTGAACCCTTCCAATATCCACACAGACTCTCCTCCCTCAGGACATTGGTTGCAACCTTGCCCTACTCTCCCTCATCTTTACATCTAGAAGAACATTAAAAATTGGACACAGACTAGACATGTTGCCCCTGGAACCTTGATTCAATCACAGCAGAGCTTCTACAACAACATTATTTTCTCACTTACTCCCCATATTCCTTAATTTATTGAGGAAAAACTGTTCATGTTAACCTTTATTAAGTTCAATGAAGGAACATGCTTCTAGGGAATTCCAACGATTCACAACTCGCAGAGTGAAGCAATTTCCCCTAGTTTCAATCCTAAATAATTAACACTTTGTTCTGAGACTGTGCCCCCTGCGTTTACATTCACTTGCCTGAGATTAATTGATGCAAAAATCTTGGAGAAAGTGACAAACAAACGTTTTGATAGTATTTTTGGCTCGTCTAATTTGCTGCCATTTATCTAACTCTAGCAGGCACGTGCAAACTCCTGAACAAGCAGCAAGGGGAGCTCTTCAAATCCCTTGAGAGCTCCTTCAATTTTAGATTGGGAAAAGGACCTACCTGCCTTACAATACTTAATAAATACTGTGAAATTGTTCACTGTACTGTAATCAATTAAAAAGGACGCCACTTGGATAAACTAAAAACAAGTTGTGAGGTTCATTGGAAGTACAAGTTAGCATAAGTCCATATCTTTAACAGATAACAGAAGAAAATTCTAAAAGGAGTACAAGGAAGAAACTTGGAGCAATGACAGTCATTCAACTGAACTGTCTCATTAATTGTATGAAACACATTGGCAACTACTCGTACACTGGCAACTGTTGGCCAACTCTCTGAACAATAAATCACCTCCATTAAATGAATGGTGTCCCTTCAGTAAGACCATAAAGTATTGGAACTAAAGTAGGCCATTCAGCCCATTAAGTGTGCTCTGCTATTCAATGGGAGCGTGGTTGATCTGGTAATCCTGAACTCCACTTTCCTACCATTTCCATATAACCCCTCAATTCCCTTACTGGTTAAAAACCTGTCCATCTGAGCTTTAAATCTACCGAATGACCCAGCTTCAACAACCTTCTGTAGTAAACAATTCTCAGGGAAGAAATTCTTCCTCATTTGCGTCTAAAATATGCAACCCCTTATTGTGAAATAATGCCCTCAGGTCCTAGACTATCCCATAAGGGGAAATAACCTTTTAGGAGACTTGACAAGGAAGATACCAAGAGTCCTGTACATTTTGATAAGGTCACCTCTCATTCTTCAAAATTCCAATGAACCCACCAACTTGCTCAGGAATTATATCAAGGTAATACTCAACCCTTGAGATCTATGGAATGTCTGATTAGATTACTAACTGAGCCATCACTCCTATGCATCACTTTCTGTACAGAAGTTATAGAATGGACAACTAATAGAATTTAATATAAAGCTGGTGTTTTCAGGGCTACAGGGAAAAGGGTACTTTGTTTTAATCTGAAGAGAAGCCGGTATTGAATGTAAGTTGGAAACACATAAAAACACAAAACTCCCAAAACGAAAGCAAAACCAAAAGGACCCGGAATATGAGATTCATTTCAGCTTTGGAAGTCGGACAGGCAAGTGTAAAGTAAATCAGCTTGTTCCTCTTTCTATGTAGGCGGTGCCCCTACCAGAGAGTCCAAAATGTTGTTGTTATAAGCAGTAAACAGTACAGCACCTTAAACCTGAGGTGATTTGGTTATTCTTACTGACTTTGCTTTCTTTTTTACTGAATTAACCCAAAGGCGGTCTGCTGTTTTTCTCTTTGAAACCTCTTAAGTCTATCTTTTGTTCAGCAAATTCGGGATAGTATTAGTGTACTTAGTCTCTATTATACCCGATAACCTTGAATGAATGTTCCATTGCTGCATCCATTTTCATCCATGACAGGTTTCTCCCAAATTATCAGCAGGCCGTTCTGTCCAACGGGGCCATTAATACGGAGTGAAGTAACTGGGGCGGGGGGCTCTGGGGAAAAGAAACATCAAGATCAAAGTTATGAATGAAACAAAGTCTTTGCACACAAGAAAATACTTCCGGACACAAGCATCTCAGCAAAAAAGTACCATCCTTCTTCCAAAGAGTGAGACTTTTTTTAAAAAAGCAGCCATGTGATCAAAAAAAGGTGCGAGACTGCACAACGCTGAGATACAGAGGGTGTTGTGGTGCATAAATCACAAAAAGTTCAAATGAAGGTACAACAAGTAATCAGGAATGTTCATAGAATATTATCTTTGACTGTGAGGAAGACTGAATACTAAATTAAAGTGTTTATGCTTTGGTTATACAGGCTACTGGTAAAACCTGGAGGATTGGAATACTATGTATTGTACTTCTTTAAGGAAGGATGTCAAAGTCGTAGAAGCTATTGAGGCAAGGTTGACTAGCCTAACACCTAGAATGGAAGTATTCTCTTTTGACAAAAATTGGACAGACTAGGCTTATCTCTGCTGAAGCTCAGAAGATGATGAAGCAGCTTGTTGAGGTTGAAGAGGAGAAAGTGAGGACTGCAGATCCTGGAGATTAGAGTCGAAAAGTGTGGCACTGGAAAAGGACAGCAAGTCAGGCAGCATCTGAGAAGCAGAAGGGTCAACGTTACGGGCATAAGCCCTTCATCAGGAATAAGGGGGTGGGGTTGAGAGATAAATGAAGGGGGTGGGGCTAGGGGAAAGATAATTTGGAAGGCAATAGGTAGAAGCAGGTGGGGGACTGATGGTGATAGATCAGAGCGGAGGGTGGAGCAGAAAGGTGGGAAGGAAGCTGGACAGGTGGGACAGTTGAAGCAGGCGGTGCCGAGTTGGACGGTTGGATCTGTGATGAGATAGGGGAGGAGAGATAAGGAAACTGGTGAAATCGATGTTGATGCCATGTAGTTGAAGGGTCCCAAGGCAGAAGATGAGGTACTCTTCCTCCACACGTCAGGTGGCTAGGATTTGGCAGTGGAAGAGACCCAGGACTTTCATGTCCTTGGCAAAATGAGAGGGGGAGTTGAAGTGGTTGGCTACAGGGAGGTGAGGTTGTTTGGTGGGTAAGTCCCAGAGATGTTCTCTGAAACATTCCACGAGTTGGCATTCTGTCTCACCAATGTAGAAAACACCACATTGAGAGCAATGGACACAGTAGATGAGGTGTTTGGATGTACAGGAAAATCTCTGCCAAATGTGGAAGGATCGCTTGGAGCCTTGGATGGAGATGAGGAGAGGTGTGGGCACAGGTTTTCCACCTCTTGTGGTGGCAAGGGAAGCTGCTGGGAGTCGGGGTTGTGTTGGTGGTGGTGGTGGGTGGGGGCGAGAGTTGTATAGGACCTTGGTGAGGTCTTTTCTAGGATACTGCATCCAGTTCTGGTCACCCTGTTATGGGAAGGATATAGTTAGGAGGATTTGGAAGAGATTTACCAAGATGATGCCAGGATTGGAGGGTTTCGTTGTGGGGAAAGGCTGGATAGGCTGGGACCTTTTTCACTGGAGCACAGAAGGTTGAAGGATGACCCTATAGAGGTTTTCAAAATCACGAGGGATATAAATAAAGTGAATGGCTCATGTGTTTTCTCTCAGGTGGGGCATATATTTAAGGTGAGAGGAGAAAAATTTAAGGAAGACATGAGGGGCAATTTTATTTCACACAGACAGTAGTTCATGTGTAGAATGAACATCGAGAGGAAGTGGTGGATTTGGGTTAGTTACAATGCTTAAAAACCATTTGGATAAGTACAAGAATAAAAAACGTTTGGAGGGATATCTGCCAAGTGCAGGCAGATAGGCCTAGTTTAGTTTGGGATTATGGTCATCATGGACGAGTTGGACCGAAGGATCTCTTTCTCTGCTGTATGACTCTATGACTAAACTGAAACATACAAGATCCTGAGGGTGCTTGATGAGGTACATGCAGAAAGATGTTTCCTTTGTTGGGAGGATGTAAAACTGGTGAGGCATTGTTTAAAATTAGGGGGTTGCCCTTTTCAGGGCATAGATAAGGAGATTTTTATTTCTGTCACAGGGTTGGGAGTCTTTGGAAATCTCTTAGTAACTTAGGAGTAGAGTAGGCCATTCAGCCTGTTCTGCCATTCAATGAGATCATGGCTAGTATGTGACGTAACTCCATACCCTTGTCTTTGGTCCCATACCCTTTAATCCCTTTGCTTAACTAAACTCTATCTGTCATAGATTTAAAATTAACAGCTAATCCAGCATCCACTGCAGACTGTGGAAGAGCATCCCAAACATCTGTGTGTCTGGAAATGCTTCCTAACATCTCTCCTGAACAGCCTGGCCCTCAAAAAGGGGTGAAACAGGTTCTTTGAATATTTTTAAGGAAGATATGGATACATTCTTGACAAGCAAGTGAGTGAAAGATTCAGGGTTAGGCAGGAATGTAGAGTAATCAGACCAGCCATGAAGTTATTGAATAGCAGAGGAAGCTGAAGGAGCCAAGTGGCTGACTTGTACTTCCAGTTCATACTCAGTCAGTATTTATTGGCAAGGGTTACATCTTTCAAGTTGGGGCATAGCATGAAACCTTTTGTTTAAACACCAACTTGACTGTGCTTTGTTAACACTGTTCGCTCAGTCTATTTAGAGTCATAGAGTTGTACAGCACAGAAACAGACCCTTTGGTCCAACTCATCCATACCAGATATTCTACATTAACCAAATCCCATTTGCCAGCATTAGCGCATATCCCTCTAAACCCTTCCTTTTCATGTACCCATCTAGATGCCTTTTAAATGCTGTAATTTTACCAGCCTCTACCACTTCCTGTGGCAAAGTTGCCCCTTCGGTTCCTTTTAAATCTTTCCCCCTGCACCTTAAACCTATACCATCTATTTCTTTCCTCCCCTACCCTGGGAAAAGACCTTGGCTATTCACCCTATCAATGTCCCTCATGATTTTATAAACTTCCATAAGGTCACCCCTAAACGTCCAATGCTCCAGGGAAAGTAATCCCAGCCTATTCAGCCTCTCCCTACAGTTCCCAAACCTTGCAACCTTGGCAACATCCTTATAAATCTTTTCTGAACTGTTTCAAGTTTAACAACATCCTTCCTGTTGAAGGGAGACCAGAATTGAATGCAGTATTCCAAGTGGCCTCACCAATGTCCTGTATAGCTGCAATATGACCTTCCAAGTCCTATACTCAATGCACTGACCAATAAAGGCAAGAGTACTAAAAGCCTTCTTCATTATTGTCTAATTGTGACTGTACTTTCAAGAAACTATGAATCTGCATCCTGCCCTGATTTACCCTAACAAAATGCAGCACCTCATATTATCTTGCATCATTTTATCCAGTTAAATAATAATAAAATGTAAGTTAAGTTAATTAATGGATGAGGGGACCTAGCTTTCATAGCTCTGCTGTGTAACTGTGCCACTACAACATCCACTTGTTCCATACACATGGATAGTCCTATGACTGCCCACCATGGGAAAGGGTCATCCAGCAGTGCATTCCCACTTCTCATTCCCTCACTCTACTACACACAAGTTTTGAAAACAAAGCCTCACCCTGAGCATCAAGTTGCACTCATCCCCCCTCTCCCCCCCTCCCACTCCCCCCCCCCCACCCCGGTATGGGGTTTCCCTTCTCCTAGCTGGGATATAAATTCATTGATGTTTAGGTTGCTACAATGTACCTCTGCCAGTGCAACAGCCTCCTGTAATATAGTGGATTATTGGTGAGCATACCAATACAGAAACAGAAACTCCAATTGTAGAATCCCCAGCTTAGCCCAAACTCTTGGGTCACTACAGCAAGCATAAGAGGTGGAGAGAGGTTCTACCCTTGGATAATCTATAGGAAAATCTCAAATTAGTAAAAATTGACTACAACAACCTTTCCAAAATTTTACTTCACGAATATTTGGGTCATGTTCCTTAAGAAGTCCCAACATTTGAAATATTAATAATGTACTCACTTATTTACATCTAATAAACTCTTTTGCATGAATAATTTGGTTTTAGAAACAAGCAGAATCTCTCGACTTTCTCTGCTTGTTATCTAGGTGTTTAATTGATCCACGATCACAATGTTGCCATAAGGCAAGAGGTAGAACTTTGAATATTGGCAAGAGTGTCTGTCAGAACCATTAGAAGATTGTAATGGTGTAATATAAGTCAATATATGGAGCTGTTTGCTGGACACTAATTTGTGAAACTGTTAACATACTAAGTTATTTATGAAACACTATAATTATTCAAGGAGAAATCTTTATTAAAACGTTAGAGGGAATGAATATTTTGTGTCGATTATAACAAATTAATTACCTTGGGCCATCGTTGATCGTTTCCCATCCTGCAATTCAGCTGCTGCCCTGTGTTTGATGTTATGACCTTTAAGAGTTGACACCATTCTCTCTGACAGACCACTTCTTGTTGTTACTTCTGGAAGTGTGCTGCTTGTACTTTCACCAGAGCTCAATATACTTTTCTGGTCACCTCTATCATTGCAAGCCCATCCATAAGAGATCTCACAGCAGTCCCGTGGGGTCCAGTGAAATTGCTCAGGGTGATGTCCTTCCTCCTGCCCCTTTCCTGTGGCTTTCCCACATGCCTCAAAGTTGAAGTTTTCCATGTTATCATGTGACCTTGATAGAAAAGACTGAGGTGCATCTTTGTGGCTCACACAAGGAATAGACAGCAAATTGTAATCTGCATTAGAATTTGCTACAGAAGGTACGACCTACAGAGACAAAATAGATAAAATATCAATCTTAAATCTTTCATTAATACCTCTACTAAACAACCTCCTAAAGATACCAACAGCAAAACATTGGATAATGCCTCAATAATATTATGCATTTTGAGATGCAGTTTAAAGGTAATTTGCTAACATTGATTACTATAGTTTATGCAATGCATTCTGTGCCTGCGGAAAATTAGAAGGAGTTGTCTTCCTCTAAGCAGCATATTGACCCAAACATAATTAGTTACATTAATTATATTAACTTCTTTAAACTTTTTACAGTGTATGATCGATAAGGGATTTTTTCATCTAATTTTGTCTTACTTTTTCTTATGGCATCTTGAAAAACTCAAAATTGCTCCCAGTTTGATTCCCTGATATTGCAACACTTCCATTACCTACCTTCAAGCACAAAGTTCAAAAAACTGGTGACTTCTGTTAGGTCCATAATTTGTACATCTGTCTCCACTAATTCGGATCGCTCCTGCTCTTAAACCTCTGAATATATCAGCCACACCTCTTCCACTAAGTAAGTCTCTTGCCTTTTCCTCAGTTTGTCCTCCTCAGCCCTCTTCAAATCAATCAGATCCATTAAAACCACACACTGAGCCAGTTTCAACTTGTAAGTATTAATGCTGAGTGCTTCCAGCATTTTGAGGATTTTATTTCATATTTCCAAATAATTAACACCTTAGAAAAACCAAAAAAACTGCAGAAGCTGTAAATCAGAAACAAAACCAGAAATGGCTGGAAAGGCCGAGCAGGTCTGGCAGCATGTGTGGAGAGAAATCAGAGTTAATGCTTTGGGTCCAGTCATTCTTCTTCAGAAGGCCTGTTTCCCAAAATGGTGGGAATATATATTTGTGTCTAAGGACTAAGTGAAAAAAAAATTAGAAGATATGGAATAGTTTGGATACCTTCTGGATTGAAAAGGGCTTACTAAGTGGTCTCTTGGACATGAAGTCAACAGCTAATATGTGTTGGGGTTTACCTGTTGTTTCCAGAAAGTCAAATGACATTGGTGAAAAGACAATCAACATTATGAGGAGATAAAAGATGCGGTTTATGATTCCTAATTGCTGGGAAAAATGGTTTTGAAAGTCTTTGGGGCATCTAGAGAATCCTTTTAACTTTAGTTTTCTATTTTTATGGACCTAGTAAGGAAGAAAGTTCAGTAGCTCTAAGTCTCTCTTTTTCCCTCTCTCTCAGAGACAGTTTTGGGAAGATAATAAAGTTTCCAAATATCAGAGTTTCTGACGATCAAGTTAACCCTGAAGAGCTGAACTGTGGCTTTTACTGAAAACTTCAATCTGTCTTAATTACAATCCAAACTGAAGATCTGCTACCAGTCTACGGCTCTGAGCAATTCAACTTCAGAAACAGGAAACCCAGTGGTTGGGCTCTTGTAGCATAGTGGTAGTGTCCTTTCCTCTGAGTCAGGAGACCCAAGTTCAAGTCCTGCCTACCTCAGAGATATGTAATATCTCTAAACAAGTTGATTCGACAATATACAGAATGCCAACCAAAAACTGTTAGTTTGGGCATCTGAAAGGGAAAGTTTACCTCTACTCATTGCCGACATACCAAGTGGAGTCAAACATATATCACCAGAAGAAGAAAATTGTAAGAAACCTGGTGAGCTGGGAGAAGTCATCAAATTCTACCATTTGCTTTCAGACATTTGGCAAACAGGGGTGTTTTATCAATGCTCTCTTTTAAAAATCATCATCTCTGCGGAGACAGTTGTCTGTTGTGTTGTGGTGTGAGTGTGTTGTGTTTGAGATTAATGAAAATAGTTGAAATTGCAGATTATACTTCAGTTGTTAATCCATTTTACCACTCATTGTAAGAATAAAGTTTGGTCAATACTCAGTTTTGAACTGATTAATGGAACCAGGCAAAATTTCCTTTTATTCTGAATAAGAGTACAAAGGGAATCAAGTGGCTACTTTGGTGATTGAATCAATATTTATACTAATGATGTGACTGGTGGAATATTGGGGTTGTCTACCAGCACATTTTCCCCACTACAGTCGTAACAATTCATAGCATCTTTTTCTTTTCATTTTAAATTACAGAATATTACTCTGCATGTCAAACATTCAAACACAGCATTAATGTCCCAGTCTAAAAGTAATTGGAACTGCTGCAATTTGGAAGTTGCACAGTGGTAACTGTTATCCACTGTCTGTGAGGTTAATGCAGCAAAATAGAGAAATTGGCAACTTAACATCCTAAAGGAAAACCCAGCAGCAAGTGACGGTTCCAGGACTACCTAATGCATGTTTTCACATTTACCTCACAGATTGCAGCTGGAGTTTATTATGGGAGCCATACAACAAATTTAGAGTCTTCATTTGAAAAATATCACTGACAATTTTGCATCCCAATAGGCAGAATGCACATCTGTGCATAGTTTGCCTATTTAAAACTTCATCTGTGGGATTTGGGCAACAGTGGTTATCCCCTATCCCACAGTCATTTTAAGATAAAGAACATTGCTGGGATCTGGAGTCAGACACAAACCAGACTAGATAAGGAGGGCTGATTTCTTCCCAAGGGACATTAATGAACCAGATGGACTTTTACAACATCAACAGTGGTTACATGGTCACGATTAAGTCAGCTCTTAATTCCAGATATTTATTGAATTCAAATTACATCCATCTCCCATGTTGGGATTTAAACTCAAATCATGAGGCTGGGGTCTAATTACTAATCCAGTGACATTACTACCACGTCACCTAACCCTCCCCCACAACCCTGTTGGTACCAGGCTTTCAGAGGCTTAAAAGGGGTCAGTGAAGGTCGCTCAGAAAATAAACACAGCCAATGTTTTAAACCAATTACTGTACAATCAGGAGGTGTTTTCCTGTGCCCGCTCCATCATTGTCAAAAATGACTATAACTGTGAAAGGTTAAATTAATACCTCTGAAGGATATTGGCATTAAATTGCCCCAGTTTACAAGATACACAGTTTCAACTACACAAAAAAAGGGAGACTGTGGTTTGGTGCAAAAACGATATGACCCGACATAATATGGCATCAGTGATGGCCTGTTTATTCAACGGAGACTCTAAATAATTCTGTTTATAGAAAGCCAAGTGCTTCAGAGTATATCATTTTACTATTAATTTTAATTTAACTTCCATCAGTGTCAGATGGTTTTACTGTGACTGTTGTCAAGCAGGATGACATTTGTCAGTACGGATTTTACAGAGTGATAGCTGTGATGAAAATAAGCTCTCAGTCCCTTATAAAAGAATCATTACTTAAACTTTCCAAAGTGCCTTATAAATAAATATAATTGGCTGGGTTTTATGGTCAACGCCAAAGCAAGGGCACATGCTGTTTAAAGCCCATCACATTCAGATTTCAGACGGTAAAACAAGTTTAAATCCTGTTTAAATTAAGTTAGAGGCTAAAGATAAACTAAGGAAATAAAAATAAGAATTATTTTCTAACGGGGCAATTTGGCTTTCTACAAATGCAAACAGGGTCAGTGAGGGTGTTCAGCGTCAATTATGGAATTAGTATGCTGTCAGGAACCCCATTTGAAACTCATGTAACAACATGCAACTTTTTCAAAATATTTTACATTGAAATCAACACCATGAGAGCAATTAATTCTATAACATAATGGCTATGAAATGGTTAATGATCTGAAACTCTCTCCACTCT
Source organism: Hemiscyllium ocellatum (assembly GCF_020745735.1). NCBI lineage: Eukaryota > Metazoa > Chordata > Chondrichthyes > Orectolobiformes > Hemiscylliidae > Hemiscyllium > Hemiscyllium ocellatum. The sequence goes on along the minus strand of NC_083436.1, from coordinate 27,990,856 downwards.
GATATGTAATAGCTACTGGGCAGAGCATCGGGAAGTTGGGTCAGTTCATGTGGACAGTAGTTAGGCAGAGTCTCCTCATGTAGGCTTATGTGTCTTACCAATTGTTTGTTAGTAATTGTTTACATACCTCAGTGTAATGTCACCCGTATGCAGTGCTAAAAAGTGATCATCTATCATCTATTACCTAAAACAACAGCGTCTTCTGCTGAGGTCCATTCCTGGTCTATTTTCTACCACAAACTACAGAACAGCCCCTTGACACTACCATAGGGAGAAGGATTCGTGGCAACACTCCATCCCACCACCAATGGTTGGGACATGGCATCACTTTGTCGTATCACAAGATGGCAATGATCACCTTCACATCAATATTACACAATTCAAATGATTTCCCATTGGCTACAGTCTGGGGGACAGTGCAACAGTGTACTATCTGAGGAAACACATCATCCCAATCGCATCATCCTGGATTTCCACATTAAACTGCTAATGAATGGACTTCAGAAGGTTCCATAGAGTAACATTAATGAATACTAACAAGTTTGTTCAGTCTGACTGAAAGATTCAAACCAGTAAAACAGATATGACAATGGCCAACACATAATGTAACCAAATTACTCCCATCTCAGTTACTTGAAAACTATTGTCTTGATGATGAGTGGTTGGAAGCAAAAGCAAGGGACATTCAGGTTTTTATAAAATACTGTTGCTCAACAACACAAGTCTGAAATGTTTATGTTGTGTTAAGAAAAGTGACATTCAGAATAAAAAAAATGTCAAAATCTCACCTCTGTGCTTTAAACTATCTCAGCAAATCAGGAAGAGATGGCTTGGAGAAATAGATCATTTACATAACTACTTGTAAGTGAATTCCAGTGTTGAACTGTGTTAACCAATACTAATTTCCACAGGATACTATCTGAGAAATCATACAATGCAGTGTGAGCTAATTTCATATGCACTGCACAGTTAGTTTACTAGTCAATATTACATTACAACAGCAAGGGCTTTCAAGGTTTATGCCAAAACAAATCTGAACCAACAAACCAGTTGGTCCTCTACATACTGCCACACACTTCGGAGTAATACATTCAACCCCTCAAGCCTATTGTGCCAATTCACAGCACATTTGTACTTCATCATTATCCGACTTGTCTTTGATTCACTTCCCTCGCTTTCTTTACCGACAATGATCTGTCAATCTCAGTCTCGGAAATTTCAAATGAAGTAGTAATTTTTTTGGGGTGGGGGTTGGTTTTCCAGATTTCCACAGCTGGTTGTGAGGGAAAGCACTTCTTAGTCTGGCTCTGATCTTGCCATTAGTTTGCAAGTTTGGCCTTCCCCTCCCAGAGGCAATGGGTTTCTCTGGATCTGACCCAATCATTTCCTTTTTTTTATGTAGATATTTTTATTGAAAAAAAAGATTTTTGAGTTTTTTTTACAAAATTACCAAAAATAGTAACGTATTCCACTTTACAAAATAATAACAACACCAATATAAAATTAAGAAAACTAACTACTAATCTGTTCTATAAACTACCAAAACACAAAATAGGATATCATACATTACTAACAATAAAAAAAGAAAACAAGTACATAAATAACTAGATACATATTCAAAATAAATTTATATCAAGTCAGAACAAAACCCGTATTTATACGGGACACTTCCTCCCATGAGCCCCCGAACCAGCCAGAACCATTACCACAGCTAAGCAAAGGCCTTTAATAATATGGCCAATATATTTGTGTCAATGTAGTTCAAAAAGGGCTGCCAAGTTCTATAAAATAATTGCATTTTTTGGTGCACCATATTAATGAGGAAGTCAAGGGGGATATATTCCATGATTATCCTATGCCAATTTGAAAGTCCTGGAGGACGTTCGGATACCCAATTCACTAAGATGTTTTTCCTTGCAAAAAAGGAAAGGATAGTGAAAAGTTTCCTCTCGTATGCATCCAAGAGAGGGGGAATTTGGGGAGCCCAAAAGTAGAGACACCAAAATCATTGTCAAGGCATACGCTATGCTGTCCCAGTATCTGCGGATCTTATGGCATGTCCACAGACACATGAGAATACCAACTTACATTTTGCATTTAGAACACATTGGAGATGCTCCTGCCTTGAACTTTGCCAGTGGCTCTGGTGCCATGTGAGCCCTATGATGTATCTTAATTGAATAGCCTGAGTTCTGTTACAGATAGAGATCTTCCTAGCATTTTCCCAGATATCCTCCCAAATCTCTAAGGAGATTTCCATCCCCAATTCTTGACTCCAGGTTTTATATAACTGTTCCATGACCTTCAATACCTTATTATATAGTAATTGGTAGAGAGTACTGACGAGGGCGGACCCATCGGCTAGACCCATCGACTGAAGCACTCTCCTTTCCCTATCCGATTTTATAAGGATTAATTATCAATGTGGTCTTCTTTTGTATGAAGTCTCGTATTTGAAAATATCGAGAAAGGTCCTTGCTAGGCAACCCAAACTTCTGATGCAGCTGTTCGAAGGGCACCATGACCTTCCCATCGAGCAGATCTCCCAAACAGGAGATACCTCTGGACTTCAGAATTTGAATACAGCATCAGTCAGCTCTGGCTGGAATCCCAATGTTCCCACTCTGGGGGTATAAGGGGAAGTCTTTTGTAAATTACCCTCATCCTGTCGCATTATCCACCAAGCTTTGATTGTATTTAATACAATAGGATTTTTACAATGATCCATAATAACTTTCATCTTATCCATAAATAGTAGATTGATTTTGCTTGGGAGGCCTCAATATTGAACCAGATTGATTGTGGGTCACAAGAGACCCAATCAGCTATGTAAGGTAGCAGAGAGCTCAATTGGTACCTCCTGAAATCCAGAAAATCCAGCCCTCCCCTTACTTGTGGAAGCTGCAGCTTTTCTAATTTAATAAGGGGCCATCTCTGACTCCAAATAAAGGAGCTGAGCCAACCATAGAGCTTACGCAGCGCCCGTCTCAGCAGCATTAGGGGAACCCTTCTCATAGCGCATAAAAGAAGAGGTAGAGTATTCACCTTAACCAAAGCTATTCTACCTAACCAGGATATTGGGAGATCTTCTCAGTGTTGAAGGTCCTGTCTTATTTTCTCCAATAAGTGTGTATAGTTGGCTTTATATAGCTTACCAAACGCCAGTGTAATAGAAATACCTACGTAATGAAAATCTCCCGGTGACCACCAAAAGGGGCAACGGGATCCATCCGGAAAATTGGATATGCTGATAAGATCGCCCAGCGACATTGCCTCCAATTTCATAAAATTGATTTTGTAACCTGAGAGCATGCCAAATGAGTTAACCACTTGAATTAAGCTGGGCACAGATGTCAATGGATCACTTAAGAAAAGCAGGACGTCATCAGCATAGAGAGAGATTTTGCGCTTACCTGATCCAACTCCGGAGCTGTTATATTAGGGTCAGCTCATACAGCTTCCACCAGCGGCTCAATCACCAGCGTAAATAATAATGGTGGGAGAGGGCATCCTAGATGACAACCTCTGCCAACGCTAAAGTTATCTGAACTTACACTGTTGGTAATCACCGCTGCTTTGGGATCATTATATCATACTGTAGCCCACTTAGTAAAGACCTCTCCAACACCAAACCGTTCCAACGTATAAAAGAGATATGGCTATTCTACCCGATCGAATGCCATCTCTGCATCTAGGGAGACAATTAATCCCGGTATTGCTCCCTACTGGTAGGCTTGTACAATGTTTAAGACTCTTCTAATGTTATTAGTTGATCTGCGACCCTTTATAAACCCCGTCTGATCGTCTTTTATAATGAATGGTAGAACCCTCTCCAGTCTTAATTCCAATATTTTTGAGAGAATTTTGAAATCCACATTCAACAAGAAAATGGGTCTGTATGAAGAGCAGTCATCTGAGGCCTTTCCCTTCTTAAGATGAGAGAAATATTTGCTTCTCTCAGAGAAGGCGGGAGGCAGCCCTGACTATGTGAACAATTATACATATTTATAAGTGGCCCAACCTAGTCCCCTACAAATTCTTTATAGAACTCAGCCTGGAATCCGTCTGATCCAGGCACTTTGCCGCTCTGGAGCTGCCTCACCGGCTCCTGTACTTCCTGGGTTGCCAGGGGGGCATTCAAGAATGACACCTGCTCCGAGGTTAGGTCCAGGAGGGGCAGACTTTTAAAAAAGACTCCATTTTCCTTGTTCTATCCTCACTGTCCTGTGACTTATACAATTCGAAATAGAACTTTCTAAAGGCTACATTGATTCTTTTACGGTCACAAGCACTCTCTCTAATAGATGTAATGGATTGGGGAGCCTTTTATTTTCTGGCAAGGTGTGCTAAATACCTGCCAGGCTTGTCGCCGTGTTCAAATAATCTCTGCCTTGCAAATGATCTCTCCCTCTTTGCTGTTTGAGTAAGTGCGGTATTCAAAGTTGCCCCAAGGGCTGTGATCCTCCGTAGTTCAGTAATGGAGGGCCTATCAACATATACTGTCTCAGCTGCCTCGAGCAGATGCTGTTGTTCTCCCTTTTGTCTTTTCCGGGTCACAGAATATGAGATCATCAAGCCTCACGCGTATACCTTAGCAGTCTCCCACATCACCGAAGGGTTATTGGCCATGCCTGAGTTGATATCCCAGAAGGTTTTAAATTCCTGCGAGAAATATTTTATGAACTTACTATCCTTCAATAGGAAAGGGTCCATACACCAATGTCGGGGACCTATCCCATCATCACTAGTCTTAACCTCCATATATACTGTGGCATGGTCGGAAATAGTTATATTACCTATTTTACAAAACAATACAGAGTTCAAAAAGTCGAAGGGACAAAAAAAAATCGATTCTGGTATGGCACTTATGTGGATTAGGATAAAAAGTAAAGTCTCTACCCACAGGGGGAAGACACCTCCACACATCTACCAGCCCCAACTCCCTACTTAGATCCGCTAACTGCCTAAATCTCAAAGATATCCCACAGAGCTCCAAAGTATCCTGTCCATCTCCGGGTCGATGATACAATTAAAATCTCCCCCTACAATTGTGTGGTGCACACCATCAACTTGGAGAACGCTCACGTTACAAATTTAAAAGTGTGCGCCGGGGAGCATTAAAGATTCAAAATCCCATATTCCTCTCCATATATTAGGGCTTTAATTAATATATACCATCCAGACTCATCTTTTATCTGGCTAAGCATTTGGAAGGGAAGATTCTTCCGAATAAGAATGGCCACTCCCCTACTTTTTGAGCTGAAAGATGAAAAGAACACCTGGCCAAATCCACCCTGTTGCAGCTTCAAATGCTCCTTATCAAGTAGATGTGTCTCCTGTAGAAGAGTTACATCAACCCTTTCTTTTTCGAGACTTGATAATATATTTTTCCTTTTGATTGATGAGTGGCTCCCCTTGACATTCCAGGTGCACCACCTAAACAAATGACTAGCCATGATTGTTCAAGCAAGCCTGAGACCCCCCCCAGGAGGAAGAACCACACCCAAAAGACATTGAGTAAAAACCAAAAATAATCCACATGTAAGAACACCCTTTAAAACAACTAAATCAAAACAGCTAAGAACTACTCCTAAAAAAAACCTGAAACATATTTAAAAGGAGACTTTCCCCCTTGTTCACAGGAGGCACTGCTGTCTTCCAGTAATCCCGCCATAACATCTCCCAGGTAGAACCATGCCCTTGGCCCAGACATTACAAAGTAGAGTAAATAAATGCCAATATCTTAGAAAAGTTAAAAGGAGTTAAAAGTGGGTGACCAACCCACCCCCCCCAAAATTATCACCTAGATACACTTAGCAAAACAACATAAGATAAAATATATAAAATTACAAAATTACAATCCCAGCAAGTCTTAAGCAACAAAAAAAACAACTCAGAAACATCCCCCAATACTCGAATAAACCATGCAAGTTATAAATAAAAATCCAAAGAAAAGATAAAGAATGAGCACCTTTCTCCGAGGAAGGATGGAGAAGAGAAAGAGGGAAAAAGGAGGCGAGAGAACAAAAGAAGGGAAAAATAATGTTATTATCCACACAGTTCAAGTCCTGCAGTCTATTTGAGAGCATCAGGAATTATTTTACTTTTTCTGCTGACCCGAAGTTATACATAGATCCTCTATGATTGAAGCACAGTGTTGCCGGATATCGCATAGAATATTGAATATTTAAATCGCCTCATTAAATGCCTTCCTCTTGCGAACCATAACTGGAGAGAAGTCTTGGAACAACATTATTTTGGAACCCTTGTATGTCATGGCATGGGGATCCTTCCCCCAAGCTCCTGAGGCCTCCAACAGCATTTGTTTTTTCCCTGTAATGCTGAAGTCGAACTAGGACCAGGCAGGGGGCACTGGTCTGACCCAGGCCTACGCATAGCAACCGATGGGCCTGATCAACTCGCACCCGGCCCAGCTCCGATTCCAGTTTCAGCAGCTGTGGGAGCCATTGCTCCAAAAAAATCAACAAGCTGACCTTTCTCCTCTCGCTCGGGAAGGCTCAGCAACCGAATATTTTTTCAACAATCTTGATTTTCGAGGTCGTCGATATGTTCCACTAAAGCCTGGACTTGGCGTTCCAGATCCCGGATCTGACCCATGAATGATTCAGCAGCGGTCTTAGAGGCCGTGGCGCATTTGTTTGATGCAGAATGACCAAAACTGCTGGGAAAAATCTATTTTAAGTAATTTAGCAGGTGAGGTGAGGGTGGGTACCCCACTTTGCCTGGGTCTCGGGCAGAGCTCTGCAGACTCAGACCCACTGGGTCGCTGCTATCTTGGATCTCCAATCGTTTCCTTTATTAATAAAGCTGCAATTACATCCCCTCAATCTTCTAAACTCATATGAAGACATGAATTATCCCTTTAAACCCAGTATTATTCTGGTAAATCATTGGTACAAGCAATGGCCAATGTATCTTAAGTGTGATACCCAGTCTTCTGGGTACAAACTGCCCTCTGCCTGCCCTCAGCATGATGGCTCAGTGGTTAGTACTGCTGCCTCACAGCGCCAGGGAGCCGGGATTGATTCCAGCCTTGGGCGACATTCCATGTGGAGTTTGCATGTTCCCCTCAAGTCTACATGGTTTTCCTTCAGGTGCTCCGGTTTCCTCCCACAATCCAAAGATTGGCAGGTTAGGTGGATTGACCATGCTAAATTGCCCATAGTGTTCAGGGATGTGTAGGTTAGGTGCATTAGTCAGGGGTAAATATAGGATAATAGAGTAGTGGAATGGGTCTGGGTGATTACTCTTTGGAGGGTCGGTGTGGACTTGATGGGTCAAAGGGCCTGTTTCCACACTGTAGGGACTCTGTTCTGTTCTATTCCAAGTATTCCAGCTCTCTATAAGAAAGTGTCTTCTCCAGCTCTCTCCTCTCAGCTGATGCTTCATCCATCAGTCAGAAAGCCAGTGACTATCTCAGGCATTTGCAAAAGCTCTAATGGGATTAAACACTGATCAGGCTGCTTCAAGGTTCCTATGCCTTTCAAGTCAAAGCTCTTGTCCACAAAAGTTCTCAGATAATTAGATGGCTGGCATCTCAGCAGTACAAATGGCACCAGCAACCACTGGCAGGACTGCTAAAGATTGAGAGCAATAGCAATAATGGAAGCCCCAAGAGACAGATGAGTGGGCAACATTCACTGGGGCCAGTAAGATACGCCCTGGTGAGGTTGGTGGAGGAATGAAGTCCCAATTTTGAGAGTGTGGAGGAGTCATTCAGCAGACATGGCCCTTGTTGCTGGAGGGAGCTACCATGGGACAAAGATAGACTGATCAAGAGGGTTTCTCCTAACACTGAACAGACAGAGAACTACAAGGACAGGTCCAGCAATCCTTCTATTTGACATTGGTCCCTCCTCACTACTGATGTATGGGGCATGAAAATAAAAAGCAGTGGCGACAGAAGTCAATGAGTTCATTTCCTTCAAATAAAACTCTCATGTTTATTCAAAGAGGTACATTTTTACATTACATCATAAAGAGAGTCAGGAGAGGATTGGGAGGCAACGTCAGAGCTTTGGACCTGGAGGACAACTGAGGACCTGGTTATAAAGAAAATTACAGATGCTCAATTCACCAGACATGGGAGAATGCAGAGTTCTGCAAGTCTGATAAAGCTGGAGAGACAGATAGGTGAGGCCACAAAGATTGGAGATTTTAATCATTGTAACTTTCAGAGTCTGAAGCCAATGCAGGTCATCAAGTCCAATGGTGCTGGGAGGACAGGGCTTGATCTGAGTTGGAACACTGATGTCAGAGATCTATGGATGCTGAAAGATGAAAGCAAAACATTGGAACACACAATGATGGGAGTAACAGAAACATGGATTGTCTCAGCAACAGAGGGAGTGAAGCTGGAGTAGACCCACGGACCATTATAGGGACAGAGGCAGAGATCTGATAGAAACCAACGAGTTACTGATCAAGAGGGCTTCGCCTAACGTTGAACAGACAGACGCTGCTAGGACAGGATCCGAAGATTTCCTTTGGGTCAAATAGGGCACCAGGTTTGTAAACAGTCTAGTACACCCTGAAACAGTGCCCTGAGAGAAGTATGGATTCAGCCTCGGAGTTTGTGGTGCGACTGAAGACAATGGCTTCCATCATAGTAATCAATAAATACAAATACAAAACAACTATTTCATAAACCTGCCATTTCATTATTGTCTATCATAAATTCACATGTATAGACTCATAGAGATGTACAGCATGGAAACAGACCCTTCGGTCCAACCCGTCCATGCCAAACAGATATCCCAACCCAATCTAGTCCCATCTGCCAGCACCCGGCTCATATCCCTCCAAACCCTTCCTATTCATATACCCATCCAAATGCCTTTTAAACGTTGCAATTGTACCAGCCACCACCACTTCCTCTGGCAGCTCATTCTATACACGTACCACCCTCTGCGTGAAAACGTTGCCCCTTAGGTCTCTTTTAGATCTTTCCCCTCTTACCTTAAATCTATGTCTTCTAGTTCTGAACTCCCCCAACCCAGGCAAAATACGTTGTCTATTTATCCTATCCATGCCCCTCATAATTTTGTAAACCTCTATAAGGTCACCCCTCAGCTTCCGACATCCAGAGAAAACAGCCCCAGCCTGTTCAGCCTCTCCCTATAGCTCAAATCCTCCAATCCTGGCAACATCCTTGTAGATCTTTTCTGAACCCTTTCAAGTTTCACAACATCTTTCCGATAGGAAGGAGACCAGAATTGCACGCAATATTCCAACAGTGGCCTAACCAATGTCCTGTACAGCCTCAACATGACCTCCCAGCTCCTGTACTCAATACTCTGACCAATAAAGGAAAGCATACCAAACTCCATCTACACTATCCTATCTACCTGTCACTCCACTTTCAAGGAGCTATGAATCTGCACTCCAAGGTCTCTTTGTGCAGTGACACTCCCCAGGACGTTACCATGAAGTGTATAAGTCATACTAAGACTTGCTTTCCCAAAATGCAGCACCTCACATTTACCAGAATTAACTCCATCTGCCAATTCTCAGCCCATTGACCCATCTGATCAAGATCCTGTTGTAATCTGAGATAACCTTCTTTGCTATCCACTACACCTCCAATTTTGGTGTCATCTGCAAACTTACTGACTGTTACTTATTACCTTTTATGCTTGCATCCAAATCATTTATGTAAATGACAAAAAGTAGAGGACCCAGCACCGATCCTTGTGGCACTCCACTGGTCACAGGCCTCCAGTCTGAAAAAAACCCTCCACCACCACCCTCTGTCTTCTAACTTTGAGCCAGTTCTGTATCCAAATGGCTAGTTCTCCCTGTATTCCGTGAGATCTAACCTTGCTAACCAATCACCCATGAGGAACCTTGTCGAACACCTTACTGAAATCCATAAAGATCACATCTACCACTCTGCCCTCATCAATCCTCTTTGTTACTTCTTCAAAAAACTCGTTCAAGTTTGTGAGACATGATTTCCCATGCACAAAGCCATGTTGCCTATCTCTAATCAGTCCTTGCCTTTCCAAATACATGTACGTCCTGAGCCTCAGGATTCCCTCCAACAACTTGCCCACCACCAAGGTCAGGCTCACTGGTCTATAGTTCCCTGGCTTGTCCTTACTACCCTTCTTAAACAGTGGCACCACACTAACCAATCTCCAGTCTTCCGGCACCTCATCTGTGACTATTGATGATACAAATGTCTCAGCAAGAGGCCCAGCAATCACTTCTCTAGCTTCCCATAGAGTTCTCGGGTACACCTGATCAGGTCCTGGGGATTTATCCACCTTTAGCGCTTCAAGACATCCAGCACTTCCTCCTCTGTAATATGGACATTTTTCAAGATGTCACCGTCTATTTCCCTACAGTCTATATCTTCCATATCCTTTTCCACAGTAAATACTGATGCAAAATATTCATTTAGTATCTCCCCCATTTTCTGTGGCTCCACACAAAGGCTGCCTTGCTGATCTTTGAGGGGCCCTATTCTCTCCCTAGTTACCCTTTTATCCTTAAAACCCTTTGGATTTTCTGTAATTCTATTTGCCAAAGCTATCTCATATCCCCTTTTTGCCCTCCTGATTTCCCTCTTGAGTATACTCTTACTGCCTTTACACTCTTCTAAAGATTCACTTGATCTATCCTGCCGATACCTGACATATGCTTCCTTCTTTTTCTTAACCAAACCCTCAATTTCTTTAGTCATCCAGCATTCCCTATACCTACCAGCCTTTCCTTTCATCCTAACAGGAATATACTTTCTCTGGATTCTCATTATCTCATTTCTGCAGGCTTCCAATTTTCCAGCCATCCCTTTACCTGCGAACATCTGCCCCAAGTCAGCTTTTGAAAGTCCCTGCCTAATTCCGTCAAAATTGGCCTTTCTCCAATTTAGAAGTTTAAAGGGCACACCACTGCTGCTTGAGATTCTTTCTTCCTCAATATTTTTACAGTACTTTTTACTATTGGCTTTGATAGCCTCGCATTTTGTTCCTAAATTCCCTCTTTTCACCTCATTACTTGTCTGGTATTCTTGACTTTGTTTGAGAGCTCTGCCCAACAGTAGACAGTGCTTTCCTTTTATTCTCCACCTCATTTACTGACCACAGTTACTTAATTGTGCAAGTGGAGACTTTGCCTTTTAGAAGTACATAATAGATAGCTGTATAGATTTACATTATAAATGCTCAGTTCAATTTATTGGGTTCAATTTATTTCTCTTCCCCTTAAAGTTGGCTTCACATAAAAATGAACACATGATTCACAATTCTCTCCTCGCCCCCTCAAATCTAATTTCAACCTTATCACATGGGTTACTATTCTCAAAACATTTTGCCAGATTGTGAATTCATTCTGGGTCATCATCACTAATCTGGCACAGCCTATTCCCTTGTCAATTCTAAGAAGAACATTTTTATTCAGAGATTACTCAAGTACAAAAGTAGGACATGTAGGTGTGAATCGAAGTTCTGGTTTGCACAAAAGAATACTGCACCCTCTCAGTTGGTGAATGCCTTTACATCTTCACTGAAGCAGCAGTAAACAGCTGTTGTTCTTTCTACTAAAGCTTTTCACGGTGGAATTATTTTGAGTCACAAGTGACGTTCTCTGTCGTCTCAGGTCAGCTCCGGTGCAGAGGAATGTCAGCAGTCCATCCATCAAATTGTCAATAAATGCAGGCCGAGACTGAACTGCGCATATCCAGAGAAGTAATAACAAAGAACAACTCCTCATTCTGCTGAGCCAGGCCTCAAGGCTTCTGGAAGCATTCAAGGAAGGAAGGTGTCAGCTACAGAAACATAGAAAGCCTATGTACTAAATGCAGTCACATCCCTAAATTAGCTGATCCAGCATAGACCAAGACACAAACATTGGAATGCTTGTCTCTAATGTTTAAAATAAAATTAGCTGATGCTCACAATGCAAAAAGACACATATTTCTTAATCAACCTCTTCAAACATGTCATTACGCATCTTTGAGGTGTGTAGGACTTGAACCCAGAGGTAGAGACACAATGCAAACTGACAGAAAGAACATACAAATGCACCACACCTATTTCAACTTAACTAAGTAAATGACAGCCATTCATTTGTTCATTTCTCGGGGTGATAACTTGACGAATCAGAGTCAACCTACCTAGTTTAACATTTAAGTAAAGCTTGGCTGTTAGCTGTCAATCATTATTAACTTGGGAATTCGCCATGGCAACACCTTTATCAATCAACACTTCTACCTCTTGCCAACCAATCAGCACTCTTCTCTCATATGTTATATTCCCTGGTCATTTCTGTGTATTGCCCTGATGAGTACAAGGTGAAAATTTTCAACAAAATGAGTCTTTTTTCCAAAAACAATCAACTTTAAATATTGTTCAACACCAGGTTATAGTCCAACAGGTTTAATTGGAAGCACACCAGCTTTCGGAGCGTCGCTCCTTCATCAGGTCATTGTGGAGGTCTCCACTACCACCTGATGAAGGAGCGACGCTCTGAAAGCTAGTGTGCTTCCAATGAAACCTGTTGGACTATAACCTGGTGTTGTGTGATTTTTAACTTTGTACACCCTAGTCCAACACCGGCATCTCTAAGTCTTAAATATCATTAAACAGTTAAAAGAATAGAAATCTGCAGTATCTGAGTGGCTCAGAATTAACCTCCAATTGAGGAATATGTGTATAATTGGTTGGTAAAAAAGTTGTGTTTCAGTCAGGCAGTTCAGTATGTAATATGCACATTTGTAATTTTATTGTGCGGCACAGGTATAGGCTTATCCTGTAAAATAGAAGCAAAAAAGATGCTACAAGAAGTTTCCCAACAGATTGAGGAGAAAACCAAAGTTCAAGTCAATCCTTAGCCCAAATCACATTTCGAGGCTGCTGTCATCCCTATGCACGATGCAGCATATTTGCAAATATGATTCCATTTGAGATTCACTGACCTGGTCATTGTTACTGTGCTCGGCTGGTTGGCATGATGTTGTACTCCTCTCTGGGCTGCTCACCCTGTAACGAGCAGTCGGTTTGTTCCTAGTTGTGTGCAGATGAAGGATGCTGTCAGCCTCTTCCACAAACCGGGCTGGAACCAGCCCCAGTTGCCCATTCACTTCAGCAACATACATTCCGTGCCTGTCAGGGTTCCCGCTGACAAACACTACATCTCCAACAGAAAGAGGCAGCTAAAGAGGAGTGTGCAACAGGTTATTGTGGGTCTTATA